>NC_139513.1:70973428-71696042 GCF_947247035.1 Vipera ursinii
AGTCTATCTTGAAGGCTATCGAACAGGCAGTAGTCACACCGGACAATTCCTATATTTGTGTAAATTACTAGCAAAGAATTAAAGGGAAACTGAAATGCATTTCTGACTCATTAGTCGTCATCAGCCAGCCATACCCTTCTGAGATTCGAACCATGGGCTGATTGCATATGAGGCAGTGTTATTTGCCTCTAAGCCACAAGGTCTCTCTCGCTCTGTTAGCTTTTTTTCTGCAAGGGAAGATATGTTTCAAATGTTAACTCTTTAGATTACCTTGCTAGGCCCCAAACATGGGGCAAATCTTTATTTCCTGTTTTCAGTCTATCTTGAAGGCTATCGAACAGGCAGTAGTCACACCGGACAATTCCTATATTTGTGTAAATTACTAACAAAGAATTAAAGGGAAACTGAAATGCATTTCTGACTCATTAGTCGTCATCAGCCAGCCATACCCTTCTGAGATTCGAACCATGGGCTGATTGCATATGAGGCAGTGTTATTTGCCTCTAAGCCACAAGGTCTCTCTCGCTCTGTTAGCTTTTTTTCTGCAAGGGAAGATATGTTTCAAATGTTAACTCTTTAGATTACCTTGCTAGGCCCCAAACATGGGGCAAATCTTTATTTCCTGTTTTCAGTCTATCTTGAAGGCTATCGAACAGGCAGTAGTCACACCGGACAATTCCTATATTTGTGTAAATTACTAACAAAGAATTAAAGGGAAACTGAAATGCATTTCTGACTCATTAGTCGTCATCAGCCAGCCATACCCTTCTGAGATTCGAACCATGGGCTGATTGCATATGAGGCAGTGTTATTTGCCTCTAAGCCACAAGGTCTCTCTCGCTCTGTTAGCTTTTTTTCTGCAAGGGAAGATATGTTTCAAATGTTAACTCTTTAGATTACCTTGCTAGGCCCCAAACATGGGGCAAATCTTTATTTCCTGTTTTCAGTCTATCTTGAAGGCTATCGAACAGGCAGTAGTCACACCGGACAATTCCTATATTTGTGTAAATTACTAACAAAGAATTAAAGGGAAACTGAAATGCATTTCTGACTCATTAGTCGTCATCAGCCAGCCATACCCTTCTGAGATTCGAACCATGGGCTGATTGCATATGAGGCAGTGTTATTTGCCTCTAAGCCACAAGGTCTCTCTCGCTCTGTTAGCTTTTTTTCTGCAAGGGAAGATATGTTTCAAATGTTAACTCTTTAGATTACCTTGCTAGGCCCCAAACATGGGGCAAATCTTTATTTCCTGTTTTCAGTCTATCTTGAAGGCTATCGAACAGGCAGTAGTCACACCGGACAATTCCTATATTTGTGTAAATTACTAGCAAAGAATTAAAGGGAAACTGAAATGCATTTCTGACTCATTAGTCGTCATCAGCCAGCCATACCCTTCTGAGATTCGAACCATGGGCTGATTGCATATGAGGCAGTGTTATTTGCCTCTAAGCCACAAGGTCTCTCTCGCTCTGTTAGCTTTTTTTCTGCAAGGGAAGATATGTTTCAAATGTTAACTCTTTAGATTACCTTGCTAGGCCCCAAACATGGGGCAAATCTTTATTTCCTGTTTTCAGTCTATCTTGAAGGCTATCGAACAGGCAGTAGTCACACCGGACAATTCCTATATTTGTGTAAATTACTAACAAAGAATTAAAGGGAAACTGAAATGCATTTCTGACTCATTAGTCGTCATCAGCCAGCCATACCCTTCTGAGATTCGAACCATGGGCTGATTGCATATGAGGCAGTGTTATTTGCCTCTAAGCCACAAGGTCTCTCTCGCTCTGTTAGCTTTTTTTCTGCAAGGGAAGATATGTTTCAAATGTTAACTCTTTAGATTACCTTGCTAGGCCCCAAACATGGGGCAAATCTTTATTTCCTGTTTTCAGTCTATCTTGAAGGCTATCGAACAGGCAGTAGTCACACCGGACAATTCCTATATTTGTGTAAATTACTAACAAAGAATTAAAGGGAAACTGAAATGCATTTCTGACTCATTAGTCGTCATCAGCCAGCCATACCCTTCTGAGATTCGAACCATGGGCTGATTGCATATGAGGCAGTGTTATTTGCCTCTAAGCCACAAGGTCTCTCTCGCTCTGTTAGCTTTTTTTCTGCAAGGGAAGATATGTTTCAAATGTTAACTCTTTAGATTACCTTGCTAGGCCCCAAACATGGGGCAAATCTTTATTTCCTGTTTTCAGTCTATCTTGAAGGCTATCGAACAGGCAGTAGTCACACCGGACAATTCCTATATTTGTGTAAATTACTAACAAAGAATTAAAGGGAAACTGAAATGCATTTCTGACTCATTAGTCGTCATCAGCCAGCCATACCCTTCTGAGATTCGAACCATGGGCTGATTGCATATGAGGCAGTGTTATTTGCCTCTAAGCCACAAGGTCTCTCTCGCTCTGTTAGCTTTTTTTCTGCAAGGGAAGATATGTTTCAAATGTTAACTCTTTAGATTACCTTGCTAGGCCCCAAACATGGGGCAAATCTTTATTTCCTGTTTTCAGTCTATCTTGAAGGCTATCGAACAGGCAGTAGTCACACCGGACAATTCCTATATTTGTGTAAATTACTAACAAAGAATTAAAGGGAAACTGAAATGCATTTCTGACTCATTAGTCGTCATCAGCCAGCCATACCCTTCTGAGATTCGAACCATGGGCTGATTGCATATGAGGCAGTGTTATTTGCCTCTAAGCCACAAGGTCTCTCTCGCTCTGTTAGCTTTTTTTCTGCAAGGGAAGATATGTTTCAAATGTTAACTCTTTAGATTACCTTGCTAGGCCCCAAACATGGGGCAAATCTTTATTTCCTGTTTTCAGTCTATCTTGAAGGCTATCGAACAGGCAGTAGTCACACCGGACAATTCCTATATTTGTGTAAATTACTAACAAAGAATTAAAGGGAAACTGAAATGCATTTCTGACTCATTAGTCGTCATCAGCCAGCCATACCCTTCTGAGATTCGAACCATGGGCTGATTGCATATGAGGCAGTGTTATTTGCCTCTAAGCCACAAGGTCTCTCTCGCTCTGTTAGGTAATCTAAAGAGTTAACATTTGAAACATATCTTCCCTTGCAGAAAAAAAGCTAACAGAGCGAGAGAGACCTTGTGGCTTAGAGGCAAATAACACTGCCTCATATGCAATCAGCCCATGGTTCGAATCTCAGAAGGGTATGGCTGGCTGATGACGACTAATGAGTCAGAAATGCATTTCAGTTTCCCTTTAATTCTTTGTTAGTAATTTACACAAATATAGGAATTGTCCGGTGTGACTACTGCCTGTTCGATAGCCTTCAAGATAGACTGAAAACAGGAAATAAAGATTTGCCCCATGTTTGGGGCCTAGCAAGGTAATCTAAAGAGTTAACATTTGAAACATATCTTCCCTTGCAGAAAAAAAGCTAACAGAGCGAGAGAGACCTTGTGGCTTAGAGGCAAATAACACTGCCTCATATGCAATCAGCCCATGGTTCGAATCTCAGAAGGGTATGGCTGGCTGATGACGACTAATGAGTCAGAAATGCATTTCAGTTTCCCTTTAATTCTTTGTTAGTAATTTACACAAATATAGGAATTGTCCGGTGTGACTACTGCCTGTTCGATAGCCTTCAAGATAGACTGAAAACAGGAAATAAAGATTTGCCCCATGTTTGGGGCCTAGCAAGGTAATCTAAAGAGTTAACATTTGAAACATATCTTCCCTTGCAGAAAAAAAGCTAACAGAGCGAGAGAGACCTTGTGGCTTAGAGGCAAATAACACTGCCTCATATGCAATCAGCCCATGGTTCGAATCTCAGAAGGGTATGGCTGGCTGATGACGACTAATGAGTCAGAAATGCATTTCAGTTTCCCTTTAATTCTTTGTTAGTAATTTACACAAATATAGGAATTGTCCGGTGTGACTACTGCCTGTTCGATAGCCTTCAAGATAGACTGAAAACAGGAAATAAAGATTTGCCCCATGTTTGGGGCCTAGCAAGGTAATCTAAAGAGTTAACATTTGAAACATATCTTCCCTTGCAGAAAAAAAGCTAACAGAGCGAGAGAGACCTTGTGGCTTAGAGGCAAATAACACTGCCTCATATGCAACCAGCCCATGGTTCGAATCTCAGAAGGGTATGGCTGGCTGATGACGACTAATGAGTCAGAAATGCATTTCAGTTTCCCTTTAATTCTTTGTTAGTAATTTACACAAATATAGGAATTGTCCGGTGTGACTACTGCCTGTTCGATAGCCTTCAAGATAGACTGAAAACAGGAAATAAAGATTTGCCCCATGTTTGGGGCCTAGCAAGGTAATCTAAAGAGTTAACATTTGAAACATATCTTCCCTTGCAGAAAAAAAGCTAACAGAGCGAGAGAGACCTTGTGGCTTAGAGGCAAATAACACTGCCTCATATGCAATCAGCCCATGGTTCGAATCTCAGAAGGGTATGGCTGGCTGATGACGACTAATGAGTCAGAAATGCATTTCAGTTTCCCTTTAATTCTTTGTTAGTAATTTACACAAATATAGGAATTGTCCGGTGTGACTACTGCCTGTTCGATAGCCTTCAAGATAGACTGAAAACAGGAAATAAAGATTTGCCCCATGTTTGGGGCCTAGCAAGGTAATCTAAAGAGTTAACATTTGAAACATATCTTCCCTTGCAGAAAAAAAGCTAACAGAGCGAGAGAGACCTTGTGGCTTAGAGGCAAATAACACTGCCTCATATGCAACCAGCCCATGGTTCGAATCTCAGAAGGGTATGGCTGGCTGATGACGACTAATGAGTCAGAAATGCATTTCAGTTTCCCTTTAATTCTTTGTTAGTAATTTACACAAATATAGGAATTGTCCGGTGTGACTACTGCCTGTTCGATAGCCTTCAAGATAGACTGAAAACAGGAAATAAAGATTTGCCCCATGTTTGGGGCCTAGCAAGGTAATCTAAAGAGTTAACATTTGAAACATATCTTCCCTTGCAGAAAAAAAGCTAACAGAGCGAGAGAGACCTTGTGGCTTAGAGGCAAATAACACTGCCTCATATGCAATCAGCCCATGGTTCGAATCTCAGAAGGGTATGGCTGGCTGATGACGACTAATGAGTCAGAAATGCATTTCAGTTTCCCTTTAATTCTTTGTTAGTAATTTACACAAATATAGGAATTGTCCGGTGTGACTACTGCCTGTTCGATAGCCTTCAAGATAGACTGAAAACAGGAAATAAAGATTTGCCCCATGTTTGGGGCCTAGCAAGGTAATCTAAAGAGTTAACATTTGAAACATATCTTCCCTTGCAGAAAAAAAAGCTAACAGAGCGAGAGAGACCTTGTGGCTTAGAGGCAAATAACACTGCCTCATATGCAATCAGCCCATGGTTCGAATCTCAGAAGGGTATGGCTGGCTGATGACGACTAATGAGTCAGAAATGCATTTCAGTTTCCCTTTAATTCTTTGTTAGTAATTTACACAAATATAGGAATTGTCCGGTGTGACTACTGCCTGTTCGATAGCCTTCAAGATAGACTGAAAACAGGAAATAAAGATTTGCCCCATGTTTGGGGCCTAGCAAGGTAATCTAAAGAGTTAACATTTGAAACATATCTTCCCTTGCAGAAAAAAAGCTAACAGAGCGAGAGAGACCTTGTGGCTTAGAGGCAAATAACACTGCCTCATATGCAATCAGCCCATGGTTCGAATCTCAGAAGGGTATGGCTGGCTGATGACGACTAATGAGTCAGAAATGCATTTCAGTTTCCCTTTAATTCTTTGTTAGTAATTTACACAAATATAGGAATTGTCCGGTGTGACTACTGCCTGTTCGATAGCCTTCAAGATAGACTGAAAACAGGAAATAAAGATTTGCCCCATGTTTGGGGCCTAGCAAGGTAATCTAAAGAGTTAACATTTGAAACATATCTTCCCTTGCAGAAAAAAAGCTAACAGAGCGAGAGAGACCTTGTGGCTTAGAGGCAAATAACACTGCCTCACATGCAATCAGCCCATGGTTCGAATCTCAGAAGGGTATGGCTGGCTGATGACGACTAATGAGTCAGAAATGCATTTCAGTTTCCCTTTAATTCTTTGTTAGTAATTTACACAAATATAGGAATTGTCCGGTGTGACTACTGCCTGTTCGATAGCCTTCAAGATAGACTGAAAACAGGAAATAAAGATTTGCCCCATGTTTGGGGCCTAGCAAGGTAATCTAAAGAGTTAACATTTGAAACATATCTTCCCTTGCAGAAAAAAAAGCTAACAGAGCGAGAGAGACCTTGTGGCTTAGAGGCAAATAACACTGCCTCATATGCAATCAGCCCATGGTTCGAATCTCAGAAGGGTATGGCTGGCTGATGACGACTAATGAGTCAGAAATGCATTTCAGTTTCCCTTTAATTCTTTGTTAGTAATTTACACAAATATAGGAATTGTCCGGTGTGACTACTGCCTGTTCGATAGCCTTCAAGATAGACTGAAAACAGGAAATAAAGATTTGCCCCATGTTTGGGGCCTAGCAAGGTAATCTAAAGAGTTAACATTTGAAACATATCTTCCCTTGCAGAAAAAAAGCTAACAGAGCGAGAGAGACCTTGTGGCTTAGAGGCAAATAACACTGCCTCATATGCAATCAGCCCATGGTTCGAATCTCAGAAGGGTATGGCTGGCTGATGACGACTAATGAGTCAGAAATGCATTTCAGTTTCCCTTTAATTCTTTGTTAGTAATTTACACAAATATAGGAATTGTCCGGTGTGACTACTGCCTGTTCGATAGCCTTCAAGATAGACTGAAAACAGGAAATAAAGATTTGCCCCATGTTTGGGGCCTAGCAAGGTAATCTAAAGAGTTAACATTTGAAACATATCTTCCCTTGCAGAAAAAAAGCTAACAGAGCGAGAGAGACCTTGTGGCTTAGAGGCAAATAACACTGCCTCACATGCAATCAGCCCATGGTTCGAATCTCAGAAGGGTATGGCTGGCTGATGACGACTAATGAGTCAGAAATGCATTTCAGTTTCCCTTTAATTCTTTGTTAGTAATTTACACAAATATAGGAATTGTCCGGTGTGACTACTGCCTGTTCGATAGCCTTCAAGATAGACTGAAAACAGGAAATAAAGATTTGCCCCATGTTTGGGGCCTAGCAAGGTAATCTAAAGAGTTAACATTTGAAACATATCTTCCCTTGCAGAAAAAAAAGCTAACAGAGCGAGAGAGACCTTGTGGCTTAGAGGCAAATAACACTGCCTCATATGCAATCAGCCCATGGTTCGAATCTCAGAAGGGTATGGCTGGCTGATGACGACTAATGAGTCAGAAATGCATTTCAGTTTCCCTTTAATTCTTTGTTAGTAATTTACACAAATATAGGAATTGTCCGGTGTGACTACTGCCTGTTCGATAGCCTTCAAGATAGACTGAAAACAGGAAATAAAGATTTGCCCCATGTTTGGGGCCTAGCAAGGTAATCTAAAGAGTTAACATTTGAAACATATATATATATATATATATATATATATATATATATATATATATATATATATATATATATATATATATATATATATATATACATACATATATATTTGCCTGTGAAAATTGATAGTATTGCTTCATGCTGCACTGGTCAGTTCACATCTGGAATACCATGATAAGTTCAGCTCGCTACAATACAAAAAGGCCGCTAAAGTACTGAAAGGAGTGCAGAAAAGAGCCCCAAAGATGCTAAGGGGCTTGGAGACTAAACTGTACAAAGAGCTGTTAAAGGGACTTGGTATGTTTAGCTTAAAGATGAGAAGGCTAAGGAGAGACATGACAGCAGTATTCTGATACATGAAGGGATATCATGGGGAAGTGGTTTTGAGTCTACTCATCTTAAAGTTGCCAAGTTTGAAAAACATTTATCTAGACTCCATGATGGATCATCAATTCTGCTGCAGAACCATAATTCGCAGATATTTTCCCCTCTGGCTTACTTGACCCTGGTGTGCTGGAAACACCATTTGCTACATCCAAACAGAGACATAGTACTTGTCTGGAATACTTTGCACCTGCTCTGTATTTTCCTTATTTCAGGTTGCTGACCTCTGCAGCTGATGCACATTCCCTGGAAAAGATACGTTTGGTTTAAGCCTTAAGTCTCTGAGAGATGGTCCATGCATGGCTACACAGCTCTAAATCACATTCTGCCTTTCAAATCTGGATTCGGAACTGTCCTAATAAATTATTCCAGGGGAGGAGTTTTCTCCAGTTCCTGTGGATATTTAATTTCAAAGCAAACTCAACTTTATAAAAAAGGCTGCCTTCACCCAGTCGATTTTATCTCAGGATAAAAGGCTCAGTGATTGAAAGCTCCACTATATAAAATTAGATATCAGGAAGAAAGGCTCTAACCAGGCCCCCTCTTGACAATGCAATTTTTAAGAGGCTGAGCATGCTTTGGGGAACAGTGTTTCAATATAGGGGCCATCATCTACACTTTGAGATGCCTTCAACCAATCCTAGTTGGTTACCATCTTAATAAGAATGAACACAATATCACTCAGGACATGTTCAACAACATAGCACTCAGGGCGCACAATTGCCATTGGCTCATCTTGATTATTAATAGCTTTTGGGGGAAAGTTTTGACTGCACCTTCTCTTTGTCCCTTTTGTTGCTGACTATTAAACCGGAAGATCTACTTTATGTGCTCTCTTGATATTTCATGAAGAGGAAATCTACCCTAAAAATATACCTGTGGAGGATGAGGTTGCTTTTATTTAAGGGTTAAGGGTTTCTTTGTCGGACTAGCAAAGGAACACCACAGAGCACATTTTCGTGCCACAGTCAGCAATTTGGGAGACCTTGGAGTCATGGTCACCTCCTTGGTAGACAGATCCAGGCAGTTCAATTGGCAGAAGCATGAAAGGGGGTTTGTTAGATATCACTTTCTTCCAAACCCCAGTTTAGGCTACAGCCTTGAGATTTCTTCATAGTCTCCCATCTAACAAAGTTTGACCTGCCTTAGCTTTTGAAGATCAGCTGATGTTATCTAAAAGAAAGGTAAAGGTAACGGCCTCCCCTGTCCAATCGAGTTTGTCTCTAGGGAGGAGTGCTCATCTCCATTTCCTAGCCAAGGGAGCCAGCATTTGTCTGAAGATGTATCTGCGGTCATGTGGCCAGCATGACTATACAGCAAGGTGCACCAAATGCTGTTACCCTCCCACTGAAGTGGCACTAGGTGCTGCTAACTAGCTAGTCAAAAAGAGATTATCTTTCTTGGGATTATACTGCTAACTTCTGAAAAAGAACTGCTAGTAGGATTAATAGGGGAAAAAAGGATATTTTTGCCATTCAGCTTCAAGATCTTTTGTCTCTTCCTTTTATGCAGGAAGAGAAAATAATAGATGGGTCATTTCATAAATGACCTTTGCCTGTTTGTACAGTATCTGGTCTTCACTTTCATTTTATCTCCATTTGTTAGCAAAGGGCATGGTTAGTGGCTACAAAATTATTGGATTCCAGGAATCTGTGAGTCTTCTATGAAGAAACACAACAAGAGGTCAATTAGGGAACCAGCCAAAACTGGAAGAGAAGTTATCTAGTCGCTAGGCGTTTCCCCTTGGAGCCACTTAAGGCATTATTTTGATTGATAGGCTCTATTCCAAAGTATTTAAAGGCTAGTTTGCACTTATCATCATGTCTGAAATAATTATTTCAGTCATATGGACTCATGATAAAATAAACTGCATTTCATACAGAATGGCAAACCCATTTTTCCAGAGAAATGACAGTAATGCATTAAATGATATTCAGAGCGTCACAATATTAAAAAATCCTAAATAGTCAGCAGAAAAAGTTCCTTTAAACCGTAATCTGTATGTGGAAGTATCAAGTCCCTATCTTTCTGATAGTCAACAAGTTAAAAACCTATCTGACAAAAGGGAGCAGGCAGAAATGTAGCAGACTGGAAGAAGAAAGAAAAATAAAAAGTAAAGCAATCCACATTCTTGAGAGGTTGTTATCTTTAAGGGGAAGATAGCAAGTTGTTAGGCAGATAATAAGGTTACAAAAAGATGTAGCTAATTTCCACACAGACAATAAAGAAATGAAGAAAAGAGTGTGGAGTATATAAGGAAAAAAGGAAGAGGACATACTTAAAAATATTCCCACCTGCCAGATTCTGGCACAGAAAAGCGATATTATTTTCAAATGGAAACATGGCATTGCCTCTGATTATTTTTCCAGTCAGAGTGACATGTTGAAATACAGTTAGATGGAGAAACTGAGTTCAGTATAACTAAAATATCACCTCGCAAACTTCTTGTTGACTGTCTTCAGATTATATATTCAATAACCCAGTCAAGGGTTCCATTTTAAGCTGCACTTTTACCATAGATCTAAGAAAATCTCACTGTGTACAAATTCCAATGTGCCGGTTGTTTAATGTTCTTCAGGTCAGAACCATTATTTGCATAAGTGAAGGATGAACAGGATTGCAGTACAAAGCATTTATATTGATTCATATTGATTTACACTGAGCACTTTTAGACAAGCAGCAGTTTCTAGGCTTTTGTGGTAGAGGGCCTTGCTCATTTCTATCATACAGTATGATCCATTATCACTCCGTTATTTCTAATGTTCTAAAGTTCTAGACTTCAGGCCTAGCCTGAGTAATACCTGTCCTCAACATCTGGTTTTTCATGTATTTTTTGAAGAAATTAAAACCAGATCTAACAGTTTTTCTTGAATTACAGTATTACAGAATTATAACAAAATTCTTTCATGCTGCTGAAACAACTGAAAAACAATTATCTAGTAAAAATGTTATTTCATATCTTGGAATGCAATGTTTAATTAATTAAATTTTGCTTGATTTTCATTCAGGAAGAAAGCATCCTTGATGAATCATACAGTACTTTAAATGGATATTTTTATACGAGTGCTTTTAAAAAGAACCCTATCATGGTAAGAGATGCCTTTCAAAAAACCATTTTTCTTTCTGAGTGTAAGGATGATTTCCCCCCCCCAAAAAACATTGTCGTTTATTCCAATGAAAACATAAATCTTATTAAAATCAGTCCAATTAGCCAGCTTTCTTTAATCATATGAAAGCTCTGTTGGTATCTTGAATGTCATACCACTTACAGCACGGGTGTCAAACTTGAACGTGTCACGTAACATATTGTGACATTTTTGCCTTTGTGGAGCTGGGGTGGGTGTGCCCTGCGGGCTGCCAGTTTGACACCCCTGATTTACAGTTTAGATCAGTGGTGGGATTCAGCTGCTTCGCACCACTTCGGCACAACTGGTAGCTAATTTTTTGTTGCCCAGGCCCAGAATGGACTTCCGGAAGCAGCATCCACACAGAGAACCGGTTGTTCACATATTTGAATCCCACCACTGGTTTAGATTAACTGTAGCAGCTGCATTTCTTGGAATGTTTTCTGGAATGCCTTGTAATATTTTTAGGTTTTTGAAAATACAATATCATTACGCCACTAGAGGAAATGTATATTCCTGGTCAGTAACAACTAATTTTGAAGAGGACCCCTGCAAGGAAGTAGAGAAGCAGTCATCCAACAAAGGCCTAATACCCCTTTTCTCTGTCCTGCTAAAACAGATGCCTCCCTCCAGCTTTGACTGCAAACTGATAATGGAAATGGTCCATTCAGATTTAACCCAGGAATCTCCAGCCGCTGACCCTAAAGTATGCTTTTGTCCATTAAAATGGGTAAATTACTGAAAGAATAACTCAGATCTGAGGAGGAGCATTTGGCTAAGAAATGAGTTAGCATAGCAAACTTTCAAAATTATCATAGTATGTGGATCTGTTAGAGTTTCAAATTAAAATACACACTTAAAATGCAGAATGTGCCTGTAGAATCAGAAGGAAAAACTGTCTTCTTTATTCATAAAACCAGCTGTCGACCCTCCCCATACAACTGATATAGTCACTGGTGCTTTCTGACTGAATTCTCATTATGACAGAGGAGAAAATATTTACTTGTTGGTTTATAGCATTCATTAAGAGTGATATTTGTTCCATGTTTTCCAATCCCTCAGCCCTCATACAATCATAAAACAGCAGCAATAAAGTATCAAACAGTAGATCTCTAAAAACAATTCAGAGCCATTTTAAAAAGAACCCAACAGTTAAAACCAATTCAGAAATAGTGAAATGCATTGCCAAGATAAATGTGCAAATAAAAGGAAAGATATTAAATGTCATGCCAAAATAACTTCAGATGGTGCCAGTCATCACCGTTCTGATTGCAAAAGACTTGGACAATTCAAAGACCTTAAATGACAAATTTAATATGTGCCCAGATTCTTGCAGGAGAAATCAGATAATAGTCAGGCTCTAAGCCATTTGACTGGAAGAAAAATAGTATTTATATGTGCTCTCAAGTGAACCAGTACCCAATAAAGCAATTTTAAACAGTCAAGAGATGTCAGCAGCTAAATTTTAAACCAATGGAAACCTGGCCATTTCAGGCATATACTGTAGATTTGTTAATCTTTTATTTAATCCAATTTTATTCATTATAAGCACTATGTACAAGTGTGATTATTTTTAAAAAATATCATATATAGATGCAGATATAGATATCAAACACAACAAAACTTTTTTCTTAAAAAAAAACACAGCGCAAACTATCCTCAAAAAGATCTTACTGTGATGCCAGAAAGAAGGGCATGTTAACACCTGTCCAACCTCTGAATCGAGGGGTCACCAGAAAAAAGGGTCTGTCTCTTGGGAATATGCCATGGTCCTTGACTGAAAGATTTTCAGAACTAATGCTTGAATCAAGGATGGGAGATTAGAGAGAATTTAACACAGCTTTTCTTTCTTAAACATTATGTTTAGTTGCTGCCAAAAGGATTAAGGCAAATAAAAAAGGAGCCTCAAATTTTCAGTGAAAACTGTGATGCACCACTGCAGAGAGCCATCTGGTTTTAAAACACAGGCCTGAAAAGGGGGAGGCTGGTTGAAGAAATTAGAACATGGCATTACTCAGGGTTCATCAATGAACAGATCCTTTATGGTCATGGTAGCCTAAAATTGGAAGATAGCACCTTTTACTAACAAATTTATGAAAGAGCATGACTTTGGAGGAACATCGCTCATTTCATCAGATGCACAAAGTGAATAAAATGATGTAGGATTTAAACTGGGATGGGAGGGTCAGAAGGAGAAGAAGACAGGGTAGTTTTATAAATGCAGATTACACATGAGACAGATTACTGGTACCTTATCAATGAACGGTTGATTATTTCTACTCTTATTCTCTGCCAGAGTAAGCAGACATACTTTTTTCTGACTTTCCTGTCCTCTGAGTTAACAACATGCCCCTGGTCTTTTTCCAGACTCAAGTTAGAAAAAGGTTGTTAATTATTTGTAGCCTAGCCATTCAAATGAGGGGCTTTGTTCATTAGCAAAATTGAGCTATTGCAATATCAGGAAGAAGAAAGGGACTTTTGTTTTAGTTGAGCAACTGGCTTGGGGTCATCAGGAAAATAACAAAAACTAAAACAGATATTCTAAACAGAGACACTTATGGAATGAATGAGGATGTTAGGAAAATCCTCTACGAAGGAAAATAAAAGTGCAGGTTTTGCTTTGGCGTGTAACAGTGATACCCTATTTTTTTAAGTTAGATTTGGTGGTAACTCTTTTTCTGTTTCTTCTTATACTACTTAAGCTATAGAATCTGTTTAATTAACGGTTGTTCCTATTTTTATACTTAGTCAGAATAGTTTCCCCGATATGTTTTGCTACTCTATATAACTTGGCAAATGATGTTTGCAACAACATGTAGTTTTAGATTATTAGTAGACAACTATCTTCTGAAAACAATTTTCCTCCTCCTCCTCCTCCTCCTCCTCCTCCTCCTCCTCCTCCTCCTCCTCCTCCTCCTCCAAAAGATGATAGGAGTTTATTATTGTTTTAAAGAAGAACAGCACAGATTTAACTGCTTTATTTTACCATTTATTTTCTTAAAAAGAGACACACACACCTTGTCATCAAAGATGGAAAATTTGCTGCTGAATTCCAGGGAGTAAACTTGGTGATGCAAAGCAACAATGTGGATGAGAGGATGCATGTTGGCCATGAATAGCCCACCCTATTTAAGTCTGCTAGTGATGTCCAAGGTGCTCCATTCATTCATTTACTCGTCTCACTTGATTTCAACTTAACCCCCTTTAATAGTCATTGTTCTTAAGTTATACCCAGTCCTCATAACATTGTTGAGGGAACTTCTCTTAGAATTTTCCTTCTAAAATATGTCAGTATGTGTGTGTGTGTGTGTGTGTGTGTATGTATGTGTATCCGAACACACAAACCCTTCTACAAGCCCTAGAAAATTCTGAAGCTTTTTGATATTGCTACAGTATGTAATGTGTAATATTGCCACTTTAGCAATGACACTCTTCTCTGAATCTGAAAGTCAGGGAACTTTAAAAAGTAGGAATCATTATTTTCAGCTCTGGAGATAAGAATGACTATTGAGGCAGTCACAATTTTTAATGAAGTTATAGAATACTCAAACAACATGAACAGTCCTGCATAGTCCTTAGCCTAGCAAAAACCTGACTTACACAGTAGATTTCTGTGAACTGTCCCTCAACACTGATTTTTCAGAATAGGTTTTTTTCCCCCATGTTGCTTTCTATGAGCAAAATAATATCCAAGAGGGCAAATGAATGTCTATGGAGATTCTCATTCATCCAGGTCAGGGTGGTTCCAAAGGTGCTTTTCCAAAAGGCAACTGGATTTTCTTGGTTTTTTCCTTTGAAAACATTTCACTTCTCATCCAAGAAGCTTCAAGAGTTAGAACTGAAGAAGCTTCTTGGATGAAAGGCGAAACACTTTCAAAGAAAAAAACCAAGAAAGTCCAGTTGCTTTTTAGAAAAAGCACCTTTGGAACAGGACAAGTAGATCCTATTTTATTTCTTTTTCACTACAGATCTAAATCAGTGGCAAGAGTTAGACTATTTTTTCATTGACATTGATTCCATATACTTATTGACAGATTTGAGGAAATGGTCTTCTATTCCCCAGTGATTTCTAAGCCATTGACTCAGGCTCAAAAATATTATGGGGGAAAGATTTTCCTCAGCAAATGAAAAAAAATCTAACATAATGATTGTTGGCTTTGGCTTAACCATAATTTATTGAATAAGCCACAAGTTGACATCCATATTTGGTTCACACTACACACCAAACTGATTATGTAAAGGATTAGAACAATAGATAAATTCAGCCAATATTTCCCCATCACTCATTGCAATGTACCCGTTATAAAGAAGGTATTGAATATCAAATCATTTTTATTCTCCTTTTCTATTTTCCACATATATGACCACTTATATTGCATATTTCATTCAGAAATGATATGTTGATGATTGTCACTTGATACCATAACCAGTTACAACAAAGTAGAAAATGAGTTTGCATTTGTGTATGATTGCGGTGAGGCAAGCCCCTTTCAGTTAAACCCTGGTTGGAATAGTCTTCACACAGAACTTATTTAATGTTCAGTATTTCAGACCATTTCTCACAAGGTTTCTGTGGAAAAGATCCCAATCAATTCTGTTGAGTTTCCCCACCCTGAAAAATAACTGACATGATAGCAATTACAGACAGAATTGCTGTAGAGGTGTGCTTCAGGGCTCTGTTCTGGGCCCAGTGCTCTTCAACATCTTCATCAATGATTTGGATGAGGGGATTGATGGGGAACTCATCAGATTTGCAAGCTGGCAGGAATAGCCAACACTCCTGAAGATAGGCTTAAGATACAGAAGGATCTGGACAGACTTGAACACTGGGTGCTATCTAACAAAATGAAATTCAATGGTGAAAAAAGTAAGGTTCTACATTTAGGTAAGAAAAAACAAATGCACGGGTATAGTATGCTCAATAGTAGTAACTGTGAGAGGGATCTCAGAGTCCTAGTGGACAATCACTTAAATATGAGCCAACTGTGCTGCATTTGCCAAAAAAGCCAACACAGTGCTAGGCTGCATTAACAGAGGGATAGAATCAAGATCATGTGAAGTGTTAATACCACTTTACAATGCCTCAGTAAGGCCACACTTGGAATACTGCATCCAGTTTTGGTTGCCATGATGTAAAAAAGATGTTGAGACTCTAGAAAGAGTACAGAGAAGAGCAACAAAGATGATCAGGGGACTGGAGGCTAAAACATATAAGGACCAGTTGCTGGAACTGGGTATGTCTAGTTTAATGAAGAGAAGGATGAGGGAGGACATGATAGTACAGTAGTGTTCCAATATCTCAGGGGCTGCCACAAAGAAGAGGGAGTCAAGCTATTCTCCAAAGCACCTGAAGGCAGGACAAGAAGCAACGGGTGGAAACTAACCAAAGAGAGAAGCAACCTAGAACTAAGGAGAAATTTCCTGACAGTTAGAACAATTACTCAGTGGAACAACCTGCCTCCAGAAGTGGTGAATGCTCCAGTGCTAGAAGTTTTTAAGAACAGACTGGACAGCCATTTGTCTGAAATGGTATAGGGCAGGGGTGTCAAACTCACAACTTCAGGTGATGTGTTGTGACGTATTGCAACTTTTTTTCCATTGCCAGCAATGGGATGGGCATGGTTTCGGCATGATGGATCTGGCCTGCAGGCCAGCAGTTTGACACCCCTTATATAGGGTTTTCTGCCTGAGCAGGAGATTGGACTAGATGACCTCCAAGGTCCCTTCCAACTTTATTATTATTATTATTATTATTATTATTATTATTATTATTATTATTATTATTATTATTATTATTATTATTATCCACAGGTCCAGGAGATTGCAAATGAAAGGGGCATTGAAATGGACTGGGAAGATGGGATACTTGGGGCTGAATAGGGAAACCTATAGATTAGCTAAATCCTAATTGCTATGCTCATATGGGAACAGGCTCTGGAAGGAAATTGTATTTATCATATAGTTTTCTTTTCTCATGAAAGAACTTAATGAAGTAGCTGTGGATTGACTATACTGTAAATACTAGGTAATGGTCAGTGAAAGATGTTAATTTTTATTTTTCCTCGGGCATAATGCAGAGACCCCAAAATTGCATCCTGCCTGAGTTAAATGAAGGAAGATTATAGATGTTTAGTGAATATAGAAAAGAAAAAAGAAAAAAAGCTGTTTCTCTCCAGGGAATATGCAATTTCAGCATGACCTGTTAGAGACAGAGAAGCAAGCAGACCTTTGAGGGGCCAAAGGAGCTGCCAGTGTTATTGTTTGAGTTGACTCAGGTTCATCAGCAATGTCAAGAATAACATTCTTTATGTGTAATAAACTTTGTTTCTTAGTACTGTTGTCCTGCCACCCACAACATCAACGAGAAATTTGTGGATGTTTTCAGAGAGTCAAATTACAAATGACATGGTAGAGTAATAGAGGTTAATGAAAGTTCCTAGCCCGGTCATGATGATATGGAAAGAGATATGGATTTGTGCCAAAGGAAACAACTATGCTTGCATCATCAGAGAATGTAAGGCAAAAGCCAAAGAGTTTGGCCTCAGACATTTCACAAAATCATAAAATGAACTGATGGCTTCATGTAAGGATCTGTCCTCTCCCCTCCCCTTGTAAATAAAAGTTTTAGAGACATTTAGAAAAAAGCTATTGTTTTTTTAAAAAATTCTCTAGTTTTGAAAATAATATCCCAATTATTAGTAAATTTTTAATACATTTCTAGTGCTTCATTGAACAAAAACCTCAAGCCAACAATAAATTTAACAATATTAGTTTGAAGTTCAGGACTGAATTATTTGTATGCAACAAAAATAAGTTTATGGTTTATTTTTACAACTTGTTAAACTATAATTTTCCTTAAATGTGCAGCAGGTTTAGAGAGAGAATGAATAATAAAGTAGTTTGTGTCTGTGCTGTGTACCCTCATCCTTATTTCATTCCTATATAAAACCTCTTAAACTGGGGAAAAGATGGAATAAAAATCAATGGCGCCTGCTCTAACATATGCTGGTGAAACATGGACACTAATCTCACAACCGATAGAAAAGTTACAAGTGGCGCAAAGACCCATGGAAAGATACATGCTTGGCATGACAAAACAAGATGGAAAGACCTGCACATGGATTAGAGAAAAAACAAAAGTATATAATATCATCAAGAGAGTAAAAGAAATAGAAATGGGCTGGTCACATAGCAAAAAGAACTGATGGCAGGTGGACCAAGGCAGTCATAAAATGGATCCCACTAGATAAAAAGCATCCACAAAAGAGACCAAAAACAAGATGGATTGATGACATCAACGAATATTGTGGACCCAGTTGGCAAAGGAAAGCTCGGGACCATATTGATTGGAAACATGCAGAAGAGACCTTCATCCTGCAGTGGATAGACAATGACTGAATGATGATGGTAATAATGAAACTGACTGTGTACATGGTAACAGATGCAATCCTCATACTGATTGTTTGATTGATTATGTGCTATCAAGTCATTGTCAACTCTTACTTACCATACAGACAGATTTTCTCTATGACAATCTGTCCTTAATCCAATCTTTCATGTCTTCCAATGGTGCACCCATCACCGCTATAATTGAGTGCATCCACCTTGCTGCTGGTTGCCTTATATTTCTTTTTCCTTCTATTTTTCCTAGTGTTAGCACCTTCTCCAAAGAGTTGTCTTTCTACAATGTGTCCAAAGTATTATTAATTAATTAATATTAGTTATCCATCTCATGTATACAGTATAACAATTAACAACAGTATAAAACAGTCAATGTTTAACAAGCAAACAGCTGTCAAGAACAGATGATGCCATATCTGACAATTGCAATACTGTATTATTTCCTGGGGTGATTTTTGCTTTGTTTGATTACAAAGTAGTACTCCTTGTTGTTGCTGTCTAGATCTGCAAGGTGGGTTATGGTTTTCCATGTGGGGGGGCATTTTAAATGCAGCCTATAGGTTAGCAAAATTCACACAGGGAACGTGGCTGAATACTGGCAAAGAGATTGTGGGAAGAGAAGGAGTTGAATCTTTTCTCAACTGATCTAAGATATTGTGCTAGGTGCAGGTCAAGCCATGGGGAATGGAATGATTGTGTGCCAAAGGCTGATATGGGAATGAGGAGGAAAAGAGACTATGGGCAAAGAGGCAAGCTAAACCAAAGCAACGTATTCATACAAAGATGCTTAGCTATGAAATAACAATAAGAAAGAGTATGATGAATTGTGACTCATTATCTGATTTATATCCTGCTAATCCATTGGAAAAATTACCAAAGTTCTGTTGGTGTCTCTGGTTATATATATTGACTTGGGTTCTGGAAGAAACCACACAGCAGGTGGAATTTATTTAATAAACATTTTCTGCAGCAACCAGAGTTTACAAAATTATTTTACTTATTTACTATTTCTTTGAGACAACCTGATTGTGTGAACAGTCTGGCAGACCACATGCCATCAAACTCATGTACAGGACACAGGAAGCAATCAGCAGCCTCTGTGACAGTGGGATTGTCCTGCCTCAGAAACAGCAGGACAATTTTGCAAAATCCAAAAGAAGATAAAGTACAGTTCCAGGCGCCAGACTTGGGAGGAAGTTCCAACTGCTTGTATCTCAATGTGGTGTGCAAACAATTTATACAGTTTTACAACATTCCTTTCGAGTCTTCTTGTTTACTCTATGAGTAACTAAAAAAGGTAGGATGATAGGTATTAGCAAATCATTAGTCTTTATAGCAGGCATTTGTTTTATTTAATTATGTATGAAAGGTTCCATAAATATCATATGCCTGGTTCCTACCTGCCAATTGGGTCTCTGTGTTGCCTCCCCCACAATCCTTGGCTAAACGTAGCACATTTGCAACACTAACAAGCTTATGTCATTCACAAAATAACAAGATTTATCTAGAGAGGTTCTATGGTTTTCTGAAGAAATTTCTCCTCTACCACAATCCTTCCTATTTTCTTCTGCATCTTCAAAACATGGTAGCTGCATCCTGACTAGATTTTTTGCAAGATATTTTCCTGATAAGTTGATCAAAAGTAGTTAATATTCCATTAATAAGATTTAAGGGAAGAGAACCACTAATTAAGCAGAAGTAAACTGAACTAGAATACTGTATGTCGAGACTTCATAAAAAGGGTCATAATTGTAACTAGTTGATACTAGAATTTTCAGAGGAATTCCAAATTGGCTACATTTATTGATGATAATGGAGGCGAAGTCCAGCACATTCTGAAGGCACTGTTGAAAGACTGCAGTAAGTTGCAGAAGGAAAGGAAACTGTAATAAAATAAAATCTGTATCAATTCACTTAAGTGGCTATTCGTGATATTGTAAGGGTCAGCAGCTACCTGAAGAACTTAAGGTTCCAAGAGGACAAATCAGGAGACTCAAATGAAGGCTTCCAACTCAAACAGAACTTTATTTGGCCAAGTGAAGTTGCTGGGTGGAACATTGTCTGAAACACCAGCAGCTGCGTTCAGAAGTGCCACACAGTGGTCAGTTAGGCACTTCTATTTATATACCAATCACAAGATGACACTTGTTGGCACACATAATATTAACCAATCATCTTTCATTACTTTCCCGCTCTTTCCTCTGTCTCTGTCTGTGTACATGATCTTCCTGCCTTCACAAAATGGCGTCCCTAACGCAAGCACAGTGTACAGAAGAAAAAATGGCGGTCATTAGGCCAATAACAAGAATACCCTTTTGTAAAATCCCTATAATATCAGTTCCTTAATAAGTTTCCTCCTTGAAACTTCACAATTTGGCAAGCAACAACGTATATTCTGATTCTGATCAGGGAGAAGATGCATTTGGAATGAAGGGATAAGGAGGGAACATTTGTAACTTAGTTTTTGATCCTGCTGCTTTTGCATGTAAAGCTATTACATGTTTTGGAGAGGGGGGCATTTTGGAGAAGGCAGGCTTAGACTCCCTGAGGATTTCAAGAAACCTCTTTTGGGCCAGCAGGAACTTCAGCTGCCCACACCAAATCCACATGGTGGAATCCCATCACCCAGTGCTGGTATGAAGCACTGGAGAATTCTAGATTGCTATTGTAAAAAGAAAATATACTTGATAGGACAAAGGGATTTTCAAGTAGTAAGTAAACACACACCAGGGAGATAATTAGGGTCTAAGAGAAACATAATTCAAGGGCTCTGAATAATTATCTGTCCCTGATGTATGCAACATATCTTGTATGAGGCAATTCTCTCTTGGAGTGTGTCATCATGTATATAGTATCTTTGACTTTAAGGGGTGATGCTCATCTCTGTTTCTTTAAGCCATTAAGCCAGTACTGTCTGAAGATGTTTCCAAAGTGATGTGGCCATCATGACATCATACTATAGTTCACAGCAAGCAGAACACTGTTACCTTCCCACTGAAATGATACCTATTTATCTATTTGCATTTGTATGCTTTCAAAGTTCTTCTCCAGAACCCTTTCCTTGAGTGAGGCACCAGAACATGAAAGGTTTCCAGAACATAATTGTTCAATACAAAATAAAAAAATACAGCATACTATCTACCATGGTAACTGCTACAGAAATAGGAAGGGTTAAAAAGACCATGTGCCTTTGCAAACTTTAGTGGTTGTTGCTGTTGTTTTTAACTTAGCTTCCATAAATAAACATGCATGTTTGATATAAGATACCTTAAGAGAAATTAATATATTTCTAAGTCCCAGGCTCTAAAGCAGACATGTCAAGCACAAGGCCCATGAAGTGGTTTCCTATGGCCCACGAAGCCATCCTGGAAATGGTGAGGGAACGGACCCCACTGCCTTGGCCTCGGCCCAGGCCAGCCAGGAGGCAATGTAGAATTTAGTGGTGGTCATCTATGCTGAAACACATTCAGTCTTAGCTCTACAAGGCCATCTGGAAACATCGAAGGACCAGCCCCTGCTGAGTCAGCCCTTCCCCCTGGGCACACAGTGGGGAGATATCACCCTTTGTGAGGAATGAAGAAATGCACCATCGCCTAGAAGTGGCCAGTACATGGCCCTTCCTACTTTGGGCAGGCTAGGGGCTGGGCAGCATTGTGCTTCTCTTCAGATTCATGCCACCTGGCTCAGCCTCTTGGCACTGTGAGGAGAGCGCCCTGCTGCCTGCCCAAACCGGGCAGGCTGGGGGCAGGGCAGCATTGTGCAGGTAACATCAACTCATGTTGCTCATGGCACCCCCTCCCCCAGAGCCCATCAAGCTGGATATGTGAAGTAGGTGAGGGCCATGTGCTGGCCACTTCCAGGTGATGGTGCATTTCTTTGTTCCTCACAAAGTATGACACTTCCCCAGCTGTGTTTCTTACCTGTTTTTCTCCCTCCCTCATCTCAAATATTTTCCCACCACTGGAAGGAAGGAAGGAAGGAGAGGGAGGGAGGGTCTGAGGGAAGTCCTTTCTTTAGTCCTTCCCTGCTGCTCTTTCACCATCCCCTTGCCCCTCCTCCTGGCCTATCCTGGGGGGTGGTCTCCCATCCTATTGCTAAGGAAGCTTTGGATAAAAAGCCAGGTCTCCTCACATGGAGATCAAGTGGGCCTCCCTCCTGACTTTGCCCTCGTACCCATCATGAGCAATCTGGCTAAGGAGAGCAAGCACAGCAGCAGCAGCCGTGAGGAGGAGATAAGTGCAGCTGCGCGCCACTTTGGGGAACTGGGGCTGGGCTTAGTGCTGCAGGTGCTTGAGGACTGGGCTGGGCATTTGACCTCTGCGCCACCATCCAGCCCCACCCCCCAGCATGACCTGAGAGGAACAGTGAGGCTCCTCCAGTGGACCATGCCTTGGCACTTGCCCTGGTCCCATCTCCTTCTGCCAGACACCCTCAGATCTGTCCCACTCCTGCCCAGGCCCCCATAGGTACCCTTAACGGGAACGATGTACAGCTGGCCATGCCCACCTAGTAGGCCACAGGCACTCCAGCCACGCCCACCCAGTAGGCTGTGCCCACCCTGGCCACACACACCCCGAGGGCAACTGCAGTGTTGTTTCAACCCTCAATGGAATTGAGTTTGACTCCCCTGCTCTAAAGAAAAGAACAGTGGGACATCCCTCCCACTATTCTCCCCTGGATTTTTATTTACTTTCTACCTCACTATTTCTCAACCTTGGTGACTTTAAGATGTGTGAATTTCAACTCCCCAAATCCCCCCAGTCACAAAGGGTGCAGACAATGGGATCTTCTTCAGAGCAGTTTCCTGCAAGTGGAATTGAAAGTACTGAAGCCTTAAAACACACCAAATTCCATAACATACAGAAGCTACCATTACCCAAGAGAACCACCATAAAAATACTCCAAAACAAAAGGAATTTTGAAAAAAGTGCTCGGGAAGACAGATTGGAAAGTATGTCCTATGTTTTATGGAAGAGGCACTCTTACACTATAGCTGTAGGCATCCTTGATCCATAGGACCTCAGTGGTGGCATCCCAATTCTTTCTCAGGAATAATTGCTGGCCCTTTCCTGTCTTGTTCACTTTGGCATGCACAAAGCAACCCCAGCCTCAGGAGTCTCTTATGACTGGCTTTGTAACTGAACCGTTACTATTGTTGTGTTCCTAATGTTTTATCACCTTGTCAGAACAATAGTTTTATTTTATTTTTAATCAAACTTAAAGTTTTTGTTCACTACTATGGAAACTTTCAAGAGCAAGAATTATGTACAATTAAAAATAATAACCATCTGACTAGCTACATTTGGAATCTGCTGCTGGATTAGAAATAAACTTTTAGACTGAAGCTGCAGTGCTTTTACATTTGAAAAACTGTTTATGTAAGATCTGATTAAATTTCAAGGTGCTTTTCTTTAAAAAAAATAGTTGTTTTAGAAACATTGCATTACGCTGAAAAGCAGGATACAGATACTTTAAGTGAATATATATAGATAAACCAGGAGACTGTGAGTTCTAGTTCACCTTAGGCATGAAAGCCACTTGGGTGACCCTGAGCCTCTCTCAGTCCAATCCACCTC
Source organism: Vipera ursinii (assembly GCF_947247035.1). Taxonomy (NCBI): domain Eukaryota; kingdom Metazoa; phylum Chordata; class Lepidosauria; order Squamata; family Viperidae; genus Vipera; species Vipera ursinii. Next base: position 70,997,394 of record NC_139513.1, read on the forward strand.
ACAGGATTGTTGTGGGGAAAATAAGAGGAAGAAGGACTATTTAAGTATGTTCATTGTCATACTGTATGTTATTTATAAAAATAATAAATGTGGTATAAAAATAAAATAAAAGAAAAGAAAGAAAAGAAAAGAAGGAATAGAGGTGACATGATAGTAATATTCCAGTATTTGAGGGGCTGCCAGCAGTGCTTTTTTTGTAAAAGAAAAAGGTGCCGGAACTCACACATGTCATACAACTCACCTTGCCTACCCTACAAGGTTCCATCCAAAAAAGTTGCCGGAACTTCGTTCTGAGCGTTCTATGAGAAAAAAAGCCCTGGCTGCCACAAAGAAGAGGGGGTCATGTTATTCACCAAAGCACCAGAGAGAAGGACAAGAAACAATGGTTGGAAACTGATCAAAGAGAGAAGCAACCTGGAATTAAGGAGAAACTTCCTGACAGTGAGGACAGTTAACCAGTGGAACAGCTTGCCTTCAGAAATCATGGGCGCTCCATCACTGGAAGTTTTTAAGAAGAGACTAGACAGTCACTTGTCTGAAATGGCATAGGTTCTCCTGCCTGAGCAGGGGGCTGGACTAGAAGACCTCCAAGATCCCTTCCAGATTCTATTCTATTCTATTCTATTCTATTCTATTCTATTCTATTCTATTCTATTCTATTCTATTCTATTCTATTCTATTCTATTCTATTCTATTCTGAGTCTAGTCTAAAAAATTAAAAATTCTGAGTCTAGTCTAAGTCTAGTCGAGTCTAGTCTAAAAAATTAAATTAAAAGAAAAGAAAATATAAACAAAATAAAATAAAATACAAATAACAATAAATGGAGGGAACCTGCAGCTCATTCCATCACTTTTGCTTCACAGTCTCAGATTGGAAAGATTGCAGCCTCGGCCTTCCCTTTACCTCTCTTACTGCAAGAATACTGCTGTAGGGTAAGTGATACCGAAAGTAGAATTGTTATAGACATAAACAACTTTCCTGTGTACTAACCACAACTGTGAACTATGCACTCCCACTTCTGAAGAGAAGAAAAATTGACCAGAGCCAGTTTATTGCCACAGTGGAACAATCAGTTCTGAAAAATGAGGGTAAGAGAAACACATTATAGAAAAGAATCAGATTGTATCTGTGCTTTGAACCCAGTCCTCCCCTCTCCCGATACCTTTACTTATTTTTCAAAAGAAAAACTGCACCCTCAAGGCCGAGAGCTTTATATAGCTCGCTCTGGGAGAAAGTTTAATCAGCTGTGGATTTGCAGAGCTAGGGTTGTGGTTTCTCTCTTCCCCCGGCAAATGCACTGAAAACTGAATGTGGTTGCGACATGAGATCTTATTCCTGGGGCTGAAAGAGGCCATCTTGAGGTTAAGGTGACCAGGGATGACACCATTCCCCTGCTCTGCCCTAGAGAGACATTGCCTGGATCCTATTAAGGGGAGGAGGCCATGCCAGTTAACTCCTGGCATATAAAGTGTTTGGTTCAGGTAGACAATGACTCAGAGAGGTTAACAGCGAAAAGAGTTTATTCAATACACATATGTCAACTGGCAACTGTCAAAATGTCTCAGGCTTTTATACTAGTGCTGTTTAAACTGTATCCAATCACAAGTCTCTATTTTCCCGCTTTTACAACTTTTAACCAATAGTTGCACCTGAATCTCCCACTTCAAAGAACCTTCTTTGCAACCAACTATTTACATGTTTGCACAAAGCTACAGACATAACACCCCTTACCCCCCAGTTGATGTTATTTGTTGACGTAATCTCTCAAGTATTTGGGTGGCCTATGGACCCTAGATGGATATCTGTTGGATTGATTACTTACGTCAACGCTAACTGATTGTCTGCTTGGCTGGCTTACATTAATGGGTCTGGACTCATGACTTACTGGCTCAGATGCTTCTCTGCTGACAGATTGTGATTGTTGTTGTGTTTGATATTGATGCTCAGCTATTGCCGGCCTGCACGTAGAGGACAGCTCCCAGTCAATTTGACCCTGTTGTGTATTAGCAGTGGACACACTGGTTTGAATTTCTGCTTCCCCACTAACTGACAGGTTGTTATGATTAAGCCAAGATGCAGTGTCCCCCCCGAGTACACTTTGACCCCCATCAACTGGCACGCTTCCAATAGTTCTCTTCCTTAACTGATCGATATGTCTTTTACTTAATCTATTCCCTTCCCCCTCAATGGTGTAAGACAAAGGCCCCATTATGTCAGTGACCACCCCCGGGACCCATTTGTCCCCCTGTCCATAGTTTCTGGCCCAGACTAAGTCTCCAATTTTGAATGATCTGTTTGGAATGTCCGGTTCAGCACTTGAGGGTAGTTTGTCAGGATGTAACCTGTCCAGTTTGGTGGTTAGCCGTTTGCCCCACCTCATTTCAGCCGGGCTTTTCCCGGTAGCCATGCAAGGGGTTGTATGTTGAGTCAGCAAAAAGTCTGCCAGTCTTTGGTGCCAATCGCCGCGGATGATTCGCTTCAAGGCGTCTTTGGTGGTTCTCACATTGCGTTCAGCCAAGCCATTGGTGGACGGGTGGAAGGGTGCTGATGTTGCATGTCTAATCAAGTTGGCCCTGAGGAAATCCTGAAATTCAACAGAGGTGAATTGGGGCCCATTATCTGATACAATTACGTCAGGTAACCCATGAGTGGCAAAGAGGCCCCTTAAGACCTGTATAGTTCTACAAGATGTCATTGAACTAACAGGCACTACCTCTAGCCACCTAGAGAAACTGTCCACCACAACTAGAAAGGTTAACCCTTGGAAAGGTCCAGCAAAATCAATATGAATCCTAGACCAAGGATTCCTGGCCAATTCCCACTTATGAGTGTGTGTGTGTGGCAGTTCGGGTCTAGATCGCTGACACAAATAACATCCAGAAACACGTTCTTCAATGTCTTTATCAAGTCCTGGCCACCATAAGTGACTTCTAGCTAAAGCCTTCATACGTACTATTCCTGGGTGACCCTCATGTAATTCTGATAAAACTGTAGATCTGTGGATTTCAGGAATGACCACACGGTTGCCCCACAGAATACATCCCAAATGGGCTGATAGTTCGTCCTTCCTCCTAAAATAATGAATGTACTTGGCATCCGGATTAGTACTTGGCCAGCCACTAAGGACCCAGGCCATGATCCTTTTGAGGATATAGTCATTATTGGTGGCCTCAGCTATATCTTTAGCCGTTAAGGGGCATTCAGGAATTTCCTGTAAAGACATAATTTGTCCCACTGGAGCAGGGTCCTCCTCCGTGATGTCTAAGGGCATTCTGCTAAGGGCATCTGCATGTCCCATTTCCTTACCTGGTCTATGTTGAAGTGAGAATGAATATGCTGAGAGGAAAATTGACCACCTCAGCATTCTGGGCGACATTATTTGGGGTGTCTGTTTATCAGTGGTAAACAGTCCCAATAATGGTTTGTGGTCAGTGAGTATGGTAAAGTTCCTACCATAAAGGTAATCATGGAACTTTTTAACTCCTGCCACAATTGCTAATGCTTCCCTATCAATCTGTGCATAATTCCGTTCAGCTTTAGTAAGCGTCCTGGAATAGTATGCAATTGGCTTTTGAATACCATGACTATCCAAGTGGCTGATAACAGCCCCCACACCATAAGGTGAAGCATCGCAAGCTAAATAAATTGGTTTATTTTCAATAAAATGGGTTACTGTGGATTGGCTTGAAAGAATATTTTTTAATGTTTGAAAGCTGACTCTATGTTTATCACGCCACTGCCATGGGGTTTTTTTATCTAAAAGTCTATGCAGTGGTTCTGCTATGGCAGCTTTATGTGGCACGAATGTGTGGTAAAAGTTAACTAATCCTAGAAAGGCTTGTAATTCAGCCTTGTTTTTTGGTTCTGGTGCCAATTTAATTGCCTTGATTTTATCAGGAGTAGGATGAATTCCATTTTTATCTATCCTAAATCCTAAAAATTCTGTGGATTTAACCCCAATACAGCATTTCTCCTTTTTTAATTTAAGTCCAGCCCTCCTAAACCTTTCCAATACCTGTTCCAGACGCTCAGCTAATATCTCTTCATTTCTTCCAGCTATTAGAACATCATCGAAATAAGGGCATACACCAGGTATGCCCTTTAAGGTCCTCTCCATCACCTCCTGGAAGATGCCTGGAGCTGCTGCAATACCAAATTGCAGTCTGTGGACTCGGAACGCCCCCTTGTGGGTAACTATAGTTTGAGCTTCAGCAGCCTCTCTGGAAACAGTTAATTGCAAATACGCCTGCGCCAAGTCTAACTTGGCAAATATGGCGCCGTCCTGTATCGTGGCGAGGACCTGCTTCACCGTCGGGACCGGGTAAGCATGCTTTTTCATTCCAAGGTTCAGGGTGGCTTTGTAATCAGCGCAGATCCTCACATCCCCATTAGGTTTAAGGGGTGTGACGATCGGCGTTTCCCACAAACCACCCTCGACTGGTTCTAGGACGCCTTGGCCTACAAGCTTATCGAGCTCGGCCTCGATTTTTTGCTTAAGGGCGAAAGGCACCCTTCGGGCCTTAAGCCTGATGGGTTTAACCGACGGGTCTAAATTAAAATTAATTGGGGGCCCCTTATATTTACCCAAAGACCCATCGAATACGTCTGCGAATTCATCGCAGACTGATTCGAGGGTCTTATTTTTAATAACTGTATTTATTCCCCCTATCCAAATTCCCAGGGCAGGGAACCAGTTAAGGCCTATTAAACTAGTTCTATGGCCTTCTGTAACTATTAAATCTAATGCTCCCTTAAACCCCTTATATTTAACACTAAGGGTAATTTTTCCCTTAATTTTTATTGGAGTTTTTTGGAAGTCGGTCAATTGGATTTTGGTTGAATTAAGGGGAATTTTCCTGCCACTTTTTAGTTCAATCATTTTAAGGGTTTCACTGGAAATTATGGACACTGAGGCCCCAGAATCAATTTCCATTTTGCAAGGAATTCCTTGCAATTGGACTATAATTTTTAATTTTTCTCCCACAATATTGTTAAATTTTTCCTTTCTACGGTGATTGACTCGCGCCACCTCCCCACGGTTCGGGAATTTAGCCCTTGGTCTAGGGGTCTCTTTGCCACTATAGTAAGGGGTTACCTTACCTTCGGGCCAAACGTCGACTTCGTGTAAGCGATTGTCACGTGCACGACCCCTGCAAATGGCTTGAATGTGGCCGGTCTTCCTGCACAATCTGCATCGGGCAGTACGGAATCTGCAAGTTGCCCGGGGGTGATTGCCCCCACAGCTGCCGCATCTATTGTCGTTGTCGCGCGGTCTCGTTGCAGTGTCTCTCTGTTGTCGTTGGGTTGTCGTTGTTTGTCATTGCGGTGTTGTAGTTTGGAATCGGCGGCTCGGTTCAGGCCCATCGCTTCGGGATGGTTTTGCCGCCATTTTTCCAAACCGTCTAGTGACTTCGGCAATGTCAGCTTCCCATTGCTGGTCCACCTCTCCGCAGTCCACAAGGCCTTCTTGATTAATTTCGGCAGACGCAGCCATGCTATTTCAGGGGGGGTCGCGATACCCGGTGGATTCATAAGTCAAGAGTTCGTCTAGTACTTCTTGCAAGTCGCCGGTGGGCTTAGCGATAATTCTGTTTTGTAGTTGCTCATCTCGCAAGCCCAGCACCACTCTGTCCCGGATTCTTATCTCTAAATTGTCATACTTGCAACGTACTGCTGCTTCTCTGACTGCAGCAACGAATCTTTGGATCGACTCGCCCGCTCTCTGATTCCTTTTTTCGAAAATGCGTCACCAAAAGAGTTCTGACCTCCTTGGCGTGAAATGCACTTTTAATTTGGCCAATAGATCAGCATACGGAACGCTTGAAACCGGCTGTGGTTGACAAAGTCCGACAGCGATCCGATACACCGGTGTGCCGCATATAGTTAGTAAAGCAGCCGCCTTTTTTCGGTCATCAGTTATACCGTTAACAAGTAAAAACCCTTTGACCTGTCCCACATATTCTTCCCAGTCCTCTGGGAAGTTTGGGTCGAATTCTTTTAAAGACCCGATTTGCGCCATTCAGAGGATTGTTGATTCCGCCGCGGCCGCTTGTGGTTGACTGTGACTTCTTTTCAAATTTGCCGCCTACGCGCAGCTGTTCCGACAATCCTTCTCTGGGCCGCCGTCTATCCCACCTTCGTCGCCAGTTGTTTGGTTCAGGTAGACAATGACTTAGAGAGGTTAACAGCGAAAAGAGTTTATTCAATACACATATGTCAACTGGCAACTGTCAAAATGTCTCAGGCTTTTATACTAGTGCTGTTTAAACTGTATCCAATCACAAGTCTCTATTTTCCCGCTTTTACAACTTTTAACCAATAGTTGCACCTGAATCTCCCGCTTCAAAGAACCTTCTTTGCAACCAACTATTTACATGTTTGTACAAAGCTACAGACATAACATAAAGAATTCCTCCCTCTCCTTCAGGAAAAGCAGAGCAGCCTATTATTTGATTGCTCCCGTTGCCAGTATGAGGAGTGCAGAGGCTCTTAATGTAGGAATAGGGGGCTGGCGATGGGGGTAGATTATCTGCGAAGGAGCAACAAGCATCAGCCTGGGTGCAGTCAGGAAGCCCTATTTAGTTTGAAAGCATTGATGGGAGATGAAGAAGTAGATGTTGGCGAAATCAAGTGGGAAAGTGGAAGAGTTTAGTTTCACAGTGTTTAATCCTTGTCGCAATGAAAGGACCAAATCCTTTTATCGCTGCTGTGATTGTGAATGGCCACAGAAAGACTGCAGCAGACTGGCGCCTTTCATCCAACTTGCTATCCTTCCCCCAACTCAAGGATGACCTCAAAGGTTGCCTCCATTCATTTGTTACTGCCTGTAGGGAGGGTTGGAAGAAAATAAGCTTTTCCATTTTGCTAAGATTCTCTTGTTCCCAGTCAGTTTATTTAATTTCGCTTTCATCTTGGTTTGCTTTTAAAGAAGACTTAATATGAAACTTCTTACTGTATTAATTTCTCTAGGTCTAGGATCTTTGTCTAACAGATGCATTTTGTAGTCATCTTCTCCTAATACACTTATGTTGCAGGCAAATTTCTGGGTATTTTAATAATTATTCTTACAGCATGTGAAAGCACAATTTCATATGGATTTTTAAATTACAAAACTGTACTGTGAATTTAAGAATCCTGCATATTTTGGAGAGGAACTAGTTTTAATCTGTGCATTGTTTAGAACTGCTTTGAGAAGTTTGCATTAAATTACAATTAATTTTGCTTCCTTCCCTCACTGTCTGAATATATGTCCTTGTTGACTAATGGGCCATGATATATGGTATCTCTTTAATCCAGCAATTGTATTTATTCAGTGTCTTGGCCTACAGTCAATGGAAATATGTTTTCTTACCCCAGCTGGTGCACCCCAGATATTTTAGGGCTACAGTTTCCAGAAGTGCTAGATAGCATGGCCATGGCCAACAAAATAACTCTTATTGACTCAGACTATGAGATTTGACAGACCTAAAATGTGTGTGTGTGTGTGTGTGTGTGTGTGTGTGTGTGTACATTCACATGTGAGCCAAATCATAAACATAATATTTACGAGCACAGAACATTTTTTTGAGGTATGCTACACCGTGCTTTTTCCCCCCAAAAGAAGTTTGAAACCACCATGTGTGTTAAAATAAACCAATCAAGTTATTATTAATTTAATTTCTTCTTGGAGCAATGTACAGATGCCTTTTTAGTTAAAGAAAGGCTCTTTCTAAAGCACAGCAAGAATATTAGCTGCAATAAATCTTTGAGGAACTTCTGAACTGGGCACAAACAATTCTTAAGTGATGTTCCTTGAAAGGGAGCCAGGATGAAAATGAATTGTTATATTTCTGAAAAGCAGGTCCAAGAGATTCTCAAATTTGCTGTACTGAGATCTAATAAAATATGAATATTTATTTATTGACTTTTTTCTTTGAGAAACCATCCTGTGCTTTCCTCTGAGGCAAGATTATTTAAGAATAATACATTTCAGAGTCCCTTATTCATAGAGGCATGTTCTGCAACCTTGCAACGATCTTTGGGGACAGCCAGTTCCTACTTAGCAGGTGGTCAGTGCCTGGAGTGGACTTTAGGTATAGAGCAAAGGCCAAATGTTCCATCATGCCATTGATAAGAATATGTTCTGAAGGATAGAATGGTCCCGCAAGGAAAATTGGGCAGATTCTGATCCTTCACAAGAACTGACCCAGCTCGTTTAGCAAAGTCCAAAGAATGCTTGACTGTTCTTGCTAATTCAGTCCTTTATTATGATGGTGATGGTGATAGTGATGATGATGATGCTACTTTCTGTTTTCATCTGTTTTCCTCATTAACAGCCGTGGTGGTTAAAATGATGTATTGCGGGTAAATTCTGCCGACTACCAGCAGTTCGATTCTCACTAGCTCAGGATTGACTCAGCCTTCCATCCTTCCGATGCTGGTAAAATGAGGACACAAATTGTTGGAGGCAATATGCTGACTATGTAAACTGCTTTAGAGAGGACTGTAAAGCACTGTGAAGCGGTTTATAAGTCTAAGTGCTATCTATGCCAGAGGTCCCCAACCTTTTGGGCACCAGGGACCGGTTCCGTGGAGAAAGGGTTTTCCATGGACCAGAGAGTGCATGGTTCTGTGTGCTGCCTGCATCCCATGGATGCTTGTTCATGAAGACCAGTTGCTGGCCTGCTGCAGCCCAGTACTGGTCCATGGACCGGGGATTGGGGACCCTGATCTATGCCTCTTTCATGTCACTGGCTGAAGCAGTTTGCAGGGGCATCACGTTCTGACACCTTACATATTATCAAAGCCCTTGATTGTTTCTGCAGCAGTGAGACAGTCCAGCTCGCCTTCTGAAATTTGACTTCTCTTCTGTCCTCCCTTTCAGCTCTTACTTGGGTGGGAGCCATAATGTCACCAGCTTCCAAGTATTAAAAATAGCTCTCCCATAACTGTCCCACCCTGCCGATGGGGTGCTATTTTTAAGCTGGGTGTGTCCTAATGGAAACCTCTGAGGTACTTTTATCTTGTCTCACATGTTGGGATTCCCTAAACCCTTTAACCCAGGCACAATAAAAGGACCTTTTGCAGAACTCAGCCTATTATGCCTAAACCCTTCATTACAGTTCAGAGTGGCTTTTGCTCTCTTCTTTCTGCTTGAATGAGGATGTTCAACTTTGATAAAGCCTTTCATTCAGGATTATACAACGCCAATGAAACATATGTTTAGGGAAAAATGAACAAATAAGGCAGAGATGGGTAATGGAAAAATCTTGCAGAAAAATATTGGAAACTTTTGCAACTAAACTTTGCAGTATATCTTCATGACTTAAAGATTATCCTTCCTTGCCTTGTCTTTTCTGGTTGTCAGTCTATAATTGGTGGTTACTAAGCTTACTTAGTTCTTTTTGAAGGATTGCACCTTTCAGTCTTTTAAAAGTATATTTTCCCTATAGTGTGTGTGTGTGTGTGTGTGTGTTTGGGTGAAGAGAATTTTCTCCTTTCCCCTTCCGTTTCCTAAATAAAAACCATCTATTTACAGCAGCTACACACATTAGCAGTTGGGTGAGTTGGATTATTTACACTGGAAATATCCCAGGAGAAAAATGAATACACTTTCTTTGCTATTAGATTTCTAGAGAGCCTAAAGAAAAAAAGCAAGAAAACTGATCAGGGATCTCTCGATGTCATCTCAGTTACGTCCTCATCTTATTGGCCTAGCCCAGGGGTAGGCAACCTCGGCTCTTTTATGACTCATGGACTTCAACTCCCAGAATTCCTGAGTCAGCTATGCTGACTCAGGAATTCTGGGAGTTGAAGTCCATGAGTCATAAAAGAGCCGAGTTTGCCTACCCCTGGCCTAGCCCATTTGACTACAGCCAATGATCTGCAACCTTGTCTGGAAGTGCCCTAATTCTCCAAGCCAGTTTTTCTCAACCTTATCAGTGTTAAGATGTGTGGACTTCAACTCCCAGAATCCCTCAGCCTACTCCAAGCGCTTCCGTTTTACAGATCAAAGTAAGAGGCCTCCTCAATATTTTCCCTCTCCTTCTCCTATGTCTTGCTGTCTCTCCCCTCTGCTCTGCAATTGGGTGCTTCAGAAAAGAGAGCACATTGCTTTGAGTTCAGAAAGAAAGGCCTAACAGAATAGTCTTGTTCAGAACTCCTTGTTTAGTAATGCTGTTAGAAAAAAAAAAGATTTAATGCTGGAACAGCTAAAGCAGCCAGTAAACCTTGCATTGCAAAACACAAACAATTAAAGCCAAATGAAAAATACACTGTCGTGATGTGAACTAAACATCCAGTAATTCAAACAAACAAAAAAAAATGGAATTGCTGGATCATTATCAAGGACATGTATGACTGCCAAGAATAAATGAGCAGAGATTCTTGCTTAGTTACTGCACACTAGTTCACTAGTAGTGAAAATGTATGAGCAGAAAATGTCAATCGCATTAGTTAGAAAAGGAATTGCGTTTTACTCCTCTGTCACTGACACTGATTTAAGTATAAAATATGCATTCCTCCCACCCCCACTTAATAGACAAATGCATAATAATGAATTTAGTAAAGATGCACAAGTCTGGTTGGCTCTCACACAGCATCAAGTACAGAATAAATGAAAAAAATATCACATTAGATTAGCTCATAATGGGAGCAGGACAACTGGGTGGCTCACTTGTAAGACAGTCTGAAAACAACAGCTCTGAAACTTTACCAGATCAAAATCCTTTTGAGTGGTATTTAGCATCTCATCAAAACAGAGGCTATTATTATAGGAAAAGATAAAAGTGCATTCAATGATACAAAATGTTCAAAATATTTTTCAGTGAGCTCATAAAAAGAAGCGAGGAGATGCAATTGTCCTATCTGGATTAGATAGGGTGGGCACACTCCAAGTTCCTTCCTTCCCTTAAATGTTTCATGGGACTTACGAAGTGGGCCTTTCCATTGCAGCTCACAAAAAACGCCTTCTTCCTGAAGTTTGGCAGCCCCCCTCCCCCACCTTTATAACCTTTTGAAAAGCACTCAAGACTTGGCTCTTCCCCAGTTTGATGAGATTGATGAGATCAACTTGTTACGGGCTGCATGTGAAAGTTTAATTATGCCATTAGGTTTTGGGTTGGGTTGGTTTGGTTTGAATACTCGTAGCTTTAATATTTATTATAAATGTTGTTTCCTTTTTTGGTATACATATATATATATGTGTGTGTGTGTGTGTGTGTGTATCTTTGTGTGTATTCGTGTGTGTATGTGCGCGCACACACACATGTATATAATAAATGTTATCTGTTTCTGACCAGAAGGTGGTAGCTCTTCTTCTTTTGTTGTTGCTCTTTGTAATGTTTGATGCACTTTTTGAAAACCCTTTCATCCTGTTAGTAAAAGTTCATAAACTGGAATTTAGGCACCATGTTTAATATGTTCCCAACTTCACTTTCTAGTCTGGCACTTTAGAACTGATAACCCGGTTGAAGCTCATAAGAAAATAGAAAATAAGTTTGGTTTCTGGTAAGCCTTATAATTGTAGCTCTGATACCTTTCCTTCTTATGCTGTGTGAGTACTTGCCACACCGCCTTAGCCTGACAATAAGGACCCACTTCTGTGCATACGAGGGCTTGCGATCGTTACGCCTTCATGTAGAGTCATGGATGAGGAGAATCATCTGCGAAGCATTTCCCTTATCTTTTAATCTTAGTTGGGGGAGAAGGAGAGATTGCAGTGGCTTTCAGAGCTTTGTAGGAGCCATTCCAAGCTAGAGTTTCTTCCGTCAGTTTTTCTTCAATGTTCATTTCCTTCTTGACATCTTGAGAAGGAAACTTACCAACAATCTTGGAAGCTTAGGACTGAGAAAATGAGGCTTTCAATCGAGGTGATTTAAAGCTCCTTCCATCCCTGGAATTGTCTTTTTGGGGCTCACTGCTGCCTACCTATCTTTAGACCTAATGCCCAAATAGACGATTTGCATGGAGTGTAGTTCCATCAGCAAAGCAGCTTTGCTTCTTGCTCCATTCTGAGTGCATTTCTCTACCAGCAATTTAGAGGATCTTCCAGAATAACCCAGGCATTGTGCCAACATCACTGTAAGGAGGAAACTTGGTACTGCTTCAATTATGGTTGGATGCAGGAATGATTGGGGTTACAAAATGATGGGCATGGTGATGGTGATTCAAATGCTCCCTTTTTAAGATGCGTCACATGCACTCTGTATTCAGAAAAAGAGGTGGGGCTTTGAAGTCAGGTCACACCTGCCTACCCCTTTGAAGTAAGTGACTGTCAGTGTAGACATCCCTGGTTGGGTGATGCCACAAAGATGCTAATGGAAAAAGAGCCTATCTTTTAGACAGTGTTAATCAATGGGATGACAATTGCTTATGTCTAATGTATACACATATTGGCACGATTGTGCCTGCATGTGATTTTATATAGGCACAGAAAGGCAAAAACACATAAATTCAGATTTTGAAAATTAGCGGGCACATGACTTGGAGCTTTGCCCATCTGTTTGGGATCCCTCCACCTCGGCCATCTGAATCTCAAGATTCCCTGGGACATGACCTCAGGGTAGCATGCCTACTGCTCCCTACAGTGCCCACAAAGGATGCCAGAACAGCAGTGCTTGTTTCCTTGTGCCTGCCCCAGCAGGAAACAGGCCACAGCATTCATTGCTGTGGTGATCAAATCTATCCCTGGGAGCCAAGGAGAATTTACTGCTGGCCTGTGGGAGGGAAACAAAACTAAGCAAGGGAAGGTTTTGTGTGTCCATGTGAGGAGGGAAGGGCAGAAAAGGCAGCATTTTGTTTCTCTTCACTTTCTGATTTAACAAACACAAACAGCTTGGAGAACAAAGAAAGGCTGAACTTCTCTTGAATTTGGGCTGGAAAAGGCGGGGGGGGGGGGCACTATAGTGTCTGAACCACTAGCTCTCTGCCTGCACACAAACTCTGCCTGAGTCTTGGTGTTATTTCTTAGCCTTGGCAGCTAGGTAGCAACATCATATGAGTATTGATGTTATCTGATTCCACTTGCAAGAGACAGACAAATGAGACAAGGCCGCATACTTAAAAAATGTAAAATTTAAAAAAGTATCTTAGATACTGGGTGCAAATTGGACATTGTTAGAATGCTAGAAGCAGAAGATCCACATTCAATTCGCCACCTTCTCCCTCCTAGTTTGTGGATGCCTTAGACCAGGGGTCACCAACCTGTGGTCTGTGGCCCACTACCTGACTGTGGGCTGTTGGCCACTGGGTCGTGTGAGTGGCTGGCCAGTGCACGCATGTGTGCACGCTTGCAACCCCCTCACTCATGCTAGTGTCACGGCTAGTAAGCATCGGGCAGGCACTAGCGTTGCCATGAACACACCGTGGCAGTGTGCCAGCGCTATCATTGCTGCAAGGACAACATCCCCACTCGCAGTAGCATTGCAGCATTCCACAGACGCTAGCGTCACCAGAGCATCCAGGGGCGCTCATGGCCCTGTTTGCATCAGATATGCAATCACAGCCCCCTTTGTGCATGCTCGGTCCTCTTCACACATGCACGTGCTCACAAGCAAGGTTGGGGACCCCTGCTTTAGACAAGACACAGTTTACCTAGCCTATTGTAGAAAATTTTTGTGAGGATACAGTAGGAAAGGAAAAACTTTCTATCCATTGTGAGCTTCTGGGTAGAAGAACACAATTAAAATATTACACTTTTAGGTACCAGAAATAATAAACTGGTTGAAATTAAAACGGAGGTTACAATTTTAATAACTTAGGTATCATAGAACAGCGGTGTCAAGACTGAGGTTCTTTCCTCTATTACAGTTTACATTACCATTATATCACTCTGGTGACTCCGGTGTTCCTCCTTGAGCACTTAATGTTGACCTGGTCTTGCTCCCAGAACATGTTTTAAGCAGCTTCATGCTGACTGCTTAAGCCAATGCACAGCCATGGTATGTAAACTTCATTGCACATTCTCCTTGTTATGGGGGTATCCTCCCATCATCAGCTCAGCTTTGATCAGTCATTGATAAATCCCCAGAGAAGGCACAAGGTCTCTTAGGAGACATGCAATTGGCTAGTCATCAGTCAGTCAGCAACCACCAAGGAGTGGTGCTCTTCTTAGCTGCGTATTCATGGAGATGGTGCATGTAAAGACAGAAATGAGAGTCAGGAAAACTGGAAATGAAACTATCTCAAGAATTCATATTTGTACAACAAAGATCTAAGAATCACTCGTGGAGAGAGAATATCTCTGAAATAAGCTACTCCATAGATTTAGCAACTGGGTGGCTATTAAAAATCTTAAAATTACACACACACCTAAACAACATTAATCCAAGTAGATCTGCTCACACGTATCTTTCAGGAGTTGAGCAGTATGTACAGATGAGCCTATCACACAGTTCATCTACCCAGGAACTGGGTTTCCCAACTAAACCTCCACCCCACTACTGCAAGCTTGAATAGAGGCAATTAGTCAGCTCTGATAACCCCTCCATGCCCAGACCGTTCAAGCTGCTGGGGAGAAAGGGGTTTTTCCCCTAATAAAAAGGACCTGGGAATGTCTCAAGCAACTCACTTAGGACAATAATAAAGCTATTTGTCCACAGGGGCCCTCCAAGCAGTGAATGGAGCAGACCCAAGAGGACCTTGTGTTGTGTAACACCAGCCAGGGGTTGTTTGGATGAAGGACTGGGAGCCTTACCTTGGCTTTCTCTTCCTGCCTCAGCAGCATGCAGCAGTTCTGCCACCCTTATTTCTGCTTAAAAAATATTTTATCAGGTCAGAGCCCTTGGCTGGCCCAGACTTCCTAGTAAAGAAAAAGCTCTGGGTGGAGCTTCAACAAACAAAATTAGCTGTTACTCAGTAAGCAAATAACTGCATTTCTTCTTTCTTGTTATTTGTAGAATCAGCAGAATGATCTGGCAGCCCCAGTTTTACCCCTGATCCTATAGTCCTGTCTGTGTCTTCTCTACATGATATATAAAGCTAGAAATTAAGAGATGGTGAGTCCCAACCCCACTTTAAGCACAGTGCCAGTTGGGTGACCTTGTCACTCTCTCTCAACCCTATGAATAAGGCAATGGCAAGCCACTTTTGAAAAGCTTTGCCAAGAAAACTGCAGGGACTAAGAGTCAACACTGACTTGAGAGCAAATCAATCAATCAATCTGTGGTTTAGGTACCTTTCCTCCTGAAATGATTCTCTGTGATGTATCGTACATGTAATACTCCTCCACTCCCTATTTTCCAGATAATTTGCCCACATGACTCTATGCCTAGGTAAGGTTTACCTAATGCAGGGGTAGGCAACCTTGGCTCTTTTATGACTCGTGGACTTCAACTCCTGGCTGGCTCAGGAATTCTGGGAGTTGAAGTCCACGAGTCATAAAAGAGCCAAGGTTGCCTACCCCTGACCTAATGGAAATGTCTCCACTTTGAAATTCCAAGGGGAATCAGGAAGACGTAATGTTTTGTGATGTCTTTTGAAGAGGGCTGAAAAATGTTCATCCTATTTTTTAAATAGATTTGAGGGAAGGGGAAGCTGAAGAATGGGAATAGGAACTGCCAGCAACTGTGTGCTTTTATTCCCTTCCTTATAGCCTTGTTCTTTACTCCAAAATGTTTTTCCCCCCCAACAAATGAAGTCACTTTGTCACTGAAGTATTTTGGCCTGTTCCTGGGGTGTATAGGACTTTAAGGGTGGGAAGGAACGTTTACCTCCCATTAGGACTACTAAGAAACTACTAGGAATGGCCATTCCTAATCATATTTTTTGTCTCCTTAAACAACAACAACAAAAAGTAGCATAGAATACAACTATTTTGATCATAGAAGTACAAGTGAGTGTTGTGAATGACAAATACCCTTTTTCTACATCCCTGAGACAGATATGCAGAAAGCTGCCATCTAGTGCTTCTCCTGGTTTTTGAAACCCAGGTTTGATGGCTCTAAATACAGCTGCTCACTTCCAGTTAGACACTCCAGTATATTATCTAACCACACATGCATAGTTAGCCAACCACAAGACATGAATGCTGAATTTGTTCAACACAGTAGATTAGGCTAAATGGGTTGGGCTGTTGACAGTCCCATGTTTGTGGAAGCTCAGCTATAGTGTTGTGCTGCAGGCTAATAAAACTTAATTTTCAATAGTTTTGTCAGGTTGTGTGAATTGAACTCTCATTTGATGCCATATTGCTTATTTTGAGGGTATTATGAGAACACAGTTATTGTAACTTGTTAATCCAAGTTTAAGAGTAAGTATGGTGCAGGGGTAGTCAACCTTGAATTTTATGACTCGTGGATATCAACTCCCAGAATTCTGGGAGTTGAAGTCCACAAGTCATAAAAGAGCCAAGGTTGCCTACCCCTGGTATGGTGGGAAGGAAACTTAATGATGGTCAAGAGTTAAAACTGCAAAGCTGATGCGACCATCATGACCAAAGGCTTACAAATAAAGTCCCATTTTCTTGTGGAAAAGAATTATAGATTTTTAAAAAGTAAAGTGGGATAATAAAAGAAGCATCTCTAAATGTATTCGTGATCAGCCATGTGTGCCTTTGCTGTACATTATTTTTTTAAAAGATGCACACTTACTGATCTCTTGGCCGCTGTCTCACTAACTGCTGCTTTTTCTGTATTCATTGGAGCTCTTCCTCAAATTAAGCAACATTATGGCATAGCAGTGGAATGAATGCCTCCCAGTTCTCATCCCTGCCCTGAAAGCTCTCCAAAAGACTTCTAACAAAAATGGGTTGAAATCTCATAAAAATACCAATACCAGGCTGGGGAAGGAAGTCAGTGCAGTTTGTTTCTCAGAATTGTCCCATCTCCATTCTCATCTTTAACTTTATTGTTGTTCTTAAGAAATACATTACTGAAATTCGGCCACTTTGATGCTGAAATTTAGTAGTACAATCTCCAGGAGTTTAAAGATCATGGTTAGAGTTTCAAGAGGCCAGCAAATCCTAGTCTTGTCTGGTTGCTAGTAGCAGTGGCTATTGGAAACCATAATTTCTGCTATAAATGTTCTAGGTATAAAATAAAAATAACCTGGGCAGGGGAAACAGTTAAAAGAGTCAGTATGGTAATCACAACAGAATAATTGAAGCCTTACCCTTTTCTATGTGCATGTGACACTGATAGTACAGAACTGGGTCTTTGATTCCATGACTGTGACTACTATCTTGTACATGCACGTGCACACACACACACACGCACACACACTCATATGTCCATGCTGCCAGCTTTATCTCTCTCTCACTATCTCTTTCAATTAGATTTTGGTATAGACCCCAGTGGTCTTGACTAGAACAATTACTATTTATTTTCACCTCAGACATTTCCTAAAGGTAAAGGTAAAGGTTCCCCCACAAATGCATGCTAATCATTTCCGACTCTAGGGTCCGGTGCTCATCTCCATTTCAAAGCCGAAGAGCCAGCGCTTGTCCGAGGACGTCTCCGTGGTCATGTGGCCGGCATGACTAGACGCCAAAGGCGCACGGAACGCTGTTACCTTCCCACTGTAGTGGTCCCTATTTTTCTACTTGCATCGTTACGTGCTTTCGAACTGCTAGGTTGGCAGAAGCTGGGACGAGTAACAGGCGCTCACTCTGTTACGTGGCACTCGGGATTCAACCCACCAAACTGCCGACCTTCTGATCGACAAGCTCAGTATCCTAACCCACTGAGCCACCGCGTCCCTTAAGACATTTCCTACTGGGGGTCTTACATGAGATTAACTAATAATTTTTAATATTTTTTTTTTGCTGTTGACAGTTGTTTGACAGTCCATTTGTGAAGAAGAAAGCCACTCCATGCCAAAAAGGTAGGGCTGCTCCAAATTCCCAAGAGCTTCTACAGTCCTT
Organism: Vipera ursinii; assembly: GCF_947247035.1. Taxonomy (NCBI): domain Eukaryota; kingdom Metazoa; phylum Chordata; class Lepidosauria; order Squamata; family Viperidae; genus Vipera; species Vipera ursinii. Next base: position 71,015,234 of record NC_139513.1, read on the forward strand.
CTGTCTCATTCCCTGTAAACAAGCAGTTGAGTTGGAATCCAGAACTTCCATTAGATGAGACTCAGGGCCCTCAATGCACTAAGACTGCCAACTTCTTGAAGTAACTTTTGTCTGTTGACTTTTAGGATGCTGCCAGAAGATTTCCCAAAGGCATCCAAATAAAAAAAAAATCTGACTTTCTCAGAAAAATAATTTATCACTAACTTCCCCTTTCCTCACACTGTTTTTGCACAACCACTTTATTGTGGCTGCCTGAAATCAAGAAGAGGCCACATCATCCTCAGCTGGAATCATTATCCTTTGGAGAAAGAAAGCTGAGGGAAAGGGACACCTTTCCTTGCTTGGTCTTCTTCGGAACATGGGCAACAAGAGATGTTTCCCAAACAGGAACAAATTCCAGCTCAATTGATAGAACACCTCATTAAGTGTGGATTTGTAGGATTCACTCTTTTCTCTACATTTCAGGAAGAACGCAATATTTTTACATTAAGTTTGCATATTAAAAGGCTCTTTAAAACAAATCACTACCATTGAAGAAAATGTCATTAAATGAGGAGGAAGAAAAGGAAGAGGAAGAACAGGAAGTAGATATATCCATTGCCTCAAACAATTCTGGTAAAGTCTTCTAAAGAAGGCTAATCTCTAAGGATCTAACCTTTGATGTGCTTCTACTCTCACAGTATGTTGTATCTATGCCTTCTTTGTGTATGTATGCAGTGGGAAGCATAGAGCAGGCCCATATGACTAGGAGGGAGGAGGGAAAGGAGGCTTGGAATGGAGCAGTTGGCAGCTTTCTGAGCTATCCAAAAATGCTAGACAAATCAGTCATCAACAGACACATAGAGATGAACCACATTTACACACCATTCAAAAGCTAAGAAGGAAACAAAAATACCAGAACACATCCTCTTCAGCAGTCTACACTCAGATAAATGGGGATTAACACCAGACAAATAATTAAGCAGAAAAACAATACCCTAACCAAGGAACTCTCAAGGAGAAAACCAGAATCCCATTGGCAGGCAAACTACTGTATTTAAACAAGAAACATGCCTCACATTCACAAGCACTTATGATGTTACTTAGGTGGGTAATAAAATGTCTGCAAGCAAACAACCAAGCTCAGAGCACAAAGGACTCCATATTGTAAACTTGCATAGATGCATCCAAACATCCCACCCTCACTCTACACACATGGCAAAGAGGGTATATAAATAGTTAGCCTTTGCACTAGACTGCATTTACTGCACTTGCTCTCCATCTCACCAGGCTTGTTTTGTGGTTTTTATCAAAATGGGTTGCTAAGAAAACTCCATATTGCAGGAGTCAGGACATGGCTCATTGATTATTTAAGGTGAAGTGGAGATTTCACATCTAGCCTTACACTCCTACATTAGACCAAGAATGTAATATGTATGAATTAGTTTATGCTACAGTTAAGTGGCAAAAGTTCAGTCCAGGGAGATCCACTGAATACTAAGCTCTCTAATAATGTCATGGTCTGTTTATTAACTTCATATATTATATTTATCTTATCAAAGATAACTTACTAGGTTTTGCCTCCTATGAAAATCTCTTTCATTGGCTGGGAGGAGTTGGTTTAACACAAGATTTGGTTTAAAGGAGTTGGTTTAACACATCTGGAAGCCATCAGATTAATTCATGACCCTAATCAGGACTTGCTGCAAATTTCTAATTGGGGAATAGGGTAATCAAAAATTCTTCTGACTAAGTAATGAGCAGGATGTTCTGATTGCCACTTGGCAACATTGCTCAAATAAAAAGGCTGCCCAGAACTCTTGAGTCACATTAAATTCCCACTCACCCATGAGTCTCTGAGAGGCTGTGGATCAATCAATCTGCTTTCTTTTGTGGCATTTTTAAAATTGTTTAATTAATGTTGAACCAAATGTATCCCAAACAGGCACTGATGTTCTGAATTTGGTAACTTTAGTTGGCACTACAGGCATAAGAGTAATTCAAGCCAGACTAACTAACAAACATCCAACTAACAAACTTCAGAACTTGATGTCTACTGTTGTAAACCCTATTCAGTTGTCAACTCAGGCACAGGCCCATCTACAAGAGGATTAGAATGGGTGGGACAAATTAGGAAATGTGTGTCACAACATTGCAATGTCAACTCAACCCCCAATGCAAGTATGAAAGGCCAAGCTTGTGAAATGTGTCATTTTGGCTTTATTATGGTGAGGAACAGAGACTCATGGATTCAGTATAAAACTCTAAGACGTGCATCACTTTTTCTGTTTGTTCTGGTGATCAGCACAGTATTGGTAAAAGGATAAAAACAAGAGAGTGAAAAAAAAGTGGTGAGGTCCATCATTATAAAAGAAAAGAATCCTATCCTAAATGTTCATTTGAACTAGATCAACAGGGTAAGAAACACAGCTAGTGTAGCCAAATTACACTTATTCAGTTCATGAGTCAATAGCATTGCACACATTGATCTTAGCTGGTCAAGTGAATCAGACAGGAAGGAACACCCAAGAATAAGAATAAAAGGCACTTTGCAGGATGTTCTGCTTTTCAGTTGAAGTGCCTTGATTTGACAGCTGCCCTTCCTCTGATTAAAGGGCAGTGTTACAGATATGTTGGAGAAGGGTCCTCTTGCTGACAACTATTATTGGGTGAGAATAGTTGAGGAAGTGGCAGATCCACAAAGCAGTTATATCTCTCCAGAGTATCAACTGCCTCCCTCTAAGTGCCCAAGTGGTTCTAATCTGCCTTCCAGAAATAATTCTCCCCTCCCTAGTGCATCTCTAATGGGCTCTTCCTGCATTTACAGCTTCCATGCATTGTTGAATGTCATGGTTTCCCCCCCCCCCCCAGAATAACAGTACTTTCGAAAGGGCACCCAACTTACGTAAGACATCAAGCTGAGCAGTTGTAAAAATGATTTAGAAGCAGGGCTTTTTTTCTCATAGAACGCTCAGAATGGAGTTCCGGCACCTTTTTTGGATGGAAGCTTGTAGGGTAGGCAAGGCAGGTTGTATGATGTGTGAGTTCCGGCACCTTTTTCTTTTACAAAAAAAGCACTGTTTAGAAGTATGGGGCTAGGTAGTCAAATTGTCTAGAGACCAGCAAGGACAGAGGTGCCCAACCTGAGACCTACTAAATCCTTGGGTGGAGCCTCTAGAAACTCCCCGAAATGGTTTCCAAATGGTAATTTTTAATGGGACCCAAAGGGGAAAATTATTCATTTCATGACTAGAAAATAAACTTGCAAATTATTTTTTACTTTGCATTCAAAAGCATTTTAAATGAAATCGGATTCATTTTCTGTCCTGGCCCCACCAACAATCTTCTGGACTGCAGCCTCCAACATGTCATTCAAAGGGGATGAGTGGCTCTTGAACTGGTGAAAGCGGTGACCTCCTGGACGAAGAGAAGGAGAGGATGGGGAAGACCCTATCACTTCTGCTTCCTCCAAAGGACTAATTGTAATTGTAAAGAAATGCTATAATTACTAAACAAAAAACAAAAAACCTTCTACCAAATACGTAAAACAGGAAATGCAAACTAATTGCTCAGAGATATAAATCTGGAAGTTTAAAAGAGGCCATGCATGCCGGTGGCTAGAGCTTGCAATTGTAGCGTTTTGGACCCCCCTCTTGTTCTTTTGTTGTAAGCTCAACAGTTGCAATGCTGTATATTTGTCTAGGGGCTTCCGAGGAGCAATTACATCTTAGAAAACAGCTATCATTCAATCATTCTGCTATGGAAAAGGATTCAGTGCCACATGGTAGCTCCTGTTACAGTTGTGGGTATCTGAAGCAGAGGGCTACCGGGAGAGAATTAGAGTGAAGACGGAAATGGGTCAATCTTTCCCAGACAGTTTTGTAGAGTATTTGAAACATGATGTCCTAGGTAAAACCTAGTTTTGTAACATATTCCATCTCAGTCCATCAAACACAGAATAAAAAAAACTTTCCCCAAATTGATCCAAATATACTGTATTGGAACTTGCAGACTTTCTGGGCACACAATGGATCACATTGCCACATTGGGGAAGATTACACTAGTCATTGCCCATTGATGCATTTATTCTGAAGGCTGGTATGAGCAAATTCTCTTTGCCAACAAAATATGTTTCATTTCCTTGGGACATTTCATCTGACTGTGCCTGAGATGGCATCATCTCTGCCCTGACCCCCTCTGAGTTTCTTGTTATGTCTGTAGCATTCTCTAGACAAGCAAAGACCGACTCTACAATAGTCTCTTTGGCTCCAGGGAAGGACTGGACAATGAAAATTGCCACACATTTCTTTCTCCTCTTCTTCAGTTCTCAATAGTTCTTCCAAGGGCATTGCAAGGACAAAAAGGGCCATTTTGTCCCTGCATCCAGAATGATTCAAGACTGCTGGGAAAATTATCAGAGAATAAGCAAGAAGGGAAGATTGATTATGAAACTGAGAGAGGGCCGGAGAGGCAGGATCTTCTGAGATTGTGCTGCGACCCTTTGACTATTTCTGGCTGTGCTCAACTTTGAGGCCAAAGTTAAAGCAAAGTTGGAGCTGGCCTTTCAAATAAATAAGAGGTTATCCTGACATCAAGCAATCAAGAAAGTGAAAGTGTATATACCACTTCTGATTTAATGTAGCAATTCAAGTTTAACAAATCAGATAGCTGAGAGGCATTGGCAGCAATGAGTTGGGGAATAGTGCTGCTGAATTGCTCAATGCTAATTTTGCAGAACTTTCTGGTGGAATAAAAATAGCATTGGAACGTAGAATATGTCTGATTGCTGATCTTAGTGGGAAAAGATCTATGTCCATGTTTTTTTTTAGTCCTTTGAAGCAGGAAACATAAAACTGTGTGTATCCCACCTGGCATTAATGTCTATCTCTGTCAACATCATTGTCGCGGAACAATTAACAGTCCGACCAGAGGTGGATGGACCGTGGTTCATTTGCATGGTCAATATCAAAGAAAAGAAATCCAAGACATATTCTATAGTAAAACTTTTAATGAGAAAACAAAAGATCTAGACTGACCACATTCTCTGTCAGGCAGAAGAAGAAAGTAAAACTGAAACTGAACTTTTTTAGGCCTGCGCACAAAACAGTTTAAAACCAAAACATTGGCTGGACATATCTGGAGTCACTATGGTTACAAGATAAGATAAGGTGCAGAGCAGAAAGAGATGTACAATTAGAAATGAGCGAAGCTGGCAAAACTAAAAAAACACGCAGTGACATTCATCTTCTTTTCCAATATTTTTACTGTGACCATTAGCCATCAGGGATGCCTAACTACCTCTTCATTGATTGATTGATTGACTGATTGATTGATTGATTGATTGATTGATTGATTGATTGATTGATTGTGTGCCATAAAAGATGATCCCCAACTGTAGAGGAATACAGAGATAACTTGGAGATGCAATGATCATTACTAAAATGAGTTTATCCCAGGAAAACAAGGACTCATGAGAAATAAACTTGCTACTCCTCGACTCTCTTTGGTATATGGAGGTAAGGGGAAAACTTGTCAGTTATTATAGGTTGTATCAATAAAGCAGAGTTCTAATATTTCTTGTGGTGTCTGTCTGGCTTACCTCAAAGGGCAGACTTCAATCTTGAAAGCCTGACAGCATTTCTTTTTCCCCATCAGAAAACTCCAAGGAAACAAGAGAATGATTTGACCATAACAAAGGACTAATGGAAATATTCCCCATCCTCAGATCTAACCTCATTGGTCTGAAAGAGAAAATAGGTCTATGGGTGGTCTTCTCTGTGGGTTGAGTCCATGATCACCTGGGACAATCTGTGGTTGTCATGGTGCCCATGAACTCACAATCTCTTTCTCTGTTTTCCTGTTCATGGTTGGAAAGCTACGAAGCAGGCCTTTTCTGTTGCTACCCCTGCATTGTGGAACATCTTGCCTCAGAGGTGAGGAAAGCCTCCAATCTCTTGGCCTTTCACAAAGGAGTCAAAACTTAGCTGTGTAGGCTTACGTGGAGGTCAACGGGCCCACACAACCATGTTGGTTCCATGAGAATTCCCCCCTCCCCCGTCTGTATTAACAACTGCTAATCTCCCATCTTGGAATACTTAATCTTTTGGAATTTTATAATGTTGTTTTATAATTTTAAATTTGTTAACCCTAAATTATTTATTGATTAATTTTACACTGCCCAGAGCCCCTCTCTGAGGGAGATGGATTGTTAAGAAGTATGAAGAATACATGCATACATACATATATACATACATACATACCAAAAAGTCCATCATAATAAATCTTCAGTGGAGTTGAATGACCTTAAAAATTGCAAAATATTGTTTTAACTTACCCAAAAATGATTTGGTGTTTTGTCAATGATGTTGCAGTATTTTCTGCTGAACATGTTGTATAGCAGGGGTGTTAAACTGCTGGCCCGCGGGCTGGAAGCATCACGACGAAACCGTGCCCTCCCCATTTCCGGCAATGGGGGAAAAGTTGCGATACGTTGTGCGATGTCACGTGATGTCGCGAGTTTGACATGCCTGTTGTATAGCATGTATAGATTTGGTTTACAGCTGAGTAATTACAACAATAGGTAATTCCTTTCCAAGTACTGGCTGTAAGGGGTGCAAATCTTACTTCAAATCATTTGATGAGTGCTGGTTTCCTTATTTGTGTTATATGATGATGCCACTAGGAATTTTCATGTATCTGGAAGTACCCTAGTCATTGTTGCAATTCCTATGGCAGCACAACAATATGTATGCCCTTTTACTACTAAATTTTAGCTAGGTTGTTGTATTTTTTTTTGCGAGAGTATTCTCCAATTATCTGTACATTAAACAAAGTAAGCATTTATTGCAAAACTCAAAATCCATTTGGTTTTTTTTAGACTTAAAACCATAGCCACTTCTATCAGAAATAAAAATAGGTTTCTAGGTTTGATCTCCTTTGAAACTCTGTGCATTTGCCTCAAAAGAGGTGATGGTGGGTTGAGATCGACTTGACTATGGATGATAATTATGCTCATTTCAGACCAGACCAAATCAATCTTTCCTCTTTTATTCAGCATCCCAGCAACTTTCCAATCGTTGAAGAGCCAGCATTTACTGGTTTGTTTGATGTTTGGGATAAAAAAAAACCCTTAGTGGTCCATAGCAGTGTGCTGGGAGTACAGTTTAAAAAGTCCATCTGCAGTGGTGGCTGCAATGGTTTGATAGGAGCTCCAGATGTTACTATATGTAATGTGATGCTTTCTTTTGTTCTTTCCTGGAAACAAATTTCAGAAACTAGAGCTTCTTCTTCTTCTTCTTCTTCTTCTTCTTCTTCTTCTTCTTCTTCTTCTTCTTCTTCTTCTTCTTCTTCTTCTTCTTCTTCTTCTTCTTCTTCTCCTTCTCCTTCTCCTTCTTCTGCCATATCCGTTATCGGATGTTAGCAATCATGTTGGCAATCCTTCTTTTTATCAGCAGCTACAGAAAAAACTGCTGAGTTTTGTCCAAACCAGTCCCTTAGATTTTGAAGCAATGAGGTTCTTGTTCTGCCTGGAATTCTGCCTTCAGTCATTCCCTGGAGGATTAAATGGAGTATGCCGTATTTTTCTGGGTGTCGCATCACATGTTGGAAATATTCTAACTTTCATTTTTTAATTGTTTTGATGATTTCCCTTGGCTTTCCCAGGCTGCTTATCACCTCCTCATTTCTGATCTTGTCAACCCAGCTTATATGTAACAGCCACCTGTAAATCCACATTTCAAATGTTTCTAGTCTCTTCAGGTGGGCCTTCTGTCAGAGACCAACTCTCTACTCCATAGAGCAGGATAGAAAAAATATGACATCAGACAAGCCTGATTTTCAATCTAAGGCTTATGTCGTGACTGCAGAAGACCTTTTTCATTCTGAAGAATGCTGTTCGAGCTTTCTTTGTCCTTGTCTTTACTTCAGTGGTCATGTCCCAGCTTTCATGTAAATTAGAACTGAGGTGAATGATCCTTTCAACTTTTTCTAATGGTATTCCTTCTGAATTTATTGGTGGTAAATTAATGGGTTGTCTGCTGACAACCATGATCTTGGTTTTTGAGGTATTAAGCTTCAAGCCGTATTTTTCAGATATGTCTGTGACTCTGTTGATGAGGAGCTGAAGGTCTTCATGCTTACTGGCAAGCAGTATCGTCGGCATATCTTAAATTGTTGATCCAAACACCATTTACTTTGATGTTCTCCAGTGCCTCATCGAAGATTGACTCAGAGTAGATATTGAACAACAGTGGAGATAGAATCTATCCCTGTCTGACCCCTCTTCATATTTCTGCATCAGCTGAGTATTTTTGGCCTAATCTCACATTTGCTACCTGATGCCAATATAGATTCTTTATGATTTGGATGCCTTTGTCATCTACTCCCCCTTGTTTCAGGATTTCTAATAGTTTGCTGTGTCTTATTTTATCAAATGCTTTTTCAAAATCAAAACTAGAGCATTGTTTCTAAATATGGTGCTTCCATAATGACCTCGCCCTATTAATTTTTCTCATACCTTTAAAGCTCTCTGAGCCAGCGTAGTATTCTCACTTCGCACAAATGACCAGGCTCAAATTATCCTACTAAGAGGACCAGCAGCAGCAAGTTGGATGGTGCCAGTTATAGTGGCCTTGGATCAGGTTAGAGACAGATCATGATGGAGAAAATCTATCCATGTAGTTGTTACAAATCAAAAACAACTTGATGGCATATTATCAATGAACAAATTCATTTTCTTTGTTCTGAATTTATTTGCATCAATTGCATAGGCTCTGTTGTAACAGGAAATGCTGATTCTTCTCTTCATCTTTCAACATTTCTATAAATATTGCCCTTGGCCTTTCTTCTGAGCTTGAAAAAAAAATCTCACAGTTCATTTTGATAGCCTATATTTTTTCCAGGTGGACAATAATATTTTTTAAGAATAGTGGATTCGTGTTCTATTTATATTGAATTTCATTTGCGTTATGATTGTTCTGGAGTTTTCAAACCGACTTTGGTTTACAATTCAAAATGTGTTGGTGTTAACCCAGAATCTTGCATTACCTCACTGAATATTACTGTCATCCATACATTTGGCTATACCAAAGGAAAGTTCATGTTTTCACAAAAAGAAGTTGATTGCTTTGATCATTTACATCAACATAGTCTTAACTTATAGATGTGTATCAGAACAACATAACTGTCTGCACCTCTGGATTGCGAGCAGATGCTGAAAAAGACTGGAAATTATTAAAATATCCTTGGAGTAATTATCCAAGATAATATTTTGATTCAGAGCCATCAGAGCTACTAGAATGCATGCTGGTATGCAGCCTCCTGAATTAAAGATGGGCTGATAGAGACCAAGAATGGAATAGAGAAGAAGTGTCCATGGGGAAGAGGTTAAAAAAAATGTCCATATGGCAGCCACAACCATACAATTGAAGCTCTGCTCTTTTTTATGGCCACTGTGACACCTTTGGAAGAGAACTCCTATGCTCTCATATCTTATTGTCATCTTACTGGAGCCATCTGTTTAAGTACCGAGTAACACAGGATAATGGGTTAAATGAGCTTTTGGGCAGATCCAGCAGAGCCATTTCTTCTCTTATTTTTGTAATAGCATCCATATTATGTAGAAAAATCCCTCTATATCAAATTATATCCAAACATGTGCAGCAAATAAGCATTAACTTTAAACTAATGTTTGCTTTTTATCTTGTTTGCGCCAAGTATTTTGTTTTATTTCTTTTTTCTCTCTGCTAACAATTAACCAAGCAAAACAAATGTGTTTTTGGCACATGTGAGACATTTGATACAAATATTCTGTTCTTCACCAAATGGTAACAGTCATTTGAGCTAATAATACGTTTTAATTGCTTTGCAGCCAACTTTACAAGCAGAAAAGTGGATTTCAGATTCTAAATTTTATTCAGAGTCAGATATGTACCCTGCTTTGCAGAGGCCTGGCTTGCACAAAATAATCTGAATTTCTCACAAGGCTATTATGGATGCTATGCAAACCCCTATTTGAATAATCTTTAAATGTACGGTATATTGATACTGCAAAAACATTTAATAGATTTTTTTCCTAATATATACTTGTCCTAAATTTTTTATGGATCCATAATATGGACTGGCAAAGGACCACTAGAGACTATGGATTTAGAACACATCCACAATGACAAACTGTATTTGAAATTGCTATTATTTAAAGAAGAATACAGCCTTTATTTGATCTGATAAAATTTAATTAGAATGAGTTAATTCATTTGGGACATAGCAATAGGAATAGCATTTAGACATATACCATTCCATAGTACTTTACAACACTCTCTAAGTGGTTTACAAATAGTTACTATTGCTCCTAGTCTACTTTTTAAAATTACATTTTGTACTTCAGAATCATTTTTTTATGAATTCAACTCTGTTTATTCATCATATGAAATTCTACAGTAGAAATATATTTCTACTATCTATACATAACTTTTCTATTCAGTATGATTAAATCAGATACTATGAATGAAATTATAGCACATTTACTATTGGCAGCTAGCTGCCATCTTGTTGGATATCAGACAGATGACCAACAGTTTCCCAAATCTGGATGCTAAATATCCATGTCTTTAAACATTCTGTACCCAGAAGATAGTTTAGTGTACACTGTAATGATGCCGTTACCCAAGTTCGGAAGAATGCCTGTTGGAGACTGTGGGTGGACACAATTAGAGAAATTTGGGGTCATTGCATATCTCACACAAGCTATCCCTGTCATTATCCCAAAAGCTCAGAATTCAACATCATGTTAATGATGTTAACCTTTCCATTCATAGCCGTAGCACTGGCATTTCTAAATCTTGACACAGAGCTGGATGGGGGCTATTCATGTTCCTCAGGCAACACTCCAAGATCAAGTAATCTGGTGCTGGCAGATAAATAACTATTCTTATTTAAATATCTTTCAACTCATGATAACTAAGAACAAAATTTAAGCTGTATACAAGAGTTAAAATAGATAAATCTGGATATATATTTTTAAAGAATAGGATTAAAGCCAGTAAAAGAGAATGACAAGCTAGTTGTAATTGATCATATAGATTATATTAAATCTAGTAAAAATAGAAATATCCTAGATACTATTAAACCTTCAATAAACAGAAAATCCTAAAAAAACCCTAACCCTAACCCTTTCTGAATCTATTTTATTTCAGGATACTAGCTAAGAATATCTGTGTCTGAAGCCTCCTGCTTAAAAAACTTGAATCATCAAGAAAAAAAATCAGATGTTTGTTCTGAAATGCTCGCTATCCATCAGTATATCCATCTCTGAGTGAGAAAGACAGCTTCATATATGTTATACTTAAAGTTGCAGAGTCCCAGAAGACAATATTATTCACATTCGCTAAAACTATGGATTCTATTCTTGGTGAAAAAAAATAAGCGAGGACATTATGAAAAGATGGCTATCATAAAAAGCCCATTGCTGTATTACTCTGCCCTGCAGTTTCATTAAGACTTGTTGAGATGAATGTCCTGGACAACAATTAACCCATAGTTTGTAATAGGAGGCAGTGACTGGTTCCAGTCTTCTCAAACAATCAACCATATACATCAATATAGGTTAATCATCCTTGACCACAGTGTTCTTTTCCTCAGAGGTGCTGACTTGATTGAAGCCTTCTTTGAAAACATATTTCAACTTAGCACCCTGGTCCTCGCTCTCTGATGTTCTGCAGAGATTTCTTTGCTAGCTCACCCGAAGAACTAAGCTACTTTTGTTTCATGTCATGGCTGGGTTCCAAGGGAAAAAGCACCAGAACTCCTGCATCCTACTGGAAAGCTGAACTTTGCCTGTTAGAATATCACCATAAGATTTCTCTCACAATGGGTGTCATTGTAAGGACTTCTCTTGGCTTGGAAGACAATGAGGAGGAACTCTCATATACAGTAGGCCCTCCGACTTGAGTGTTAGGTGGCCTATGGGAGGCCTTTGACTTGGCCGTGGTCAGGCCCTTTCCTTCCTGCTTCATTGGGTAGGGCAGCTTGTTCCTTCTCCTCTTGCACCCAATCTAGCATTGTTTTAAAGATCCTGTCCATTACCCTCTGTAATATTCTTCTTATACTTATCTTTCCTTGTCTCTGTAAATTGGCTGAAGACTGATTACTGGGATTCACGAAAGCAGCAATAATAACAATGATGTGACAGTGTTTCAGAGTGTCTGGCATCTTCAGAATAGAAGCCAAATAAAGAGAAAATCGCAAAGTACAATCCTTGCAGGCAACAGATATTTGTCAAGCAATGTAGACGATAAAGCTGTTGAACAAAATCCCAACACTGACAGAAGGCCTTGCAGCATTTGCTCACTTTAACAATATAGAGATCAAGTGAAATTATGAGATCTGCCCTGTCAGGAAACAGTCTGTTACAAATAGGTTGAAAATCATGGATTCCATTCCTGCTTTTTCCAAATATCTCTCAGCTCAAAAGCTGGGTACACAGATGTGTGTATGTGGGCACGTTGCAAGCAAAACATATAATTGTGAGGGTTACAGGCAAAAAATGAATATGTTTAGTGAAAAGGCTTATTAAAAAGTATGTATTAGAAACAGATGCTCACAAGAATCAAGTCAGTAAAAGTTATATATAAAACAAATGCCTATTTTTGTGGCTGTTTTCAATAATTTACAAAAATGTGGGTAGTACTGGCTAGTAATGCATGCTAGGGTGACCTGGCTTAGACTCACTTCTTTCTATTCATCTTAATTCCTTCAAAATTCGGTATTATTGTAGAATAAATCAAGAATGCCTCTCCATAATCTGATATCTGAGCCCACATCTCCTCCCTAATGTTAGTCTCCAGCTTCCATAATGCTGGAGATGATAGAAATTGATTACCAATATATTTTATGTCCATTTTGGGAAGTCTGATCTGGAGGAGCCATGAATTGTTTTGACCAACAGAATCTGACTTCAGCTGTTCAGGGGTGAAGTCATGAAATATAGAATTTGGAGACAATTTGAAACTGGGACAATCAAGGCTCAAATAAGCAACATAATACCCTAATGTGGTAAAGGGATTTTCTTATTTTGCTGTGATGTAGTCATAAATACATCTTCAAACTTTGTGCATCTTTTGTGATACCGTATATTGGTTTCTTTTTGTCCATATCATATTGCCATTGCCTATAGAGTTACTCATTTATAATGACTCATCATGTCACCACCACTTCCAAACCAGTTCTGCTATTAAGCCCAAGCAGCAAGAAACAAAGCAGGCATAGAGAGAGGGTTTACAGACATACAGGTGAAGTTCTTTAAGAAGCTGTGGAAAATCTAAAACCATAGTTAATGACCAAGTTAGCAATAATCCTACTAACATGCCAGTAAGCCTGAGACTCCATTTACCTGAAGACTCGGAAATTGCACACGAGGCATAATGCTTTCACCATTGCATAAAGCAAATGGCCAGAAGTGGCTGGGAAGAAGATATTCAGTAATATTGCCCTATTGCTGAGAAATAATGTGGAGTAATAGTAGGAAAACCTAGGTGGATATTAACTCTCCCAACTTTATTTTCTAAATCCAAAAGAAGTGGATCTTAGTAGACTAAAAGTAGAGTTAGGATAAGCAGAGTTTAAGCCTTTTGGAGATTTAAACGTTCCGGAGAATGTTCCTGATATTGGACTCTAATGTAAGCATTGCTTAATGAAGCAAGTTTTGTAACTATAACAGAAAGAAGATTTATTAATAGGAAACACATTTATAGCTATAGGCAAAACCTAGAATCAAGCTAGTTATAAATTATCAGGAAGAGAGTCCAAGAACATCTAGTCTCTGTGTATGGCTGAGAAAAAAGGATAGAAGGAAGCAGCCCAGCTCCACAAAGTTGTTTCCCTCCTCCCCACCTATCCTGCCTTTAATTCTTTTGTAGTGCACTTGATTTTAGTCAAGTTTTTTTTCTAATTGTCTTTATCTGCCATGCTCAACTATAACCTGCATTCTTAAAACAACCTTTTCTTTGGTGTGATGAATGACTAATCTTTACAAGTTTGGCTTGAGGGTGTGGTAGATACCACATTTGTTTTCATCTTCTAGTATGAGAGTTTAGCTTCCCTCAAAGGGCACCATTGTTTGGCTATGCGTAGAGCATCAGTTGGCCTTAATCCAGCCCTGGAAGGAAGTGGTCTGAGATTAGCAATCTCACAGACAAAAATCAGGCAGACAGGTAGACAAAAAAGGAGAATTGTTAGCTCTCCGTATGTGCCCCACTGTTCCTCAAGCTCTGTAGATCACAAGATCCTAAAGTAACTGTGTTACTGTGCCATTCAAACAAAGGATGCCTATCAGGGCCAGAGTAGCACATTATACTTACCTGCATTATAACACACTTTTACAATTGCTGAGTTGAAATGCTATCCAACCCTCCTCAAGCTGGCTGGAAAACAAAAATATTCCCAAGAAAATGGTTGCCCCCATTGCTGAATCCTATGCTGCCTCCTCCATAGATATTATGGTATTCCATTGATTGGAAAAAAGATAATACAGTCAATGGATGTCTAAAATGTCGTTACCATTTTAATCTTGATGTGCCAGCAATTAAAAACTTCTGCCTGCAAGGTATTTCTTTTTTCATTGAGTTATGGGTTGACACTAGAAGCACAGTGCTTTGGTAGCAACTTAAGTTCAAGGGAGTAAAAAATATAATAATTTCCAAACTGATATACAATATTAAGATAATTGCTTGAGAGAAGATAGATTGGATTCTAACCTGTGAAGACAGAGACTATGTGATAGGACTGTGCAGGTTTTTGAAGGGGTACTCATGTAAACGAAGTTCAAATGAAGCACCACTTTGTATGTGCTTTGTGAAGCAATCAATGTGTATTCTTGCTTTTCAAATCAAAATAAAGCCATGACGATGTTTTGCTTGGCTTTGCTTTTAAGATTTTCTCTATACATTCCAATACCCAAAGGACTGTAGGTTTTTTTGGGGGTAACATCTATGTGTATATGCAGAAGCTTCTCCCAGGCTTTCCAGAAATATTTTAAAAGCTTTCTTTGCTTGCATTTTGCATAGCTCATCTAGCTGTTTGATCTACAAGCTAAAGTTTCAATGGGTTATGATGCAGAGACCTTGGTGCTCACAGCTATGGAGACTCTCAGTCATTCAGGTCATGGTTGTCCCAAAGGTGCTGTAAGGACCTACTTCAGCTAAGCCACCCAAGAAAGCAGAACTCTTGAAACAGGCATTGTCTCAAAAGGAACTTTTATTAGGGGCTAGTGACAGCAGGGATTCAAGGCAAGGTCTGGAGAAAAACCTGTGAAAGCAATATAATAAAAGAAGCATTCAATACTCCTCCCAGTGTCCCAGTGTTCATTTGAAATCCAGCCAATCCACAGGTGGCATAGTGTTTTGGTAACTGAGATCTTTGGCACATTCATTCAAGGTCTCTTTCACTTTCGTTTCCTTCTCGCTCCAAGCACAAACCATCTCTTAGATAAAGGTGAGACATTCCATCCCCTGGGGGAAGGGCATCATAGGGGGACAGTATAAAGCAATCCCAAAAGCCCCCCCCTCCCAACAGAATGGCAGGTCACAAAGAAGGTTTAAAAATTCAACAATATGCAAAGGGAAAGAATGCATTTCTTTAGTGATCTGTCATACAGACCCCCTAGAAAAATGGGTAATCCACCTGCAAAAAACATAAAAAGGAAGGGGAAGAAAACAAAATACGACATTAATCAGGCTTATCATTTTCACTTACTTAGAGTGAAAATGCTTAAGTAGCTTAGAAGCCCTAACATGCATTTTGTATACCCATTCATTGCATGTAGGTGAACACTTGTGCCAGGAAGTACCCCAATCACTTTGGGTGTCCATCAAACTTCACTCTGATCAGAATTGGCTTCACCTCGGCTGTTTGGGGTGGTTTGCCTCTGGTTCCTTGAGATGGATGGCCTCATCGCAGTGCTGCCTCCTGGGCTCCAGCTGCTGCTGTCTCTCAGACCTCTGATTCCTCCTCCTCCTCCGATTCACCTTCTGACTCTTCCTCTGATTCGGGGCTTTCTTTCAGCTGCATCTTAAATTCGTTGAGGTCTTTTTCGCATACTCCATCACAGCTCCCATCGTTCCTGATTTCAATTCTTCCTTTACTCCATCTTTATCAGGAGGGGCAGGCTCTGCATTTTTTTATTTGCCTTTTTCTTTCCTCCACCTCAGGTAAGGGTGACTTTCGAGGCTTTTTCCTCCCATCCTTCCTTTTTCCCAACCCCAGGTGACCATCTGGCTTGATCTTCTCCACTAGGAGGTCCAGCTTCTTCCAGGTCCCTGGAAAGGCTTTCATCTGGTTTTAAGCATAGGAGATCCTTGGCCCACTTCTCTGCCTGGAGTTCCTCCATGTGAAATTTAGTTGCAACTCCCCCAGTAGGGCAGCAGCTTCTCTGGGTTGAGTACTATGCAGATTTCACCTTATGTAAGGAACCACCTCAGCTAACCACTCAAGAAAGCAGAACTCTTGAAACAGGCATTGTATCAAAAGGAAACTTTTATTAGGGGTTAGTGACAGTAGGGAAGTCAAGGCTAGATCTGGGAGAAATCCTACTTTAATGGTATAGTTAAGCCAGCAATATTCCTCCTCCCACCAGACTCATAATGTCCATTTGAAATCCAGCCAATCCACAGGTGCCAATGATGTGCAGGTCACTGGAATAGTTGGTGCACATCTCAGGGTCTTCTCCAGTTTCATTTCTCTGTAACCATCTCCCTGATAAGGGAGACACATTCTTTTCTCAAGTGGATAGAGGCAGGAGAGGAAAAGTAAAAAGCAAAAGCTATCCCAAGTGCAAGCAAATATCCTCCCTCCCCCAGCAGAATAGCAGGCCCCAAAACAAAAGCAAAACAGGATATATGCAAGAAAACAATAGGGATTTGATGCCCTGACAGGTACTTTAGTGGGCAGTTCCAGAATGGGGACAAATGTTTGGCCTTTGGCAACTTGGAATGGGGTATAAACAGTACTCAAGTGCACAGTATTATTATATGCAACTTCAACAAATGGCAACAGATCAGTCCAATTATCTTGTTGATAGTTGATAAAGCATCTAAGGTATTGTTCTAGAACTGAGTTCAGACTCTCTGTCCCCCCATTCGTTTGAGGATGATGACTAGATGATAACCCTTGACTAGAATCCAAAAGGTCCAGAAAAGCTCTACAGAACATGGAGGTGAATTGAACCCCCCTGTCCAAAATTATGCACTGTGGAACCCCATGGAATCGATAGATGTGCTTCCCAAAGAGCTTAGCCAATGTTTTGGCTGTTGGGATCTTTGGGCATGGGATCAAATGGGCTTGTCTGGAAAACAAGTCTGTAACCACCCAAATAACTGTATTCCCAGCGCTTTCAGGAAGCTCCACAAGATTCAGAAGTCCATCTGCATTTAAAACACAAAGGCCTCTCTTTTTAAGACAGCAAAGTCCACATTTTAGACATAGAAGACCACTGGTTTGAAAGAGGGGTCAAAGAGGCCATCTATGTCAAAATTGAACAGCCCTCTCTCAACAGAGGGGGAGGGATATGACATTATCTATCTCCAGTCACAGCATAGTCCTTTCAGCAGTCCCAAGAAGGCTTCACACCCATTTGCATTACTCAGGTGACCTTGAGGACACACATAAGTTCTAAGTGGCCTCAACAACTCTCTAAAAGAATGCAAATGACCAGAGGCTTCTGGTTTTGCTCAGCTAGCACTGCAGCTGAGGGATCGAGAAGATCTGAGCTGTATGGCTGATTTCTCTGTTTGGGGACCCTAAGTGGGCCCAAAGCCACCCCAGAGAGGTTACAAGGAAGGAGGGAAGCCCCGCTGATCCTGGGGAGATGGTGGTCGATCCGGATGTCTGGGGAAAGCTCTCCAAAAACCGACAAAAGAAAGGCTAATGTCATCCGTGAGTGTAACCCAAGCTACATGCAGCTGAAGCCAAAAAGCACTAAACTAAGCATGATTGTAAACAGCGTGAGTGAACTGGGTAAGAATATTGATTCTCTCTCTTCTATCTGACTGATTTCCTTAAAAAAAGAGAGAAAAAAACCCAGAAGTAAAAATCCTCCAAAAGTGAAAGAAGGGGGGGGTCCTTTGTTCTACCCTCCTCTAAACAGAAGTGAGGATTAAGTTTACAGAAAACAAATACAGACAATTGAAAGATGGACTGGTGCTGACATCTAGTGGGGAATGAAAATCTTGCCCTAAATATACAGCCCAGAAAGAAAAGCCTGCTGTGACCTTCAGGGCTTTGATTAAATAAAGAGCAGCTGTAACAAAAGAAAAGAAAACATTGTGGACTATCTACAAAGTGAGAACTATAACATTTAGAAAAAAATTGTCCTTCCCGGATTATAAATATTTTTAAAATTGTGACTTTAAAGTGATTGGCAGAGAAAGAATTTTTGGTCATTATGGAGCATCAGAGATCTGCAGAAAGAACATATCAAGAAAAAATAAATACTTACCAGGAGGAAATGTATGTTCTATTACAACAAAGGCAAATGATATTAATTTCAAACCATGAGGAAATTAAAAATGAATTTGAAAATTTAAATGAATGTATTTAATGTCACAACAATTAAATTATCAGAAAACAAAAAAAGAGAGATCATGTAAAGCAGACAACTGAATATAAACTAGTGGAGACTTGAGTGGAGAATGACTTACAAGAAACATTGAACATGGAAAAGATAACTTGTACTCTAAGACCACAAAATAAATTTGAGGATAAGGAAAAAGATTTGACAAAATGGATTGCTGAACTGTTGGGAGTACCACAAGAAATGGGGAGATAAGGGATGATGAGAAAAATCTTCAATGAATATGAAGGGGCAAATCTTTTTACAAAGACGTGATGTTTCATTTGCCTACTACATCTACAACAACATTTACAAGATTATGGAAAGACTCTTTGATTCAACAGAATATATTGATTAGGAAAGATTCTTGGCAAAAGAAGAGGGCTAAAGTGAGAATTGAGGAATTAGACGATGGGGTGTATCAGAGGGAATATTTAAAAATTAAACACCTGTTTGAATTTGGTTGAAGAAATAGAAAGATTTTAGTTTAAGGGGGATGAACCCTCCAAGTAAGACAGCATTTTTTCTTTTCTCTTTTTTATTCTATTTTTTGATATGAGAAATATAAAAATGTTTGGGATGATCAATATAAAGGAAATGTTTTAGATATTTAAACGTAATTGATTTTAAGAAAATTCCAATAGATAACTAAAAAGGGAAAAATGTTTTGAGTGGAGTTAAAAGATTAGATGATTGGATTTATGAAATGGAACATTTAAAGATTAAACTTAGGTTTAATTATGGGTAAAAAGAACAGAAAATATTTGGAAATAAGTGTATACTAGTTCAGGATATGTATTTTACGTATTATATTATTTTCTTATTTTTCTCTCCCTTTTTTTCTTTTTCTCTCTTTTCTTTTTCTATGTTTTTCTTTTGTGTCTTTTTCTTACTTTTAAAGACATGAAAATAGATTTAAATAATTAACTCTGGGAAAATTTTAACTAGTAGAAATGTTTTGAACATTGTAGGGAAAATAAATTTAAATAAGAATTGTAAACAGGATTCATGACGAGGCAACCAAGATGACCATATAGAAAAAAGCATGATATTGATATGATTATCATTGATAGAAATTTTGGAAAAGTCTTTATATTTAATTGTTACCTATCAAATTAATAAGAATTGTATTAATTTAGGGTTGCAAAGAGAATATTATTGGAAGAAGAGAAAATCAAGCAAAGCTATTATGTGAACTTTGGAATGCAGAAAATGACTGTTAGTGATTACTTTGTAAATATAAACCCAGACAACACACTGTTTATAAAATATAAAGGTGTTTATATTTTAAAAAATCAATATTTTTTTTAAAAGAATGCAAATGACCAGTTGTCTGCAAAGAATATAAATTCTTCTATTCCCCAGCATCCAGTCAGTACTGAAGAAGTTTCTTGCATGAGAAGCGAAATGTCTTCAAAGAAAAACAAGTAAGTCCACGTGCCTCTTCAAAAAGGACCTTTGGATCACAGCTTCTTTGTTGCTTGCAGTCATTACTAAGCTAGGTAACATCATCAGCTGTAGTGAGCGTAGAGTTTGCTCCCTGTCTATATGGCTGCCCTGCCAGTGTTGTTGGTGGTGTGATTTTCTCCTTGGTAGAAAGTTGTGATGTTCCTCCTGGAGGAAAACCTTTGACTCCACAGTCTGAAATTCTCAAAATGAAACCAATCTGTTTCACACACCCCTGTAATGCCATCAACCCCATCTCAAATGTTTGCAAATAAAAGTGATTTTATTGTTTAGGAAAACTAAAATTATGAAAATGTTTTTTTTTTCCTTTTAGCCATGATCAGACAGATCATGAAAACTAATTCATAAGGATTTTGCACTGATTGAAGTTGTTTCTGTATAAAAGTGATCTTGCAACAGAGAACATGATCTTATCTCCACCTAATCCAGCTACTTGATGTTGGACAGATCACCAACTTCTTTTTCCTGAATTGGAAACCCCAGTTATTTTATTTATGTTCCATCATCATGTTGAGAAGTTGAAACTGCAGCTGTTTGTCTGTGTGGGAATAGCATTAATCTTTTCCTGGCAAGCAGGGATACCAGGCACATGATATAATCATGGAGGATAGATGGGAAAGTGACTGGAGGGGTGTGGATGGCATCAGAGCTTGATATATCCTGATGGTTAAAGAGATCAAGCCATGAACTGTAATCTCTCAATTTACCAGGTTGCTTTACCAGAGATGCTTCCAGCTCAATTCTCCATCTCTGATGTGGTGATAACGCTAGGGAATGATTTTTTTAAAAAAAAATTAGAGCAGCAATTATTGAGATTAGGTAGCTAAGGCATTTTTAAGATTCAAAAGGTATATTATAAATACTTATTACAGATAGTCTTTTAGCTACTGAAATTAGGACTGTTAACTCGGTCATTCAGTGAAACAGTTGCTAAGTGAAACCTTGACTGTGTTCAACAATCTTGCTGTAGCTTTCTTTTGCTTTACACACTTGCAAAGATTGCAAATGTGACGGTTAGCCATAAAGTTCTTTTTTCATCAGTGTTGTAACTGCAAATGGTTGCAGATTGAATAAAAATATACCTGTAGGTATAATTAGAGCGAGGGAAGAAAAACAATTCTATGCAAAATGGTTAAGCTGAGGCATTTCCAGTCATTTGGTCAGAGTATATAACCTACCATAAGCACTTATTAATATTCCTGCCTGTGAAGAAGGGAAGGCAATAGGGTGTGGCTATTGGCTTCCAAAGACGGAAAGTGATCTGTTTCACAAGGGCCTCTGATGCCATCTCGTGATGAAATTTTCAACTACAGCTTTGTTTCATCCTGAATAAATACAGTACTTCTTTAGGGCAAACCTCAAGATCAGGGGTCTTCAAACTTGACCCTTTTATGACTTGTGGACTTCAACTCCCAGAGTTCCTCAACCAGCTGGCTGAGGAACTCTGGAAGTTGAAGACCACAAGTCATAAAAGGGCCAAGTTTGAAGACCCCTGCTCAAGATAATCATTGGATAGCAATGACTTGCTGTCATCTATAGTAGTCAACTGGAGTTTTGCAGCTCAGATAGGACAATCCTCAATTAATTTAATTTAATTTTATTAGATTTATATACCGCCCTTTCCCGAAGGACTCAGGGCGGTTTACAGGGTATTTAAAATCAGCAATACAAAATACAAAAGTTAAAAAACAATTAAAAAGATTAAATTATCCCTTAAAATAAAAACCCCGGTTAAAAAATTCTCAGCCTGGGCCGGAGAGCTCGAAGAGCCAGGTCTTCAGGTCCCGGCGGAATGAACGAAGGTCGGGGCCAGTCCTAAGCTCCACGGGCAGCTGGTTCCAGAGGGCAGGCGCACCCACAGAGAAGGCCCTCCCCCTGGGTGTTATCCGCCGGCAGTCTTTTACTGGCGGCACCCTGAGGAGACCCTCCCTGTGTGAGTGCACTGGACGAAGGGAACTTGATGCTGGCAGCAGGTGTTCCCTCAAATATCCCGGACCCAAGCCATTTAGGGCTTGGGTAATTATAATAACTATAGCTGCAGCTGCTTTTTTTAAAAAAACCAATAGATCATTTTGAATGCAGAAATTAGGATAGAGAAGCAATAGAGAGAAAGGAGGTGCTTAAACTATCCTACCCCAGACTCTATCAAATGTCCTTTCCTTTGGGTGGGTTTGCATATGAGGACTTGCAAATGGTGCAAAAATAGATCTAAACTCTACGGTAAAGTTTTTACATAAAAACCTTTTCTAAACTTTTTGTGTCTTTGTGTACTTCCAAGTCAGGCTTGACTGCTGTCCTTTCAATTTTCTTGGGAAGATTTTTGCTGTCACCTTCTTTGTAGGGCTAAGAAAATGGGACTGGCCCAAGGTCACCTGTCTGATTTCATGCCTAAGGTAAGAATAGACCTCTCATTCTGCCAATTTCTAGCTTAACACCTGTAACCACTACCCCAAACTGCAAAAGCGGAAAAAATGACTTTGCCATAGGTGTATACTATAGGCCGCCCAACCAAGCAGAGAAAATAGATGAACTTTTTCCTAGTCAGCTAACTAAGGTATGTAGGAAGCGCATCACAATAGTAATGAGGGACTTTAATTACCCTGACGTCAACTGGGAGACAAACTCTGCACCAAGTGGAAGATCAAACAGATTCCTGACAAACCTAGCAGACAACTTTCTCTCCTAAAAAGTAGAGAAGGGAACTAGGGGATTAGCTATATTGGATTTAATTCTCACAAACAGAGATGAAATGATAGAAAGTGTTGAAGCCACAGGAACCTTGGGAAGAAGTGATCATGCAATATTGGAATTCAACATTCTGGAAGCACAAGCAATAGAACACAGCCAAACTAGAGTCTTGGACTTTAAAAGAGCTAATTTCAATAAACTTAGAGAGACCATGGGAAGTATTCCATGGATGAGAATCCTAAAGGGGAAAACAACTCAAGAAGCTTGGGAAATTTTGAAAAGTGAGATAATAAAGGCCCAGTCTAGTAGAATACCAACAAAGAAGAAAAATAACAGCTCTCAAAAGAAACCAGCATGGCTGCATAAAGAACTCTCTGATAAATTGAAAGATAAAAAGGACAAGTATAAGAAGTAGAAAGAGGGGCACATAACTAAGGCAGAATATCAGCAAATAGCCCGTGCCTCCAAAGATGAAGTGAGGGAAGCTACGGCTCAAAATGAACTAAGACTTGCGACCAAAGTCAAAAATAACAAAAATAAAAAGCTTCTTTCAACATATAAAAAAACAAGAAAAAAGGAAATAATTGGTCCATTAGTGGGAGAAAGTGGCATGAAGGTGACAAGCACAGAGAGAAAACAGAACTATTTAACTCGTTTTTTGCATCTGTCTTTACACAAAGGGAAAAAACAGTCGAAGCTACCAAAACCAGTGCCATAAAAAACAGAATAGAAACGCAAGTTAAGATAGGCAAGAAAATGGTAAGTGAGCACCTCTACAGCCTAGACGAGTTCAAATCACCAGGACCAGATGGATTACACCCCAAGGTTCTCAAGGAACTGGCAGACGTGATCTCAGAACCACTGAAATATATTTTTCAAAGATCCTGGAGCACTGGGGAACTACCAGAGGACTGGAAGAAAGATGATGTAGTTCCCATCTTCAAAAAAGGGGAAAAAATAGATCCAGGAAACTACAGACCTATCAGCCTGACCTCAATACCTGGGAAGATTCTGGAAAAGATAATCAAACAACAAATCAGCAAACACCTTGATGCAAACAAGTCATCACTAAAAGTCAACATGGGTTTGTCAAAAACAGATCATGCCAGACAAATCTTATTGCATTCTTTGACCAAGTGGCAAAATTAGTGGATCAGAGGAATGCTGTAGATATAATTTACTTGGACTTCAGCAAGGCATTTGATAAAGTAGATCACAACCTACTACTTGATAAGATAGAAAAATGTGGGTTAGATAGCATCACCACCAGATGAATTCGTAGCTGGCTGACAGGCCGTACTCAGCGTGTGGTCCTCAATGGAACTGCATCTACATGGAAGGAAGTGTGTAGTGGGGTGCCCCAGGGCTCTGTTCTGGGCCCAGTGCTCTTCAATATCTTCATGAACGATTTGGATGAGGGGATAGATGGGGAACTCATCAAATTTGCAGACAACACCAAGCTGGCAGGAATAGCCAATGCTCCAGAAGATAGGTTTAAAATACAGGAGGATCTGGGCAGACTCGAACACTGGGTGCTATCTAACAAAATGAAATTCAATGGTGAAAAAGTAAGGTTCTACATTTAGGCAGGAAAAATCAAATGCACAGGTATACTTTAGGTGGTACCTTGCTCAATAGTAGTAACTGTGAGAGGGATCTCGGAGTCCTAGTAGACAATCACTTCAATATGAGCCAGCAGTGTGCTGCAGGTGCCAAAAAAGGCTGCATTAACAGAGGGATAGAATCAAGATCACGTGAAGTACTAATGCCACTTTACAATGCTTTGGTAAGGCCACACCTGGAATACTGCATCCAGTTTTGGTCACCACGATGTAAAAAAGATGTTGAGACTCTAGAAAGGATACAGAGCAACAAAAATGATTGGGGGACTGGAGGCTAAAACATATAGGGAACGGTTGCTGGAACTGGGTATGTGTAGTTTAAGGAAGAGAAGGGTGGGGGTGACATGATAGCAGTGTTCCAATATCTCAGGAGCTGCCACAAAGAAGAGGGAGTCAAGCTATTCTCCAGAGCACCGAAAGGCAGGACAGGAAGTAATGGATGGAAACTAATCAAGGAGAGAAACAATCTAGAACTAAGGAGAAACTTCCTGACAGTTAGAACAATTAACCAGTGGAACAACCTGCCTCCAGAAGCTGTGAATGCTCCAACACTAGAAGTTTTTAAGAAGAGACTGGACAGCCATTTGCCTGAAATGGTATAGGATTTCCAGCCTGAGCGGGGGTTGGACTAGATGACCTCCAAGGTCCCTTCCAACATTATTATTATTATTATTATTATTATTATTATTATTATTATTATTATTATTATTATTATTATTATTGTTGTTGTTGTTGTTGTTGTTATTATTGTTGTTGTTGTTGTTATTATTGTTGTTGTTGTTGTTGTTGTTGTTGTTATTATTATTATTATTATTATTATTATTATTATTATTATTATTATTATTATGTCCCAATAGGAATAGCTGTGTTTCTCAACAGAGACAAAAAAAACTGTAAAATCAACAACCTTCTAATTGCTATCTGCTCCAAACTCTCCTATTCAAAAAAAAATCCTGCTTCTGACAGATTTGTCTGTATTCATATGTTAATGTGTCCCAGAAGCTAAATAATAATTAATATTAATTAACTATTTAAACTTAATTGCCCATATAAGAAATTTCATTTATGAAATTGATTCCCATCCACATTCTCTGCATTTACAAACATAAGGGGGAATTTGTGAAGGTTAAAAAAAAAAGTCAGAATGGGCCCTGTGATTGTGTGATAAAATCTCCACTCATTTTTTTATGTGCTGCCTGCGTGACATACCTAAAAAAAGGCAGGACTTAATTGCACAGTCATGGCTGTGGTCGTAACTTTTTTGACCCTGCACTGCAGCAGAAGCCTCTGACATACTCATTCATTCCTCTTGTCAGAAAGAACAAGCAGAGAGAGGAAAGCCTAAGTTGGAAATAGATGGATGGGAGAAAGAAAGAAAGAAAGAAAGAAAGAAAGAAAGAAAGAAAGAAAGAAAGAAAGAAAGAAAGAAAGAAAGAAAGAAAGAAAGAAAGAAAGAAAGAAAGAAAGGGAAAAGAAAGAAAACCCCCCCTCCAATTTGGGCATGATAACACTCAGCAGATCAGGAATCTCTCAAAGCAAAGACCAGTTCTCAAAAGATTGGTGCTAATTCTTCTGCCAACTAGCAGTTTTATCTGCAGTCATATTTTATTTTACTTTATTTTACTTGTATCCTTCATCTTTTCTGCCCTTTGGAAATAGACGTAGTTTTTCACTAGTTACTGATGGCATACCCAGGTTTAAAGCAGCCTACTACTCAAATTCAATCTATTGTTTATGTCTTAGAAGAAGAAGAAAGGCGGGGGGGAGGGGACATTTAGCTCCCATTTTTAAGGTCCTCTGCTTGTGTCCTTGCTGTTTGGGAATAAGACTGAATGATGATTACATTGTGACAAATTAAATAAATTATAATAAATAATCTAGTGATGTACCGTTTCATTGTTTTTTCCATCACCCAAGACTTTAAAAAAGCACAGGAAAAGGGGGGAAGTTCAGGGAAAGAAAAACTGGAATAAAAAAAAATGTACCCAGTTTCAGACCTACAACATTCTATTTATCAGGCAATTGCTATAAGTATTGTGCTATTACATCATTGATGGGAAAGGATATTTTAGAAGATGTTAGAAAGCAAGAGGGCGAGATGGAAGGATTATTTCTTAAAGAAGTTCTGTATGCTTCCAGCATATAAGTGCAATTTGATGCCTTAATTCTCTATATTATAAATTCAACTGAATTCTTGGAGATTCGTAAAGATAAATTCCTTCTTGGTTAACTCATGACTTTTGAGAGAAATCAATACACATTTTAGGAAAATGTCTTCATTAGGTTAAAGACAGTACAAATAATAACCTTTTTTAAAGGAGAAATGCAGGAAAGGTTACAGAGACCACGATATGTACCAGTTCGCACTGGGCATATGACGTTCATCAGTCTTTCAACAGACTTTGCTTGCAGACCAGAAGTGAGTTTGCAATCCTCTCTCTTGCCATGGGGCTCTGCCAAGGACAGCTGTTTTACAGTTGTTCAGGCAGCTAAACTGATTTGACAGTGGAAGATGGGTCTCTTAATTAAAACAGTGAGAGTCAGATGTGGCCAAGGGAGCTGCGTAAAAGAGCTACTCTAATCTCCATGGTCTGTTTAGCATACTCCCTAAAGGCTCTCCCACATGAGCTCCTGCTTTTCAGTCATTAGTTCTGAAATATCTGGAGAGGGAGCTTTGGTGACATCTCCAGTATCCTTCTGTTCTCAGAGGTATCGCAGCATTTTGCTCTTTGGATACGTATATCGCACCTTGCCTACTCATGCCTGGAGTATGCTTTGGTTTGAATGTTGCTTGCAAGAGAAATATTTCAAAGCTTCTGTGCAAAATCTAATTTGCCTAGAGCTGGGGCAGATTCTGCTAGTACGGTGAAGAGAGGATTCACTGATATTTAAAGAGTTTTGGCCATAAGAAATGTTCAATCTTGTGCACCCAGTACAGAAATATTGGAGAGAGCAGGTACACAGCCTAGAAAATCAGCTAGCAAAGAGGCCCGGAGAGGTGTGTGTATGTGTGAGAAGATACCCACTGCCTCTCTGCTCCAGACAATTATATTGTCTTTTCACAGCAAAGAAATAATTTATGGGTTGTAGTGATATTCCTTTATACGAAACTTAAAAGCTGTAGTTCGAGACCTTGATTAAATTGGGGGCAAGCTTGATTTCCAGACTGGTCTTTAATGAGCAATAGGATAAGGATAGCCTTTTATTCTTCCAGTGTCACCCACTGTAGGGTCCCTGTAGAGGTAGATGAAAAACATTCTATTTTCATCAAAGCAATGAAACATTATCTTGCTGTAGACCAGACTACTGACTTCTACATCATTACCTTTTTAAAAAAAAGATAAGTGAATAATAATTGGCCTTTAACCACTTCCTTGATTAAATTTATATGCTCCGACAATTGCCCTTTCAGGATATGGAGAGCCAGGTGAGTTCATTATACAGTAAATAAACAAAACAAACCTCACCCCAAATAACTAATCTTTATCATGTTGCCAAATAGAACTAGGGCAGTTTTTGCAATTGAAGTGTATATCCTCGGCAAATAAGCAAGGACTAGCTCATTAACAGAGCAACTGAATTTTGCAGCACCATCTTAGCAGCTTTGGGCATAATTTTTTGATAATTTGCTTGAAACTTTTCTGGAAGCATCAGGCTGAGAAGTCTCAGAGACAGAATAATTTCAGTATGATCAAAGTCATGTGTCCTCCAGGTGTCTTGAAACCTCAAATCCAGAAATTCCCGAAGAAATTCATGCCTAAGGAGCATGATAAATGAGATTCTGGGACTATAATCTACTGCTAAACTTGTAAGCCGCCCTGAGTCTTCGGAGAAGGGCGGGATATAAATGGAATTAAAATAAATAAAATAAATAAAAATAATCTCAATTTTTCTGGAGACCAACAATTTGGGGCACTACAGTTTACTGGAATTTAAGGCAGAGCTTTAAATGTGTTGAACTGGACAGAAGCAGTAGTAAGTGGGGAGACAATGCAAATTTGGTAAATTTTGGGAGTTTGAGGAAGGGGAGAATCTTGCAGTTTAATATTTAGAGATTTTATAAAACTATATTCAATTTATTTAGGAATCCATCCAAACTTTTGCATGTATCCTATTTTCAAAAGGCAAAACTGTGTTGGCAATTTTCAGCAAGTGTTCTTAAATGTATTTTACAGAGAATGAGCTCAACAGAAAGCTATTAGGAAACTTTCTAATTAGAAATACATGAATAAAATATTCTCTGATTAGAAATAACTCAGAGAGAGAGTCCTGAATTAGAGAGCAATGAATAAGAGAGGAAGGATTTTGCAAAAGTCGTGTACCAAGATAACCTCCACCAATGTATTATTTTTTTATAAAACTGAGGACTGTGTTCAAAAAAAAGGGAGGGAGGGAGGGAGGGAGGGAGGGAAGGAAGAAAGAAAGAAAGAAAGAAAGAAAGAAAGAAAGAAAGAAAGAAAGAAAGAAAGAAAGAAAGAAAGAAAGAAAGAAAGAAAGAGAAAGCACCAGTAGTAGCAACAATGAGAACCTGATTAACAACATCTAAGTGGGAGGCCCAAGTCATCTCTCTCCAATAAACTCTGGATATATTCTGAAGGGCAAGATTTTGCTGTATTGATTTCATTTAGCATTTGTCTTTGTGGTCATTGCCTTTCCTTGGTTTTTTTTTTGTACTTCTGTTTCCCCAATAAACCAATTTTTCTATTGAAAAAATTGACTTTATTACTTTAAAAAAGGAAGAGGTTTCTTAAGATTTTCCCCTCCTGCATGCCTGCCTGGCTGCACAACTATCTCTTGTGTTTCAAGATTGGTTCATTGATGGAAGAGCTAAGAGTTTCCAAGCTTGTCAGATTGAAGTACATCAACTGCTACCAAACATCACAAGTGTATTTTATTGAGAATCACTGGAAAAAAAGGATAATTTTCATATGACTGCTTCACCCATTGATTGGCATGATATTAGGAAAACAAGGTTATGAACTCTATTAATGTTCCCATTAACATTATCAGAATATAAGAGCCAGAACAAAAGCAAAAACACCGGGTTTTTCCATTACAAGATAAGTCAATTACCTTTTTTCTTAGTACAGTACATTGAATTATATTTAGCTTACTTTCCTTGCAAGGTGTTCTGTAAGTGCACATCTGAAAGCTTTCAGTCAAAATTAATTTATAGGAAATCTGCTTTCATGACTGTGCTCTGGATTAAAAGGAGACATGAGAAATATTCCTTGAGTGTCCCATCTAGTTGAAGACCTTTGGTTTGGCAGAGTATGTTTTGAAAGATTGTTCAAATCCCCCATGGTGATATCAAACCTATTTCCTTTTGTAAATTAATTTGAACTCAGATCAAGGAAAATTGTTTCCTCATATATTTAAAGGACTTGGCCAAGTGCATTTGTGAAGTTGTGAAGTTGGTTAGCCCCAAGCCTTTGTCCCTACTGTTATTATTCTTCAGAATCCCAAAATAGGTGCATAATTTTAATGAATTATTGCTTTTGACATAAGTATTCAAAACATGCAGGTGTTACAAGATTGATTGAGATTCATAGTAAGGGGGAAAAGAAAATTAATATTTTTCTTCCCTGTTGATGTCCAGACTTATCCCAAAAGCCATTAT
Organism: Vipera ursinii; assembly: GCF_947247035.1. Lineage (NCBI taxonomy): Eukaryota > Metazoa > Chordata > Lepidosauria > Squamata > Viperidae > Vipera > Vipera ursinii. Next base: position 71,045,211 of record NC_139513.1, read on the forward strand.
TTGGCCTGGGGAGAAGACTTCATCTGATCCTACTGGAGGTTTTTCCTTCCAATGCTGATATAGCTGTTTTGCAGGAACAATTTTTCTTCTCAGAACAGAAGGAAAGTGTTAAAGAATGATTTCATTTACTTTCCTCTTATTCATAACTAATCTTTGCAATTTATATGTCTGTATAGGTAGAAAGGGACGTGGTGGCTCAGTGGGTTAAGACGCTGAGCTTCTCAGTCAGAAGGTTGGCAGTTTGGCGGGTCGAATCCCGAGTGCCGCGTAGCAGAGTGAGCGCCTGTTACTCGTCCCAGCTTCTGCCAACCTAGCAGTTCGAAAGCACGTAAAAATACAAGTAGAAAAATAGGGACCACTATGGTGGGAAGGTAACAGCATTCTGTGCGCCTTTGGCATCTAGTCATGCCGGCCACATGACCACGGAGACGTCCTCGGACAAGCGCTGGCTCTTCAGCTTTGAAACGGAGATGAGCACCGGCCCCTAGAGTCAGAAACGACTAGCACGCATGTGCGGGGGAACCTTTACCTTTACTATAGGTAGAAAATAGTCTAAGAATGCTAGATGATGGGTGGATGAAGGAAGGAAGGAAGGAAGGAAGGAAGGAAGGAAGGAAGGAAGGAAGGAAGGAAGGAAGGAAAGAAAGAAGGGCATTTGAATAGACATTGTTAAGAAATAGAAGTGGCATTATTAAAATCTGCTTAAACATTGCAACCATCCAAAGCTGCTGCCTATCTAGATAGTATTGCCTGAAATTGGACAGAGAAGCAGGCTCTGATCGGACAGCAGGTGGCATTCCAAGCTTTCAGCAATAAATGACTGAACTGCAGGAGTTGTGTGCTAAAAAGGAGCATTCAGAAATTGTTACTGATCTATGCCAATTCTAGTTAGACACCCCAGAACCAATTTTGGGAAGCATCTAAGAAACCATCACAGTAAACTCATTAATGTTATCTATTACAGACCTCCAAAACTTTAGCAACTCATTTTATGACTATTACCAGGGCTTTTTTTGTCATAGAACGCTCAGAACGGAGTTCCGGCACCTTTTTTGGATGGAACCTTGTAGGGTAGGCAAGGCGAGTTGTATGACATGTGTGAGTTCCGGCACCTTTTTCTTTTACAAAAAAAGCACTGACTATTACCAATCAGCCTGACAGTCTTTCATCCGCAGAAATGCACAACTTATTAAGAAGCCTAGAATAGAAGGTTGAATCTGGCCTTTGTGTGTTCTTAGCTTTATGGTCACAAATTGTGTGGGTCTAATCTAACAAATGACTCATCGCTCTGTCTTGACCTGTTTAATCAACAGTAAAATCTTTGCAACAATAAAAAATTTTGTAACAAAGATTTTACTGTATTGTAACAAAGGCAATAAAAGTAGCTCCTTGAAAACCCATTTGAATGTTAACTGCTTTACTGAAAAGAATCAAGGCCTGAACTTTTTAAGCTTGAGCTTCCATTGTACATATGTAAAGTGGATATCTTTAACATGCATCTATTTTTAAAGTATAATCTGCAATGTTAAAGTCACGCCGAATTTGTTACATACACATAAGCTAATTTCAGCGAACTGAAGTGAGAAGTTCTTGTTGAAGCTTAACACATCCATTTTTTGCCTTAAACCCTATACTTCTCCCAAATCAGGGCAGATTCTCCTAGTTGTTTTTTTTAAAAGTCAGTTAGCTGCCCCCTTCTTCAAAACTTTACCAACTTCCTAAAACTGTTGAAAATATCTCTTTGGCCCTCTCTTGTGGCTCTCACAAGTCTTTCTCAAATTTTTTCTTTCTTTGTGGCTACAAGAAAGTTGCCTATCCCTGCTCTAAAGTCTTAATGGAATGTTACAGTTCTGAGTATCTTGGAATATGTCTCCACTGGAAAGATATTGTTACTGTACTGTATATCAACTCAATACTGATTTTGCTGACATTCAGCACTCCAAAAGGTGAGTCTCCTATTTTAGGTGCCTCAAATTACAGCCTATTCCATCCAGGTTTGCATGGAGTGAATGACAAAAATAGCAGCCATGATCACAATGTTCCTGCAATTAAACAACCTGTCCAGTTTGATCCATGTTTATTTATTATGCAGAAGCCTGTGAACAACTCCCTGATTAGCCTCCATTTTGAGCGCCCCTTCTGAGATGGACCTCATTAGACTTTCTCAATCATTTTTCAATCTCCAAGGTAACATTGGCAAAGTTACATCAAACATCAAGCATTTTCTGCAGCACTTTTTGGCTCTCTCACAGTCCCAAGCGAGACCTGGCCCACATCCAACCCTTAAAGCCTTATACTTAGCCAAGCACAAACTGAGCTACCAGGAGCCCAGCTTTCTACTGCTAAAATGGGAGAAGGGGTGCTTGCTCATTTAATCTGACTTGTATCACAGTAATTCATCGAGACCTTCAGCCACTGTTCCTCTTTAATGCAACTTTTGATTTAATCCATGAAGCCTCCCAGAGAGCCAATCAGTTAAAGATTGTGAAGCAGACATTCCAAAGCCAGACTGTAGATCATAGTTAGAGCACTAAGAATGTAATTAAAAAGCTACAACTTCCCTTTTAAAATCAATCTGCAGCCAGAATATTCCACTCTTGCAGACTTGGCTAGGACTGAAGGTAGAAAATCCACCATAGCTAGATGCTCATGATAAATTTTATTAGTTTTTATAAACCGCCCTTCTCCCGAGGGACTCGGGGCGGTGTACAGAGGAAGGAAGGTATACAGACCGAACAATAAAATAATAAGAAACACTAATGAACACAAACTGGGACCCCAATTAACGCTATCATGCCAGGCCAGCCTGCTGGAACAAAAAAGTTTTTAAGTCGCGACGGAAGGTACGGAGGTCAGGGGCCATCCGGATTTCGGTAGGTAAGGTGTTCCAGAGGGCTGGCGCACCCACTGAGAATGCCCTCCCCCTGGGGGCCACCAGCCGACATTCCTTGAGCGGTGGCACCCTGAGGAGGCCCTCTCTGTGGGAGCGCACAGGACGGTGGGGTGCTGACATCGGCAGAAGGTGCTCCCGTAGGTAGTCCGGACCCATGCCATGTAGGGCTTTGAATGTCATTGTTAGCACCTTGAACTTCACACGGAAGGCAACCGGAAGCCAGTGCAGCGCACGGAGGAGAGGTGTGATATGGGAGTATCGGGAGGCTCCCAAGAGTGTCCGTGCCGCCGCACTTTGCACCAGTTGAAGCTTCCGAGTGGATCTCAAGGGCAGCCCCATGTAGAGAGCGTTACAATAGTCTAGGCGAGATGTCACAAGGGCATGGGTGACTGTACGTAAGGAATCCAGGTCCAGATAAGGCCGTAGTTGGCGAACTAGTCGAACCCGGGAGAAGGCCCCCTTGGTCACAGCTCCAATGTGGTCTTCCAGGGAGAGCTGCGAGTCTAGGAGGACACCCAGGTTGCGGGCCCTATCAGCAGGGGGAAGTAACTTGTCCCCAATGTTAAGCAGTGGGACGTTCTGAATCTCCTGGCTTGCCGGTACGTACAGCCATTCAGTCTTGTCCGGGTTCAGTTGAAGCCTGTTTCTCCCCATCCATTCCCGGACCGCTTTCAGGCAGCGGGACATCACGTCTAGGGCATCACTGATATTGTTAGGAGTTGAGATAAAAAGCTGGGTGTCATCAGCATACTGATGGTACCCTACTCCAAAACTGCGAATGATCTCACCCAGCGGTTTCATGTAGATGTTGAACAGGAGAGGCGAGAGGACCGACCCCTGAGGGACTCCGCAAGCGAGAGGCCTCGGGGTCGACCTCTGTCCCCCTGTCAGCACCGACTGCGAGCGACCCTGGAGAAAGGAGGAGAACCAACGCAGAACCGTGCCTCCCACTCCCAGTCCCCTGAGGCGTCGCAGCAAGATACCATGGTCGATGGTATCGAAAGCCGCCGAGAGGTCTAATAAGACTAGGACAGAGGAATGGCCCCTGTCCCGGGCTCTCCAGAGATCATTCATCAGAGCGACCAATGCCGTCTCCGTGCTGTAGCCCGGCCTGAAACCCGATTGGTACGGGTCTAGATAAACCGCTTCATCCAGGATCTGAGGAAGTTGGTGCGCCACCACGCTCTCAACAACCTTCGCAAGGAAGCGAAGATTGGAGACTGGATGAAAGTTATTCAAAGAGGATGGGTCCAAGGTGGGCTTCTTGAGGAGAGGTCTCACCACCGCCTCCTTCAAGGCGGTGGGGAAGTGACCCTCACTCAGAGAAGCAGAGATGACCGCTAGGAACCAGCCTCGTGTCGCCTCTTGAGCTGCATAGGCCAGCCAGGAAGGGCACGGGTCCAGTAAGCATGTGGAGGAGCTCAACCTTCTCATAATCCTGTCCACTTCCTTAGGAGTTACAGGATCAAATTCTTCCCAGATGACGTCGACAAGACTGTCCATGTCTTGTTCTTCCATCTCAGCCCAGTTGGAGTCCAGACCAGTTCGAATCCGAGCGATTTTATCCAGCAGATATTGACCAAATTCCTCGGCTCGACCCTGCAAGGGTTCCTCCCTCACCTCTTGGTTTAATAGGGAGCGAGTCACCCTGAACAAGGCAGCCGGGCGATTATCTGCGGACGCGATGAGGGTGGAAAAGTAGTTGGATTTTGCCACCCTTATCGCAGCGAGATAAGACCTGGTGAGGATTCTTAGTCGCAATCGGTCGGATTCGGATCGACTGGACCTCCAACGGCTCTCTAGGCCCCGTCTCCGACGCTTCATCTCCCGGAGCCCCCCTTTTTTAGAGCACCTCTCAATAGAAACAGGAACTCCCTACTGGATTATATGGAGTAAGGAAGATGAGTGACAATGGTAGACTAGATCCATTGCTAAAGCCATGAGAGGTAAAACAGCAAGGTCAAAACAAGCTAGAAATCGCTCAGGCACAGACTTCCCTAATTCATATGGATATAAAGGGAAGAGGTACAATGTAACCAGACCTGCAATATTTAGTTATTCACAATAAAATTAGTTTTTAATTTGTGGAATTAATGCCTGATCTGGTGGGGCTTATATGGATAGAACTGGTCATGAGCTTTATAAAGCAGAGTTAAATCCCTAATAGGATTGGGTAATTTGTGACTCTATGAACTTGCTGAACTACCTCAGCCAGTATGGTCAATTATGGCAAATGTTGAGCATTATAATTAATAATACCTGGAGGTTTTGGATGCCCAGTTCCTACAGAAAGTCAAATATGTTCATTCAATACAGGAATGGATGCATTCAATACAATACCAGGCAGAACAATTTGGAAGAGGATGGCTTTATTGTGAGGATACATTCACAAAATATATGTGCATATGAGTGGGCTGTTTCAATGTCAGGGCTTATCTGCACATCTTTCTTGCCCTGATTCTGAGTCAGCCCTCTTACCATTTATTTAAGGAGATACCCTCACAATAAAGCCTCCGTTTCAGTGTCAGCCCACTGCTGAAGCTGGATCAAGATGATCTGTCAGAAAAGCTATGTTTTCACTGAAAAACTAGAACATGTGCCATGCGTACAGGTAGTTCTTGACATTTGAGACCAGAATTGTGATAATACATCTTGCCAGTCATTAAGTGGCTCATCGTGTAGTCATTTTTGGGAGTTGTTAACTGAATGCCATGCTCATTAAGCAAATCTGTTGTCCAGAATGGGCATTTTCTTCTCCAGAAACTGGAAGAAAACACGCATTTCCAGCAAAAAAATTAAATAGTTGTCATATGACTGTGGGATGCTGCAAATGGCCATAAATACTGTCTTGTAGCAGTCGTTTCTTCACTACCACGACAGCTTCAGTTGTTGGATTAAGGAAAACAGAAGCTTCAACATTGAAGTACAAATAAATCCTCCAGTGGCCTCAATGACTCTCAGAAAGCTAACCACCAACCTTCAGAGTGCTAATGACCAGAGAACTGCAAAGAATAAAAATACTTCCATTGCCTAAAATTCAATCAGACCTGAAGCAGCCTCTTGGATGAGAAGCAAAATGTTTTCAAGGAAAAACCCAAGAAAGTCCTACTGCGTTTTGAAAAGCACATTTGGGACAAGGTCTCATAGCTTTAAAATACATAGTGGCCAATTTCTGAAAATGCTTAGAAAGTTGTGAGCTAGTTGTGAGCAAGATGGCTGATCCTTTCATCTCTCAGCACTCAAACCCATGGAAGCCCATTGTCCTGTCTCCTCATGAGAAGCTGTTGTCTGGAGTACATGTGAGCCATCTCCCACTCTCTCCTTATCTGTACAGGTTCTGAAGAACTGGTTGACTCACTCATAAGACTTTGCCGTAGTTGTCAACTATGCTTTCATGGACATCTTTATAGGTCATCAAGGTGCTGGTGATGACCTATAAAGCCCTAAATGGCAAGGGTCCAGGATATTTGAGGGAACACCTGCTGCCAGCATCAAGTTCCCTTCGTCCAGTGCGCTCCCACAGGGAGAGTCTCCTCAGGGTACCGCCGGTTAAAGATTGCCGGCGGGTAACACCCAGGGGTAGGGCCGTCTCAGTGGGTGCGCCTGCCCTGTGGAACCAGCTGCCTGCGGAGCTTAGGACTGCCCCCAACCTCCGTTCATTCCGCCGGGACCTGAAGACCTGGCTCTTCGAGCTCTCTGGCCCAGGCTGAGAATTTTTTAATTTTAATTGGGTTTTTTACTGTTCTCAGGGTTTTATTTAATCTTTTTAAATTTGTTTTAACGTTTGTATTGACTCTCTTTTAAATGCCCTGTAAACCGCCCTGAGTCCTTCGGGAAAGGGCGGTATATAAATCTAAATAAATAAATAAATAAATAAATAAATAAAATCTTTTAGTTTGCCATGACTCCATCAGAAACCTGTTACTATAACTATTCTTATAAGAGTTGCCTGTTTCTTAATCTAGTCTATTTTACAGGGCTGACACTATGTGAATATTCTATGTCTCATGGTGGAGACATCTTTAGGGGACCAGTGACAATCTGAGCTTCAATTGAACCTCTCCAGCTGGCAATGGAACTTTAGTGCCTAAGAATAAAATCTCTTTCATGAGTTATTTTCCACCTGCTGTCCTTTTTCCATAAGGGGAATGATGACCTAATGTTAGCAACAAAACCTGGAATAACTACTGGAGTCTGATTCTTATGTTTTCTATGTGACTTGCCAACCAGCCTCCTTCAGATCCAGACTGAGCCTTCCAGCTGCTTCTCCTGTGTTAGGTTTGTGTGTCATTGCTTTCTAATTTCAGGCAGTTCTCCATGAGATCTATATTTATGCTCTGATGTAATTCTTCTGTCAATCCAGTTCAGTTCACCAAGAGGCTATTGATACATTGCAGAAAGTAACAACTTATTAAGTTGTCATCCCTACTTACACTTGACCTAATCATTCATCTCAGCACTGAGCTAAATATGCTTCACCTCTTGATCATCCATAGAGCATGGGTGGAATCGGTTATGGACCCTAAAGAAAATGTTCCCCTGGTCCCATTTTCATCGTGCAGATTTATGTCTGTTAAATGGTAACTGAGAGCACATATACAGCAGCACTTTATTCTAAATCTGCTTTGGCACGGCCTTTGCCGCTGGAGTATTTACAATGTCATAAGCAATTCTGTGTTTAATTTCATTAAGCAACCGCTGAAGAGCCGTTGTTAGTTCTGAGCATTCCTGTGGAGCCAGAATTAATGATGCTTTCAATAGTTGTGTAACTTCTTCTGCCCAGTTGAGCAGCGACCTTCATTCTTTACAGAGAGTACAGGAGGCTGCTTCTTACCAGGTTAGTCTATTGGTCCATCTTGCTGATTACAGCCTGTTCAGATGGGCAGTAGCTCGCTCAGAGGGCCAGCCAGAAATCTTTCCTGCCATCTGACCCACTCGATGGGAGGTGCCTGGATGTGTGTGCCACACGTGAGTTCCCCCTCTAGGCCACACTCTATTAATCAGGCAGAGCTAATCAGGGGGGAGTATTTATCAATGTAAATTATGAATGAGAGAAAGCAGCAGCATGGATAAAGATTACTGGAGCGATGCGTCTTAGGTAATACTGAGCCATCATGAGAAGTTTTAACCTGGGAGAATATGATGGCTGTCAGAATAGCCTATGCACCCTGGAATTGGAAGCTATGTCAGAACCTGGGATATGGGGAGTTCTTAATTAATTAAAGGAATCCCCTGATTTAATCAAATCATACCTTGTAACCTTAAAAAAAATTATCGCATAAAGAAAAAGGCAACACCCTCTTTGTTTCTCCTCTATTATATCAAGATTACATCTACTTTCTTTTGCAAACCAGTTTAAAGTTTAATAAATTCCAACCAAGGCAGAATAGTAGGACTAAGTATCACCTGAGTCAAATAGAGATGTTAATCCTTAAAGGTAAAGGTAAAGTTTCCCCCGCACATGCGTGCTAGTTGTTTCTGACTCTAGGGGCCAGTGCTCATCTCCGTTTCAAAGCCGAAGAGCCAGTGCTTGTCCGAGGATCCTGAAGCCGTGTGGGACACATATATGAACACCAACAATTCTTCACAATTGCAGAAAGCTGCACTCTCCAAGATACCTTGGAGGGAAGCCATGAGGATTTAAAACAGGTGTATATAATGAGAATAGAAACTAACTTTCGATCTACTAATAGTCTAGGAGACTGCTTGATGTTTATTCAGTGAAAGAATAAATAAGTACGGTAATAAATAAATAATAAATAAGATATCCTCCTGATGACAGAACTCTTTCGTCAGTTTTTGAACGTAACACCTATCAAAGGCCTTGCATGAAGAAGCTGATGTAAGATTTACAAAGTTGTTGCACTGAAGTTGCAATTGTTTTGCTTTGAATACAGTATGCCTCCTTTATTTTATCTGCAACTTGATTTGAATTTACAGGTTCTCTCATCCAAAGAAAACATACCCTTTGGTATATGGCCTGGAATTCTAAGAGAAATAAAGCAGGCAATGTATATTTGAGTCTTCCTTTAGAAAACTCTAGTAACTTCTATGGAGATCTCAGAAATCTGATATCTACAATAATCTTGAACATGCTCAGTCCCATTCAGTGTTCACACAGCTGCAGCATTGTTGATTCCAGGTTCTCATTGGGATCATTTGTATAAAACAAAAATGGATTTGAGATTGTAAATAAGGTATTGGTGGGAAGAAATTATTACAGCAGGTCACTGAGTTGCTTAGCCTTGAACATCATCTAGAGCTGGCTGTCTGGTGCAGGGAAAGGCCTATTCTGTCAGTCAGCTCCAATAAAAAGAGTGTGCTTAGTGGTCACATGAACAAGTCCAAGAGGAATCATTGTTCGTTCACTAATAGGCGCTAACTAGAAGGTTATTGCCAAAAGTGTGATGGAAACATAAACATGAATTCAGTGAAATGTAGGGAAGGGGCCATTGTTCAGTAGGAGATCATGTGCTTTGCGAGAAGTAGCTAGCAGATTTAATTTCTCTTGCCTCTAGATAAGGCTGAGAGAGGCTTTATTCTGATCTTCTAGAGCAGGGGTCCCCAATCCCTGGACCGTGGTCCACTAGTGGGCCATGGCCTATTTGGAATTGGGCCACCTGAGTGGATGGCTGGAGTGCATGTGCATGCACACAGCTCAACTTGCATGAGTGGCAGGCTGGCAGGCACTCTCATGTGTGCCTGCCAGCCTGCCACTTACACAAGTTGAGCTGGCTGCATGTGTGTGCCAGCCCGCCAGTTGCACAAGTGCTATGTGGGCACATGTGAGCATGTTGGCCCGCCACTCACATGACCCAGTTCTCTCCCCCCCCGCTAGGCCGCCAAGCTGCAAAGATTGAGGACTAGAACAATCTAACTCAACCTTGACAACTTTAAATTGTGTGGCCCTCAACTCGCAGAATTCCCAGTCAGCATGGAAGCTATGGGAATAGAAGTTGACACTTCTTAAAGTTGCCAAGGTTGAGAAATGCTGCTTTGGAGTGCCAATGCTGTTGCACGAACATAAAAGACTAGTGACTTATTTAATCTAATATTCTTATCCAATAATGAGCATCATATGGGCCCAAGAAGAATAACATTTTCCTGGTCATATTCTCAGCAAAGATTACTTGGAAGCTTCTTATCTTTGACACTGAAAGTAATATGTAGCTTTTATAATTAGTAGAATTGTCTTCTGTGAATTTATCTAATCCACATTTAATATTGACCATCTTCAAGTAGAAAACTCTATATTAAATACAAATTATGCAATGTATATCCATCTGTTTGTCCTGAATCTGGTAACACTGAGTTTCATTTAATTGATATTAGTTTGATGAGACAGAACAGAACCCATTCTGCTTCCTTTTCACCAAACATTTTTTTTTAATTTTTTTATATACTCCCTTCATCATTTGCTTTTCTCTTACCAATATTCCAAAAAGAGGACTGTTTGGTGTAATAGTTAAGGGACCAGACAAACTCAAAACTGAACTTAGTCCTGCCTTAAGCACAAAGCCAGCTAGGTGAGTTTGGGCCAGTCATCCTCTTGCAGTCCTAAAAAGAAAGGTATAGAAAACCACTTTCAAAAATCATTGCCAAATAAGTGTCAATAAGTATAACACAAAAAACTCTGGATAATGAGCATGGCAGAACCTGGAGACAGCAGAAGAGAAGAGAAAGAACTGGAAAAGTTAACAATATACAAAGACCTGCAAATAGAAATAGAGCCATGGTGGCAAAAGAAAGCAAAAATAAGTATCTAGTAATAGGCACCTTGGGTGCAATCTCAAAACAACTGGAGCATCACTTTAACACCACTGGCATTGACAAAATCACCATCAGTCAATTGCAAAAGGCAGCCCTCCTCAAAACAGTTTACATCCTGCAACGATACTTTTAACACCATCAAACATCCATTTGTGCCTATCCCAGGTCTTTGGAAAGAACTTGATAAGTGGATAAAGATGCCAAATCCATAATAAAAGCAAAGCAAAGAAGGTACCAGCAAAAGCAAAAGAAAGTAAAGACAGTACCAGTAATAACATGCACTTTCAGTGCAATTCCATACATCTGGAATACCACTTGAACACAACTGGTATTAACACAATCACCATCAGTCAAGTGCAAAAGGCAGCTTTACCTGGAACAGCTTACTTCCTGTGACAATACTTAATACTGTTTAATATCATCAAACAACAACCTCTGTCTATCTCAGGTCCTCTGGAAGGACTTGATAGGTGGAAAAAAATGACAAATCCAATCTAAGCAAATCCAATCCAATCTAACAAATCCAATCATAATAATACATTTTTAAAATGTTCCCAATGTAAGATGCATTCAAACTTTCACAAGAAAAGAGTGCTGAATCCTTGATAGAGCCTTGGTGGAGCAGTGGGCTAATGCCTCCTTAAGTAACACCAGCTGCCTGCAATTAGTGCAGGTTCGAGTCCCACCAGGCTCAAGGTTGACTCAGCCTTCCATCCTTCCCAGGTAGGTAAAATGAGGACCCAGATTGTTGGGGGCAATTAAGCTGACTTTGTAATAATGCCGCTTGGGTGTGTGTGTGTGTGAAAAAACCCTAATAAGCAGGCATATACATAGAATGAAGGCTACTGCTAAGCTTGTAAGCCGCCCTGAGTCTTCGGAGAAGGGCGGGATATAAATGGAATTAAAATAAAAAATAAAATAAAAAAAAAGATAGTAGGAGTAGCATGGGTGGAAAAAGACCTTTCCACTTGCAAAGTAACATACTGTATGATTTATCACCTATAATTTATCACCTACTGTATATTTTAGTTGAAAAATTATAGGTGGGGTTAGTTGTTTCTTAATTATGGCAGGTGGGAGTTACAAATAAAATTAAAATCTCATGAATCCACCCTTTTTGACTTAACAGAATATCAAATTAATTAGAGAAAATGTGGTAATTCTTCTCTATTTTCCTTGATTGAGCTTCACGATGACACTGTATACTGAATGGAATTTTACTGAATGATTGTGTCCAAACCCAGCAAAGTGAGGGCTACAATTTCAATGGGTGTCCTCTGGTAACTGGTGAATAAATAAGGCATTTTCACCAGCAATCAGGATCACCTTTTTTTCCTATAAGACCTTTGCTCGTGATTTTTTTTTTAAAAACAACAACAACCCTGTTCATCAACATTTAGCTTAGTCCACTACAAAGTAGACATTTTTCTCAAGTTCACTATATACTGCAAAATGTAATGCCAGCAGCGTCACCTCGCTTGAAAGACTAGAGGTTCACAAATATAATCTTGCTCAATGCAGATTCAGGGCATGGCTCCTGATTTAAGCAATTTGGTGGGAGGGACCCGCTTGTTAATCTATCCACCCAATGAGGATAGAGAAAATCCTTCAGGCAGAGCAAGATCACTATCTCCCAATTATGAACTGGAGCTAACTGGCATCTGATTCCCAGGGGAAGGCTCAGAGCCATGGAAATTTTTACTCTACTGATCAATTTCTGAGGCTGCCTCTTTTGCAAGGGTTGGTGAGCTTCCAAAGATTTACAGGGAGATAAACTGAGTATACTAATAAAGGAAGAACATCACTGACGGCTGCTTTGTCTTATGTGCTCGTCTCTCTCTCTCTTACCCTCTGGGATAGAGCCTGTGGAGATTCTCAATCATCCAAATCATAGTTGTCTCAAGGGTGTGGGGTTTTTTTTCCAAAAGGGAACTGGACTGTTTTTTTCCTTGAGGAGAAAGAATAAGATGTTTTGTTTCTCATCCAAGAAGCTTCATCAGTTCTGGCAGGATGGTTGGGTCATATTCAGTTTCTTTCAATTTTCATATTTCTTTGACCCTTCCAACCCTCCTCATCCATCTTGTCAGAACTAATCCTTCCATTGCCCCCACCATCCTGCCAGAGAAACAAAACTCCTCCTCCTCCTCCTCCTCCTCCTCCTCCTCCTCCTCCTCCTCCTCCTCCTCCTCCTCCTCCTCCTTCTTCTGCTTCTTGTAAAAAACAGTCAGGTTGCCTTTTTTTGGGGCGGGGGGGGGAAAGCACCTTTAAAAAAGCACCGACCGAAAATAGAAGTTTATTGTTGCTCTCATGTTTTGTAGCAAGATTTGCAATGCAAAAATGTAGTGGTGATGCAGCCAATTTGGTTGATAATTTTCTTTATTATCAACCACTTCTCCAGTTCAAAGCCTTTGAACAGAGTAGTCAGAAACCCACCTATCAAGCCATCAATTTAACATCAATTTAGAAAAGGGAAACATAAAGTGATATTCAGGCTTGTTGTCTGGGCAATTATCAAAAGGCTTATGAGTGACAGCAGATCTATCACTTATGTGGCCTCAATTATTTGTAAATGTGATAGGTGGGAGAAAGAATTATTTTAAACAGCTAAAGCTGCAAAAAAGCACAAAGTCTAAAAAAAAGCCCGTTTTAGGAAAAAATATCTTCCCATCTTCAAATAAAGTTACTGATGAATAGAAGTCATGATTTTAGAAGACCAGAATTTTCACCATTGGATTTTGTTTTTAACCATCCAGGGTTATGGCTAGTGCTTCAAAAGTAATAATAGTATCAAAAGAAAGCGAAAGTATTGGTGAAGGAAAAAAACCATTGTTATACCAGGAGAAGAGCTACCATCATCACGAACAGCTTAGATAATATAGAGAAGTGGGGTATCATTTAGAAAAAAAAGAAGATAAACATCTCCACAACTCTCCCCTTCATGATTAAGCATGCAATTATTTTTCTGGCAAGCTTAGTGGTCTTTTAATAAGCAGTCCTATCTGTTAGGTGGGATAAGCCCCTCCCCCACTTTTATAAGAAGGTGCAATTAGGTTCTTTGTCCTAGTTTACAGATGGAAAGTTTTATGCTCCAAGGACTATCTAATAAAGAATAAAAAAAGGTTAAGGCATGGACCTTGCAGTTGCCTATTAACTCAGAACCTGGAAATAAAATAACACTGGCGCATAGGTTGCTTGGTAATTGGTCACTGGGCCACCTTCAGTGAGATGGGCAGCTAGATAAATTTTATTAATAAAATAAATTAAAATGATTTATTTGTAATTAAAATAAAATCTTCTCTCCCAAACCTATTATAGTTGGGAAGGAGAGATTAGACAATGTTACTGATGTTCTTTTACCATGGGAATCTCCACAATGCTTGGGCAACCCATTACTTTTTCCTGACTTGGGAGTTTCAATATCATTAATTTACAATCAAAGTTTAATTTCAGAAAGAGTTACTTTCAACTAAAGCGACAGACAGAGAAATAGTAAGTTAGTCTGGCCTTGAACTCAAGAGCCAAACTGGTCCCAGTCAAGATTCCAGGGCAGAAAAACAAAAGAGCAAATGAAGAGCCAAAATACCAGGGAGGTTTATTGAAGTCCAAAGATAATTGATCACACAGGCTCACATGCAGCAGATGGAGCTCCATCTGCTGCTTGTATGATCAGTTATGAACAATGAATGACTCCTAAGTGGAATACTTTACACTAAAGCTATTCCAACTGCACATATAATACTCATTATATCTGATTTGACAACCAAGTCATAGGATCCAAGAACTGAAAGAGATCACTTAAACCACTCAGTCCAATCTCTGCTTATTGCAGAAATCCCAGTCAGAGCATCTCTGACTGATGGCTATCTAGCTTCTCCTGAGCACACCCATAAAGGAGAGGCCAGCATTTGTCAGGATAATTGGATCCATTGTCAAACCAATCCTACTATAAGTGTTTTTTAGAAACATTCAAATGAAATCAATCATACTGTATTCTAAAACTATTGCTTCATATTTGGACAGGTAGAGAACTTGTTCTTCTATGAGACACACTTTCTTGTATTGGCCTTCTCTCATAATAGTCACTGTCATATCAATCATCTTTTTTGAAGTTCCTTTGCTTCTTGACACCTGATCATTGTCACTATCCTTCTCTGAACGTGTTGCATCACCACCATTTTACCCCATGGCTGGTCACAGCAGAGGCATTGTCCATGCAGGTATATACACACAGAGAGAATTGGGAACAACCCTCAAAGCAGCTGAGAGAACCCTCCAGGCAGTGGTGGGATTCAAATATGTGAACAACTGGTTCTCTGTGTGGATGCCGCTTCTGGAAGTCCATTCTGGGCCTGGGCAACAAAAAAATAGCTACCAGTTCTGCTGAACTGATGCAAACCAGATGAATCCCACCACTGCTTCCAGGGGATGTAGCTGCTTTAACTCTTGAAGGGGTGTTTCCCTCATGTTCATGTTTGGCAAAACATCTTTTTCAAATGCTTCCCACAGGTCTGCATTTATTGACCTTAAAATGAAATGGAGAAACTTCAGAAGCAGGTGCGTGTGTGTGGTGTGCATGTGTGTGGTGTGCATGTGCATGTGCATGGTGAAACAAAAAGAAAAATCCAGATTAGAGACCCAATTGGGCTGGGAAACTGGAAGGACTCACTTCTACTCCAAGGTCTGAAACTCTGGGTGGCCTTGGCTAAGTCCCTGATTTTGCTTTCCTTTCTTTCCTAGCCTATATTCAGACTGTTAAGTTCCATGGGGACTACCTGCATATGCAGTTGTCAAAACTACTGAAGTTCAATGAAGTCTTTCTTGATCATCCTAGATATTCAGAAAGAGCTTTTCAGAGGATTATCTTCTTTTTTGTAATTTTATTTAGCCATTGTTTAATCCATTAATACATAACTGTTGCGTAAAAGTACTTTTACACATCCATAAAGATAATTATACAGATACAACGTCTGGAACCTTTCCCAGCATTTCAAATGTGGTAATAATAGAGTTTTGTCTCTAGTATTAGGATATTGCCTTGATTCTTCTTCCTATAATTCCAAAAGAGAACTAATTTTCTGCAGCCATTTGTATACTCTAAAGCCAATCAAGTTTATCAAGCTATTGGTCCAGGTTCTAAGATCTTTTCATCTCATTGTCATATAAAAAGTTAATATTTTCCCCCAGAGTTCATCAATTTGCACTTTTTTTTGCTGTATAATGCATTTTTCACCCTTTGAATAATTCATTTGAAAACTTATTGTCATCTCTTTGCATTATGTAAATAATATGGTAACATCAAGAAACTTGACTATTACTTAACCCATCCTTATATCTGCATCTTCTAAAAAAAGTTAATCAGAAGGAAATTTTACTGATTTCATTAAATAGTAGAAGGATTATTGGGTTGCAGCCAACAATGGCTATCTTTTCATGACCCTATAATATACCCATGTTTCCCTGAAAGTAAGACCTACCCCCAAAATAAGCCCTAGCTTGATTTTTGGGGGTGGGTTTAATATAAGCCCTGCCCCCCAAATAAGCCCTATTTGGGGGCGAGGTGCAAGCCTAAAAATTAAGCTAGGGCGGGGGATGTGTGTAGAGTTGCCCCATGCGCTCTGCACCCACTTACCAGGCCTCCCATGAATTGACACCTGCCTCTCCTCACTGGCCCACTTCTTCTGTGGGCATCCCCCAGCCTGCATGTAAATTAAAACTGCCTGTTATGCAGCATTGGGATTGAATACTTATTTAGTTTATTTATTCTTAAATTAACTGAGGCAATCAACAGAACTCCTAGTATATTCCGTGCTAAATGCCACATGTAGCATATTTGAGATGAAAAGTTGAAAATAATGTCTGATTCTTCATAGCTGGGTGGTCCATCTTCAATTTATTGTGAGATGAATTTTTAGGAAGGCATATCATCCATAGAAGTAAACATGATAATAGGGATAACACCCCAGTGTAGGCTGGGCGTAGTACACTTATAGAAATGGTGTCATTTTTCATTAAGTGTGACAGATTTGTGGACAGGATTCAAAAACTGCTCAGCATTGTCTACATTTAAATTGTTTTTGCTTAACTCACCAGCAAGTCTCATTAGAGAAAGACTCAACAACCTCTTAAAGTGGTGGATTGTATGATTTTACATAATGTCACAACTCAGAGAGAGACAGAGAGATCCAAATCTCATGATACCCTATGTGAGTTCATGGAGAGTTTTATTTTTTAAAAAAAGACTTGGTTATCTAATGAAGTTGGGCCATTTTACTTTTAAGTGAGTGGTGGATACCGTCTAGTGGTATGACTGTCGGTGATGCCTATTGCCAATCTCCAAGTTAGAGTATTTGCATGGGAGATGTTATTAATCAACCAGAATTGAGCTGGAAGGGACCTTGGAGGTACTTTAGTCCAACCCTCTGTCAAGCAGGAGACCCTATGCCATTTCAGACAAGTGGCTGTTCAGTCTCTTCTTAAAACCTCCAGTGATGAAGCACCCACAACCTCTGAAGGACAGCTGGTTAATTGTTCTCACTGCTAGGAAATTTCTCTTTAGTTCTAGGTTGCTTCTCTCCTTGATTAGTTTCCATCCATTATTTCTTGTCTTGCCTTCTGGTGCTTTGGAAAATAGCTTGACTCCCTCTTCTTTATGGCAACCTCTCAAATACTGATACATACTGATACCCTTCAAATACTGATACATACAGAGATCCAGTTAACATATCGTTGTGGGGATGCTTCACATCTCTTTCTAGGCTCCGCTAGAATCTTAGAAGATCACTTGAATTAGGCAGATTCTCTCCTACCAATAATTAATTAATATCAGTTTCTGGCATATTTCTGAAATCAGTCCACATAGAACATGCTGCTTCCGATACACATTTCTCCTTCTCCTTTTTCCGATCTATCTGTCCACATTCTAGTTCAGTAGCTAAATATTAACAGTTTACATCTGCAGTAACATGGCCCCAGAGGTCAACAGATGACATCCCAGCAAGGTTTCTGGATCTAAAGCTAGGCTGATATGACGCCAGTGTACAGAACTTTTCTAGGAGAACAGAGTTGGTGCCAGTTCTTTGGCATAGGGGCTCTACTAGGGAGGTGATACTTCAGCTGAGTGAATTCTCCTGTGTAGCAACTGGTTTTGATTACGAGGCAAAGTAAGAAGCCAGATTGTCTAAGGATTCCTTTTTCTTTCTCTTTCTCCCAGAAAAAAAAGGTTCAGAAGAAAATATACAGCATGATGAATGTGTAAATACATGTCCAAACATTGCATGACTCCAGCCTAACCTTTTGATCTGGCAGCTCTACGTGGAGAGAGAGTGCTACACTGTGAACATTGCTTGCATTGCCACCTTCTGCATCAGAAAAAGCTAGTCCTCTGTCACTTGTCTCCTGATTCGATACAGATATAGATATTGGAAAGCAAAAAATAATGAAATGTTTGAAGTGTGTACAGAATCAATATCTTTGAAAACTGTAGACAGCCCCTTGCAAACAGGATTTGGAACATTGTATGGGGTGAATCCTTCTGTTCTTGCACAACAGTCTTCATGAATGCTGTCCTGTTCTACATTACAAGGGACAGAAGCTGTTTCTAGCTAATGGGGACAGGGGGTAATCTAATATGAAAATCAGGGGTGCACATTGAATGTGAATAAATACCATAGTGAACTAGGATGTTTCAAATATGCATAATACCCAAACTGAATAAAGCTTCTTCAAAGTAATACAAATTTACTCTGAACCCACTTTGACATTTCAAGAGACCACGCACCTGCAAAATTCCTTATGTAAAATATAAGGAAATAAAATGTAATGTTGTGATGGACAGCTCTAGTTTCTAAACACAGTGCATGATTTTACCAGGCCTGTTTAAACCTAGTGGTAGAGGAAAAGAAATTAACATAATATTGTATTCAAGCAAAAGAAAGATATTTTAACATAATCTGCAAATCCAGTGAGATAATCTCTTCACTTTTTCATCTAAGTCATTAGAAAGTGTCGAAAGGTACAGACTGCAGGATTAATTCTTGTAGCAATCTTCCCAAGACCACCCTCTGATTTCAGGAGAAACTGTGCTAATCTCTGAAATACAATTTTCAAAACCAATCATGCATCCAGTTAATTGTCACACTTAACTAATTTGCTAACCATTATCTTATCTTATTTATACAATCATTCCTGTAATCCTGTAACCAAGTTAGCTATCAAATAATAATGTAAAATTAGTCTGGTAAAGTTTAATCTTTTCTAACTTTTAGTAATCGATGCATTGTTTTTAAAATGCTTATTTTACAATCTGCTATAGAATTTTCTGGATCTGTGTTTTCCCTTATTTGAAGATAGGGATGAGATCTGTGCTCTTCTGAGACAAGGCATGTAATTTACCAAATAATCAAAATGGGAATCTGTCTTGTAATTGTGCCGTGAAAATTACATACAGTACTAAAGCTGGTTCTTAGTCATCTATAATCCTGTTAATTTCAGAAAACATAGTTTGGGCTCAAGAGTATGAGTCTTTCCACCAAGAACTAATATAGATAGGGACAGCTGAAGAGCAATTTCAGCCATGTATACCCCTTTCATTTGCTCTGTCTGCATTCACAAATACTAAATTGGTTCAGGAGTCAGCCCAGAACCATGAAATCCAAGGATCAGGTCCATCTTAAGTCATGTGGCTGAGTTTGGACAAGTTGATCTCTCTGAGCCCAGCCTGCCTGCCTCCCAGGGGTGTTCAGGTGGGGGGACAAATGAAGGGAAATCCTCATAACTTCTGTCCTTGAGTGTCTGCAGAAAACCTGGGATATATAGAAAAATAAACAACTCACAATACTACAATTCATACCCTGTATATTCTTGTACTATTCGATGCCTGACTAATCAATAAAAGAATCCATCATTTTAACGTGAGAACTTTGTCTAAGGCCTTTTTTCTACATTTGCGTGTTTGTTGACATTTTCAAAAAATTTAAACATTGGTGATGCAACTACTGCCAACTTTCAATGCAAATACTATCAGCTTCCTGTACAGCGCACTTTGTTGCTCCAGTTTCTAGGAACTGAAGCAGATGTTGTCTGTTTTTTAGAGTTGCCATTAGAAATAGCCACTGCTATGCGTGATTAGAAAGTCACTTTGTCAGTTTAGAGTAAGCCTTGAACTTCTGATCTTTACCTTTGGTGAAAAAACAACTTTTTCCAGAGTGTTTCTAGTTTACAAAATGATCAGCATTTGTGGGCTTTTCACCGCACTTTCTTTCTATATATCTTGACACAATGCTGCTTACTCCAATGTTTATTTGAAATAATTTTACTATGTTACAGAATAAGCTACAAAAGTGAATATAACATATCTTACTCTCAGATTTACAATGGAAATGACACCGTGCTTAAGACAAAGATAATATTTGGACCAGCATATTCAGAATAATGAAATATTGGATGGATATAATAAAATGATAAAACCTTAGGTATTGCATTGTTCTAAATATTTTTGCAGAGTTGGTACGTCAGTTTGTAACTGGATGCAGAGATTTTGGAATGAGTGATGTATTAATGGAAGCATTCTGCAATAAACTAACATTCAGATATAAAGCTCTCTAAATATGGAAATTAAATATGGAAATATGAAGTATGAAAATAATTTTCTGTTCATATGGAGTAGTACTGTATAGATAGCAGAACTAACTGTTTGCCATGCCTATGTAGTTGCCCAAAGCTGATGTTCAGTCCAGCCTAATTTGGAAAACTAGAAGTAGAGAACTTTGTCCCAGTAGAATGTAAATTGCACAAGAATGAAAAGGTGGCCAGGGCCCCATACCTGGGTACCTAATACTATGTTGAGGTTTCAAATGCCCCTTGCAAGGTAATGTTGCAAAAAGCTAATCAGAATTCTTCTGCACAGAGCCCTTATTCGCTGGTCCCTGGACGTTCTCCACCAGTTAAATTCACAGAAGCTAGAAGTAAATGCTATTGACTACCCTGTATGGATTTTGCTTTATCTGAGCAATAAATCACAAAGCTACAATGGAGATACAGTGCACCACATACATAGCTATCAAGGAGAAAGGTAATCTAACATTCTGGATAAAACCTGTTAAAAAAATTATAGATATTGCTTTTTATTTGCTATGCATGGGAACAACAGCAAGAGCAAGAAAATTAAGCTAATGAGCCCAGGCTATGGAGTGTTGGTTTACTTACGCACGGACACGCATGGCTGAATTTCTGAGAAAAGGAGCACAATGTGTTGGAAAGGCCCCTAGAAAAATATTAGATAGCACGCCCACCTCTAGGTAATGTATACCACCAGGTAAAACAGGATGTTAATGCTAATAAATTCTTGCATGTGGATACATTCCTATTCTGCCTATTTTATAACTGCTAGAGCCCCACTTTTTTATCAGGAAGTCTGAGAACCTGTCAGTGTATTGGAAAATACTCTTTCTCTTGATCCAGCATCAGTTTCTAAAAGGGATGAGCTGAAACTATTCCAAAGTTGTCTTTTCCCAGATATTTTCAGTGATACAAATAGCTGTCTTGTTTCAGAATTTGGTAAGATAATTTTTTAAAAATGTTATTATTAATTTTTGTGTGTGTTCCATACTCACTCTCCATCGAAGAACAGCAAGTAAAGTCACGTAGACAGATATAGTGTCAATATAATACTGTAACTTTTTGTTCACTGCATGATTCCTAACAACTAGCATGCCACTATGATTAATTCTGGAAAAAGCAAGTTGAAATAAGTGAGAGACAAGAAGCCAATATAGAAATGGCTAAAGGAAAAGCGTTGGAAAGTACAAGTTGCAAAATTAATTCCTGTATCAGCCTTCCTATTACCTTCCCCTGATTTCAGGAGCAACTCCCAATCTCCTAATCCAGTTTCAAAGCCAGCTATGTGTCCAGTTCAGTGTCATGCTATCCAGATCATACTTAACTAGCTTGCCAATCATTATGTCATGTTATTTATAAACATTGTCAATATATTGGCTTCTGAGAGGAAATATATTGGCTTGTTATCAAACAATTATGTTTTACCTCAGTCATTAGAACATTGGGAATTCTATATGTCAAATGTACCACATGTGATATGGGCAGCCACATACATCTAATTAATTAATTAATTCTGAGTATCCGGAGGGTTTCATACTGGGGAAATTTATCTTAATTCTTCTTCTTCCCCCTCCATTGTAATGAATGAGGTGGATAGTAGTACTTTTGCTTTCCTCTTCCCTGCTAAGAAGGACACAAACATCCAATGAATGGGCTGGGGCCAGGATCAGCCCAGCCATTGGGAAATTTGGATACTTGTTCCTGTCATAAATGGGGATCCAGTTTGTTAATTATTTAATTTATGTTTATAGTGACAGAAGCTTTTGTTCTGTACTTTGGTTGGTTTCTTTACATAATTTGCCAAATCTGGCATCTTAGTTTACATGATGGGGAGATGACAGGGCTTCAAACCACATAATAACTTGGGTCACATTTGTCTATGGAAAAGTGATTGCAGTAACAAAGGAAAGTGCATGCTAGCACATTCCTTCCCATAATTTACAAAGATCACAATTGCCTGGAAATTATTGCAATCCAACATATCTGGAGGGAATCATGGTTGGAGTTGACTCTAGCGTTATTGATATTGCATATGCACACCTCAGGTAAGTAGAACCTAGATTTGGTCACTCAAACTTTAAATATTTAAAAACTTGTCAGAAATGAAAAATATAATAACAGAAACACACAAATAATCTTTATGGCCTGTTTATGTCAGGTAGAGGATCTGAGGAGGGCTGTCTTACTGTAGGTCATCTGTAATCCTGTCAGTTTGAAAGGCAGGTTGACAAAGTTGAAGGATTTTTCAAATGTTGGTGGATGTTTGTTTCAAGAGGATCTCCATTTTCTTTTTTAATTTGGTTTGATGTTTTATATCTTTGTTCTTAATTCTGCTTGCCACCCAGAGTCATTCTGAAGTTGGGTCACTTTAGAGATGTGAATCATAAATAAATAAATGACCTATCAAATATGAAAAGCAGTATTTTTAACCCATACAATTTCATCTTATCCATCCCAACTCCCCCTTCCCCTTTCTGTATAGTATTCTGTGGAAGAATTTTCCCTAACAGGTGAGCTATCTCCTACACAATGTCCTACACACGTCTATCTTATACTGGCACAAGAACAGCCTGCTGAGTATTTCTTAAGATCAGAAATGCACTGCATGAACTTCAACCACCTTAAGACTGCAGAGTTAATCTCTGCCCAATGTTGCTTTTCCCACAACAGAAGTTGTGCTTTCAAACTTGTGTTGGCTCAAGTGGTGCTGTCTAGTTCACCTGCTGCAATTCTCTTCTTTGAAAGCCAACGTCTCCTCTCCAACTGGCTCCTGTGTGCTGTGGCAGGAATTGTCCTTCTCTTCCACTCAGTGGCCACTGCCCTCCATGGTTGTTGCAACCTGACTACTGGCTGCTTAACCCCCTCCTAACAGCATCTTCCACAGTAGACCAATGAAAACAGTGGAGCACCTGCCCTCATGAAATTGACAAGAGCTCTGCCAGCTCCTCCTCCTGCCCAATGACAGGAAGGAAAATAAAAATTGAGTGTTTTCTTTCCACCCCACCCTCCTCAGCTAGTTGATACATCGGATCAAAGGTGTTAAGTACAAGGAGGAGTCAGAAAGTGGGTGTTGTATAAAAGGTCTATCAATGGAAATCACATGTCTTCAAAGAACTGACCATAGAAAGGAAAGCAAGATGATAAATAATATACCAGGAGAATCCTCCAATCAGGGCCTTGGTAACAAAACCTGGAAAAAACGATTGAATTCTGAAACACAATTTCCTAAACAAGTTTCATTTTAGACAGTTTTAGCACAGGAGATAAGCAGCTTAAGACTTGTGTCAGCTTTTGCTTCCATTCCGTCCAGAGAAACAATCAGAGGTGTCTCAAATATTTTGTCAGAGAAGGAGGGAAAAATCATAAGATGTACTAGTTTGGTCTAAATTAGTGCAAAGTACATTAATATTTACAACATGGTCAACCTTGGTCTCTTTCAGAACTGAAATAATTGTACAAATGAAGAAAGGCCAGAATGGAAACTGCACAATGCACACTGGCAGCAGCAGATGAAGAAGAAAGAACTACCTGAATGGCAAAAGTATGCACAAAAATATATGCCCACTGGGGCATCTCTCTGGATGTTAGAAAGTGAAGATCTTAAAATTTAAGCTATTAAAAACGTCCAAGGTTTTAGTAAGTAGTATACTGTGGTACATGGTGCTTGCATTTAATAAGGCATGGAAACTGACATTTGACTTCAGCTTCCTTTATCCAAATTAGACTCTTGGTTTCAGCCTGGCTGAAAGCTAGACCCCAAGTCTAACCAACATGACAGTATTGATCACTGAAGATTCAAAGGTTTAGAAGCCCTTGAATAGTCATTTCACTACTTCGTTACTTGCCTGCACATTACGCAAAATATGTGTGGTTCAGAGTTCACATTATGTAGAAAAGGGTCCAGCTATGGGTGTTATCCTGTGTGGTTCTGTTTATATAAAATCTTCCCAGCATGTTGCTGCTCATTTCTTTCACAATTGAGCAATTGTGTCTGTTGCCATAAGCATCAATGGCCAATCTTCTCAGATAGGTATTTCTCACACACACACCCATGGTATCCAAAGTCACTGCACCAATCATAATTAGATATTCATCTGCTTGATGTAGTGGTGGCTGTGGATTCAAAAGAGTTAAAGCTGTGCTGGTACCTTTGGTTTACTTAAAACAGGGTCTTGCTCAACTGATCACAAGTGAGGTCTGTGACTCAGCTATTAGCTTTACAGCCTACCTTGAACTTCAAAAGGCTTGGGCCAGCCAACTCTTTCGGAATTCTGGATGTCACCAGTTTGATTCCTCTTGGCTCTGTGGTCATTTGGAATTAACATTTAGCATCTGTCTTGCAGAACAAGAGCCTATGTAATATGAGACAATGCCACACAGGGCTGCGGAGTGCAAGGACAGATCTTGTGACTGCATCACTTTGAATATTTAACATCTTAAGTGTATGCTATGGGTTTGTAGTTTTTAAAAAAAGTTGTGCTTTTCTGGGAGTGATGAAGAATCAAGAAATTCTTGCAAGTTGCAGCACACTCTTCTGGGCGTAGAATGCTTCTTTCTTTACTTTTGTTTATAATATGGGGGGGGAAATCCTAATAAAAGAACATCATTTAGCACAGGTTTTCAGAAAGGCAGGTTGACAATTTTATGTTAAGGTGGCCAACTATAAGTTTTAAATACAGATTTAATTTTTTTAAAAAAACATTCAGTTAGATTTCATTTGTTTCCTGTCATCTTGTCATTTCAAAAAAAAAAATCCCATCTTCCAACAAATGTAATAAAAGTTGAGAAATATAAAAAATGTCATTTTTCAGGTGGTGTTATAAAACATATACAAGCCCACATCATTTATTCTACTCAAGTTAATCAGCCCAAATAACTCTTTGTCCTCTTTTTCAAATGGCATTTCAATTCAGAGGACATCCAGATCTGACTATGATTATAGTTGGGGTGTCTAATTTAAGGTCCAAGTGCACATGAATCAAAGTTTTGGTTATGGATCCCAAAGTAATCCCAACAGTTGCTGCTGAATTATAATTTCTAGCGTGTCGGAAAGAGAAAGCTATGAAATATATAAGAGAGGAAATACATGCATTATGTTTAATTTCATTAACTAAATCAAATATAGGTTTCATTCGCACTCATTCATTTTAGCTAATACAAAAATACACCTTCAATTTAAAAAAAATGCCCTCCTGAGTTAAAAGATTACTAGAAGTTCATGCAAAAGCTTCTTGGAAATACGATTCCTTTAAAAGATACGGTACATTGATTACAAGTTGAAATCCACATTCAGCTCTCCTGTGTGACATAGATCCAGTCATTATTTCTTTGCCTAACCACAAGGTTTTTATTAATAACAATGGGTGAGGGCATGCTGTAATAAACTGAAGGAAAAGCAGGAGATACATATAATGAACAAAATATTCTGACCATGGAATATTTTCATAATACATTTTTGCAGGCAGTCTTGCCACTATCAGAAATATTTTAAGAAGGTACCATATCATATTCTTCCATTATTTGACATCCAGATAGGTCAGTCTTTGGTAAAGTTACCTAAGATGAGGGTGTTTATACTGGAAGGAAACAGGCTTGGCTCACTTGCAAACAGTATTCAGAATTGGCCAGTCAAGACTTGGCTCTTGGATTGAAGATTTTCAGTAGAAGACATACTAGTTGCTATTTTTATGGCCCTCGTTTTTACATACTTGGGGGGGTTTTTCCTCTGATTCTGCTGTACTTCATTCTATTTTTCTGTTGTTGATTTTGCATGGAACAAAAACATTTGAAATAGCTATAGAATATCCAAAAGTGATTTTGATATCATACTATCTTGTCATACACATTTGTGTAGAAAATGCTATGCAAGATGAGCCAAAGATAGATAGCAAATTCCTTCCAATGAGACGATATAGTCTGAATCCAGGGCTCAGAAAGCCAGGGATACAGCTCCATAATCTGCCACCAAATTGTAATATTAATTTTTCAGAAAAAAGGGTTAATATAAATTTATAGTGTATTAAATGTTCTTAGTCTAATAATGTTTCTATTTACGTTATTATTCAATTATATTTAGGGGGTTGTCTATTTTTGGTTTGGTTTTGGTTCGCTTTTGGCCTAATATGACTTCCTACCATATCAATTAAAAGCCAAAGACATCTTTGGTCCCTAAATGGTTCAATCCTGCCTTAAAAAATAAATATTAAATAGATTTTTTTGATTTTTTGAAAAAGGACAAATAAGAAGGAAACATGGCAGGAAAAGAATTGCAGAAACAACAATTCTATTGGCAACTACATCATGCACATGGTGCTATGCACCTGCTAACATGATAATAAACTGCTTAACTCTAGTTAGATCTTGTTGTTAGTTGCGAAGTCGTGTCCGACCCATTGCGACCCTATGGACAACGTTCCTCCAGGCCTTCCTGTCCTCTGCCATCTTCTGGAGTCCATTTAAGCTCATGCCTACTGCTTCAGTGACTCCATCCAGCCACCTCATTCTCTGTCTTCCCCTTCTTCTATTGCCCTCAATCTTTCCTAGCATTTGGCTCTTCTCCAGTGAGTCCTTCCTTCTCATTAGGTGGCCAAAGTATTTGAGTTTTAGCTTCAGGATCTGGCCTTCTAAAGAGCAGTCAGGGTTGATCTCCTCTAGGACTGACCGGTTTGATCACCTTGCAATCCAAGGGACTCGCAAGAGTCTTCTCCAGCACCAGAGTTCAAAGGCCTCAATTCTTTGGTGCTCAGCCTTTTTTATGGTCCAACTTTCACTGCCATACATTGCAACAGGGAAGACCATAGCCTTGACTATACACACTTTTGTTGACAGGGTGATGTCTCTGCTTTTTAGTGTGTTGTCTAGATTTGCCATGGCTTTCCTCCCGAGGAGCAAGCGTCTTTTAATTTCTTGGCTACAGTCCCCATCTGCAGTGATCTTAGAGCCCAGGAAAATAAAATCTGTCACTACCTCCATTTCTTCCCCATCTATTTGCCAGGAATTGAGAGAGCCGGATGCCATGATCTTGGTTTTCTTAATGTTTAGTTTCAACCCAAGTTTTGCACTCTCCTTCTTCACTCGCAACAAGAGGCTCTTTAGTTCCTCTTCACTTTCTGCCATTAGAGTGGGATCATCTGCATATCTTAGGTTGTTGATATTTCTTCCGGCAATCTTAATTCCAACTTTTGATTCATCTAGCCCTGACTTTCTCATGATGTGCTCTGCATATAAGTTAAATAGGCAAGGTGACAGTATACAGCCTTGCCGGACTCCTTTCCCAATTTTGAACCAGTGTTTCCTTGTCCAGTTCTCACTGTTGCTTCTTGGCCCGCATATAGGTTTCTCAAGATACAAATAAGATGGTCTGGTACAACCATCTCTTTAAGAACTTGCCACAGTTTGTTATGATCCACACAATCAATGGCTTTAGCATAGTCAATGAAGCAGAAGTAGATGTTTTTCTCGAACTCTAGCTTTCTCCATGATCCAGCGTATGTTGGCAATTTGATCTCTAGTTCCTCTGCCTCTTCGAAATCCTGCCTGAACTTCTGGTAGTTCTCGATCCACATACTGCTGAAGTCTAGCTTGTAGGATTTTAAGCATAACTTTGCTAGCATGCAAAATGAGTGCAATGGTGCGATAGTTTTTTACATTCTTTGGCACTGCCTTTCTTTGGAATTGGAATGTAAACTGATCTTTTCCAATCCTGTGGCCACTGTTGAGTTTTCCAAATTTGCTGGCAAATTGAGTGTAGCATTTTTACTGCATCATCTTTTAAGATTTTGAATAGCTCAGCTGGAATACTGTCACCTCCACTAGCTTTGTTGTTGCTCAGATTTTCTAAGGCCCACTTCACTTCACATTTTAGGATGTCTGGCTCAAGGTCAGTGACCACCTCATTGTGATTATCAGGGATGTTAAGCTCATTCTTGTATAGTTCTTCTGTGTAATTTTGCCACCTCTTCTTAATCTCTTCTGCCTCTGCTAGGTCCCTGCCATTTTGGTCCTTTATCATGCCCATTTTTGCATGAAACATTCCCTTCATCTCTCCAATTTTCTTGAAAAGATCTCTGGTCCTCCCTATTCTATTGTTTTCTTCTATTTCTTTGCACTGTTCATTTAATAAGGCATTCTTATCTCTTCTAGCTATTCTCTGGAATTCTGCGTTTAATTGGGCATATCTTTCTTTTTCTCCCTTGCCTTTCGCTTCTCTCCTTTCCTCAGCTATTTGCAAAGCTTCCTCAGACAGCCCCAGACAGCTTAGGCCCGGGATATCTGCAGGATCGTCTGCTGCCGGGGAAGACTTCCCATCGCCCAGTGCGCTCACACAGAGAGGGCCTCCTCAGGGTGCCGTCGGCCAGACAATGTTGGCTGGCAACCCCCAGGGGGAGGGCCTTCTCTGTGGGAGCACCAGCCCTTTGGAATCAACTCCCCCTTGAGCTTCGGATGGCCCCGGACCTCCGGTCCTTTCGCCGCGACCTCAAGACGTTCTTTTTCCATCAGGCTGTCCTGGATTGTTGATGGGTTTTTAAAAGTTTTAATTTTAACTATGTAATTAATATTTGGGGCTGTTATTTAATTTTTTCTTAACTTTTGTACTGATGGTTTTTTATTGTTGTTAGCCGCCCTGAGTCCTCTGGGAGATAGGGCGGCATATGAGTCCCATAATAAATAAATAAATTTTGCTTTCTTGCATTTCTTTTTCTTTGGGATGGTTTTGGTTGCTACCTGTTGTACAATGTTGCGAACCTCTGTCCATAGTTCTTCAGGCACTCTGTCTATCAGATCTAATTCCTTAAATCTATTTGTCACCTCTACTGTATATTCAATAGGGATATAATTTAATTCATACCTGAGTGGTCTAGTGCTTTTCCCTACTTTCTTCAGTTTAAGCCTAAACTTTGCAATGAGAAGCTCATGGTCTGAGCCACAGTCAGCTCCTGGTCTTGTTTTTACTGACTGTATAGAGCTTCTCCATCTTTGGCTGCAGAGCACATAGTCAATCTGATTTCTGTGTTGACCGTCTGGTGATCTCCATGTGTAGAGCCGTCTCTTGGGTTGTTGGAAAAGAGTGTTTGCTATGACCATCATATTCTCTTGACAAAATTCTATCAGCCCATGCCCTGCTTCATTTTGTACTCCAAGGCCAAACTTGCCTGTTATCTTTTGGCTTCCTACTTTAGCATTCCAATCCCCCATGATGATAAGGACATCATTTTTTGGTGTTAGTTCTATAAGGTGCTGTAGGGCTTCATAGAACCGGTCAATTTCATCCTCTTCAGCACTGGTGGTTGGGGCATAGACTTGGACTACTGTGATTTTGAATGGTTTGCCTTGGATTCAAACTGAGATCATTCTGTCATTTTGAGGATTATATCCCAGTATTGCTATTCCTACTCTTTTATTGACTATGAAGGCTACTCCATTTCTTCTGAGGGATTCTTGCCCGCAGTAGTATACCTGATGGTCATCTGAATTAAATTCACCCATTCTTGTCCATTTTAGTTCACTGATACCTAAGATGTCGATGTTCAGTCTTGTCATCTCTTGTTTGACCACGTCCAGATTTCCTTGATTCATGGATCTTACATTCCAGGTTCCTATGGAGAAAAAATCTTTACAGCATCGGACTTTCCTTTCACCACCAGACACATCCACAGCTGAGCGTCCTTTTGGCTTTGGCCCAGTCACTTCATTCTTTCTGGCGCTACTAGTACTAGCCCTCTGCTCTTCCCCAGTAGCATATTGGACGCCTTCCGACCTGAGGGGCTCATCTTCCAGCATCATATCATTTTGCCTTTTGGTACTGTCCATAGGGTTTTCATGGCAAAGATACTGGAGTGGGTTGCCATTTCCTTCTCCAGTGGATCACGTTTTGTCAGAACTCTCTGCTATGACCTGTCCATCTTGGATGGCCCTGCACGGCATAGCTCATAGCTTCATTGAATTATGCAAGCCCCTTCGCCACAACAAGGCAGTAATCCATGAAGAGATTAGATTTTAGCTAATGCTGAATTTGAAAAATTTCAGATTTTTCTAAGTTTTCTAAATTCATGCAATTGGAGCTCAATGGCTTTTTCCAATTTTGTAATTTTTTTCCCTTAGTATCTGGAATTTCCATATTCAATCCCAGAAAGATTTAAGGAACCCTTCTGCCAATAGGCTATGCTCTGATTTCCCATCTGTTTTAAAAACTATGTTTGCTAACTGATAAACTAGATTCATTTTTATACCAATTTCAAAATGTCCTCATGTAATTTCGATCAACCTGGATGATAAAGTCTGTAAGCTGTAATTAATGCCGAGGCATCCATAGGACAAGAAGTTGGAAAAGAAGGATTTAAAACCTTTTGGAGTTAAGATCACATATTTGAAAGTTTGCCTTCTTCCTTACAGACCTGACCATGATTGAATGAATCTTCAGAGGCCTTCTTCTATCTTCTCAGGCTTGTCAGAAATAGGCTAACTTGGAACCATGGACTAGGAATTTCCTCCTAATAGAATTTTGCATTGGTCTGTGAATTAATGGCTTTGATAAGTTTATAAAAGTTTATAAAAAAAGAGAAATTTGGTTTAGGAAAGGGGCTCATATTGCTTAAACTGGTTTTAACTGTACCTGAGTTTTATACGGTATTTATGCTATTTGCTATAGTTTTAGTATTACATTGCGAAATAATGCTTTAAATAGTTGTTCTAATAGTGGTCTATTGAACTAATTTGAACAAAGGAAAGTTGCACATTTTAAAAAATGTCTATCCATCTATCAATCTACCTATTTTAGATAATTACAGGTACAATCCTAAGCATATCTTCTGAGAACAGATGTTGATTTTGGTTACAAATCTGTTATGGGGCCTTGGTTTTATACTATAATTATTTCAAAGCCTGTTTTATATTTTATTGATAGAGCTTTTATTATTTATTACATATTTTTGTGGATTGTTGTTAGCTACTCAAGATTATATATGCATAAATTTTCTAAACAGGCAAAATATGTCCAATGGTGCTTACTTCCAGATAAGCGGGTATAGAAAACATAAATTTAACTCAATAGATTTTGATTGAGAAAAACCTGTTCATATTCTGCTTTAATTATAATGATGGTAACTTTATCTTATTATTTTAATGATTTTTCCATTGCTTTTTACATGATTATCTCATTTATATATTTGAGACATATATTATTAAACAGTAGCCATATATCATAATTATTATCAGTTTGTCATCATGTATGATATTATGTAAATCAAAGGTGGACAACTTTTCACTTGCCAAGATTTTCTGTCAATTTATTTTGGTAGCTGAGGGATGTATAGGACTAGGTTTTGTTGAGAGATTGGTAAGGTTCCTAATATATATAAATATTATACCTATTTTAGGAATCACAGTACAGTTTTCATGTATTTTCCCACATAGAATTGCCAGCCTTTTGAGTATCTAAGTTCACTGAAATACATACTTTAACAAGACTTATTAAATGGAAACGAAGTTAAGTTACAAAAGAGTAGCAAGAGGATTGCTCTCCTTCTAGCTGGTTAGGGATTAGAATGTTTCCTTAATTTTTATCAAGGTGTGAACAGATAATTATGAAATGGTGGGAAACTGTTCCATTAATTTTCAGCAGTTACAATCAGAGAATTTGAGGCCTGAAAAAGGATTGCATGCAAACAAAGTCATCATTAAAGTCAACATGGGTTTGTCAAAAACAGATCATGCCAGACAAATCTTATTGCATTCTTTGACCAAGTGGCAAAATTAGTGGATCAGAGGAATGCTGTAGATATAATTTACTTGGACATCAGCAAGGCATTTGATAAAGTAGATCACAACCTACTACTTGATAAGATAGAAAAATGTGGGTTAGACAGCATCACCACCAGATGGATTTGTAGCTGGCTGACAGGCCGTACTCAGCGTGTAGTCCTCAATGGAACCGCATCTACATGGAAGGAAGTGTGTAGTGGGGTGCCCCAGGGCTCTGTTCTGGGCCCAGTGCTCTTCAACATCTTCATTAACGATTTGGATGAGGGGATAGATGGGGAACTCATCAAATTTGCAGACGACACCAAGCTGGCAGGAATAGCCAATACTCCAGAAGATAGGCTTAAAAAACAGGAGGATCTGGGCAGACTCAAACACTGGGCGCTATCTAACAAAATGAAATTCAATGGTGAAAAAAGTAAGGTTCTACATGTAGGCAGGAAAAATCAAATGCACAGGTATAGTATATCTGGTACCTTGCTCAATAGTAGTAACTGTGAGAGGGATAATAATTAATAATAATAATAATAATAATAATAATAATAATAATAATAATAATAATAATAATAATAATGTTGGAAGGGACCTTGGAGGTCATCTAGTCCAACCCCCTGCTCAGGCAGGAAACCCTATACCATCTCAGACAAATGGCTGGCCAGTCTCTTCTTAAAAACCTCCAGTGTTGGAGCATTCACCACTTCTGGAGGCAGGTTGTTCCACTGGTTAATTGTTCTAACTGTCAGGAAGTTTCTCCTTAGTTCTAGGTTGCTTCTCTCCTTGATTAGTTTCCATCCGTTACTTCTTGTCCTGCTTTCAGGTGCTTTGGAGAATAGCTTGACTCTCTCTTTTGTATTGATTCAGCGATAAAATAGTGTTCAGAGCCTTGTCTAGACATTTTTCACGTTTTGTAAAAAATGGGTACTGTCTCGTTAAAAAGGCAAATTGTAGCTTAGACAGGGTTTATAACACAGTCCAATGTACAGAAACAGTTATCAGCATGCACAGGAGATGTTCAGTAAGCTTGTGCGACCATGTGCTTTCACAAGATGGCGGATTGCACTGAGCTTGCTTACAGATATGACACACACATATGGATTGCAGGCTGTAGGAATTCTACTGTCTTTTGAGTATTCTGACTCTGAGTGTTGTTTAATGATGTATTCCCTTTCTGAGACCCCTGTGCCTGGCCTGTATAAGCGGATACTATCACTGTTAACAGCCTTTGCCACATAGCAGAACTCATGAAATTACCTTTTAATCATCCAGAAGGACCTTTATTTGCATGCAGAGAAGATTACAGCAGACAAGGTGTGGTAGATGATGAAATGGACGGTATTTCAAGGTCAAAAGACAGTAATGTTCCTAGCATGAGAGACTGCATGTAGAGACCACCGCATGTGAGATGGTGGCAGGAAGTGATAGAACATTCAGGGTAAGAAGAAGGAGGAAGTAGTAGACAATCACTTCAGTTTGAGCCAGCAGTGTGCTGCAGCTGCCAAAAAAGCCAACACAGTGCTAGGCTGCATTAACAAAGGGATAGAATCAAGATCAAGTGAAGTACTAATACCACTTTACAATGCTTTGGTAAGGTCACACCTGGAATACTGCATCCAGTTTTGGTCACCACGATGCAAAAAAGATATTGAGACTCTAGAAAGGGTACAGAGCAACAAAGATGATTGGGGGACTGGAGGCTAAAACATATAGGGAACGGTTGCTGGAATTGGGTATGTGTAGTTTAACGAAGAGAAGGGTGAGGGGTGACATGATAGCAGTGTTCCAATATCTCAGGGGCTGCCACAAAGAAGAGGGAGTCAAGCTATTCTCCAAAGCACCTGAAAGCAGGACAAGAAGCAATGGATGGAAACTAGTCAAGGAGAGAAGCAACCTAGAACTGAGGAGAAACTTCCTAACAGAACAATTAACTAGTGGAACAACCTGCCTCCAGAAGTGGTGAATGCTCCAACACTGGATGTTTTTA
Source organism: Vipera ursinii (assembly GCF_947247035.1). Taxonomy (NCBI): domain Eukaryota; kingdom Metazoa; phylum Chordata; class Lepidosauria; order Squamata; family Viperidae; genus Vipera; species Vipera ursinii. The sequence goes on from NC_139513.1 coordinate 71,079,227, forward strand.
AGAAGAGACTGGACAGTCATTTGCCTGAAATGGTATAGGGTTTCCTGCCTGAGCAGGGGGTTGGACTAGATGACCTCCAAGATCCCTTCTAACCTCTTCTTCTTCTTCTTCTTCTTCTTCTTCTTCTTCTTCTTCTTCTTCTTCTTCTTCTTCTTCTTCTTCTTCTTCTTATTATTATTATTATTATTATTATTATTATTATTATTATCATCATCATCATCATCATCATCATCATCATCATCATTATTATTATTATTATTATTATTTCACTCACTCATTATGCAAATAATCAAAAAAGCTTAGGATTCCATATTCTCAAAGATAATTCACTTAAAGATCTTAATGTAGAATATGGTGAAAGAGTCTAGAGTCTAATGGAAATTATAGTAATTCTTCATCCCTAAACTGTTTTTGTTTAGTATCTCAAAATGAACATGATTTCCAAAAGGCAGCAGTGATTATTAATTAAAAAGAGAACTTTTCAGATAAAATATACTAGCATTATGGAACCAGAGCGTCCTTCACCCATAAAATATAAAGAACTTGAATAATTTTCAGTTGTAATTTTAGCAGGAAAATGCAGAAGCACCCTGTGAAAATTGGTCACAAATCATTCTATTTATCAGTATGTCTTACAGACCCCTGAAAAGTTTAAATAACTTACCAATGGACAAATGGGATAACGTTACTCATTAACTAATTCAGTTTTAGGATTACATTGGGACCTTGAGTTCATTCTTTTTCCTGACTTTGGGTACTTGCATTTACCTCATAATGTGTACAGTACAAACAGTTTTATTTGTATTGGTGGGTATGATAAATGAATGTAAAATTTCCAGTGATATAAGACTATTTTTGCTTATGGTTTCATCATTTTCACCTGCAAAATCATACTTTTCTACTTAACTTGGTTTCATAATGAAATTAAAAGGCAAAAGAATTTGAATTAAAATTCATGTAACTTAATTTAAACATTTAGTTTAAAGTGAAAATTAGAAAGATACAACATTAAAATGTTAGAAATATGTCCCCTATGGATTTGGCTAAACTGGTTGGAAGGCAGTACTAGATAATAATTCACATCTGGAGGCGTTGTTCTTTGCCATTCCTCTATAGACTGAGCTCTACATTTTCAGGTTTTTCAGAATTTTTTCTATCTTTCCTGTAAATGGTCAACATAAAAAGAAAACGAGACAATGCAAACTGGACCTGTTGAATGCACTCCAAGGTTCGGCTTATGGTCACGGACTCACAGCCTGTTGAGATACTCAGATCTAAGAGCCCCCTTTTTTTCTACTTGGGTTTCTAGATAAGTGTGGTGGGGAAGATGAGACACACAACCCTGGTCAATAATCAGGAAATAATTCGGAAGACACACAAATCCCTTTCAATCAAACACTAAGGCATATCAGGTTCTATATGGAGACCAATGAATTTAAAGTAAAATTTACTAAAGGTAAAGGTAAAGGTTCCCCCGCACATGCATGCTAGTCGTTTCCGACTCTAGGGGCCGGTGCTCATCTCCGTTTCAAAGCCGAAGAGCCAGCGCTCGTCCGAGGACGTCTCCGTGGTCATGTGGCCGGCATGACTAGATGCCAAAGGCGCACGGAACGCTGTTACCTTCCCACCGTAGTGGTCCCTATTTTTCTACTTGCATTTTTACGTGCTTTCGAACTGCTAGGTTGGCAGAAGAAAATTTACTAGTTATAGTTAATTTATTCTTTCTCACACAGACTCTCATCTCCACTTACCCATGACCTTCTCAACTAAACTGCCCAAACTGCCAGCCCCATTCTGGATCCTGGACAACTCAAGGAGTGAGCAGATTTCAAGACTCTTCCTACTTTGTTGATTCACAAGTCTGGCTGCTACTTTTGCCTTGATGAGGGCAAGAATGGATGAAGCTACTTTTGCAGTTAGTGAAATTTGGGGAGATTTGTGAAGTGTGTTTCCATGTGCTCAGGCCCAGCCTCCTGTGCCTGCCTCAGGTGACATTTCTCCTTTGATTCCTTAACAACTTTTTTACTTCTTGTCTACCTCCCTGAAGGGATCATTTTGACAAGATTTCTGGCTTTTGTTCTCTCTGCTTACTCACCTGCCTCATCTTTAGGTTATCGCAGCTTCAACCTAAGTCTCAATATTGTTGTGTTCCATTTAATTCCATTCTTGCAAAATAAACCAGCTGACTATTGTGGAGCCATGGACGTTCACTCCGAAGTGAACTAAATATACCTACTAAATATTTTTTGCAACCAAATTGATATTATATGAGGGGAAAAGATGGGTTGGTAAAAATATACATTGATCCTACTCCTTCCCATTCCATTTGTTCCCAGAGAAACAATTTTTTTTATAAGGGAGGTAGAAAACAACAAGATAAAATGCACTTCCATGAATAGAAGCTAAAGGCAGAACATTTCCCTCTTAATTTCCGAGAATTGCTACTGCCTAAGCCCAGTAAGGGATGCGGTGGCTCAGTGGGTTAGGACGCTGAGCTTGTCGATCAGATGGTCAGCAGTTTGGTGGGTCGAATCCCGAGTGCCACGTAACAGAGTGAGCGCCTGTTACTCGTCCCAGCTTCTGCCAACCTAGCAGTTCGAAAGCACGTAAAAATGCAAGTAGAAAAATAGGGACCACTACGGTGGGAAGGTAACAGCGTTCGGTGTGCCTTTGGCGTCTAGTCATGCTGGCCACATGGCCACAATGTCCTTGGATAAGCGCTGGCTCTTCGGCTTTGAAACGGAGATGAGCACCGGCCCCTAGAGTTGGAAACAACTAGCACACATGTGCGGGGAAACCTTTACCTTTACCTTTTAAGCCCAGTAATATTAGCCCTCAGTACAAATTATGTTGCCTATACCTCTAATATTTAATTCATAGAATCAATAATAAGATATTTTATGCTGTAGTCCAGAGGATATGGAATGGATACCTAAGGGAGATTCAAAATCTCTTCACTTTTCAGCTAGCTGCAAAGAAGCATTTCAGCAAGTTTTCTAACTGGAGACTGTATTTTTCTAAAGTGAAGAAAGTTGCAGAACATATTATTTGGTGTTTCTATCTTCAGTTGTGATTGTCCTTCTAGCCTCAGTTCCTCCAAGCACCAGAGCAGATCTGAAACCCAAGCCCAGGACACTGGTACCTCTTGAGCCTACACTGTCAGAGCGTCCCCAGCCCAAAACCTTTACGTTTAGATTGAGCCTGCACTTCCTCTTCCAAGAATTATGTAGCCCACAGATCAATGCTGACAATGAACCTGGCTAGTGCAAGCCAGCTTTAGCACAAGGCCTTTCCCTCTAAGGCAGTGTTTCCTAACTTTGGCCACTTGTGGTGGGTTTGTAGACTCCAAACCCCAGAATTCCATTGCCAGCACGGCTATTGATAAGAATTTTGGCAGTTGAAGTCCATACACCTAGAAATAGCCAAGACTGGAAACACTGCTTTAATGGTTTCCACTTTGCAGGATAGGGGTGGAGTTTGAAAGAGACTCTGCAGACAAAGCTGCCATTTAGTCTCAGCCCATGTTGGAAGTTGTTCAGAGGGAGCTATCCGTGGTTCTGCAACTGGCCACCAATATGCCTTGCTATATTGCCTGATGGGCTGTATTCTGCAGGATTAGGAGTGGACAATATTAATGAGCTTCTTACATTGCTGAACTATATTGCTTAACATTATATTATTTAGTTTTTTAAAATTACATGATGCTTGTGTTTTAATAACATTTTGACATGAATAATTGGAATAGAAATTCTTGAAATAAGTACATTTTTTTAAATCCCACTTATATCCCGCCCTTCTCCGAAGACTCAGGGCGGCTTATAATCTAAAGCACAAATCAATGTGCTTAGCAATAGCCTTCATTCTATGTATATGCCTGCTTATTATGGCTTTCGCCCCCCCCAAAGCGGCATTATTACAAAGTCAGCTTATTGCCCCCAACAATCTGGGTCCTCATTTTACCTACCTCGGAAGGATGGAAGGCTGAGTCAACCTTGAGCCTGGTGGGACTCAAACCTGCACTAATTGCAGGCAGCTGGTGTTACTTAAGGAGGCATTAGCCCACTGCTCCACCAAGGCTCTTTATAGTGATCGCTTTTGCTCCATTATTATTTCACGCCTTTCATTGCAGAAATGCTGGCCACAGGTTGAGATAACATGCTAGAAGCATAGAATATTTCATTTTTGCACTTAACCGGAGCTACCTTCAAGTCATAAAACTGAGCTGAATTACCTTCTTTTAGGAGAGGGAGGGAGGAAGGGAGGGAGAGAGAGAGGAGGGAGAGAGAGGGGGAGGGAGGGAGGGAAGGAGGGAGGAGGGAAGGAAGGAAGGAAGGAAGGAGGGAGGGAGGGAGGGAGGGAAGGAAGGAAGGAAGGAAGGAAGGAAGGAAGGAAGGAAGGAAGGAAGGAAGGAAGGAAGGAAGATTTCTGATGCTTCCTACTAGGAAGCAGAATAACTCCGCTAATTTTTTTACCCTGTGTTTCACTGTTTGGGTACGGAAAAATCTCTGAATTGATGACCAACGAGGCATGGGTTGAAACCAAAATTAAAATGAGCCCTTGCAGTAGTTGCTTTAAACTTGGCAAAAGGATGGAGTTCTTACCATCTTCCTAAATACTGGGATTATGGAAGCTTAATAGGCCTCTTTAGGGCATGCATGTATAGCCTGCCATAGAAGATAAGGCTCTTTCCCCTGTACTGACAAACTGCTAATCACAGAGGCATCTTCAGAAAGGCCTGTCAGACTGAAACGACAGTAATGGTCCCATGAATAATCTGGTCATTCAAGGCTGTCATGATCAACATCATCATGTTAAATTGTGCCTGGTAGGGTGACCAATACAAATCTTTAAGTCCAGATATCATATGAACCTTGTATCTTGGACAGAGCAGCAACCTGGTAACTACCAGTACATTTCTGCACCAATTGTATTTTTGGGCCTTTCTTAAAGGTAAGTTCATATACTGTAAAGCATATTACAGTAGTCAAGATGAGTTAAAAGCAAGGCAGGAATGATTGCTACCAAGTCTGAATGGCTCATGTAGGTTGAGTCGGTGCCCTATCTATGATTGTGCAAATTCACTTGTTACTATAGTTCCTATACACAAATCCGTGGTTGATGGGGCTAAAGGAGCACTCCCCATGGACACAGCTGTTTTTGGTGAATGCAACTGCACCCACAACAAGCTTTATCTCAGACCCAATTTTGACTCACTAAAACACTTCTGTTTTGCCTGGATTTAATTTCAGCTTCTTCTCCCTCATCCAGCCCATTATCAAGATTGGACAGCAACTACTCTAAGGGCTGGCTTTAATTTTGGTTTCAGCTGGACAACCTATGCCCATTAGAAATTGATGCAGAGATATCCTTACCTAAACAGAGAAATACAAACAAATAGTGCAGGCAGGAGTGACCCCTGCTTCTTAGTATGGAGCATTAGAAATCTTCCTTCCTTCCTTCCTTCCTTCCTTCCTTCCTTCCTTCCTTCCCTCCCTCCCTCCCTCCCTCCCTCCCTTAAAAAAGATAATTCATCTCAGTTTCAAGGGTATTGGTAGCTTCCTTGGAGTTATGTATTAAGAAACATAATGTGAGAGATTGTGAAGAGACTAGAGAGAATGTGTGCTCTGCACATAATCAACAGATGGCTGAGTTTATTAGTGACTTATCTAATTAATAGGATCTCAGTCCAGGTTGCAGAAAATCTGAGAAGAAGAGCTTCAAAATTTTCAAAGAGATCCTGCCTTAATGAACTCACTATTAAGGGGGGGGCTGCTGGTACATGTAACAATTCCCAAAAGGCTGTACCTTATATGTAATTTTTACATTAACACTTCTTTTTGAACCTTGGGCGAGAGTGACCACGTTATATTGGAATTCAATATAATGCAAACACAAGCAATAGAATATAATACAACCAGTGTCTTAAACTTTAAAAGAGCTGATTTTAACAAACTCAGAGAGAGCCTAAGAAAAAGTCCATGGATGAAAATCCTAAAGGGAAAACAACTCAAGAAATGTGGGAAAGTCTGAAAAATATGATCATAAAATCCCAGTCCAACTCAATACCACTGAAAAAGAAAAACAAGAAATCCAAGAAGAAACCAGCATGGTTGCACAAAGATCTCTCTGATAAACTGAAAGACAAAAACAATAGGTACAAAAAATGGAATGAGGGACATATAACTAAGGCAGAATATCAGCAGATAGCTGGAATCTGCAAGGATGAAATCTGGAAAACAAAAGTCAAAGATAATAAAAACAAGTTTCTTTCAACATATAAATAACAAAAAAAGTCAAGGAAACAGTCGGTCCACTAAAGAGAGAAGATGGCAAGGAAGTAACAGGCAGCAGAGAGAAAGCAGAGCTGCTTAAATCATTATTTGCATCAGTCTTCACCCAAAAAGCATCTATAGCCCAACCTACCAAAAACATAATTGTAAAAGACAGACTAAAAATAAAAATTAAAATAAGCAAGAAAATGGTATGAGAACACCTCTCATTAATTTATATTAATGAATATAAATCACAGGGATGTATTACATCCAAGAGTTCTAAAGGTGCTGGCAGATGTTATCTCAGAACCATTGTACCATATATTTCAAAGGTTCTATCTTAGGCCCATTATTCTTCAATATCTTCATAAATGACTTAGTTGAAGGAATAGAAGGGAAACTCACCAAATTGCAAATGACACTAAACTGGCAGGAATAACCCAGAAGACAAGCTCAGGATACAAAACGGTCTCGACAGACTTGCACAATGGGCCCTATCAAACAACATGAAATTTAATGTGGAGAAAAGCAAGGTTTTACACCTAGGCAGGAAAAACCAAAGGTACAAGTACAGATTACGCAAAACCTGGCTCAAAAACAGTAACTGTGAGAGGGACCTTGGAGTCCTAGTAGACCATCACTTGCATTGTGCAAGAGCCACCCAAAAAAGCTAATACAATCCTTGGTTGTTTAAACAGAAGCATAGAATCAAAATTAGGTGAAGTATTAGTACCACTTTATAAATCCTAAGACCACACCTGGAATACTGCATCCAGTCTTGGTCACCACATTACAAAAGATCTTGAGACTTTGGAAAAAGTGCAATGAAGAGCAACTAAGATGATTAAAGGCCTGAAGACAAAAACATATGAAGAATGGCTGCAGGACTTGGGTTTGGCTAGTCTAGAGAAAAGAAGGACCGGGGGTGATATGATAGAAGTATTCCAGTATTTGAAGGGCTGACATAAAGAAGTGGGCATCAACCTATTTTCCAAAGTACCAGAAGGCAAGACAAGAAACAATGGATGGAAACTAATCAAGGAGAGAAGAAACCTGGAATAAAGGAGAAACTTCCTAACAGTGAGGACCAGGGCTTTTTTTCTCATAGAACACTCAGAACGGAGTTCCAGCACCTTTTATGGATGGAACCTTGTAGGGTAGGCAAGGCAGGTTGTATGACGTGTGCGTTCCGGCACCTTTTTCTTTTACAAAAAAAGCACTGGTGAGGACAATTAACTAGTCCTCACTGGCCTTCAGACATTGCAGGTGCTTCACCACTGGAGGTTTTTAAGAAAAGACTGGACCACCACCTGCCTGAAATGGTATAGGGCAGGGGTCAGCAACCTGAAACAGTGAAAGAGCCACTCTGAACCGGTTCCCTCACAAAAGGAAAAACTGGGAGCCGCAAAAAATGTGTGCACATGCGTGTACATGCGCACATGCGCAGAACAGGGTTTGACTGAAGAGTGGAGCTAAGGCAAGATATGCACCTACCCTGCATATTTGAATTGCTTGGTTGAACTTTCTTAGTCCCACTTTTTTTTTTTGGACTACACATAGCAGAAGACTGGGAGCCGCAGGAGACGGCTGAAAGAGCCGCATGTGGCTCCGGAGCAGACCTGTGGTATTGGGTATCCTGTTTGAGCAGGGAGTTGAACTAAAAGACCTCCAAGGTCCCTCCCAGCTCTATTCTGATTGTTTGATTGAAGTTGTTGAAGATTTTTGTTTCCTTGGTTGTGCCTTTCTATAAGGCAGCAGTGTCAAACTGCTGGCCCAGGGGCCGGACACATCATCAGAAGCCGAACCCACCCCATTGCCGGCAATGGCAAAACTCTCCCTATATGTTGGGTGACATCATGTGATGTCGTGAGTCTGACATATCTGCTATAAGGGGTTGACATATGCTATTATTACCAGACTGATGACAGATTACTCCAAAGGACTGGATGATCTCCCCATCCCATCTCCCAGTACTTTCATATGGTTACTAAGCAGCATAGGAGGAGACTGGAACGTGGTGTAACATGTTACATCAGCAACATAGTTACTGTGCATGAACAGGTAGCCATGGAATTCATCCTGGTCAATTTAACTAGCCAGGTAGGGCAGAGATTGGGCAAGCAAATGGGGCCTTCTTCTTTGAGTATAGAGTTTTTACATCCTAAGAGACCTGAAAAGTATCTGTTTTAATTACTATTACTTATTTTGATTAATCTAATCTTGTCAGTCTATCTAAATTTAGTTGGAGAAACCAGAAAGGGATTCTCTACCCACAGAAGTACTGTTTCAAAGGGCAGCTGAACTCCCCTTCACAAGCTAGAAGGCATAAACACCAAGAGATGAAACCACATTCTTTGGCGCAATGCTAGGCAGGGTTTTTATGCTCAGACAGACCTGCCTAAACTAACAGCTTTAAAAAAAAATCTTCCAACATTCATTAGAGGTAAAAGCCCATTAAAAGAACTTTCAAGAATAAATGCAAATTGGGTTTAAAGAAAAATATTTGTGCAATAGTTCATTCCAGTTTTTTTCATGTGTCCTCTATGCCTATTCTTAGATCATCGTGTAAAGGACAGCTTTGGATTGTAGGATTATAAAGGATTTTACTCTTCTTACTTGATTCAGTTCTGCTTCAAACACCGAAATTAAGGTGTAATGTGAATGATCAAGTTACCCCTAAAATATATGGCAAAACCTCTTTCTTTCTCATATTGAACTGTCAAAGGATATGTGGTTAGTTCTTAAGGTAGAGTGGTGCATTAGAAGAAACCTCAATAAAAATTAAGCATCCCACCACCCAAGAAGAGGATCAATATTTAATGGAATTTCAAAGATTCCTGGCTTCTCAACAGTCAGTAAGAAGAATGTGAGACACAGTTCATATAGGATGCACCAAGAGGGAGTACAAACTTCTCACATAAATAATTTCAATTTTTACATAAAGCCTCTAACTTTCATTCAGCTGCCTTCAAAGCTATTTTATTCTGCAACATGTTGCCTCCACCTTAAAGGCGAAAAATAGTTATATTACTTGAGGTTAGCTTGAAGTGTTAAATGTCAATTCCGTTAGACAGCTGGAAGTTCATTGTAAATAAAAGCATGAAGGTTTTTATCTGAAATGTCTAATTTCTTCAATTTTTTTTTAAAAAACATACATTTGAAAACCTATTTGTCACACGATTCACAGAGAATACTCACCTCAAATCATAAGTAAGTGTTTTGCTATGGCCTGAAGTTCTCCTATTTGCAATATGTTTTGCACAAGACTAATGGACTGAGTACAAGGACATTTGCATTTTAAGGAGGTTTTTCTGGAGGCAAGAGTGTGTTATTTTAAAATGACATGAAATTCACTATATGCACATATTATCAGCACTGGAAACATTTGCCTGAATATCTCGCAACTAAACAGTGTTAGTGAACAGGCTAGGAAGATGGTACAACATTTACTAGACTCATTCAAATATTTTTGTACTAATAGAATAGCAATGAGGATATGATTTTTATCACCTCAGTGATGGCTGGCTAATCCTAGAAGATGCTACAGATAACTGTTGGAGATCTGCTATAAGTAGTTGTCCATTTTTGGTTTTTTGCCACTGAATCCAATGATCAAAGCCCATTTAAGTAAGATGGGCAAAAATTTGACCAGAGACAATTATTGTGATTATTATGTCATAGGTTAAACCAACTCTTGAGTCTAGGAACTTTTGAGTCTAGGCACTGCAAAATTTTTAACACTGGGAGTTTTTAAGAAGAGACTGGACAACCATTTGTCTGAAATGGTTTAGGGTTTCCTGCCTGAGCAGGGGGTTGGACTAGAAGACCTCCAAGATCCCTTCCAACTCCATTATTATCAATCATTATTTAAATGTTGTTTCTGTTTTAGATGCAGCTATTCTGCTGCTTTTAAAATATTCATAGATATAAGATACTGCCAACTACTAAGCATCTCTAAGAGAATTTATTCCAAGAGGCAGGCCCAGGACACTTCTTTAGAGATTTTCACTTAGGCAAAGTTGCTATCATTAAATAGTTTTAAAAGAGGAAGAAGTTGAGAGAGACAGAACAAGATGTCTTTTATCACCTCTTCTTCCATTTTAAACACCTGTCTGATGTTTATTTTAATATGATTTTACTATAACTTTTTAGGACTGTTTAGGAAATGTTTATATTTAGGAATCTGTCTTTTAAATAAAAATAAAGTAATTAAATATATAAACTATACTGACATGGTGATGGAGAGAAAGAGGAATACAAATAGCCACACATCCCAAACAAACCCCCCACCATTTTCCTGTTCTATTCCATGCAAAGCATCTCATTTCATTTCAAATGCTCTTATTTCTGAGCCTGAGTCCTGCCAGTCCAGTTAAGGAAGGGAATCCTCTTCCTTTAACACCTCAATTTCAGCAAAGTCCAGTTGCCTCAATGGACAGTGGAGGATCTCGTTCAAGGATCTGAGGATCAGAAGAATTGACGGGTTTGGAAACAAAAACGCAAAAATAGACAATTTTTTCTTCCATGGATCCTGGGCACGAAAAGTTGAACCTAGGGTCACATACAATCAGAATAGGGCCGGGAGGGACCTTGGAGACCCAAGCAGGAGATCCCTAGACCATTTCAGACGAATGGCTGGTTAAAAGCCTCCAGTGATGGAGCGCCCACAACTGCTGTTCCACTGCTTAATCCAGGGGTCTTCAAACTTGGCCCTTTTATGACTTGTGGACTTCAACTCCCAGAATTCCTCAGCCAGCAAAGCTGGCTGAGGAATTCTGGGAGTTGAAGTCCACAAGTCATAAAAGGGCCAAGTTTGAAGACCCCTGGCTTAATCGGTCTCACTGTTAGGAAGTTTCTCCTTAATTCCAGGTTGCTTCTCTCCTCGATCAGTTTCCCTCCATTGCTTCTTGTCTTGCCTTCTGGTGCTTTGGAAAAATAAGACGACCCCCCCTCCTCTTCTCTGTGGCAGCCCCTCAAATACTGGAACACCTCTTGGTCCTCTTGGAGTTCGACCAACGCGGTTAGCCCAGATCCCCCTGCTGTGACTTAGGACTTTCCCCCAAATGGTCGCAGTGTCCCGGTTATCTCCCCGAGTCTGAGGTCTCCTCACCTGGCCGGCCGAGCCCGCCCGCTCAAGGCCTGGAACAACCCCCCCCCCCCACACACACACACACCGACCGCTCGCCTCCTGCCCGACCCAGGCGAGGGGGCGCGAGTGACGCTCCTCCAGCGGCCGCGGAGATTGGAGGTGAGCGGAGGGGCGGGCCCAGCCGGCCTTAATCTTCCCCTCCATTGGGGCATATTGGCAGGGCGCTGTAATCCGCGAGCTGAGTGAGCGAGCGAGCGAGCCGAGCGAGGGAGGGCAGCTGCCGAGTCGAGCCGAGGCTTCCCGAGGGAGCCGCAAGTTTTGTCGGCGAGCAGCTCCTGCGACGTAAGTCAGCGCCGAGGTTTGCCCCGCCACGACCCCGCTTGCGGCGGACGCTTCGCCCTTCCTCGCTCCATTCAAACGGGCGCGAATTCGGCGGCGGCAGGGATGCCTTTGTCCCGCGCTGGGGCGAAAGCTTCCGACTTTCGAGCGAGTGGCCGCCGGGTCCCGCTGTGGTGCCGCCCTCTCTCCTCCTCCTCCTCCTCCTCCGCCCGAGCCCCTCTTCCACCCCCGCCGGCTGTTCCTAACTAGCGTCGCCTCCTCGCTTTAGTTTCCGACCGCGGCTCCGGGCTGCGCGCACTTCAGGTGGAGAAGCGCTGGAGCCCGCGCGGCACCCCCCAGAGGCCGCCGGCGAGCGTCTCTCTCTCTGCCCGGAGATCTGGCCAGCAGCGGCACGTGGCTTTCCCCTCGGTTCGGGCAAATGAGGGTCAATTCATCTGTGGGGTCTCCTGTGTGGAATGCTGGACTCCCCGGGATTTTTATGCCGCTGCCTCCGAGCCAGCATCCCTCCCTCTCCGTGCGCGCGCTCTCTCTAAAACTTTTCCCCTAAAAATGTGCCTTACCGCGTGTAACCTTACTTTCCTATTCGAATTTTTAGCCAGACAGTGGTGGTGATAACGGGATTAGTTTGTTCTAACTGCTATGCAACACACACACACACAGAGAGAGAGAGAGAGAGAGACAGACAGACAGACAGACAGACAGACACCATCATCTGAGCCATCAAAAGAGGGACGGAAATAGAACTGGGCTTATTGAATTTCTAGCCCTGCTATTTGATCACTTGACTCAGTGAGGACTCCGGAGAGGACTGAAGAGCCTCGTCTTGCTTCCTCCTTTATGGGGAGGTCTCCTGCACACACAAACATCTTTCTTGGTTCAGAGTATGAAGGGACCGGGGTCATCTTGAGACATCCCTGCGCTGACACTGTGAGTGTGACCCTCTCCACCACAGGTGGCCACAGCACTTAGCGCATGTCCTCGGCTGTGGAGGGTTCCTCCTTATTTCCTGTCATAACTCACCTCATCCTGATGGGAGAGAGGAAGAGAAATGGGTTTTCACCTTGTTAAGTAGAAAGATTGCTTGGGTGTTCTTTCTTGGAACTATAAAAACAGTTTTCTTACTCTGTAGAGATAGTCAGCAGAAAACTAGCGGTGAATTTGGTTATGACATTAGTCAACAGGAATGACACAGATTACAAGGTGGTTGGAAGAGAGAAGGTTGTGCTCTTAGTTACTCTTTTAGAATGCTGCAAGGATTTGGTAGAATAAAGCCAGCTTGTCAATTTCTCTCAAACTTTCCCCTCATCTTTGAACGCTAGTAATTTCTACAGACAGCTGCCTTCCTGACCCCTGAGCCTATAATCCCAAACGTATAGTGGATCAAAGCAGAACAATACACTGCTTAAAGCTCAGAATGGTCAATGCTTACAGGCAAGGCTTCAAACACTATTTGATTCGCAGAATTGTATGGAGTGGGAACAAGCAACATTTTTATTCTAATTGTAACCCTTCCGCAATCTTTCTCTCTGCATTCTCCAAACATCACAAAAATCAATTAAGGAGGGGGGGAAATAGAATACTGTAATGTATTTTGTACTCTAAAGCCTTTGGTCAGGAAGCACCCACAAATTTTAATAGAAAATAATCCAGGATCAATCGCAATAATCCAATCCAGAGCTTCAAAATTCTCTGTGGTAATCTAACTGTTTTATATCGTCTCCGTATCTTTGCCATGCATTGACCTGATACCAAAGTGCCAAAGAAATTCTCAGTTAAAATATCAGTTTGGCACCATCCATAATAAGCAAAGCCCTCCTAGATTCAATCCATATGTATATGTTGTTGTATATGTATATGTTGTTCTAAAGTTTGCTAAAGTGAAGTCTGAATACTTCACTTAACTTGGCATGCCCCGTGTAAAGTGATGTTTCTATGCTGTGAATGTTTGGGTGGAATCTCACACTCCAACCTGTTTGCAGATGAAAGGTGTGTGCCAGATTAGTTCCTTTCTCTAAAAGTCCTTTCAAGTGCTGCAAAATGAGGTGAATGGTATACTGATCTCATTGCTAAGACAGGTTCAGCCATACTTAAATACAGCACACTGCTTATGGTAGAACTTTGGAGAAAAGTTATCTGCTCAGAAGCTGAGTTATCTGAGAAGGTGCAGGTATATTTGGTATTTGTTGACTTTTATAGATTAAAAATAACACACTTTTACCAGTTTAATTTTTTATTTGGGCAAGGAAGCGACTTCTGATTTCCAGTTCTGGCAACTCTTGTAGTACAGATCAAATATCAAGAGTTTCCAGTATAGACTTGAGGCTGAGCAAAGCCATAATAAAGTATGAAGAGATTGATATTCTGCAACTCCACCTAGGTTGTCAGTTTGGGAGACAAAGAGACCCTGTTCTTTTGCAGATTATGGAAAGTCTCACATTCCACAGCCTTATGGTTTGCAGCAGTAGTAGTCCACCGCTGGACTAGGAGACCATTGCTAAGACTGCTGTACACTTTGCTATTTCCTGCTCCTGGGAAAGGAAGCGAGAGTCCTACCAGAGGGTAGACAGGATAGACAGACAGTGGTGAGGACATGCCTTGGGTCAATATTTATAGAGCTTGGCTTAGTGGTGCTGTCTTTGTGTCAAGGGAGAAGCACATGTCCGTCCCTGGTGGGCTTTCCCCCCCTCCCCAGTCAGACTTACCAGTGTAAAGGTACCTCTTGGCTTACAGAGGATATAAACAGGAGGAAAAAGTCTTACAAAGTGAAATCTATCAGAGCTATACAGGTAGTCCTTACAGGTTGTAGCACCGTAAGTAGTACCATAATTTCTATTGCCAAGCAAGGTAATTGTTTAAGTTTTGTGACCTTTTTAGCCATGGTTGTTAAGTGAACTACTACAGTTATTAAGCGAATCATGTGGTGGTTAAGTGAATCCAGCTTTCCCCCCCCCTTTCCCTCCCCCCCCGGTTGACTTTGCTTGGGAGTAGCTGGCTGGGAAGATCACAGATGGTGATCACATGACCCCAGGACACTGCAACTGTCGCAGATACATGCTGGCTGCCAAGCACCTGAATTTTGATCAGATAACCATGGTGATGCTCTGATGGTCATAAATGCGAGGACCAGTCTGAAGTCACTTTTTTCAACGCTGTTGCAACTTCAAACGGTGGATACCTATATTTCAAAAGAGACATATACACAGTAGAAATCATGTTGTTTTGCCTCCTAATCTCGAAGAGTAAGAAATTAATTTTACAAATCTCTTTTTTGTACATTTGTGTGCATACTACTACTAGTGCTGCACTAGCAGGAATAGAGGAGATTATGCTAGTTTGGCAAACTTGAGCCTAAGGTAAAATTGTTGGTTGTAAAATGATAATTGTATAATCTCTTTCAATAAACAACTGATTTATCCTAAGAAAGTAAGGTCCCTGGTGACTTCCTGCTTGGAGTACGTATGGGTTCCTAATTTAACAGAAACACTGCTTCGGTTTTGTTTTTGTTTTTTTGAGAAAACAAAGTGCTTCTTCTTTTGCAATAAAGACCAACATTACACTCAGATATTTTCCCTGCCTGGTAACAAAGCAAAAGACAACTGTTTTCTTCTGGAAACAATAGAAGATTATTCTTGGAGGATAGGATGCTTGTCAGTAATTTCAAATGACTCTTCCTGTGGCTCTTGTCATCTGATTCATCACCGAGATTCATTCATTCACTCACTCATTCATTCTCTTGTCGTCACATTGATCCACATGTTCATTTTTCAGGCAGACACAGGAGGATGGCATGGTAGAACAAGCCAGGCAATGGTACGGGCAGGGCGAGACCCTAAGCCTTCTCCCAATTTAAATGATGGTTTTCTTCTCTTATTACAAGAAAACATTTAACATGGACTGTTTTCTCAGAGTATCATGTGGCATCAACACCGTTTCTCACCCACATGAATGGATTAAGTAACTTCCCTCAAGATTTTGTATGTTTTGAAGAGAATATGCCAGGGTGACAATTCTCAGCTGTTTCCACCAGTTTTAAGGGTCTGGCGCTCTACTATTCTTAAAGGTTTTCTCTTTAAGAAATCATGCTAAGGAAATAAAAATAGATTGTTTACTTTAATGACTCAAGGTAGGAACTAAACTCTTCCATGAGAAGTTGTAATAACAGAATTGGAAGACCAGTTTAGAAGAAAAAGTCTTGTCGGGTTGTAAATATTTGTCCGGGAACTGGCATGATGGAAAGGGGAAATTAGCAGTAGCATCCCCCAGAAATGCAGCTAGAGGCACATAAGTTCTGAAGTAAACAAACTCATTCCAGTCTGGGCTGTTTTCTTTACACGCTTAATGAAATAAAGCATTAATTCAGGGTACTGATCTGTTCATCCAGAGCATTGTTTTTAAAGCTGTGTTATACCTGGCAAGACAATGAAATTAGGGATGCTGCATATTGGATAGGAATGGTTCCATTTGCTATACAGTTCACCGATGTGCTCTCTACTGCCACCTGTTGTTCTTATTCAGATACTTCCCAGTAATTCCTTGATTTTCACTTACGGTACTCTATCAAATCTTTGCAGACAGTATCATTAAACTACATTGATTAAAGGTTAAAATCAAAGATTAAAACTCTTTAAAAAGCACCTATTTAGATAATAATAATTTCAGTCTTTTTCACTCTATCAGTAAAGCCTTTTCCCCAAATTCTCTTCCTTCGTCCAAGTTCTGCTCCCATAGTGAAACTCAGAAGTTGAAAGGGAAACTGGCACACGTTGAAGTGACCAAGACTGGGACAAAATATTATTTTTTTCATTTGAGGAAATGTTGATTATGAAGAGAAACTTTGGGAAATTATGTTTGACCCATTCAATCCCATTTTTATTTCCCAGATTAAATGCATGCGGTTAGATACCCAGCACCACACAAAGGCCTGTGATGAGGTAAAGTTCTCCTGATTGGTTTCATGAGGCTGCAGACAACCAGCTTTCTAGATGATGAAGTACCATTTGGCATTTGTTTTTATGGTACCTTAAAGGAGGAGAGCTTTTCAGGCATTTTTTAACCTGTGCAAGGCCACGCAGGCTGACTGTTTTGGAAATTGTAGTTCAACACAGTTGACTGGCACTAGACTGGAGAAGGCTGTGGCTGACGATCAAATTTCTGTCATGTGGCTGGATATCCATATAACTGTTTTCTGTGGATTAACCCTACTTTGCTCCTTTTTTGCTAGCTCTTGATTGACAGTATTCTGAGAGTGCCGTACAGAGCTTCTGTTTTTCATATCATAGAAAGTCTTACTTTTAGAGAAAGGTTAGAAAAGGTATACTTTTCTCTTTTCCCGGTGCTTGCAAACAGAAAGTTCCTGCACATCTATTCTGTATTATTCTCCTTATTTGAGGGTGGGGGAGGGGTAAGATATCAGACCGAAGAGGTGATAAAAATGCTCCAAAGCATGATTATGATATTCATGCTGTCTGAAAAATTCTTCAGATGAGGCAAGGCAACCCATAGAACAAATGTTTCATCTACAAACATCTTTTTGGTTGTTCTTTAAAGATTTTGGCATTGACTAGATGGCTGAACATGTTGCTATGTATTTATAACAAGGTTATAGTATGTTCATTACTGGCACCATTTTAGTACATTTTTCCCCCTAATCCAACTCTAGAACTAGATTTATTTAGTGAAACTTTTGATGCTAGCACAACTTTGGCTGTAATTGCTGGAAGAGTTTGGATACCTGGATTCTGCATGCATTTTTCATCATTATTTTGCAGGTCCTTGTACTGTAATATGAAACACAGTAACTATGTCCTTCTCTTCATAAAGGCACTACATGGGATAGTTCAAGTTCCTTTCCAAAGGGCAGTTGGGGACGTGAGGACTGATGTCACACTTCCAGTCTCCATGGCTTTTTTGGCACCTGGGAGCAGCACAAGGGGGGAAGTAGAACAATGGCCCAGAGCAAAACAGAAGGTCTTCATCTGACCTATTATTTTGGTGCAGTGGCATCTGAAGTCAATAGCATCAGAAGAGCTGGGAATCAGCAAGACAGGCCAAGGCCTAATTGACGATCTGAAGGGCGTATTGTTTTCACTGTCAGCTGAACACTGAGAATGTGAGTGGTAGGAAAAAAAAGAACAAGCAGCATGCCTCCCAATATCAATTGCCGGGGAGCAGGATCAGAGAGGCAGTTTTTGCCTGATGTCCTACTTTTGGGCTCCCCAGAGATGTCTGGTGGGCTTCTGTAGAGTCAAAATGCCAGCCTAGAGAGGCTATTGGCCTGACTGGGCACAACTCTTGTGTTCTTATCTACACAGTCCAAATGCATACATCTTTGCATTTTCACAAACTAACTATTGTACAATCACCGTAGTATCCCTTCACTTCAGCACATATTGTAGGTTCAGGGCAAAAAGTTAAGCAGAGCCATGTTGCCTCTTTAATTTTAGCAGCGTTAATTGCATTTCAGCTTTTCTTTTCCAATCTTCTGCTTCAGGGAAATGTAGGCAATTGGCAGTCTTCTGTATTATGGTTCATTTAGAATCTGCATGCCATAACCCGGGGCTTTTCAACCAGTGGTATGGGTACCACCTGTGGCACATTGTCACCTGGCAGGTGGTACATGACCATCCTAGAAAAGTGGTAGCGGGGGAGGGGAATGAGCTAAACCGGTGGCAGCACCGCACAAGCCTGAGCGAGAGATGGCTGGAGCTGCAGGGCTGTCAGAGCTCAGCGGAAGCACCAGGATCAGCGCTTCTTTGGGATTGTCAGGGCTCAGTGGAAGTGCCAGGATCAGCACCAGGCTCCAGCTGGAGTTTGACACTGATCCTGGCGCTTCTGAGCCCAGAAGAAGCACCGATCAGCTGGAATGTTGCAGCATCTCCAGAGCCTTGTGATTAACATTCAGATGCTTGGCAACTGATTCATATTTATGATGGTCACAGTGTCCCAGGCTCATGTGAAGAGACCAAAACCTGCTGCAACCACCCAGTAGAGGGGGGGGGATAAAAACCAGACACCCCCACCCCACCCTTGCTGCCAATCCTCAACAGAAATGCTCACAACAATGAAAACCTCGGACAGGAGGAAGAGCGCCGCCGGGTGGGCAGGCAGGTGTCTTGCTCGGCTGTGGCTTGGGGGGCACTTTTTTCAGTGCCATTGTAACTTTGAACAATCACTAAGCAAAGTGTTGTAAGTCGAGGACTACCTGTACTTCATCACTTTTTTCCTTTTTTTTTGTTTTGTTTTGGTCATCAAGTTTTTGACACCTTGCTAGGTGACTGGTGGTGCTTTGGATGTTGCCATATCCTAAAAGTGGTACAATGGGTGAAAAGGATGAAAAGCCCTGCCATAACCAACAAAACCCTGACACCTGCTTCACGTATATTGTATGTGCGCCTTATCTTTGATCTGCTCCAAACCATCCTCTCGAGCTGCTTCCTCTTTTACAACCCCTCTATCAATATCTAAATGAAGTGTTTGAGTTGCCGAACAAACATTTTGAAAGATGCGGAAGGGGCAGGGTGGGGGGCAGAGATCACCAGGTGAAGAATGGGTTAAGCACTCTGTCCTTCTGTTACTGTTTGCTACGTTATCTCCTCTTGAATCATACCCAGATACTTATGCGTGAATTGTGTTATTCATCCTGGAAAATGGAGATCTGAGAAGATGCATGTTTTCTTTCTTCATACTTCTGAGTGGCTGCAAGCTGAGACTAATCATTATGGCCACAGCAGGCTAAGTGACCTCTGCTTTAAGATCAGGTTTGTGAATTATGGACTGAATAAATCAAGAAAGCAAGAAACATTGCCTTAATAATATACCCATTTCAGAGTAGGTTCACTCACTGGGGTCCCTTTCCTGACTCCCACCTGATTTTTCATGAAAAGTCTTTTTTTTAAAAAAGTGCCAAGCTGCCTTTTTTCTGTGTTTTGCTTCTTGTTGCCTGTTGCCATACAGTAATGTTTGATGAGCAGTGAAGAAGCAAAACCCCTGTTTCCAACATCACGTTAACTTGTAACACAGTAGAGAACAGCGTACATCAAAAGTGTTGCAAGCCAAGTTAGCAAACTGTAGAAAAATTGGAGGTGGTGGTTGAGTCCTCCAAATTAGAAAAACGATACAAAAATATTTAAAACAAACGTATTTAATTAGGATGTGAAAATCTTCCTTGCTCAATAACTGAATTAAGAAGTTCTCATTTTCACATTTTTCGAATGAAGGCATGTTTTTATATGAATTTTTATTTTATTTTTTATTTTAATTCCATTTATATCCCGCCCTTCTCCGAAGACTCAGGGCGGCTTACAAGCTTAGCAGTAGCCTTCATTCTATGTATATGCCTGCTTATTAGGGCTTTTGCCCCCCCCATCAGCATTATTACAAAGTCAGCTTATTGCCCCCAACAATCTGGGTCCTCATTTTACCTACCTCGGAAGGATGGAAGGCTGAGTCAACCTTGAGCCTGGTGGGACTCGAACCTGCACTAATTGCAGGCAGCTGGTGTTACCTAAGGAGGCATTAGCCCACTGCTCCACCAAGGCTCTTACATGACTATGTAATGAGAAAACGGTGTGTTTGTTTTTTTATAACCAGTTCAAATGGTGTCTTCAAGATTTAGTTCAGAGATGAGCAAACTGTGGCCCTCCAAGGTGTTGCCGGGCTCTCATTCCCAGCAGACTTAGCCAGCTTGTGGCATGATCAAAGAGGAAGGGAGCTGTTGTTCAATACCACCTGTAGAGCAGAAGTGCCTCATCTTTGCCTTTATTGCCAAATATCTGTGTAGCATGGATTGATAAAGATAATAATAATAATAATAATAATAATAATAATAATAATAATAATAATAATAATAATAATAATAAGAAGAAGAAGAAGAAGAAGAAGAAGAAGAAGAAGAAGAAGAAGAAGAAGAAGTTGGAAGGGACCTTGGAGGTCATCTAGTCCAACCCCCTGCTCAGGCAGGAAACCTTATACCATCTCAGGCAAATGGCTGTCCAGTCTCTTCTTAAAAACTTCCAGGGTTGGAGCATTCACCACCTCTGGAGGCAGGTTGTTCCACTGGTCAATTGTTCTAACTGTCAGGAAGTTTCTCCTTAGTTCTAGGTTGCTTCTCTCCTTGACTAGTTTCCATCCATTGCTTCTTGTCCTGCTTTCAGATCAATATTCTAAACATGGCTTAGATTTTGGAAGGCAGAAGGTCCTACATACATATATGGGAATATGTTCCTCACCCTCATATATTGATAATAGGGGTGTTAGCTCATATAAGAATGAGAGACAATTGGGAATGCAATGGAACAGGTACTGCTGAGGTATAGGGATAAAAGTTGAAGATAAACATTAACATTTGGAGGATTTCCCCTCCCCCCCTATATTTTAAACTCCTTTCAGTGGAAGGGAGAATATCACTCCCAGAATATCAGTCGGTGATGTGATTCAGCCACCTGACTCTCTTGTCTACTGCACACAGTTCTGGCTTAACATTCTACCGTGATAGAATTATTAGAGGGCACAGCAAGCAGAAAGTAAGATGGGGAAAGCAAGTGAATATTGTAATGGTGGGGCCCTTGACTATGGCAAATTGGTTGGGAAGGTGTCTCCACATGATTCAAGGAATCAGGCTGTATGGCCACACATTATATAGAACAGGGGTCCCCAACCCCCAGTCCGTGGACTGGTACCAGGCTGCGGCATATCAGCAACCGGTCCGTGCAAACAAGCGAAGTCCCATCCGTGAGATACAGGCAGCACATGAAATCACGGCCCCTCTGGTCCATGGAAAAACCTCTTTCCACGGAATTGGTCCTGGTGCCCAAAAGGTGGGGACCTCTGATATAGAATGTAGTCAAAATAACCTCCTGATATATTATGACATATTACTAGAGACAATATTCCACATCAGGTTTTTAGTGTACAACAGGCCCCATTAGTTTCATGGGAGCTAATACATAAAGTAAGACTCTTCCATTCATGTCTCTTTTTGCCCTTTTCATAGAAAAGCCATTAAGAGGGAGAGACAATATTTTCTGACCGGAAGTGCTAAAAGTTGTCTGAAAGCACACAAAGATGACTAACAGAAGATGTGGGAATGAAGTTGGGTTCCATGGGTTGATTGGAGGAAAGTCTTCAATTAGCTGCTCAGTGATGGGGAGGGCAAACATTTGGGCAAATCCTCTCTTGTCCTAAGTGAACTGCATTTCGAAGCACAGGAGGAGAGGATGGCAAAGCGGTGTCTTCTCTTCCCACAAAGAAAATGTTTATGTTATCCTAGCAATATTTTCTAACAGAATCTAAATTCCATTGAAGTATCTGAGTAAATATCTCCCTTTGGGAAGGGATAAGAAAACTCCACAACCGATTATCAAAATACTGTAGCTTTCCATTGTTTTATGTTGTGATGCCAGATACCTGGAGTTGGGAATGACATAAGAACAGAAAAGAAAAAGATTCCCACTGGATGAAAATGGTTTCTGAAGCACCGTGGGAACAACGGGGGAACAGTTTAGAAAGAGTGTCTGGCCTAAGCAGAACACTAGGCCAGCTATGCTGACTGAGGAATTTTGGGAGTTGAAGTCCATGAGTCATAAAAGAGCCGAGGTTGCCTACCCCTGACACAGGAGAAAAAAATAATTAATTTTTACCGTGCAACCTCTTAGCCTTGCAGCATAAAGAAGTGTGACTAATCGGTTCAGCCCTTCCTCCCCACTGTGGAAATAACTCAGTCTTGCAACATATAAATAAAACACAGTGTAACTTGAAATATGGGGTTTTTGAATCCCCAATTTACAAACAATACATGCAATGCTTTCAGCAGAACACAGGATGGTGTTGGACTGGTGTAATAATTAGTGTCTCTGACCGGAGGGATCCCAAGAAATTAACATAGAGAAAGTAAATCTTGAACTCAGTCAGAAATTACTTTGTTGAGAGAAATAAGAGCAAAATAAAGTTTCTAACACTTACAAACAAGTCAAAACGTAATGCAACATCTAACTAGAGCAGTTATCTATTCGTTAGATATCTATTCCGAGATATTCCACAACTCCTGGGGAAATTTCAGCCAATAAAGAGAAGGATCTGGAAGTGTTTTGGAAAGCTCTAGGGCTAGGCTAAAGGTGGCCACCCTCCAGGTGTATGGTCTGCAAGTCCCAGAATTCCCCAATCAGCGTAACTATTTCTGCGAATTTGTGGAATTGGCTGAAGTCAGAATCCAGGGGGATCCAGACCTATATGGGTAGGCTTTGCGATAAGCAGAGATACAGAGCTACTTTGTTTATTACCTTCAGACCCTGCACAATATTGAACACATTTAAATCATTCTATTAGAGTCAAGTCTATCTTTATGATAATGGAGGGATCCTGGTAGGAAAGAAATGACTCAAAGCAGACTCTCGGCTATCAACAATTGACATCCCTGCATGCCACATGATGGAGACCGGCTTTCACTTTTTTTAAAAAAAAAATTGGCACCTTCAACCATAGGGATGGGCTGAAAGATCCAGAGAGTGTATTGGCCCAAACCACATGCAAGAGCCACTAATGATACCTTAGCAGAACCCCTGGGGGTTTCTTTGCAAGCTTCTTTTTGCTAGACCATAATGCAGGACAGTTTGGATGTGGGTCCACATGAAGTTTGTTATTTCCTTTTGTAGCTTTGAGTTCCCATTTCTATGCCAGGCCTCTGGAGAGTGAAGGGGAATAATCCACAGGGCTTCTATCTGGAACTCTTTGTGATTTCAGCTGCTGGGGAACCCCTGGAATGAGAATTGCATGATGAAAACCTGGCTGTGTAGCAGGAAACAAATTAATTTTGATTACTGAATTAATTCATCTTGAAATAGCCATCCAGCTCATTAAATAGCACATCCTGAAAGGTCAGGCAATATTTATTTCTCCTTGAAAATATTTGAACAATTCTTCTCTTCTAGTTGCTTTGTAGAATTTGAATTTTTTGGGTCTGATGCTACACCTTCTGTTTGGCTAAGCCTTTTCAGCTTGAATTAGTAGACAGTTGATGTTAACTATTGCATTTTAACCATTCGCGTTGGTTATTGTGTGATTATTGCCAAAAGCAAAAGGATTTTGTTTGTTTCCAATCAAATCATTTGGTGAATAAAAATTCATTGGACCGTCCTCTCTCTGAAAAATTCTGATCATAAAATATGGGGGAGGGGCTGCATTTTTTCCCATTCAGTTCAGCTGAATAGAGGTACAGAACAACTTCATTGTGTATTAGCTGAGTGATTCAAAAGCAGTTGTCTTCAAGCAGAACAAAAGCAAGCAATCCAGCAACTGCACCATTGGAGTGTATAAACGTAACAACATCCTTGATACCTGACTGAGGGTTAGCATTCTAAGATGAAGTTTTACAGATATAACAGATTCCTTTTATAATGTCTATTTTCCTTCAAGCAAGTTTCGTTCTTTCTGGGGGGAAAGGACATCATCTACCCAATCAGCTTTTCTAGTGGTATTACGTAACACGTGAAGCTAATTGGATGGATGATAATATACCCATTCAAATATCAGTTTTCCCGTTAGGAAGTTTTAATTACAAGTTTAAGAACTTTTTAAATAATCAGCAAAAGAGTAATTAAAACTTTGGTTTTAGAAAATTACACACAAACAAAGGCCACGGATAATTTTGAAATAGGATTTTGGAAGTAATTATAAATGATCCTTCCTGTGGGAAAATGCTGTTTTGAATTTTTTTAGAAAAAAAATAAAAAAAAGACTTAAAAATTGGACAATAGAGGGAGCTAGAAGGAACTAAAGATTATAATTAAAGGAAAAGAAGATTCAAATTTGACTTACAATTACAAAATGAAGCAAATATTTAAACATTGGACATGGTGAAGGATATTTTTGAACACCAAACCCAGAAGTTAATTTTAATAATGTCTATACATAGACTATAAATACACTGTGTTTAAAAGATGTTATGGAAGAAGAACAAGTTCTATCTGACAGGATGGAAACTGATTTGAAAGTGAATTTAGAAATAACAATTACAAGAATGATGTGGGAAAAGAAGTTATACTGGACATATGAAAGACCTGGCTCATGTCTTCATAATTTGAAGGGATACACAAATAAATTAAGAGAGTGACTTGAATAATTTTCCTATACTGAATTTCAAAAGAGCCTTGTTAAATTTTGGAAAAGTTTCTGAGAAGGGAAAAGGAAAAAAGGGAAAGGAAAGTTCTATGACATTATTCAAAGGACCTAAAGATCAAGATTGTTAGAAGTAAAAGGAGGGAATACCAAGTTGGTTTCTTTGTTCAAGGTTAAAATGGATATGTTGTTATCCCTGGTGGATGGACTTTTGCTGACATCAGGACTGAAGTGAGGAGGCTTTATGCATTGGTTTATAGATAAGAGATGGGAAGAAGAGATCATTTATATTTTAAGAGAAGGTGATAAGTTACTAAAACAGTTTATACTTGTGATGAAAGGAGAAATTCTTTTTACATTTCTGATCTTTCTTTTATATTCTTATTTTTTATTTTCTATTTCTTTTTAAAAAAATATTTTTTATTCCTTTAGTTTTTTTTTTAAATTTGCATTTGTTTTTACCATTGTAATTGTAATCTTTAATACAATTTACATTTTGAAAAGGGAAAAAAAATGGCACTGGAGTGGTAGTTGTATAAATGCCTATTTGTGCTTCGTCGTAGAAAAAAGACTAAAAATATTAACATTTGGGTTGGCACATTGCAGTGTCTGAGTTCTTTTCCCTGCTGCAGTCTACCAAACAGACTGGATTTTGAGGAACATTTCCTATTTCTCACTTCATCTGTTTCACATACGTTCATTCTCTCTCTCCTTTCTGTTTTGCTTGTGGTTTCTCCCAGTGTTTATGCCATTTGTGGCAAGCTTGCACTTCATCACCACAAGGACATTCCCATATTAATTTTACGATGACGTTACAGCATCTATAGGAATCTTTGTCAAAAAGGTGGGGCTTAGATTATAATAAGTTAGTAGTGAGTAGCTTTTTTGGGCAGGATTTCATAGACATGTTAGGTCCAGCTGTGTCCCAATGGGTTATCTTCTCCAAAGAATGGCATTTTGGGGATGTGGTTGTGTTTGTGTACTCAGAATGACAATGCTATGGCAAAGTCATGTACTACCCTGTCTTCAAATGGCATAAAAAAGTAGAGGGCTGCAGCCGGTATTTTAGAATAAATGAGGCAGTTAAATACCTCTGCTGTACTTTAATTGCAGGGTTAGCTGTCCTCTGTTTACTCATAGATCACAGATGGAGAATTAAGAATCACAGAGGTTGGTGTAGAACTGTTGATATTTACATCCGGGTGAAAAAGGAAGCAAAGACTTTGACACTAATAAGAGTTTTACATTTATTTGTCAGATTTTTTTTTAGTAAATACTAAGTATAAGTGTGAGTTGGGGAGGATTCTAGAATGTCGAAGTGTTTGATGCACTGTTGGTGAATAAAGTACAGCTTTGTAGCAGTTTTCCTAAATGCCACATGTACACCCACACACACCCCCAAAATCCCAATCTGCAAGGAAAAAATGCAAGATGCACAAAGAGTTTAAATGGCCCTGGCCATCTTACACTAGTGAGGTGACCTTAAAGAGGAAAGTCTGAAGTTTTGCTCCAAAAGCAATGGTCCAGGACAAAAATGAATTTGAACTAATAATAATAATAAGTTGGAAGGGACCTTGGAGGTCATCTAGTCCAACCCCCTGCTAAGGCAGGAAACCCTATATCATTTCAGACAAATGGCTGTCCAGTCTCTTCTTAAAAACTTCCAGTGTAGGAGCATTCACCACTTCTGGAGGCAGGTTGTTCCACTGATTAATTGTTCTAACTTCCTTTTCTAATTTCACATCTTTGGTTTAAAGCCAAGTTTAGACAACTGGAGGTTGGACCATAGTAATTATTATTTAGCATATGGTGATGTTACATTAGTCAGGAGACTACATTGTTAATACAACAAAGTTGTTTTGGCTACTGACAGTTGGCCATATCAATGAATGAATGTCTTATTTTCTGTGGTGTAACAGACATTTTTTTCCCCAAATGTCAATGAATCTGTTCTAGATCAATCTATGTGTCTTTTTCTTTGTCTCCATTAAATAGTGTCCATTCCATGTGTGATGGAGAGGGACATGCTAGCTTGGCCTCTTATTTTCACAGTTTCTGGAATGCTAGCAGGGTTAATCTATTGCAACAAAACAGAAGAGCTGTTTTAACAGAAGGCATTTTAAAGGCTAATGGATTTATTATGACATATGATTTCATGGGTCTCCCTGGCACAAAAGCTTCTGCCACATTAAATTGATTAGTCTTTAAGATGCCAGAAATTTCTTTGTTGTTGTTTTTGCAGTTTCCCTTTTGCTTCAAATGGTTTGAGGGAATGTGTTTTGTGTTTTCTCTCTCTCTCCCTCCTACAGGACAGACATTTAGTGTTCAGTAGCAAGAAATCTGAAAGAATCTAATAGCAACTTTTCCAACAAAATTTATTTAAAAAGCATAGGTCCTAAGTGTCCACATTATTTTTAAAAAGGCAATAGTTGTGTCCACACAATACATTTATCAATGATTTTTAATTCATTGAATTAACCAAATTTCTTGACTTTGAAAACAGCCATAAACTAACCAACTGGACAAGGTTTTGTCAATTCAGGAGGCTAAAATGAGGTTGATTGATTTACGTGTGACAGTAGTGTAGCAAAATAAAGAGAAATTAAGAATCATGGTTTACTATATTGTGTAAATATTGAATCTAAAAGTCAAGGTACAGAAAGAAAAATAAGTTAAGGGAAGAAAGATGAAAGATATAGACAATTGTAAGTTAGCATTTATATCTAATTTCTTCTCAGTTGACCTTAACACTTTGAGGCTGTTTATTGAAGAGCGTTGGTGATCCTTAATTATCTGGCTGCTGATTGAGATTGAAATGCCTTGTCCTTCAGGCCTGTAACAACTCTCTTGGATTTCAGTAAAACTGTTGCAGAATGCATTTATGGTTTACACTAATGAGGATCATATAGTCAAATTTACACTATTGTATAAACAGTATTATGCAACAGTCGGGTAACTAATTCATAAGCAACTACTGGCATCAGCTTGTATCTCATGAGAAGAACAGAGCAAAGGGAAATAGAATGAAAGCCACAACCAATTAATGTTCAGATTAATTGGGGAACTGGATTCTATTCAATAAATGTGAGGAGGGGGAAGGAATGTTCCACTAGAAATAACAAATGTTCTTTTACAATAAACAGTACAATCACCAAAGGTCCTGGATGCTTGGATTAATAAGAATTTAAGCAGCAGGCAATTGGGGATTACTGCCTTGCTATACATAGCAACAAACTGTGTTTCCACATCTCATTGGAGGTGGAGGGGAGGGGGAGGAAAGAGAGAGAGACATAGCCAGGACAGCCACATGGGCCAAGCTAGTTCCTCTGGAGTAGCTGATACAAGTATTGAGATAAGATTAGATGATTGCATATTAGAAGATTGACTTGTCATCAGGTGTTTGTTGTTTTTTTAAGGTTTTAATGAGTTTAATTTTATAACTTTAATATGGTTTTGTATGTTATTTTAACTTATGATTGAGAGCTACCCAGGGCTGGTTATAAGATGAATAGCTATATAAATGTTTTAAATTAAAAAATAAGTTGAATTAGAATCTCCCGGAAGATCCGGGTCCATATTCACCTTCAGCCATGGAAGTTCTAGATCAGGGGTGTTAAACTCACCATGTCATGTGACATGTCACAATGTATCATGACTTTTTCCCCCTTGCCGGAGCTGGGGTGGGTGTGGCTTCTGCATGAAGTATCTGGCCCACAGTTTGACACCTGTGCTCTAGATAACTTTGAGGCAGTTACCATTTTCAGACCAACCTATCTATATGGCCGTGATAAGAAACATGAGAAGAAGAGAGTCAAGATAAAAAAGAAACAAAAATAAGTGTGTCATTTGTGGCTTCACTTTTCTCAGTGTATCCTGAACTTCTCCCAATCCAAGTGATTCTGTATCTGCTTTTCTGAACAAGGATAATATTTGGCGTTTCTAAATATTCTGCAGAGGAAGTGGGAAGGCCACAGGTAAATAATATTCTATAAAGGTGCTTTGAGAGTAACTAGATGGTAACTATTGCTGCAGTTTAGAAATCTGATATGTTACATGACGTCGCGGGTTTGACATGTCTGCTTTAGAAAGCATCTTAATCACATTTTCTGTGACTTAAAGAAGCTGCATTTGTTTCCAGGACTGTGAGGCCGCAGTGGAATTCTGTGAACAAACCTGGCAAACGTGGCTGTTTTAATGAGTCGCTTCATTTATACTCCTGCACATTCCAACTATGTTCCCTTCCAAATTAGAATGAAAATGTTACATAGTTACATAGGAAGACTATCCTGGTGATTATTTTCTTTTTTTGCCTTGTGGGTTTCTTAGAAAAGAGGACAAGTTAACTTCTTTATAACAAATGTATTTTCTCATAATTTAACTGAAAAATATTTACCAGATCTCCATCAAAGAAAAAAATATCTTGTTTTTAATTCCCATTTATATGTATCAGAAAATATGCAACTTTTTTCCATCTTAAGGACTGCAGTTGACCTTTGAAAGATATGTCACGGGCAATATGTAAATCAGAAAATCCCCCACTAAATTCAATAAAACTATATTTCATACATGATTCCTTAGACTCCACTCACATATTCAGTTATATCTCCTACTGTCAGATGAAAAATGACAATTTGTTAATTTCTGGATGTTTTAGGGGCACACCATACCTGGGGTTTCTGCAGATGTGGGTTTCAGCAGGGGAATCAGTTGGTGATTCAGCTAATACAGGGGTCTTCAAACTTGGCCCTTTTATGACTTGTGAACTTCAACTCCCAGGCACGCTGGCTGAGGAATTCTGGGAGTTGAAGTCCACAAGTCATAAAAGGGCCAAGTTTGAAGATCCCTGAGCTAATAGAAAAGAGGTCTGCAATTTAAAGGAAAAATAAGGGATGATTTGGAGTGAATGACATTCTTAAAATGTGCAATAAACACATTAAAAACTCTGAAGTGAGGGGAAATCTGAGGGAGAATGGCTGGAATATTAAAAAAATTAAGGAAAAGAGTCATACCACGTAGGTTCTCCTGCATAGTCTTCTTTAGCTTTCTTAATTTGCTATAGAAAACCAGAAGGTACAGAAAGAGATGCTATATGTATTTTGAATAATGGTAATTTGTATCACAAGAAATCAAGTGTTTGTTGCATTATCTGGGGCTTCTTCTCCAGAAGGTATGTCTGAAGTGAGAATAAGGTTGTAAGAAGCGGGTAGTTAACGATTGACCAAAACTTCTACTCTAGTGAAATCTCATATGGGACAAAAAGTCCACTGTAATCAGAGCGGAGTTAAAGCCATTTAACTTCAGGTGTTCTGACCTATCACTATATGGCAGGTCAGAGAAGAAGATTCCACACCCTCTTTGGGGTAGGCTATACAGGAAGGTACTATCCCTTGCCCTATGCTCCCTCTCCTCCCCTAATAGCAATCTTGCTTTGAAGATTGGGGGACAGGGAAGAGTTAGTTTTTCCACAACCAGCATCATTGCACAGAATTGTAAGTGAATGATGGTAGATAGCATGTTATTTGGCATTGCCTGAGCAGTTAGAGCAAATAACTTTCATAATAAATCAGCTGCAGAAAAATTATTAAGTGTTAAGCTTAGTTGGTGAAATTTAGTAATTTACTGTGATTTATAGGCTACCTGACCCCTCCCGTTTCCCCCAAAAACGTATGGCTGGGGGGGGGGAATTAAACCTGTACGCTGATTAATTGTTTTGACTTTTTTTAAAAAAAAGTATTTTAAAACTGGAATATTTGATCTTAATTTAAAATGCATTAATATTCCTTGAGATATTATAAATGATCCTTGTAATTCCCAGTTCCATCTACTGGTGTATTGTATGAATAGCTGAAATTACTCATTCATCAGCATTGTAAGTGAGAGAAACCAAGCCACTTTCTAATCAGCCTGAAGGAAGTTGCTTGTTGAAAATAAGCAGCTTTCAAGATTTATTTTTTCTTCTGTAACTGTCCTTAATGGTGTGTGTGTGTGTGCGTGTAAAAGCATGCAAGACTTTTTTCCTTAGATAATAAATCTCTATTGAGTGATTCATGACAATAATGCTCATATATGTGAATTCAAAATAGGTCTTCCTGCTCATTTATGAAATTAATTCACAGGAAAAAATATTAAAGTGGAAAGAAAAACCAATTAGATTCACTGTCTTAATTATGGTTGTCCATAAGTAGAATGCAACAGTGGTAAAGGAATAGGGTGATGCTGACTGCAGAATTATTGGAATAGACCCTGGCTGTCATTTGACAATTGTAGAATATATGCTTATCCTGATGATTTAAAATTAAGCTGGAAAGAAGATTTTAAATAAGTTTGAAGGGTCTTTTGATGAAAATATGGAAATATAGGAAGCTGCCTTCTGCAGTATCAGAATGTGGATTCATTTAGCCCACACTGATTGGGAATTACTGCATTGGATTTTAGGCAGGATTCCTCAAGGCATAGCTGTAAATGTCAGGATTGCATTTGGAAGTGTTTTTCTAGCAAGGTTGGCACTGACTTATGTCTCTTCCTTCAGGAACACTAAAGACTGAGGTGAGCTCAGTGGAATTGCTAAGGAGTGAAGGTTTTGTGTGTGTGCGTGTGCACTGTACACATATGTATTTTGGAGCAGGGGAGCTATTGCTGGAAGGAGTGCTGCTGGCTGGATATCAGAACCACACACACAGTAAGAATGTTAATCCATTCTGCATAGAGGCTCCTGCAGAGATTTATTTATCTGGTGTGGCTCTCTGTTTCTCCTGCCCTTTGATACATGAAAATGGCTTAGCCATAGTACATGGAATATATTGCTTGAAGATTCATTCATCCACACTTCCTAGTGTGGACACGCAAAGAGAATTTTAATATAGCTCCAATAATACATGGGTGAAAGGGAAGAAAGGAAAAATTGTGAAGTACATTTCACATAATAACGTATAATATTCACACAAATGCCCTTTACATGCACTGCATTCAGTGTTTATAGCATACACACAGAGAGATTTTTTTTCCATGTACTGTCATATACTTTACCTCCTAACGCAAATAACTTTTTATGAGGACAGATATAGACTCCAAAGTACAACTTAAGGGCATATAACAGTGTTTTCTCACAGAAATTCCAAGGTAAACATCAGTGCTGATGTGATGTGCAGACTTTAAAATTCAGATGTTTAAGATTATTTGTGGACTAGACCTGCCCCTTTTCATATAAAGTTAGATTTGGCTGTTTGGCTGTTCTGCAAGGAGTTACTGCAAAGCAAAAGGAGAGCAAAGCAAGGGAAACCAAATAGTATTAGGAAAGATTTGCTGCCCATCTTTCTATTTGTAAAACTCTTCCCGTTTCCCACTGCTACTTTGTTAAAATAGTTTTCAAATAAGTATTTTAAAAAATAATTAGTACTATGCACGACTCCTTCATTTCCATATTAATATTGCTATTCAGGTGCCCAGCTGAACTGGATTCTGGGAAGCACGCCAGCTATGAAAGAAATGCTGTTGCTGCCAGATCCTGCCAGCTGTCAGCAGAGGCCCACTCGCTCTGGGAATTTCATCTAGTCAGGCTAGGAGCCGGAAATCATTTCTTGTACATTAAATTAACCAAAGAGCGGTGGAAATGTGGCTTAGCGGTGAAAATGTGGCTTGAGTATTCATTACTCAAGTAACTGAACTGTTCTGTGTTATACAGGGTTAAAAATCGGTATTTAATTATAGGATAATGAGATTTTTGAGCAAAAAAACAAAAAGAAGAGCTTTCTAGTCTCAGATAAAAAAACAACACACACACACACACACACACACACACACACACACGGCTTCCTGTAATAACTGTGACGGGACTTGCTGTCCAAATCTGGCATGAAACTTGGAACTACTTTTGCTTCCCAATAGAGAAGTCATTATGCATCCGCTAAGGAGACGAAAGGTAGGAAATCAAATTCTTGATCTTATGTGTCCATGTCTCAAATGATGTGTTGCAGTTATATCCAGTACTGCAAGTATTTCTGAGAGGATTTCTCCTTCCCCCCTCCTCAATTCCAAATTTAAAAGAGACAAAATCAACCCTTATTAAGTTTTGCTAAATAATACTTCCTCGTTGCAACTTCCTGTGGAGTTCCATCAGAGTCTTGCATGCTGTTGATTGAATTAAAGATGTGGGCTTTAATATAAATCAGGAATGCTTCAAGCCAACTTGAAGCATTCCTGATTTATATCTTACTGTCCTCCCCTTCTGGTGCTGGTGGCGTCCTTTCTGACTTGCTTATCTGTAGATCATCAGGCTTGGCATCTCATGGCAATTTCCTTGCAGCAAGAGCAAATAGACACTTATCTCTAGCTGGGTGGTAGACGTGCTATTACTTGCTTTCTTAAAATGACAACTTTATCATGTTTTCAAGAAAAATCCTTTGATCCACTAAGAATCTAAGGTACTATGGAACCAACAAATCACAATTGTTTTCGTAAGAAAAATAATGGAAGTAAATTATACCTTTGGATTGTTACTGAATTGAAGTAGAAGGCGTTCCAGCTAATTTGGGCCTAAGCCATATAAACTTCTGTATGTAAGAGTAAGAACATTAATTGGGTTTTGGGAAGCAACTGCCAAGCAGTGCAGCCGTTTCCAAGCCTACCTGGACTCTTTTATTTTGGGCCAGTTGCAGTGCAAACACTTCTTATTTAGCAACAGTTAGCAACTATTCACAATGGAACAGTAACAAATGGTAATAAAAGTTTCATTTTCCAACCAATGTGTGCATTTATGACCAAATTTCATATTCCTGACAATGATGCATGCTGGAGTGGGGGTAATGTTGGCATAACTGTATGACAGAACTTTATCGGACTGAGATGGCAGCAGTTGGTGACCTTTTCAATATCTCGTTCATTTAGCGACCATTTTGCTTAATGACCATATGGTTGGATTAGAACTCAGTCGCTAGAGGAGGGACTAAAAGCCATCCCACAGAAATACAAAGGGGCAGGGAAACCAAATATATCTGATGACCTAGGAGAGAGACTTAATCAAGGCTTAACTACTTCCTGTGTGTGTTTGTACAATTGAGTGGTATGTACTGGCCCACCATTGAATAACTGAAATAGATTCTCAGTTGTTTTTATGCTTTCTCTTGTCTATTCATTTACCTAATTATTCATGTTCATGTTTGACAATTATAAGCAGACAACCTGTGATAACATCACCTTTTCTCCCACATCATAAAATATTCTTGTGACAGGCAGCTTTAAATATTCCTGAAGCAGTTAAGGCCATTACCCCCCAAACCTGCAATCTCTCTATAGTAGACATCTTCTCTACAACTTTATCTCACTTTTCTGGAGGCTTGCCATTTAAGAAATACACAGTGGATTTATGACTTTAACACCCTCCATTTTATGATCCCTACAAGCTTCAATTTCCACTTTTATCACCTGATAGAAACCAGCCAACAGAAGTACTATGTTCTCTATCAGATTAGCTGTCATTTTTCTCCCAGAAGCTCTTTCTGTATTTTACCTAGCTGGTAAATACTTTTTGTTTGGACATTGTCTATGATTTCATGCATGGGTATTTTCACTGTGCAGAAGGTGTTTCTTCTTCACAGAATGGAAGTACGGCAGCTGTTGTTCCCCTAATCCCACCCTTGGCTTCTCAAATGCTCCAAAAGGGCAATCTGGTCAATGGTATCAAAGGTTCTGAGCAACACAGGATATTATCTGGAGTTCCTTTCTCTTTCCAAGGTACCCATTGCAGATTATCCACCAGGGCAACCAAAGCCAAATCTGTGCCAATTTTGGATATGAATTTAGACTGAGAAGAACTGAGACAATCTATTTTCTCGGTTAGTTCCCATTTTGTAATGTTTGCCTCTCTCCTTAAAGCATTACTAGAATCTTCTTTGGATGGACTTAACAGAATAACAGAATTGGAAGAGACATCAGAGGTCTTCTATTTAACCCCCTGCTCAAGCAGGAGACCCTATACCATTCCGTACAAGTGGCTGTCCAATTTCTTCTTAAAAACCTCCAGTATTGGATCACCCACAATTTCTGGAGATGAATTACCGGTATTCTTACTGTCAGGAAATTTCTCCATAGTTCTAGGTTGGATTTCTCCTTGATATTTTCCATCTGTTATTTCTTGTCCTGCCCTCAGGAGCCTTGGACAGTAGGCACTCTTCTATGTGACAACCCGTCAAATATTGGAAGACTTGTAGGAAATGACCAGGCTGAGCACGAGAATGGGGTCAACCCAGTGGTGGGATTCAGATATGTGAACAACTGGTTCTCTGTGTGGATGCCACTTCCGGAAGTCCGCTCTGGGCCTGGGCAATAAAAAAATAGCTACCGGTTCAGCAGAACTGGTGTGAACCAGCTGAATCACCCCACTGGGTCAACCGCATCATCAGTTTGGAAGTTCTTCGCACCTACATGAGATCTGAGTCCGGCTCTCCTTGGATTCCATTGACCCTTATCTATTGCCAACTTATCTTGAGTGTTACCGTATATACTTGAGTATAAGCCGAATTTTTCAGCCCACTTTTTGGGCTGAAAAATTCCACTTCGGCTTATACTCCAGTCAACAAAAAAAACTTACCGAGGACTTGTGCGCGGCCGAGGCTTTGGTGCTTCTGGGATCGCGCGCACCTCTCCCAAGCCACCGCCGTCCGGAGACCTGACGAAGTTTGGGGAGGTGCGCGCGCAAACCTCCCCAAACGTCGGCAGGTCTCCGGACCTCCGCGCCCTGCCTGCCTGCTTCTTTCCGCTGCGGAACGAAGCAGCGGAAAGAAGCAGCCTGCCTGCTTCTTTCCGCTGCGGAACGAAGCAGGCTGCTTCTTTCCGCTGCGGAAAGAAGGCTGCTTCTTTCCGCAGCGGAAAGAAGCAGCCTGCTTCGTTCAGGCTGCTTCGTTCCGCAGCGGAAAGAAGCAGGCAGGCTGCTTCGTTCCGCTGCGGAAAGAAGCAGGCAGGCTGCTTCGTTCCGCTGCGGAAAGAAGCAGGCAGGCTGCTTCGTTCCGCTGCGGAAAGAAGCAGGCAGGCTGCTTCGTTCCGCTGCGGAAAGAAGCAGGCAGGCAGGGCACGGAGGTCTGCTTCTTTCCGCAGCGGAAAGAAGCAGGCAAGCAGAGCGCAGAGGTCTGCTTCTTTCCGCAGCGGAAAGAAGCAGGCAAGCAGGGCACGGAGGTCTGCTTCTTTCCGCAGCGGAAAGAAGCAGGCAGGCAGGGCACGGAGGTCTGCTTCTTTCCGCAGCGGAAAGAAGCAGGCAGGCAGGGCACGGAGGTCTGCTTCTTTCCGCAGCGGAAAGAACCAGGCAGGCAGGGCGCGGAGGTCTGCTTCTTTCCGCAGCGGAAAGAAGCAGTCAGGCAGGGCACTGGTTCTCTGTGTGGATGCCACTTCCGGAAGTCCGCTCTGGGCCTGGGCAATAAAAAAATAGCTACCGGTTCAGCAGAACTGGTGTGAACCAGCTGAATCACCCCACTGGGTCAACCGCATCATCAGTTTGGAAGTTCTTCGCACCTACATGAGATCTGAGTCCGGCTCTCCTTGGATTCCATTGACCCTTATCTATTGCCAACTTATCTTTTGTGTTACCGTATATACTTGAGTATAAGCCGAATTTTTCAGCCCACTTTTTGGGCTGAAAAATTCCACTTCGGCTTATACTCCAGTCAACAAAAAAAACTTACCGAGGACTTGTGCGCGGCCGAGGCTTTGGTGCTTCCGGGATCGCGCGCACCTCTCCCAAGCCACCGCCGTCCGGAGACCTGACGAAGTTTGGGGAGGTGCGCGCGCAAACCTCCCCAAACGTCGGCAGGTCTCCGGACCTCCGCGCCCTGCCTGCCTGCTTCTTTCTGCTGCGGAACGAAGCAGCGGAAAGAAGCAGCCTGCCTGCTTCTTTCCGCTGCGGAACGAAGCAGGCTGCTTCTTTCCGCTGCGGAAAGAAGGCTGCTTCTTTCCGCAGCGGAAAGAAGCAGCCTGCTTCGTTCAGGCTGCTTCGTTCCGCAGCGGAAAGAAGCAGGCAGGCTGCTTCGTTCCGCTGCGGAAAGAAGCAGGCAGGCTGCTTCGTTCCGCTGCGGAAAGAAGCAGGCAGGCTGCTTCGTTCCGCTGCGGAAAGAAGCAGGCAGGCTGCTTCGTTCCGCTGCGGAAAGAAGCAGGCAGGCTGCTTCGTTCCGCTGCGGAAAGAAGCAGGCAGGCTGCTTCGTTCCGCTGCGGAAAGAAGCAGGCAGGCAGGGCACGGAGGTCTGCTTCTTTCCGCAGCGGAAAGAAGCAGGCAAGCAGAGCGCGGAGGTCTGCTTCTTTCCGCAGCGGAAAGAAGCAGGCAAGCAGAGCGCGGAGGTCTGCTTCTTTCCGCAGCGGAAAGAAGCAGGCAAGCAGAGCGCGGAGGTCTGCTTCTTTCCGCAGCGGAAAGAAGCAGGCAAGCAGAGCGCGGAGGTCTGCTTCTTTCCGCAGCGGAAAGAAGCAGGCAGGCAGGGCACGGAGGTCCGGAGACCTGCCGACATTTGGGGAGGTTTGGGGAGGTGCGCGCGCACCTCCCCAAACCTCCCCAAACTTCGGCAGGTCTCCGGACGGCGGCGGCTTGGGAGAGGTGCGCGCGATCCTGGAAGCACCGAAGCAAGTCCTCGGTAAGCTCCGGGCGGTCACTTGCTTCGTGTCTCCTGAGGGAAGGGGGGGCGACTGTAGCGGGCGTGTTTCCTCGCCTGCTGGGCGCCGCGATTTGCCCGGGGAAAGCGCGGGCCCCGAATGGCAGCGTGGAGCGAGGAAGCGGACAGCCAGGGCTTCCCCGAGAGCCGTGGCCACACAGGGTATTCCTGTGTATTCAGGCTTGCAAAATGGCGGATCGAACCTCTGCTGGCGGCAGAGGCTTGCAGAGCGCGGATCCAGCCTCCGCCGGCAGCGGAGGCTTGCAGAACGGCGGATCGGCTTATACTCGAGTCACCAACTTTTTCCAGTTTTTGGGGGTGAAATTGGGGGTCTCGGCTTATACTCGAGTCGGCTTATACTCAAGTATATACAGTTCAGATTCTTGTAGAGCACTAGCATGGAATAAATTTGTATTTATTTGAACAACCTTGGTTCCTGGTTTCTTGCACTTGACAAGACTATCATGTCTCCTCTACTTCTCCTCTTCATTATACTAGACATGCCCAGTTTCTCACAAAGAGTCAGAAGCAATGTAGTCTAAATGAAACTGTCCAATATTCCATTACATCAGGGCTTGAATTTATTGGAAGGAAGAAAGTAATATCATCATGCAAATGTTGTGAAGTATGTAATTTGCACTATGATGCAAATGTGTGGGACCTCATCATGACTTATAGCAAATGCCAAAGAACTTGATGACTTGGAGCTTTAGAAGAGATATTTAATTCAATCTTAGGTTAGCAGTAAATTTTACAGCAGATGCTATATTTGTTTTTGACATGTACTGTGGGTTTCTATATACTTGATTTTTTTTCCCAAAAAAGAAAATCTGTGCAAATGAGGGTTTTAAAGTTAAAGCTTTAAAGTTCTGACTCAAATACAATAAAGTCTTAGATTTCAATAAAGAACAATTTCGAGAGCTACCTAAATCGCATTCAGCTCCTGTGGTCTCACATGCAGCCACCCCTGAGAATGCAATTATGGTATCAGCCAAGTTATTTTAGATATTGACCCGGGATTTCAAAACTGCAATTTAGATTACTTTATCAAATCTATTGTTGTAGGAATAAGAAAGTAAAATTTTAGATACAGTTTGAAAATACTTTGGCAAACTGTAATAGTTTTACCCTTTTACCTTCCAAATGAAGTCAATAAGACTTAAAGCTGTTCTCTTGGTTGAAATAAAATTAGCCAAACTATCATTTGGATCAAATCATTGGTTTTTGGTCATTTTGATTAAAAAAATATTACACATATTTTTTATTAAATTTCTACACATCTCACCCAAATGATTATGGATGTAATGTACTCTACTATAATATGTGTACTATATATTGCAAATGCATATAAATTAATTATACTATTCCCTGTTACAGTAGATAAAGTCACAATAAACAATGTTAAGAAATTACAGAAAAGGAGGAAGAAAAAGAAATTAAAGGCAAGAGATAGGAGATACAAGAACAAAAAATGGAAATCTAACCAATTTTGGTTAGATCTGGTTTACATTGGTATCATTACCTATACCTCTCTAAATCTGTCTATCCTTGCAAATCTTCTCATTTTAATTTAGTTCTTCATTTCTTATTCTTCACTGATTTAAAACCTTTTGATAGGATAATGAATGGACCTTTGTAGTTTAAGGTTGAACTGTGGCATCCTTAGTGTTCTCTGAGCCTGTTTTCTTCTGGACATTTCATTACCAGACTAGGTAACAATATCTGTGTTGGCAGGGAGTGGGGTTTGCTCTATTTATGTACAGTAGCTTGCCCTGCCAGTGTTGGTGAGGGTGTGGTTCTCACCTTAGCAGTTCCTTGATTAAGTTGCTTGATTTTGGGTCTGAGTTGGTAGGTTTTTTTAATTAGGGTATTGTTTACTGCTTGACAGTTTGTCTGGTGTTAATCCCAGTTTATCTGAGTGTTGCTTGCTGGTTTTGTTTCCCTTTCAGCTTTTATATTGTATTTTTGAATGATCTATACATATTATTTATGTACCCAATGATGACTGATTTATCATTTTTGGATTTAGCTTGGTTTATGATGCTCACAGTTTCCCAGTTGAAAGCTAAGTCTTTCCATATGTTAAGGAGTTTCATTGTGCCTTCTAATTGTTTAGCTTGTGTTTGTTGTACCGTAGTGGGTTGAATGCTCAAGACTCTTTGATCAAGTTGTGTGGTGTACATTTTCCTGGAAGATGTATAGATGGTCTGTTTTCTTTTTCTAGTGTTCTGGGTTGCTGCAGTGCATTTGTGCTTCTCCGAATAATGTTTTTACACAGCTTCTCTTGTGGGAGGTTGGGTTGTTGTTTGATAGTGGGGCAGTTGGTTATTATGAGTGGTTTATCTATAGATGTTTCTAATTTGCCGCCTTTTCCTCTGGTCATGACAATAACTAGAAAGAGCATAGTGTGTTATTATTTTTTTTCTTCCCTTGTGAATTTTATTCCTATGAATATATTGTTGATTATTTCATGCGTCTTCTCCAGTTATTCCATTTTTGTCTACAGATGTTGTGTACATACCAGATGTAGGCCTTTGGTTGCATCCATGGAAATGCTAAAGTTTCTACATGCCAAAATCTACATTACAGTCTCTGCTATGAGTCCTACAACTTCATTTCAACCTCTTTGTTACATCCTTTATTATGAGAGCTATAAGGAAAATGCTTTTTTGGGCAAATGGGAGCACGCGCATCTCTCCAGTGTACTTCTGGGTTTCTGATGTGGCTTTTATAGTCTTTGAAAGATTTTTCCAGATATCATGTAACTGGATATTTTACTGACTAACTGCTTCCTGAAAACAGAGCTTTTCTGAATCACTTTGACAATCAAAAGCACTTCTCTTGAGGCTTGAAAGCACTTGCGTAACCATAGCCACTGCCACCCTGGGCTGTTAAGAATCTATCTTAGAAAAAAAAAAGATGATTTGCCATTGAATGCTTGCTATATTTCCTACAACCTGATTTTATTTTTAAAATAGCAAGTGTAATAACAGTACTTTTCAAAGTGTTGTGGACATGATTTATAGGAATAGATTTGTTTATACCTGGGGCTTTTTCTTGGTGTCTTGTTAAATTAAAAATGTATGAATCCACAAAAAAAAGCAAATCCCCAGTCATAGTGAGTGTGAATTTATGCAGATGAAGAGATGAAGGGACTATTGATAAGGAAAATTCACTATGAGAGAAGATGAATTCACAAAAATATGGACTGTTTCAGGAAATTTATGATAGTGACAAATATTTTGATTTAAAAAGTGAAATTCTCATTTTGATGAGGATTTTTTTTATTTCTATTCCTTGTAATTCTTATCCTTATAAGCCAGCAGTGTGCTGCAGCTGCCAAAAAAGCCAACACAGTGCTAGGCTGCATTAACAGAGGGATAGAATCAAGATCAAGTGAAGTACTAATACCACTTTACAATGCTTTGGTAAGGCCACACCTGGAATACTGCATCCAGTTTTGGTCACCACAATGTAAAAAAGATGTCGAGACTCTAGAAAGGGTACAGAGAAGAGCAACAAAGATGATTGGGGGACTGGAGGCTAAAACTTATAGGGAACGGTTGCTGGAATTGGGTATGTGTAGTTTAACGAAGAGAAGGGTGAGGGGTGACATGATAGCAGTGATCCAATATCTCAGGGGCTGCCACAAAGAAGAGGGAGTCAAGCTATTCTCCAAAGCACCTGAAAGCAGGACAAGAAGCAACGGATGGAAACTAGTCAAGGAGAGAAGCAACCTAGAACTAAGGAGAAACTTCCTGACAGTTAGAACAATTAACCCGTGGAACAACCTGCCTCCAGAAGTGGTGAATGCTCCAACACTGGAAGTTTTTAAGAAGAGACTGGACAGCCATTTGCCTGAAATGGTATAGGGTTTCCTGCCTGAGCAGAGGGTTGGACTAGATGACCTCCAAGGTCCCTTCCTCCTCCTCCTCCTCCTCCTCCTCCTCCTTATTATTATTATTATTTCTTCACTTCAGCTTGACAAATGGAACCTTTGCAGAGAAAACTTACCGTAGATTTTTTTTAAAAATAATTCAGATTAAATATCTGAAGGCAAGTAAGTGGCTGCAACTGTAGATTGTTGAAAGTAGGGGCAGAACATGCCTCTTGAAGGAAAAAGATCACTAAGCATAAAGCCTCAAGCTACATGATACTCTGCATAAAATCTATTTTCTGCCTATCAATTTTCATATTTTTTTCATATAAGAAAAA
The DNA here is from genome assembly GCF_947247035.1 of Vipera ursinii. Taxonomy (NCBI): domain Eukaryota; kingdom Metazoa; phylum Chordata; class Lepidosauria; order Squamata; family Viperidae; genus Vipera; species Vipera ursinii. Next base: position 71,120,875 of record NC_139513.1, read on the forward strand.
ATCTAATAAAAAAATTAAGCTTGAAGAGAAAATCATAGTGGTGTTAAAAACCTGAGTCTGACATGGGATGGAGCAAAAGTCTTTTGTTAAGAATCACCTCTTATTTGTGTGGCTGTGATATATCTCTGTGCCTTTTGTGCTGGGTCCATTTATGCTGCCCAACTCCAAGCATAACTGATAGAGTGGCAAAAAAGGTGTGCGGGTGGGCATATGTTCATGAAAGACCACAAGACTGGTAATGGGAAATAATTTAGTTCTCATATTTTATAGAATAAACAGAGGCCATCTTCGTAGTCATTCCTGTCGTAATCACTTCCCAATTGGATGAAGGCACTCTACATGGGGGTATTCTTGAAGACCACCCAGAAGCTACAACTGGTTTAGAGCATGCTGTGATTTGCATATGTTACACTGCTGTTACACAAGCTGCACTGGCTTCCATTTGCTTTCTGGGCACAGTTCAAAATGCTGATTTTCACCCCTCTCAAAGCTCTACGTAGCACAGTAACTGATTATTTGCCAGATGGCCTCTGCTTGAGGATATCTGTCCATCGCACTAGCTTAGACTCCCTTTCTTCACATTTGTTATCTACTGGGCTTGGGAGGCATGCCTTCTCTGTCCTGGCCCTTTGGTATAGCTTTCTACCTGAGATTTTGCTTGGTTAAGTTTGCTATGAGCCCCACAGGATCAGTGTGTGTTTTAAGCAGCAATATACAGCAAGTTCTTTAAATGAAGAAAGAAGTGTAAAAATGGTAAAACAATTGTACGGAGGAAGGCATTTCTCCAGGTGAGGCATATTCAATATGGAGAGGTAGACTAGAAATAGAATTATTCAATCGCATTATATCGACTGCAGTTTATGGAATACTAATGTAAATATTATTTTAAGAGCAATAACAGCCCAACAAACTTCCTTGAGCTAGCAGAAGAAAGACAATCAAAAGAAAATGGTGATAAAGAGAAGCTGGGATGTAGTCCCCCTCTTTCGTTGGGCGCCAACTGCCTCTAAAGTTGCTCTGTTTTGGAAACTACTTTCCAACTATCAGCTAAGGAGAGCTAGGAAGCCCAACAGAAAGTGCTTTGTGTTGCCTGCCAGCACGTCTGAGGGTTTTCAAAACCTGGCAAAGTAGCCTGCCAGAGATTTGCCTCCAGTCCCTCTGTCGCTCTTCTGGGAGACTTCATTTCTTTCATAAGCTGATGGCCAGCCCCAGGTGGGCTAAACTTTTGTTCCTGTGAGAATATGAGAACTCTTGGGGCAGTTTTTGTGGATGTTAAGGGGAGACACTCATCTTGCTTACTGATGAAGTGAGATGATTAATTTCCCTTCTACTTAAAACCTTGTGGCCTTTAAAAAAATACTGGCCTAGAAAAGTTCAGCAACTGAATAAATGAGAAGAACCACACTCCACCTGCCAAGTTCTTTAGCTAATTGTTTTCCCCTCAATATTGTTCTTTTCAATGCAGCACAGTTGGTATTATCAACCCTCTGCTCTGAGCAGCAGGTCAGAATTTTTCTGGAGGTTAGGTTTTGGAATTTATGAAGAATTGGTAAACTTTTTTTTAAAAAAAAATGAATGCTGGGTTATTCTAGTAAGCAAAATAAAATGCAGAATCTTGTCTGAAGTAGCAGTATTAATGACCTCATATATTCCTGCTTACAGTTTTCCTGCAAAAAAAGTAGATGATGCTATTTTCCATCCATAATTGGAATCTTCCAAATTTGTGCCCAATAGTCTAATTAGGAAAGAGAAGACAGGATTCCTTATGTAATTGCTTTCCTTTTTTTCAGATTTAGTTGTGGGCCTTCTACGCCCCACTGCATTAAATTTAGCCCATTTCCCTAATGGCCTTCTCTTCCTGCTGCCGCTGCCTTTTCTGTTGCTCTTCTCACTTTCTTCTGCTCATGCACAAGAGCAGGGATGCTGCCTGTACAGCACATGCCAAGTGCATTTCTCAGTTCTGGTCCAAATGCAACTGTGCACTTGAAAGGGACAGAGGCAGCTCTGCTTACAGCCAGAGATTTAAAGCATTCAGCCTGTTTAACATCTAAAAAAAGAGTTAAGGACTAACTTGGTTATGGTGAGCAAAGCAAAAGTGCTAATAGCTCTTTATGGGAAATGACAATAGCAGTACCAAAGGGCTGAAAATTAAACCTACTCAGATTATTTTACTATGAGAGTAACTAAACATTATCATAGCTTGCAAGAGACTGGGAAGTGATTGTCTTTCAAATACTAGTAGATGTAGGCTCAAATGTTGTCTAAATTTGGCTGCCTGTGACTTTAGATTAACCCAAGGTCCAATCTAGACATAGTTACTTGACATTCCCAAGGCTGATGCCAATATCATCTTCCAACCCATGATTTCAAGCTGGACTTTTCTGTCTTTATTCAGGACCCTACTGAAGATACACAAAGCAATATATTTACAGTGTTTGTGTATGTCTCTCTCTGTGAGTGTGTCTGTGTGCATGACTCATGTATGTGTGTGTGTGTAGTTCGGGGATGAGGTGGGGGAATGGCACATACTGAAAATTTGAGTATAGCTAAGCAAAGCCCAGAAAATGTGCAACCTGTCCCTATCCATGTTGGGAAGGAGGGTGCTCAACTCTCTGGAGCAGGAAATCAGTAACCAAAGCAGCTCCACGCTTTGTTATATTGCCATGGTAGTGCTGCTGCCTGATGGTTAGGAGCAGAAAATGTGAAGCACTGCTTGAATTTATAACCCTTTTTTTAAAAAAAGAATTCTGTAGTAATCAGAAAAGGCTTGCCTTAGCTTTCCACCTGTAAAATCTAAGATAAGATATTATTTTGATTTCTTATATATATATGTGTGTGTGTGTGTGTGTGTGTGTGTGTGCATGTGAATTCACAGTGAAGTTTTCATTTATTTGTGAGAACTAATACCAGATATTAATCTCTCTTCTCTCTCTCTCTCCCTCCCCCCCCTGCTGATACAGGACCTCAGTAGTCCAGCATTTGCTGCCTGTTTGAAAACTGTTTGCCAGAGAAAGGAAGGTGCTGACTTCAAAAGGAAGACATGAACTCTACCGAAATCCCCATCCAGACAGAGATGATAGACATTGTGCCAAATGGAAAGCATTCAGTATTAAATACCTCTTCCATGGGAAATGACAGGTGAGGTGATTTGCAAGGCCCGTCTTATCTGACTAACTCAGATTGCAGGATTGAGTTAATGCACTTGTCCTGGATGTAAAGATTATCTTTTGTAGTGAACGGGATTACTATTACGTCACTCTCTGATCCACAAATGTTTGCCAATTACCACCCACTCACTCTTGTGCTGCTGTTTCCACTTCCGTTGTTTTAATCTGCCCTCTTCCCATGACTAAAGAACACTGCTGGTTCCTCCTGATCAATGCTGCCACCTAATTAGTGACCTGCAGATACCCCAAACATTTTTTGTTGAGTCTGATTCTTGGAGACTGCCTGAACAAGTCCCTGCAATTTTCTTGGTAAGGTTTTTTTGCCATTGCCTCCTTCCTACAGCTGAGATAAAATCCAATTGGCTTTGTGCCTAAGGTGGAACTAGAACTTATGGTTTCTAGCCTGATGCCTTAAGCACTGCGCAACACTGGCTCTTAACCCCAAACATACGAGTAAAAAACCCTCTCGAGTAAGTACAGAACTGTATATTCATTATTTAACACAAGATCAAATAGAACAGAAGAATGAAGACTAATTGTTCTTAACATCTCAGCCCCATGACCTACGTTGTACTACTAGGTTAGTACAATGGTCCTCAAATTATGACCACAAAATTTATGTTGCTAAGTGAGACATTTGTTAAGTGAGCTTTGCCCCATTGTATCATCTTTCTTGCCACGGTTGTGAATCACTGTAGTTGTTAAGTTAGTAACATGGTTGTTAAGTGAATCTGGCTTCCCTGTTGACTTTGCTTGTCAGAAAGTTGCAGAAGGGGATCATATGACCCCAGGACTCTGCAGCCGTCATAAATATGAACCAGTTGTCAAGCATCTGAATTTTGATCATGGGACCATGAGGGTGCTGCAATGGCCATAAGTGTGAAAAAATGGTCATGTCATTTTTTTTCAGTGTTATCGTAACTTTGAACAGAAAATTTACAACAGATTGCAGTGGACCACAAAACGTCATTTTCTGCTACAAATGAGTATTTCTGCCTGAACTGATAGAAAGATATTGGAAAAATGAGGTGAAATGGGCAGCAAACGAATCAAATAAATAAGTAAATAAATAAATAAAACTTTACACTGATTACTATCCATCACACAAGATAAGTTATTCCTCTTGCTCAGTCTGAGAATATGTTTAAAATACTTAACTGCACACAGTTATGTAGTGTGTATATTATAAAACGTGAGACTTTTGTACAGCATGATAAAGATTCAACTTAATTCAATATTCTTAGCTAACCCTTTTGCCTATATTATGAGAGACAGCCATTTTGTGAAACAGTTCTGTTTTGTTTTACTAGTCTCCCCTCCGTTCCTCTCTGTGTCTCTGTGACAAAAGGACTTGACTCCTCATTGACTATGCATCTCCTCATGTGTACTATGCATGAGGGGAACCTTATGGGAAATGTCTGAGTTCTGCTGACTGACAAAGGAAGAACATTCATAACAGCAATAAATCCTGATTTACCTAATCAATAGATGGACATAATGGAAGCTTTGGGACTTTCTATTTAGGCAGCTAATAAATGCAAATTTGTTTGTTATTGATTTTATGGTGTTTTCAAATTTGCAATCAGATACACAGCTGACAGGAATGTTACAGTTTTCCAGCACATGATCATATTTTCCCCCAGATCATACTTTTATTGCCTCTCTCTAGAACTTTCAAGAAACATAGGCTAAAGTCTATGTTTAGAGTTAACTGCTAGTTTTTGGAGCATTTATTAAGAACAAGCACTTCTTCTGGCACTATTTTATATGATAATAGGAAGTAGTAAACTTTTTAGTTTTTTTAAGAAAATAGGACATATTCCTGTAATCACAGGAAGTTGAGTTTATTATATCAAATATGTTCTTAGTAAATGTAGTGCTGTACAAGTCAGCTCTTTGAAAAGCAAAAGTATATTTGGAAAAATGGGGCTTTAAGGCTTATTCATTCTATTCTTTCGTCATATTTGAAACTATTTTCACAAATGATACTATTGCCCTCTGGAAAATAATAAGGAACTTTGGGAATACATAACAAAAGTTAGAACAGAAAGGGGTTAGACGCTGTGTGAAAAGACTCCTCAATAAGATTATTTCTTTTCAGTATGTCTAAGAAGTAGACCCTAAGGAAAGGAGAGATAATTCTGCAACACTATTACCACTGGTAGTAATCCCTTAAGCCAGAGTTGGGAAAGGAGGAATTTCTAAGAGAAGACTGCTTAAAGTTTTTCCCCCCTCCCTATTATCTTGTGGCAGATTTGATGAGAACCAGGCAAATGTAACAGAGATGGAGGAGTTTCTTCCACATGGTGCTGAAAAGAAACAGACCCATTTCACAGATGTAAGTTTTGGTATATTATTCTGGATTGATGGTTGCAATTTGGATACGCATTGATAACTAAGTCATACATCTCCAGGGAAACTATTAACAGAAAAGATGGAAGACCAGTGCATATTTTGCAGGTGGTCTGGACAACAGCCCTACAAATCCATTCCAAAAAGAAAGAAGGATGCAATCTTTGGTTGTGTCCTTCTAGTCTACAACAAATAGCCTCTGAACCCAAACCAGACTTTTGATGGTCTTTTCTCCTTGCTCTGCCCACCCAGATGTTGGGTTAGAGGCAAGGGAATCAGAATGGAAGGACATGTATCTATGATAACTCTAATATGAGAAAGATTGCTCTCAAGCCCTAGGCTGAGAGAGGGGATAAGTAAAAAAAGAGGTCACCTTTCTCAGTAGCCAGTAGAAAAAGAAATTGCAGTACAATGTTAGGGAGTCTGGGAAGTTCACCTGGACTTTAGTCCAGAGAGAACAGGATTTCAGAGCAGATGTTGCATAGGGGTACCCTCTTCCTGAAGCTTATGATAAGAAACATATGGGCAGCAAAAGATGAAAGATGGCTAGCATAGACCATGGCCTACTCCTTTTTGACAGGGGTTGAGGACGGTGCGTAGACACAGGGCAGAGAAGTGTTATGCTGACATACAACTCTCTCTCAGATGCACACTCTTGTTTCTGTTTCAGTTTGAAGGGAAGACTTCTTTTGGGATGTCTGTTTTCAATCTCAGCAATGCCATCATGGGCAGTGGGATCCTTGGGCTGGCATATGCTATGGCCAACACTGGCATCCTCCTCTTTCTGTAAGTGCTGTGCTCATCATCAGAAGAGCTAGAGAGGGAGCCACCCTCTCTTTTCTCAGCCAGATACTCTCCACAAATTTGGGGAATCCCAATATGATGAAAGGTTAAGCTGATTGTGGGGATTCTGGACACTCTGATCCTAAATCCCTGGAGGAACTGCACTGTTCTGATATCTATGGGCAGCTTGTGCAGTTCTCTGTTGGTTTACTCTATATACAGTACTTGTTTTCCAGGGAATTTTATACTGTCTGATAAAGCAGATCCTCATGTTATTGCTCTGGTAGCTTTTTCTTGCCAGGGAGGATTATCATGTAGCTTTGTCCTGATTACTTGGGATACAGTGGATTTGTCCATTACTTTGGGAAATGTCAGAATGGATTTTTCCCCCTGTTTTATCCAAAGTCTGTTACACCAATGCCTTATTCTAATGAAATGGGACTCCAATCAATGCCCGGTTCATGTTATAAACTCAGAAACATGGCTACTAAACCAACACAGACAGAGTGCAACACCCACAATTGCAATTGCAGCCCACAACTAAGATAACTTATGATTCAATGGCATGCCCTTGGATCTGAGAATATACAAGCTGGTCAAAATATAAAGACATCATTTTATGCTTCTTGCCTTTATAAGAAACTACTTAGCTTAAGGACAGACATGATGTTGGATCATTTATTTACACATTAATGAACAGAAAAGTTGGCAGAATTTGACCCTAAGCTAAGGTTATTGGCAAATTGAACTCTCATAATCAGAAAATCAGCTGAACTGGGTGGACAGAAGCCTTGGGAAGGAAAAAGACAAAGGAGGTTTGTTAGGTTCCCATGATGTGGGAAGTTAAGGTGGGCTGGAGCAGGTTAGTCTGGGGACAAACAGAACTGTAGTCTATTGATGGTTTGGAGCAGGAATTTATGCTAGAGAACACAAAGGATGCTCCTTTGCAATGAAGGGAGCCAGCAAACCTCTGCTTGGAGAACAAAGCCTCCAGGAGCTCTCTGCCTTCTATATAAAACACTTAGTATGATCCTGAGTGACAAAAAAGCTATATTAGGATGGCATAAATGGGGAGGAACAAGCAAGTGCCTGTGAACTGGAGGCAGAAAAGAACAGTGGAGGAAGGTGATCATTGCAAAAGATCTTTGAGGATGACTCCCATCATGAAATACTGTACGGATGAGCTCTATTTCATAGAATGTGTTACTTCATAGAATCCCTGCAGAAAGGGAAGGATCCTTCCTAAACTGCATGGTAGCCAGCAGCAACACAGCCACCTACTTTGCTTTGCCTCTACTAGTCATTTCCCTCTGGCCTTTGCCTGAAGTAGAGTTGCTATTTCACCCTGAACAGTTAATGAGATGGAGGACAGGGCCAGCTCCTAATTAATGTGGAGATCTCTTGCTATGTAAACGTTAGCTCATTCTTCTGTTTTTTTGTTAAGAGTCACCAGCCTCAACAGATTTCTTCTTGCTTGTATCAATTCCTTTCCCTACAGTAATTTTTACCTGGGTGTTAACCATTCTTGTTGACCATACAAACCAAGGTGCAAGGCCAAAACGTCTGCAACCACCATGGGAGCCAGGTCTAGGTCAGAGCTGTTCATCACCCTCTTCCATTTTAAATCTACTCTCTGAATCACCCATTACTAGATCCAACTCAGACCTCTGGATTCATTAATGCTTCATGCATGCTTTTCCCCCCCCCCTAAGATTTCCTGTTCTTCCATTTGTCTGCACCCCATGGACATCTGTATCATTTGCATCTTCACAAGGATGAGAATGACTGCATGTTGGAAGGAATGAACTGCTTTCAGTGAAGTGATCCGTTTTCTGCTTCCGAGGCTCCCTGGGGCTGATTTCTCATTTGATTTGAGCTTCTTGTTGGGAAGAGCAAAACATGGGCTCACAAGCCCTCCCAGGTTCTGGGAAGCAATTCAGCATCATGCGGTACCCTGCAGAGAGCTTTGCTTTTGTTCTTTGGTTGCGTTCAGTCACAAAGTTCAGCTAGGGATAGTGCTGGCATGCCTGTCCTCAATCTGCCAAGCCACATTTCTTTCACCAGGAAAATTTCATGTCACTTTCAAAGCAAACATGATCAAGCCCCCAGTTTTTCTAGAACGCCTTCTTCTGGGGAACAGACGTATTCATTCCCCATCCTTCTTGCTACTCCTATTTTTAGTGGCTGCTCGTAATTTTGGACTGTAATTATCCCATAGAGTTGACAATCCTTTCTTTAAAACATCCCTGGGGTGTATTTGTCTGGAAACCTCCTGTGTTCTCACTTGGTGGCCCACAAGGGGACCACACTGTGAACCCTGTCCTGCAGTTGTCCCACTTCTATAGGCAACTCATGGAGAAATTCAAGAATTTGATATTTCTGTGTTTGAGCAGAGTTATATTTCATAGGGGAATGTGACTTTTCATGCCAAACATTGCTTAATAGGTTTAGTAGGTCTATCTGCTTCTTAACTATTTTAGATGGGCTGGTTAAGACAGAGTAGTCTTAGAGATTCACTGAAAGAAAAAAAATGATCCAGAAACACAGTAACATGCCAGTGTCTGGAAAGAAGGCTCTGCTATTTCAGTGGGAGCTGAAATTATAACTGTTTTTCTTGTGGTAGTTCAAACTTGGGACTGTGAATGTTCTTATACTATAGTTCTCATCACTCCGGCCATCAGCAATGATGGCTGGGGTAATAGACATTATACTCAAATAACACTAAAGGCCCAAGGATAGGAAACTCCAGGAGCAATTTTAGTCAAGAGCTGGCAATTATGTGTCATTCCTGTCCAGTCAGGATTGGTGGCTCAGCAAGCAAAATGACACATGCAGAAGATTGTGGAAATTCTCTGGAGCTCTTTAGGCAAAGGTTTTTAGAAATGCAAATAAATTAGACTAAATCCATAGTGAAGATTGATTCAGAGAGCAGGACAAAAATAAAACCAGCAGTGATTCCATCATGGACAAGATTCAGAAGAAGCACTTGGGAAACTGGGAAGGGATAGGCATTAATGTGCTGGGCCTGCCTCTTTACAAAATTGGGTTGGAAAAACAGACTTTGAAAGAGGGACAGGTGGGGGTTACTCCATACCTAGTCAGGTAGTTTAGTTTGAAGTACTTTCCAGCAATTACATTAGGAGTATCTGGCAGGAGGCATCAAAAATGTCCAGGTGGTGCCTACAACAGTGTAATCCAAGCCCATAAAGAAAGGGTGGATCTTTGGTGTCATGGATGTGGCTACCACCTTGACTTTTCTGACCTCCACCTGTGGACACCCCTACTTTAGAGTAAGACTGTTGTTAAATTTGCACTATAATTGGAAGAATTCATTGTAGGTATGTTGAGTAATCGTACCCATCATTTTTTACCTACTTGATGCCAGGATGGGGATGACTGATACAAAGTTAAGGGCATATCAAGAAAGTTAAGTAGACATGGTAGCAACATTTCTTTTACTGTGTTTCTAATTACTTCCAAATTTGAATGAAAATCCTGCTATTTCAGATCTGACCTAGTGAATATTTAGCAACATATATTGTCATAAATTCATTTTTTTCTTTATCTGCATCTTTGGGCAACAACTCATTCCCTTTCATCTTTATGTGTGGTGATAGCAATGTGCCGGGTGGAGAGGACGGATGTGAAACAGGATATTGGAACATTTAATACACAGTAAACAATTTCAAAGCTTATCAAAACAGCATTGCTTCTTTCAGAATGATCATATTATATTCCAATCATGTGATTACACTATAGAATCTGAATACAGCATAGGGGCGTTATCTTCTGGAGCTCTTTTTAATTTTTTCTCGTTTTGATAATGGCAACATGTACTGAACTAGAATACAATTATTTGCCTGTCATTTATTCATGGAGGTAGTTCTTGAAATGATGAATTCAATGATTGAAACAATAGTTCAGTCTTGAATGAACGAAACTTCTGTCCAAATATAGGATAACTAATGCTGAGAGAGAATTAGTTCCCAGCTGTTTGTGAGTTCATGCATATGTGGGTTTTGCCCTGTATTCTCCTGGCTTCCATTGCAATATATTATCCTCTGGGTAGAATTAATTCACCTTTTATAAATTAAAGGGTTAAAATAACACACTCATATTAGAACAGTTCATAATATACCACTCCTGCAGCTTTGTGTGCACCTGTTCAGGGAAGCCAGTACCTAATAGATCTCATATCAATAGTATATTGATAGCCACATTCATGAAACCTAATAGTTCTCATATCAAGTTAATGCTCTTAGGAAACTGCATCTTCCTCTCATCACCCTCAGTCTGTGAGTTTTATCAAGTAGGATGGAGTAAATAAAGTAATCAGATGGTAAAGCTATCCTAAATCATATTTCTGGGCAATAATGTGCATTTGTTTCTCAATGTTTGGATTTTTGTTTAAAGAACTGCACCATTTGCTGATCATAGAAACATATTTTGTTTCTTTATGGTTTTTCTCTTGAACCTTGTCCAGCCTCATGTACTCCAAATGTATGGAATTGCAATAACATTGAAGTTGATTAGGGTGATTGTGGATGGTGGAGTTGTAGCCCAACATAGTCCAGGACAGGAATTTGAATTAGAAGAAAGCCACCTGGGTGATTCATCTATGATCGCTGATAGAGTGTTTTCATTCTGTAATGTCTAATTTAAAAGCTCCAGATACCCCGTTCAGAAATTAGAAAATTGCTTTTGGAATTAGATAAAGTTTGGGAAGTATTTCACAAAAAGAAAAAGTAATTGAGATATGCTCCAGTTGTGGCTTCAGAAAACTGTTAGAAGACCACACCCTCTCCTGCTGGACTTGTCCACTATGCTGTCTGTAAAAGAAGTTGAGATTCCCTCTTAAATGTTTTTTGCCCAATATTATCCCAGTTCTTTAATCAAATACGTATCTTCTTTTTCCCCTAGATTCCTCTTGACTACTGTAGCTCTCTTGTCCAGCTATTCTATACACTTGCTGCTTAAATCCTCAGGGATTGTTGGTAAGTGTGATAAACCTGCTGAGAAATACACAGAGGTTTCAGTATACCCAGTTCTATGCCATACGATACGACATCTGGCTGTGACTAAATTAACGTACTCAGCTAGAAGATCAATTGAGACTACATTAATTCTGTCTTGAATTCCATGATGGACAAAAGATGGAATAACTGCTAAATAAATAAGCAGACTGTGGGGCAATTGCATTGATCCTCTCTCAGCAAACTCTGATCTGAGTACCTTTTCTACTTCAGTCAGCTGTATCTCTACATGCTGTTATCTGGTAAGTCTATTCCTAAAGCTAGGGAACAAACAGCCCAGAGTCACATTGTAGGGGAGATAGGTGGCATAAAAAATTAATTAATTAAAAATAATTAAAATAAACAAGAGGGGGTTGTTGGGGTATAATTGCCCTAATAGTAGAGCTGGTTCAACTTCCTTAAATCTGACTTTGCTGGTGGTTTCACTTAATCTCATCCCAAAGGTTACATTTAGTCTTCAGCTGAACTGCTGGTACTCTTGCCAAATGCCTTGATTGTTTCTCCACTTAAGCAGTGGAAAGAAATTTTCACTATAATAAAAACTGATAAAGACAGAGATTAACATAAATCTCTGTCAACTTTGTATATTTTATTTTAGAAATGTAATTTGCAGGGGTTGCTGTGTACGTAAGAACAGCTGTTGTTTTTATTCCAATTACTTTTGTTATGAGAAAAGGGCCCAGCCCAAAACATTGTTCATTATGTCACTGAAATAGTGTGGTTTTATTCATATGTTATTTTCTTTTTGTTAATTTTTGATATCATGTAGGAATCCGAGCCTATGAGCAACTGGGTTACAGAGCCTTTGGGACACCAGGGAAATTGGCAGCTGCCATTGCTATAACACTACAAAACATTGGAGGTAGGAAAAAACTGGTCATGATCACATCGTCCTTTCTAAATACTGTAAAAGCCCTTTTACCTAGACCTCCTGGAAAGCACTGTAGAAGAAAGAATCATGCAGGCAAAAATACATTCCTAAATCACTTTCCCTCTGTATCTTAAGTGGCCTCCATCCTCTGGTAACTTCTGTCTCTTTCTTCAGCGATGTCAAGCTACTTATACATTGTGAAGTCTGAACTGCCTCTAGTCATCCAGACCTTCCTCGCCCTGGAGGAGAAAACAACGTAAGTGTCCCCATGTGGCTCCTTTCTACATTTTCTATACCTATATGCCATATTTACATTGTTCTGCCTAAGGAGGATATGATGTCAACAATGGATAGTGTGCTTGGCTATAGTGCTAGATTCATAAATGTATACTGTATATCTGTAGCCTCAAATGCATTACCAGTAATATTGGGGAGAAATTTTTTAATATCCCTGCTCTGTTTATGTCTCTCCAATTTAAGTGCAACTTGCCACTATGGTAGATGCCAATTATGTTTATTGTCTAATCCTGATACCCCAGCTCTTAGTCTTTGGCATGGTCAGTGGAGACAAGGTGGTAGCTGTAAGCTGGGTGGTCAACCAGAGGCAAGCGGCAAAGCAAAGAGGACAGCTGGTTCATTACAAAACTACTTTTGGATTATTAGCCCAGGCCCCAAAGAGAAATGGAGTGCGGGGAGAAATACTATTATAGAAATGCCTGAATCGTACTGTACTTTAAACCGTTGGGCGCGTTTCCTCACTTCTGGACTCTCAGACACCCATTTCTTCTCCTGTCTTTATTCATGAGCTCTCCGCTCTCCCCACCTTCTCCTTCCCTGTTGCTCAGCTCCATTTAACATCTTTCTAGTAGTATAGAGATTTATCTCCTCTGGACAATCTGTTACAGGGATTTCACAGCATTAAGCCACTACTATTTTTAATGGACACCAACATTGAATAAACCCTCTGCACAGGATTAAGCCAAAGTGAACTTCCAATCCATGTGTGATGCTCCACTTCTTTCTGTCCTGGATGTATTAATCAGATCTGTTTCTGCTCATGAGCTGGCTGGGCTTCAGCAAGCCTTCTTCCATCCTAGCAAACCCAAGGGTTAGTTAAGGAAATTAGTATAGCAGTAGGCAGTGAGAGATCCTCTCCCTTGGATTTGTGAATTGCCATCAGAGACCCAAAAATGTATCACTCCTCTTTAGGCCTGAGATGTGAAGAGGGCAAAGCCACCATTATGTTTGCTTCTTTCCTTCAGTGTGAGATGCATCCAAGAAATTCTTATAGGTGTTTTGTGTTATTAGCAGTATGTTTATCTGGCAGTAGTCCCAAGACTGGGCACTCTGAAAACATACATGGCCAGCAGGACAGCAGAATAGAATATTTCATTATCATTGGAAAATCTTTTTTAAAGAAGCAGAGCACATGTTGACTGCAAAGAAGAAACTTGAAAATGGCAACTAGGTTCTTGTATTGCCCTAAACAATGATATGGTCAGTTTGGTTTTGGCTTAGTCTGTGGTATGAACCCAACTATTGTGGGATCGTATCGTGATTTATGATGTGGAGCAATGTGCGCACTCAGTTATTGTAATGCACAGTGCATGTACTGAACAACTCTGAAATCATTTATATTTTAAGAGCACTGTTGAGTAAGGGATTTCATTTGGAAAGAGATATATCTTTGGCAGGATTTGGACTGTCCCAAGTTGCAAAGCTGGATACCACAAGCTCAGCAGAGGTATCAGCATGTACTTGGGAGAAAGGTTGTGCTGGGTGACCTTTAATTACAGCCAATCTGAGAGTCAGGCTAAAGGTCAAACTAGGACTTTTAAAATGGAAGAAGAGCAAGAGTTTTTGCTTCTGAGGAAACAGGCTGGGTAAAATAGGTGGTGATTCAGCTTTGGTCAGTTTCTGGAACTCAACCTGAACAGGCTACAAGAGTAAATTGGGAATGAGAACAGCCTCCTTTTACAGCCTGCTTTGGTTCCTCTTGGACTGTTTCTTGTTACAAGAGGTCTTTCCATGGGCCAAAACTGAAGGAGCCGCAGTTCTTTCTGACCTACATCTTACAGTGCCATTCAAGACTAAAGACCCTGGGCTCACTTTCAAGGGTCTCGGAGTCTGGCAGATCCTGATTCAGGGCAAGGATTTCTTTATACTCTGAAATTCTTATAACCAGTCCCCTCTCCCACTTCTGAAATGTTTGTCTCTGCTTGCTTGAAATGTCTCTCATTTCTTTATGAGTTTCCACACCCACCCTTTTTAATCCCAAAGCTTTCCCCATAAAATAAAATAGTTAATATAAAATTGCCTTCCAAAAATAGTGTTCTTTCTTGGATTATGAAAATTAAGCCTGTTCATACCCAGATGTATCTGTCTTTAAATATTACATGAGTCATGCAGAATTCTGGTTCCCTGGCTTATAATGTTTCCTTTTCTTGTCCTTAGCCTCGTGGAAAAATATGTGAGGTACTGAAATACTAAACAGAGCTTTTCCTCGTGTGCTTTTAGACTAGGCCTTGCCTTAGAGCTCTCTTTGGAAGGAAACTTGGTAAGATTTCCTTAGATTTGGATTAAGGTTTCAAGGGCTCAGGTTAAAGACAAATGGGAAGAGAGAGAGAGACAGACAGGCAGGCAGGCAGACAGAGCTCTCTCAGAACTATAGGAAGTGCCATGATTCAGTGGCTGAGTTCCATACAGTGTGTGCTAAAGGTTCAAGATTCAGTCCTGTTTTTCCAAGCTGAGCTGGCAAAACTCTGCCTTGGTGGAGCAGTGGGCTAATGCCTCCTTAAGTAACACCAGCTGCCTGCAATTAGTGCAGGTTCGCATCCCACCAGGCTCAAGGTTGACTCAGCCTTCCATCCTTCCAAAATGAGGACCCAGATTGTTGGGGGCAATTAAGCTGACTTTGTAATAATGCCGCTTGGGGGGTGTATGAAAGCCCTAATAAGCAGGCATATACATAGAATGAAGGCTACTGCTAAGCTTGTAAGCCGCCCTGAGTCTTCGGAGAAGGGCGGGATATAAATGGAATAAAAATAAAAAAATAAAAATAAATAAAATAAATAAATTTGAAAAGCTGATGTGGGTAATTTTGTTCTAATTAATAGAGTGGTCTGACTGATTAGATCCATATAGGAAGACTACTGTCTCAGAATATTGCAGCCAGAGTCTACTAGTCACAGAGAGATTAATCCTAATTGTATGATTCCAGAAAAGAGCCTACGGCATAAGGGGACCATGTGACCCCCAAGATCCTCAGGTTCCCCCCCCCTCCATATCCTATATAAGCTAAATGTTTTATTGTGACAGTGAGGATACATTCTGTGTATCCATACATATTAGCTGTGTTTAAGGCATTAGTATGATTTAACTGTATTAACTGTCTACCCACCCGCTTTTTTGCTTTGGCTGCATTTAGTTTGGAGAAATACCTCATGGCATGGTACTCAAAGAACCAGTGGCTATAAGTGATATCATTTTGACTGTGTCATTTCAGGGACTGGTATATGAATGGAAATTACCTGGTAATCCTTGTCAGTATCATCATTATCCTTCCTCTGGCCCTCATGAAACAACTTGGTAAGGTTTGCTTAAGTTCCTTAACCCTCATTTATGAGGATGACAAACACTTAATGACTATGCAGTGAAAGATGGAATTAGCAGGAAAAGCAGCATGCATATTGCTAGTATACGTGAACAGGAACTTTTGTTTCGCCAAGCGTTTCTAAAAAGCATGCGAATCACCCCCAATACCCACATCCACTGAAATGCTCCTCTTTAGGCTATCTACTATTGAGGATTAAAGTATTATTTAGAATTGGACAATCGGACTTTGCAAAATGGAAAACCCAAAGCGCTATTCCTTGAGAGCAAAATACTTTCAGGAACACACGCTTCAATAGATGCTTTCTAACAGCTAGACCTCTTTATAGACAGTAATAGTGAAAGAATGATGGAGAGAAAAAGAGGTAGAAATTTAGCACAACAGAGAAGCTTACAAATTACATTACAAATCCCTTGCAATGTTTTGTCTTCTCTTGTTCCAGGTTATCTTGGTTATACCAGTGGGTTTTCTCTCAGCTGCATGGTCTTCTTCCTTATTTCAGTGAGTTTGAATGATGATGCGTTATAAAGTTTTCTTTTTCTTTAACTCTATGTAAGATTTATTTTTGATACAGAGCTGTTCATGTCTATTCAGAAGTTTGATGCATTAAGGTCAACATGGTCTACTTCCAAAAAAAAATGAGCATAAAGTTGAAATTTTAATTAGTAACTATAAGTAGTTCTCACTTAACAACAGGAATTGTAAGGTTGTAAAGCACAACTTTAGATGACTGTGCCGCCTACCAATAGCAACAGTTCCAGCACTTCTGGTTGCTATTCCTTAAGTGAATCCTATGCTGACATTAAGGGTAATGTCACATGGCCACCATTTGTGACCTTCTGCAAGCTTCTCCGTTGACTTTGTTAAAAGCTGGCAGCGAAGTTTGCATTTGGTGATCATGTGAACATGGGATGCTGCAACATCATCACTGCAAGTTGGTTGCAATGCACCTGGATTACAATCACGTAAATATAGGGGCACTTCCACAACTATGAGACCAGTCATTGACTACCACTAGTTCAGCACTATGATAACTACTGAACGAGTAGTTGTTAAGCAAGGATTATCTGTACATATATTTCTATCTTGCCCCTCTTTTAAGAGTGGCAAGTACATTTTCCTGTTTCCTTTATTCACAGAGCAACTTGATGGGAAGGGTTAGATTAAGAGAGAGAGAATTATTCTGAGCTTGAGGGCTCCATTGAAACTTTAATACAAGTCTCTTCAATACAACAGTGCTGATGTTTTGGATTACAGATTTTAATTGGTCCCAGCCTATGGTCAGAGATCTTTACGTGCATGTCATTATTTCTGCTAAATTCTACCTTCATCAAACCAGATGCATCGAGACTCTGAATCCGGTCCTAAACCTTTTTCTTTTGAGTCATAAGGCAAAGGAGGAGGATTTTGTATTTCCTGCCATTGCTAAAATTGGATGGTGCTACTTTGTCAAGTGCAGACTGTCACAGTAAATAGCTTGTAAGCAATTTGCCTCCAGCCTTTGCAAGATGCATCACTACATTCTCACTACCTTGTCAGAAACACTGATCTATTCCTGGGAGAAGAAGCTTTGTACCATTGTGGGGGACAACAGGAGAAAACAGGGAATAGTGCCAGAGCCCTCAGAATGATAGCATGCATATTAATAAAATACAATTACAAAGTGCCTACTAATGCTGGGGAAGGGAGTAATTTTTTTTTACTCTTCTTCAAGCTATCATATGTTTTCAGGTCAGAAGTGGTTCTTAGTTTAAAATCAGAGGTCTTTGCAGATGTTTCATTACCCAAATGAGGAAACATCATCATGACATCAATGATGTTGCCTAGTTTGGGTAATGAAACATCTGGATGAAAACAACCAAGCTCGGAGAGCACCAAGGACCCTTTATTTCAATCCTGAGCTACAAATACTCTCCTTTATCAGTAATTTAAATGATGTACTGTATTGAAGACATTCATAGCTAATCAAATTGTAACTTTTGTCCTGAATTATAATAAGGACAATCCCGAAGGGCTTACCAGCTTGATTTTTTCTAACACTCCAGCCCTATAAATAATCGTAGTGTGATCTCTTGCAAAAAATAGTGGTAGTGCAATTATCACTGCGGCATTTGTGCTACTTACTTCTTGTTTTAAAAAGTTGCAATCTGCTGACATTATGGTAAAATGTCTTTAGTAAGCTATATAAGTAAATCTCCTTTATTATATACACTGGTGACATGCCATGCTGCCTAAAGCTTAGCATGTTTTACATTTACAAGCTTCATGCTGGTGCATGGTATGAACTACCTGGAGACATTTAATTTACTTATTGCCTGATGCTTTAGGCAAGCTACTCAGTGGGGTTTGGTGTGGGTTAATATTCTGTATCCCTGATTTTAATTTGTATTATTTTACCCTGCTTTTTATAACAGTGAATGAATTTAGCAACTGTTTTTCAGCAGCTGTTTTGAGTAGTTTT
This sequence comes from Vipera ursinii, assembly GCF_947247035.1. Lineage (NCBI taxonomy): Eukaryota > Metazoa > Chordata > Lepidosauria > Squamata > Viperidae > Vipera > Vipera ursinii. Next base: position 71,139,155 of record NC_139513.1, read on the forward strand.
ATCGTGTTTTATTGGCTTTTCTAGAACCTGTTTTAAGTTTATTTTATAAAGAAAAGCACAGTATATATATTTTTAAAAAATAATAAGAATTACCAGAACTTACAAGCTTAGGCTGCATATTTGTGTTGCTATCTTTGTATTAAGAGATACATACATGACGACAATTCAAATCATAAAGTGGGTTTCAAAATCACAAGACAGATTTGAGAAATATGATTTTGGAAAGTATGTACAATGTTTAGAACTCAGTTATTAAGTTTTACTAATATAAAGATGTGTGAGTATGAAGGTGGGTGTTTCAGTTGAAAGTGTAGTTCTCAGTATTCTCAAATAAAGTTATAGCAGCAAAAGGCCAGTTGATCCCTTCCGGATTTCTCTTTAACTCCTCTCAGTTCTAGTCATCAAGGCCAGCAATAAGGGACTGTGAGATTGGGATACATAAGATACGAAGGCATCATGTTTCCAGTATTAGCATATTATCAATCTGACAGTGGCGTAGCATGGGTTGTCAGCACCCGGGGCAAGGCAAGTAATTTGCGCCCCCTAACCCGTGGATTTTAGCACTCGAGTCTCTTCCACTAGATTAGTTAAAGAAACCCTTACCCTCTAAGCCAGGGGTGTCAAACTCAATTTCATTGAGGGCCGCATCAGCATTGCGGTTGCCCTCAGGGGGCCGGGTGGGTATGGCCAGGGTGGGTGTGGCCTACTGGGTGGGCGTGGCTATAGTGCGTATGGCCTACTGGGTGGGCGTGGCCAGCTCTACATCGTTCGCATCAAGGGTGCCTATGGGGGCCTGGGCAGGAGTGGGACAGATCTGAGGGTCTCTGGCAGAAGGAGGGTCTCTGGGCCAGGGCCAAGGCAATGGGGGCCGTTCCCTCACTGCTTCCAGGATGGCTTCGCGGGCCACATGAAACCACTTCACGGGCCGGATCCGGCCCCCGGGCCTTGTGTTTGACATGTCTGCCCTAAGCACATGTATTGTTTGTTATGAAAATACTGATGTAATTAAAGTAAAATGCATCTAATGCGCCCCCCCAGATGTTGCGCCCGGTGCGGCCGCCCCCCCCTGCACCCCCCATGCTACGCCACTGCACTCTGATAAGTGCACTTTCATATTGGATCTCTTTGACTGGCTGACATGACATGCATTCATCCCCAGAATAGCTACATAGAATTGTGAGAGTTGTGAAAGGTGTTCCAACGCATAAGGAGAGCCTTCATTTGGAGAAACAAAAAGCACCTTTGGAGAGAACAAGATCATTTCTAGTTGCTTTTTGTTTCTGTTTGTTTGTTTTATATAGAAATAGACTGAGTTATTGAGTGATTCTAGGTGAGTTACAATTTTCAGAAACTTGAAAGCACAGAATTAAAATTGGGGTAACATACAATATAATAAATATTCAGAACAGGATAAAAAAAGAAAAATAGGGCAACAGAAATAACAATAAGAACAAAATTAACCAAGACCGACTCTCACATATCTCAGTCAAGATCTTTAGTTCTGTATGGGTTCTTCCTATGTTCTAAGCCAGGGGTAGGCAACCTTGGCTCTTTTATGACTCATGGACTTCAACTCCTAGAATTCCTGAGCCAGCCATGGTTGCCTACCCCTGTAGGCTAATACTCAGAGGAAGAACCAGGTTTGTAAGGCTCTATAACAGGGGTGTCAAACTCAATTTCATTGAGGGCCGCATCAGCATTGCGGTTGCCCTCAGGGGGCCGGGTGGGTATGGCCTGGGTGGGTGTGGCCTACTGGGTGGGCGTGGCCAACTACATCGTTGGCATCAAGGGTGCCTATGGGGGCCTGGGCAGGAGTGGGACAGATCTGAGGGTCTCTGGCAGGAGGAGGGTCTCTGGGCCAGGGCCAAGGCAGTGGGGGCCGTTCCCTCACTGTTTCCAGGATGGCTTCGCGGGCCACATGAAACCACTTCACGGGCCGGATCTGGCCCCCGGGCCTTGTGTTTGACATGTCTGTTCTATAAAAACAGGTCAGGTTCATCCAAACTTTGGAGGGAAAATTGTTTCACAAGGCAGGTGCTGGGTCCCAACAGAAGACACTGTTTCATAGTAGGAACCCAAAGCATGCAGCTGTGCCAGATCTCATTGGACAAACAGAAATCTTTGAAGACAGGCAGTTCTGCAAATAACCTGACCCCATGCCATGAAGTACACTGATGCTTAAGGTCATCAGTCACTGACTGGTACACAGACATTAGCCATTCTTTCCTCAGATAACACATAGCTAGCTATCCAATATAGCTGATTTCTTACCTAGTGTCGAGTTCATCTGATGAAAATATGATTGAAATATGTGAAGCAGGCAAATAAAGTTCCTTGTATTGATGACTGTGTATCATCAAGCAGATGAGAACTTATGAGGTTTTATTTCCTCCTCAGGTCATTTACAAAAAGTTCCAGATTCCTTGTCCACTTCCTGAGCAGATCAACAACACAGGGAACCTGAATTACACCTTGGCTGGCACAAGCAGCTATCAAAACGAACACACTGCTGTGCAGGCTACAGAGGAAGATATTTGCTCTTCAAGTTTGTTCACACTCAACTCTCAGGTCAGATGAGTGGATCCATGATGAAGCCATCAGTAATTAATATAGCATTTATCAATCTAGGTGCCATCTAGATGTGTGAATTTTCAGCCAGCTGGTTGTAGGTGGGAGTATTGACCTAAATATCAGGAAGTGTCCACATTAGAAAATAGTTATCAGACCTATTATATCAGTTGTTTACTGTATTATTGACCTTTTACTATTAAATGTTAATCATTGTTCTAGAGCCAACTTGATACAAATAGTTTAAACCAATCTTCTCCAGTCTGAGATTCTCCAGATTACCAGGCTAACTGCGGCGGAGGTTATATTGATCTAAACTATGGAGCAGGAGTTTGTGAAATGAGAAAGAAATTAATTGGTAGAAAGAATAGGAAAGCAAACAGGAAGCTTACAAAAGTAGAGAAAGAGTTTTGAGGATAAAAACCATACAGCCAAAAAACAAGGTAAGAGTGAGGAATGAAAGAGATGAAGTGTAAAACATGTAAAGGTATAAAGGGCAACTTGAAAAAAGCTCAGGACTGAAGTGGCATAACCATCCTTTAGTGCAGTGGTCTCCAACCTTTCTGGCTTTGCGGATCAGTGCGGGGGGGGGGGAAGGTTCCACACGAGTGGTGCATGAACTCACCTGCCTGATGTACACACAAGTGGAGCTACAGGTAGGTGGGTGCTTGCCCGCCACTTTCATGGCCCAGTTCTGAACGGGTCACAAACCAGTAGTGGGCCGCAACCCAGGCATTGGGGGCCCCCTAGTTTAGTGGTTACTGCTGTCTGATGAAGTGAATGGAAGAATGGCCACAATAACAGATCTAGATTGGGGCTCAGGGTCTTGAGTTTCTGGGAGTCACACTTCTGTAAAAAATTGTCTCCACTTCTTCCATTCCGTGCTAATTTTTATTAACACTATTTTGGGATGTGCAATCTCTTTGCCTGGGTATTGTTGAGACCTTAAAGAAGCATCACCCTTGCATGCAGAAGCTTCTCTGACATTTCCCCAACATCTCTTCTCCCTTTTAACTTTGCAGACAGCCTACACCATCCCTATCATGGCATTTGCTTTTGTGTGTCATCCTGAAGTCCTTCCTATCTACACTGAGTTGAAAAAGTGAGTATGTACATATGTTAATAATACCTCACTGTTCACTGAAGTAGTGTTGCAAGTGAACAAACAGCATGGGCACCAGATTACTGAATTTAGAGGATGAATATAAAGGATGATGTTTTAAGACATCAGTTCTTTTTTTCCCCTCATGCACAGACACATTTTTTGCACATTGCCTACTGCAAATTCTGGACAGCTCCCTTCTCGGTCATAAGGAAAGACATGCAGCTCTAAGTACAAAAGGCCATACTGGTGGGTTCTGTTCAACAAATGTGTCTTTTCTGTTATTCCAGAAATGTTGATTCTCAGTAGGCAAGAGGACAAATACCTGCTCAAAAATGCATAAGGGTCAAGAGGTGAACTTTTGGGGTCTGTTAGAATTGCACTGTTGAGAATCAGTGATATAGTTTTCCAGTAGAATTCCATAGCATGGTTAGTGCGACAGAGGTTCATTTTAATTTAAAAACCATTTAGTGTTTCTCGGGATTTTCATCAAATAGTTTCCCCTCGCCCCATGATAGACAGATGATATACATGCCATCCAAACTCCTGTGACTTGTCATGTAATATGATCTCGCAGGATGAATGTTCAGGGGTTGAGTTTCATCAAGCATTTGTATTTTTAAACAGTAGCAAGGTAAGGAAGAAATTCAAATGATAATAATGCACTCTTTTAATAAATCAAAATAACTGCATGATTAACCTAAGTTAAATCCTTCTCATTGAGCTTTGGTATGTCTTTTAGCCCAACCAAGAAAAAGATGCAGTGCATCTCCAACATTTCCATCACAGTCATGTATGTTATGTACTTCCTGGCTGCCCTATTTGGTTATCTCACGTTCTATGGTAAGTTCCTTTCCATTGCCCTAGGAGTACATGTATGTTCTGAGGACCATATCCAGCCCATTAATATCCCTTTTGTAACTCCTAGAATTTGGTCCTTTTTAGTGTTTTGCAGGTGGGTGGGGGGTTGTGAGGTATATACTAAGCCTTGTAGAGATGTCAGGCATCCATTTGATCTCTTAAATCCCTCTCTTGCAAATTTTGGAATATGCCTACCAAGATACTGTACAAAGATTTGGGTAGCCTTCAAGCCAACAGAAAGTTTATAACGTATCCCATGTTCTGTGCTTCCTAATTAAAGGAGCAAAGGCAGATACTGAGGGCAGAAAGTACTGTCTTTTTAAAGCTGTAGCCTTATCCCTCGAGGACTAACCATTGGAATGCAGTTGGAGGCAGTTACATGTTGTTTGGATGCTCAACTCACTAATGAACTATACTGTAAAGCACCAACAGTAGTGATCCTTTCACATTTTGCAAAGCTTGTGTTCTCAGCTGTGCTTTGGACTGGCCTGTCTCATGCATTTCATTAGAGAACCTCCGAAGAAGAATGCTGAATCCTTGCATTGTATCCTGCACAAAGACATAATAGTATATCAAGTTTCCCTTGTTGTGCAATATAATTACTTACATGTTCATTTGAGAAAACTGTAATTAGCCTTTTACAAAGTTGTCCATGCCACCAGCCATATGATTGCAGCCTCCAGAAACAACAAACACCTCTAGGGTCTTCATTTCTAAAACAACAAACGAAAAAAAAAAACAGTTTGGGAGTGCTGTATAAAGAAAGTCCTTGTTCTATACTTAGCCTGATCAATGCTGCTATTCTGTTCTTGGCTGTCTCCTACAGGGCAGGTAGAATCAGAGCTGCTTCACACCTACAGCAGAGTAGACTCATTTGATGTGCTGATCTTGTGTGTGCGAGTAGCCGTGTTGATTGCTGTGACACTAACGGTGCCCATTGTTCTCTTCCCGGTGAGTTCTGCTGTCAGAAAACTGACAGAAGGGAGAGTAAATGTTATTTTTGTGTTGTGTGTGTCTAGCTGTTTTTTAAACTGGAATCTCAGTCTAAAATCTAATTCCTATCTTGCATGAATTCTTGATATCTACTTTTTGTAATTGAAAAAGGAATAAATATCAAGACAGCCTAGGCTGTAAACCAGTAAGGTCATTGTGGTTTTCAGCGGTGCCTTGGTTAATCGTTAATTGGTTTCGGGAGGCATGATGAGTACCAAAAATGATGAGTACCAAGCAATTTTTCCCCATAAGGAATAATGTAATGAATCATAAGGCAGCCAACATCAACAAGTTCTAGCTTGTGTGTTGAGTACCAAACACACAATGAATACCAGGTCAAAATTTTCACGTCAAAACGTGTTGAGTACCAAATTCAATGAGTTTCAAAGCAGTGGAGTACCAAGGTACCACTGTTGTTCAAAACTATAGCACCACTGTGATAGATACAAGCAGGGGATAATAGCATATAAGTTCTAAGCACTGGTAGACAATTAAGGAGGAGTTGTATTTTAAGTTTTTGTTTTTTCTTTCCGTAACATAAGGTAATACTAATAGTAGTGTTGTAGCCAGGGAAGTTGAATCATGTCCACTTTTGTTTTTAAATGTACATTTAATAAAATTTTCAAGAAAAAAAAGGAGGAGTTGTAGTTATAGCTGTCATAGTCCACCAAATTAGAAATGGGAACTGGAGTCAAAAATTAAGCCATTAGATCAGAAGTCTAGTCAATTGGGCAAAAAGATAAATTCAAGTAGCTGTGATGAAGTGGCACAGGAGTCAAGACAGACCATACGTACAGTGAAGAACTCTGCAGTGTTTCTAAAATGTGAATCTGACCACTTTTTCTTTCTTCAGGTGCGCCGTGCAATCCAGCAGATGCTTTTTCCAGACAAGGATTTCAGCTGGATTCGGCACATTATCATTGCTTTTGTGCTACTGACATCTATTAATTTGCTTGTTATTTTTGCTCCCTCCATCTTGGGAATCTTTGGCTTAATTGGTAAGTCTTGCATTCCCGGAATCTTTTTTTTAAAAAACAGATACTTTTTATTAAGGATTTTAACAATACTAAAGGATAATACAAACTATTATAAAAAAAGAAAATAGAAAAGAAATACAAAAAGCAAAAGAAGAAAGTAGGAAACTGACAGAAGGAAGGAAGGAAGGAAGGAGAGAAGGAAGGAAGGAAGGAAGAGGAAGGAAGGAAGGAAGGAAGGAAGGAAGGAAGGAAGGAAGGAAGGAAGGAAGGAAGGAAGGAAGGAAGGAAGGATATATAAGAAAGTTACTGATGTCAAACTATTACCGCTATGTAAAATGGATTCTGCATTTTGGCAAAATATCCACTCTGGATATTGTTTATGGATATAGATAAAATCATTTACATTTTGAAAAATGTTGCTGAAAAGTATTTTTAATACACAAGGGAGAGTCAAAGTTCTTCCATAAATAAACAAGCTCCTAACAATAGAAATTGCATTAGGAGAATAATTATTCCATATTCCTTTGAGAACATCCATGGGATTCCTCAGTGTCCTGTTTTTCCAGGATCAAGGCCATCTTTTAAACTTGTTTGTTTGCCATGTAATTCCAAAGGGCTCTTCTTTGTTATTTTCGCTCCTAGCCACTCATCAGTTGCTTTCCCCCCACCCTGCTGATTTTAAACTCAAACACTATCCTAGGAGGAAAATCAATAGTTGGTCTGGACTCTGCCAGGGATGAGGGGCAAGGCTGGAGGCTCCGTTGTCAGAGCTTGTCATGTTTTCCCCAAAATGTGTTAGAGAAGAAAAGCAAAGGGATGTCAGGGCATTTTCATTTTCTGAGGATCCTAAATCTGTCCTCTCTTCGACTCTCCCAGGTGCCACCTCAGCTCCTTGCCTGATATTCATATTTCCAGCAATATTCTACATCCGGATCATGCCCAAGGACAAAGAACCTATGAAATCCCTTCCAAAGATCCTGGTATGTAATCTCTAACAGTTTAGTTTGGCTACTTCAGTTATTCATGAAGAGTCCCAAGGGATGGATTGCTGCATGAGAAAAAGGCCCTTCTGCTTTAGACCGTCCACCTGACAGTGAAACCTAGGCAGTAATTTCTTAGCAGGGGCAAGGAGCATGCACCTTGCGTGTCCTGCATATTATCCATGGACGCTATCGTAGTTTTTGGATTTCAAACTGAATGCATGATTTATAATTATCATTATAAACATCAATATCATCATCATTTGTGCTATATGGAGATGTGCAATGTCTTTGTTCAAAGAGAAAGACTGGCCTGGAACAGAACCACGATTTTCAAGGAAGGCATGAGTTTTTTCTCCCTACTTGCAGTGCTACTCAGCCATAAAGGTTGCATGATTCATTTTTGGAGGGGGGGGGACGGAACTTGTGTGAAGTATAGAAATATACAGCTGTAGGAGCATGCCTTGTTATGAATGAGTTGCCAACCCATTTTTATTGCACTACAACTGGCACAAGGTTACTCTCCTTGCTCCAGTTGTCAGGAAAGGAAAGAGAAATACTCAAGGCCACACTTCATATGCTTCTACTTCCACATTTGGGGGGTTCCTTTCTGTGAGTGACACTCTCTTTCTCTCCTGTCTCTTCTCCATGCAGGCAGCCCTCTTTGCATGCCTCGGGGTGCTCTTCATGATCATGAGCCTCAGCTTCATCAGCATCGACTGGGTATTAGGTGGCATGAAGAGTGGAGGCAGCCACTAGGCAAAATCTGGAGCCCTGTGATGCACAACGAAGCCTTGGGAAACTCAACTGGCTTGGATCCATTTCCTGCCCCTGCCCTGTGTTAGTACTGTATCATTTTTTCATCCCTGGTTACATTCTGAGCCACAGGTGCTATTCCAGTATGAAATCCTCACACACTCACACTGAGCCAGAGGTGCTGCAGGCTGGACTAGACCAGAAGCCAATCTCTAGCTCTCTGGGCATTTGATTTTCTCTCAACATCTGGGATTGGCCAGGCTAATAGTAGTCTGAGCACATAAACTGGAAAAATGGCCCGTTTCAAGGGAAAGGGAGGGGAGGCTGCTATGATATACAGTATATCTTCAATTCTAGACGTCCAGTCCAGCTGGCCCACACTGAGGGGACTCAAAAGTCAGCAGGACCAGAAGAAAATGGAACAACTGTGCTAAATAACTTGGATGTAGGGCTCTCACTTGATGCTCACTTCCGAATGGTTGACTTGGGCCAAATTTTATATTATATGAATATTTCACTGAGGCTACAGAATGAAAAGCGAAGGCTTTTTAAAGCTTGAAGGGGTTTAAGAAAAAAAAAAATATTTTCTTTTTAAAAAATCGTATTGGTCACAATCCCAACTCCAACCACAGATCTTTAATCCTCCTCAAATGTCACTTGTCAGGCCTGACTTTTTCCTCTCCTTTACACTGGTTCATTTTCCTTGTCTGGCCTCTGCAATGAACTCCTTGCCACGTTTTAGATAGGACTGTAGGACTTAGAGTGGGAGATAGGTTAATGGCGGACATATTGGGAAACTACAGGCCTTCTGAACTACCAGTTGTGATGGGATGAAGATTTACGCTAGTTTCCAAGGATCCATTTACATGTTCTGAATTATCCTGAGATAGATGAAACAGAGAAGAGATGATGGCACTGGAAATTGGGCAATATAGCTCTCTCTTCTTATACGGAATTGAGCTTTAGTGTGGATCGGAGATGGTCCTTTTGTTCATGTCTTCAAAACCTAACTTCTGTCTGTTTGTTCCACTTAGAAGCAATAATCACAGTTTTAAGTTTCTATGTTAATTGGACTCACATGTTAAAAAATTATTCATCACTTGATGCTACATAAATGGACCACACTGGTTGGGGAATTCTGGGAGTTGCAATCCTAAAACCTTTAGATGACATCATATATGGGAAGGCTAGTTTTCAGGATTCAGCCGTCATTTAAAACATGAAGTTTTAAGACCTTGAATAGGAAAATATATTTCATCTGAACAATGGATGATATATAGCAGGGATGTCAAACTCGTAACGTCATGTGATGTATTATGATATGTCGTGACTTTTTTTCCATTGCAGGCAATGGGGTGGGTGCGGTTTCACCATGACGCATCCGGCCTGCAGTTTGACACCCCTGATATATAGCAAGTAGGATTTCATGGAGCTAAGATGATTTTAGAATGTACAAACTGTGGAAAACTTTAATGAAAAACATAGTAATCAAAACTGATATAACATTCCAAGACTGGAAAATTCAATTTTTCCTCTCTGTTTTTAATACCTGTTTTACATTGTACCTAGAGCCTAGTCCTTGCAACAGGGGAACAAAAATGCAATAGGTTCTTTCTGAGAAAATGGAAGGCTAGTTGTAGTGCTGCATCAGTAACCTGTGCAAATATTTTGAAGCTTTAGGGGTACTCTGATGGTTCCCGGGTATAAACAGTCATCTCTAGTCTGAATGTATATTATATTTAGTACTTAGCCCTAATATATAATCCTTATTATGCAACAAGAAGCTGATAATGACATTTGCAAAATTGTCCTACTTTTCTGTCATAATCCTGAAGAATATTTTTCATACCTTTCAACATTCATCAAACAAAAGCAGTTTCTCTGGTTTTATAGGAAGCAATGAAATATTCATTAACAATATACTAAGCAAACAAAATGGAATACATTTCTTCCCTGTTGCCTATAGCTAGCACTTTAAATCAAACTGGGTTCAAGATTTTAAAGATGCACTTTCTGCCTTGGATTACAAAAACATGTTTTTTGTCTTGTACAAATCCAATTGCACCATGCAGAATATTTCAGTATGTAGTAAGTAGCAGCACTTTTCCTCCGAATATTGATCTATATTGGATCAAGAAACCCAGCATTCCTGCACCACATTTTCAAAATGTAAGGGCTCTCCTATAGTGTACAAATTCATGGAGGATTGTGTTTATACAGGTACCACATTGATTGAATAGGTATCTCAGAGCAGGTGGCTTTAGCTTTCCATTCCATGTCAGATGTTCAAATATGCTGCTAAACTTAACCAAATAGCTGTGTTTCTGGGAATGGAATCTCAGACTGAAACAAGGTGCCTGAAGGAATGCCTGAGATGGGAAACACTGGACCTCTTGTGTTAGAGCACTTTGGCACTGACAGGGCTGTAGCTTTCTTCGGCTATTATCCATGCCCAGCAGCACTTCGTGTAGGCCCTATATGGGAAACAGCACCAAAATCCCTCACTTTCTATGCACATCCACTTTCTGTGCACTTTCAGCAATAATGTTTCTGCTATCCCTGGAATAAGTGGGACAGGATTGCAGGGTGGGGGATAACTGTGTGTCACAAAACTGCGTTGGAATGTAGCATTCACTCAGTTAGTGTGAACACATTGAAGTGGCTTATCAGTTCTAGCGCCACAGCACATAAAAGGCACTACTTGAAGCTTTGCTGCCCTCTGCCGTAGCTTGTGACTTGCAGCTTCCAATAATTTGCACCTTGAAAAGCTAGTGACTTTTATTATTCTTTTTTTTTCATAGTCTCAAAGGCAGTTTCATACACAAAAATGTTCCAAAATGAGATACATTGCAAACTGAACTCGAGGGACATAACTAAGCAAGTCAAATCTTCAGAATAAATGAGTGTTGGTATTAGCATCAGGAACAAGCTGTTTACACTCTGAAATCCTGGTCTAAGTCCAGCTGAAGACATGGACAACAATTCTTCCCTGCTCCTGCCCTCATGTTAGCAAATTCCCAAAGTCCAATTGTTCTTAATGACATTTGAATAGTGGAGTGTTTATTTCCAACCTCTACTGCATTATTTCCACGTAACAAACAGAAAGAAAGAAAAACAAAAGCAAGCAGGTGAATTACATCTGTGATCCTAAATAAATAGATTTCCTTTAAATAGCTGGAACTCATTTCCAGGTGACTGTCTAAGAATGTAGTCTGAAGAAAAGAACAAAAAACAATCCCGATATTCATCCAGACTGTATGTGGAGTTCTGAAGTCATATAGCTTAATCTCAGTCGTATTTTACTTTTTCCCCGCTATGTTTATCATCTTCAACCTTCCGTCCCACCTTACAAAAATCATTTTTAAAAAGCCTCATTTATACATTTGCATCCTATGAATTTTGTGGCTGGATTGTTGTTTAAACTAATTTTTATGTCAATCAATAATTATTTCTATAGATTAATAACTATAATGCACATAATAAGAAACATGTATTTTTGTATTGGGGTGGTGGCTGGTCAATTTGCTTTTTTATAAATAATGTATATAAGAGTAGATCTTTTTTAATGTATTTGTTGTTGTGCTCACTAACTCTGTATAGGGTACATATGTTATGTCCTCATTAAAGAGGGTTTGGATCCCAGAATCCTTGTCTGAGCTACAGAGAAAACTTACTGCCAGGTGTGAAACTCATAGTAGTAGGGGCTGTTTCTAAAGCTTGGTGTCCCGTTGCAAGAGCCTTGATGAGAGAAGACTACATCTGCAGTTACAAACATTTGGCTTAAGTTATTTTATATGACCTGCTTATTAACCCAAACATGATGGAAGTCAGCTTGAATCTTCTGGGTGATTTCTGATATTGATGAAGCATAACAGAAGTTATGCAGTTTAGTTGCATTGCCTTATGTGTGATGGATGCTTCTCAGACCAGAAGAGGGGGTGGAATGGGGAAACTTGAGGTAGAGACAAAGTAAATCCACCTTAATTATGTTAGGTGTAAATAAAACTGGGGAATTGTTTTAGTGAGCTTTCAAGATGAATGTCGAGCCCTGCGAGATAAGCAAACTCTGAAAACAACAGCTTTAGATTTTTTGAAAAAAAAATCTTTATTATTTGGATGAAATAAAGAATCTTGAAAGTCTTGAAAATTACCAGGGAGGAGCAAAAGAAATGTTACAGCCCAATGGCTTAATTTCCAAGGGACCATTCTTGTGGCATGCTAGGTTCTCCTAAAAGGTTACTAGTTACTTATTAGTCCCTGTTGCCAATTGACAATTTGTTTAACCTCTTCCGGTCATTCTCAATGTTAAGCAACATTAACTGTCTTTTATGTATTTTAATATTTATTTATTTTCTTTAACTTAGACTGGAGCTAGAGATCAGGTTCCAATGCTTGTTTGCCTCCAGACAAAGATTGGTTGTTTGGGATATCTGTACTGATTAAGGGCCAAAAGGTCCACTGTTATCAGCAAAATGACTGGGCAGAAATGGAAGAGAAAATAAAATAAAATGAAGGGGTGCACTGGCTGATGCAAACAATCATACAGAATCTCAAGGGCTTTTTCTCCTTTCCTCTTCTTTCCCAAACCCACAGAAGTTTCAGAAGGGGCAGCCTATCTGCCCTTCTAGTGTGCAAACAGTAAGCAAGTTGTGCTGCCTAGCTCAACGTAGATTAAACATCAGTATCTCAGTCTCTGTGTGCATTGCACAACATGCTTCAGCAGATGAATTAAAGATTTAATGGCATAGTATATAGCTCGGTTAGCATTAACCTTGGGCTTTTGGTCTCTGTGACTTGAGTGTTGTGCAAATCCAGCCAATTGGTTTAGGGTAATGTTCAATACCCTGAAAAATAGTTAGTTCAATAACCAGATTCAGCATGTTGTATGAATACGACTTATGTGTCATAAGATATACAACACAGAAATGTACGTCTGGAGAAAAAGGACGACAGCTTTCTTTGGGTCTTTCCCCCAGAGATGATGCAGGCATGACATCCCTGTACCTCGGTATCCCTGTTCCTTTTGTCTCTGTGTTCCAAGTCACAAAGCAATGAGAGAACTTGTCTGAAAGAGCCTGTTTCTAGAACAGTTTTAAATTACATGTAGAAATTAGATCTATATTTGGAAATGAAACAAATCTTTTAAAACAATAATAAAGAAAACGTGAAACCTTCTCCTGTACATGGATCTTTGTGTCTGCGATTGAAAATCCAAGATTTGAGAGCCCGATTAGGGTTCTCCAATCAGAAGAAGAATGTAGGCAAAGTTAAAACCAAGGTATACATATAACGAAAGGCACATGTCTCTGAAGTAGGACTTTCATTTTTGGAAGCTACTGCTGAAGATTGAAGCCAAAATGTCATTTTTTGATTCTCTGCATGCTCTGATTAATTTCTACTTTCATTAAATTGCATCGGAATATACAAAGATATAATCTATCTTGTCCAGAATTCTAAAGATTCAAAATTGCTAGACATCAGTCTAGGAGCCCTTTTATTTCTGTTGTACTGACCTTGAGTGCCTTAGATTCTATGATATACAGGCACTGTGGGGTCAATATGACTACTAGCCTTGGCACATTATTTAGCAGCAACCGTTAAGTGAAGGGGATTTCTCACAAGTTATGTCTTTTTCTCTCTCTGCCATGGAAAGTCTATTTCAGGGAATGATATTCAGTCAGCGTGAACAAATTTATAACTCGGGTAAAATCCCAAAAGTTGAAGTATTAGCAAAAGCCAGTAAGCTTTCCTTGATGCTTAAGAACTAGTCTTCACATGAGATGAGTGACGAATAGTGGGCAACTTGGAAAAATCTATACCACCATTGGCTACTACATGATCATAATGCTGCATTCTGAAATGCAGTCATCACATATTTGGGTAAAGGCCAGAGGTGTTAACTTAAAAACCAGATAATGAGATGACTGCTAAGTTCAGTGCAAAAAAACCCACAAAAACAAAACAAAACAAAACACACCTCTGAAGTGTACCTATAATATTTGGTTTCATGTCAAGGATGTTTGGCTCTGTAAAAGCACTTCGCAGTTTGATAACACTTTATTCTTTTGATGCATCTGGCACAACTTTGAAAGCACAATGCAAATGATTTGTTTGAAGGTGTGTGTGAGTGGGTGTGTTTTGTTTTGCTCTGAACCTCTCACAATGAGGATGATCTACCAAAATGAATAAAAATAATGACAGGGGAAGATGGCCAGGCAAATGTAGCAGAGTGATTTGAATTAAGAACCTTTAATCTAATCTTATCTTTATTCTCCCCAGTTAACAAAAATCAATGGATGGAGATTGCTCAAAATTGGTGAGAGTGACTTAGCAAGTGAATCCTCTATATATCAAGAGGTGGTTGGTGCTTTCACCTGAAGGTTATTATGGGATAGGAGCCAACTTGGGAGGATGTAACAACAAACCCTGCTTTGCAGAACCAAAGCTTGATGTCTGTGAGGGCTGTATTACAACTGCTTTACCCGCCTAAAAATATGCACAAACAAAATCAAAGGGAACATTTCATCTTGGAATTTTCACAAGACAGAATGAAACCCTGGTTCATAACCAGTTCACCTGGTTAACTAGTCTAGCGTGAAAACCTCATATAACTCGTAACTTAATAAGAATTAGATAATATCAGTCTTGCATCGTGTTGTAGTATTCTTAGGAATAAAATAACACTTCATTCCACAAAGTCTGTAACTAGGTTCTACAACCATGCATTATTGTGCTGATTTATGATACAGATACATTATATACCCACGCTGACATGACTGGATATGCTTTCTGATGCAAATGAAAATGGGTACCTCCAGCCAAGGCCACTTTTATAAAAAGTGGTGTGTTTGGAAGTCTGAGACACAGGAAGCTGCCTTCCTCTGAAATCAGATAATTGATTTCTCTGTCTAAACTGACTGGCAGAAGCTCCCCCCAAAAAATACCATCGGGAGATTCTCCAGCCCCATTTTCCAACCTGGGATTGTTCTTGGATTCTGAGGCTGAGCTAGGGCATTCAGATGAGGGAATATTTGTAATTTATTCTCACCACAGCTATTGTTTCCTGCATATCCAGGCATATATCCCCATCTCCCGTCCTTAGCTTGCAGTTATTATGAATACACTTCCATGTGTCAAGTTTCAAGCAGTCTTTCATGAACTCCTTGGGCTCATGCAAAAGGTTGCAGAGGGAGACAATAGCTATACTTGTCCTATGCAAGACACCTCTTATTTATAAAATGTGGTTCCAAAAACTATGTTTCAATGGTTAAAGGAGAATACATAAAACATCAAATAATCAAGCAAGGAGAAATGGAGGAGGAGGAGGAGGAGAAGGAAGGGGAAGATGATCTCGCCGTGATGTCCCGTTGCCTAGAGGCGGTCCAGGTCTGGATGGGGAGAAACAGGCTTCGTCTCAATCCTGCCAAGACTGAGTGGCTGTGCATACCGGCATCTCGGGTTAACCAGACTATTCCATCTTTAACGATGGGGGGGTGAGGTGTTACCCCCCCCGTTGATAGGGCTCGCAACTTGGGCATCCTCCTGGATTCACGGCTCAATTTTGAAGATCACATAGGATCCGTGACCAGAGGGGCTTTTGCCCAGGTTCGCCTGGTGCACGTTGCGACCCTATCTGGACCGAGATGCCCTACGCACAGTCACCCATGCGCTCGTGACCTCCCGGTTAGACTACTGCAACGCTCTCTATATGGGGCTGCCCTTGAGGACCACTCGGAGGCTTCAACTGGTGCAGAATGCTGCTGCGTGAATTGTGATGGGGGTTTCCCGATACTCCCATGTAACACCTCTACTCCGCGAGCTGCATTGGCTTCCGGTTGCCCTCCGGGTGAGATTCAAGGTGCTGGTGATGACCTATAAAGCCCTAAATGGCTTGGGTCCAGGATATTTGAAGGAACACCTGCTGCCGGCATCAAGTTCCCTTCGTCCTGTGCGCTCCCACAGGGAGGGCCTTCTCAGGGTGCCGGCGGTAAAAGACTGCCGGCGGATAACACCCAGGGGGAGGGCCTTCTCAGTGGGTGCGCCTGCCCTTTGGAACCAGCTGCCCATGGAGCTTAGGACTGCCTCCGACCTTCGGTCATTCTGCCGGGACCTGAAGACCTGGCTCTTTGAGCTTTCCGGCTGAGGCTGAGAGTTTTTAAATGGGGTTTTATATTTTTTTTCCCAGGGATCAAATTTAATTATTTTTAACTGTTTTTAACTTTTGCATTGTATTGACATTTTTAAATACTTTGTAAAGCGCCCTGAGTCCTATGGGAAAAGGGCGGTATATAAATTCAATAAACTCAACTCAAACTCAAGAGGAAGAGGAGGAGGAGGAGGAAAAATATCCACAACCACAAGGATCTTTCTGTTACTCTTAAGCAGAGCTTCTTCGAATGCAGTGAAGGGCCCAACTTTTCTACAAAAATAATCTGAGCTCATGCACTAAGCATGCACCAAGAACATTCTTCCGTTTCACTTTAATTTTATTCAGAGTAGCTGAATAAAATTAAATAGTCATGCTGCAAAGTAATGCAAAGAATCCATCATTTGAGCAGCCTTTCTTCTCTAAAATTACCTATCGAAGGTAGGTAGGACCCTATAAATTTTCTTTTTAAAAAAAACTGGTGTCTGTACCCCAATACTTGATTAAAAAGTTGGTCAATTTGCTAAAAGGGAAAAAAGAACAAAGATACGTATATTGGGTGACAGGGAACATTTGGACAAGCTTAGAAGACAATGGGGAATAAATGGTAAATGGGTATTTTCTGATTGGCTTTGCCTCCCATAGCAACACTTTTGTAAATTAGCCATTCCATAGCAGTTATTTAGGGACGCGGTGGCTCAGTGGGTTAGGACACTGAGCTTGTTGATCAGAAGGTCGGCAGTTTGGCGGGTCGAATCCCGAGTGCCGCGTAACAGAGTGAGCGCCTGTTACTCGTCCCAGCTTCTGCCAACCTAGCAGTTCGAAAGCACGTAAAAATGCAAGTAGAAAAATAGGGACCACTCCGGTGGGAAGGTAACAGCGTTCCGTGCGCCTTTGGCGTCTAGTCATGCCGGCCACATGACCACGGAGACGTCCTCGGACAAACGCTGGCTCTTTGGCTTTGAAACGGAGATGAGCACCGGCCCCTAGAGTCGGAAACGACTAGCACGCATGTGCGGGGCAACCTTTACCTTTTAGCAGTTATTTCCGGAAAACACAACCCCTTCTCAAGAGATATGCACTTCCCTAAAAGTATCCCTGACACCCGCCTAAAGTAGCTCAGTTCCTGTGTAGGCATCAAAGAAAATAAAGTTTTTCAAAAGAGCTGACAATCAGCAACTACTTGCTAACTCTGTCTTTGCAGGAACAAGCTCACTAATCTTGGCATCGTCTTCTCTTTGTAAATCTGGCCCTAAAAATAGATTGATGAAATATTCATTTATCTGACATGTAGGTGGCACCAATGCTCCATTTCAGTTCCAGCAGAATGCTTTGTTGTCATCCTTTCTTTCATTAGTCACTTCACACACAACGATACAAGAAGTCTCTTCTGAGGAATTATTGCATAAATAGATTGTTATAGGGAGATGTGCTTCATCAGGTATTTTGAAGGGTTTGGTTATTTTTATTTATTTTGCGGTTGGGAGCATCCTTTAAATGCTGTGTTTGATGGCCAAAGAGTGTAGGAAAGCAAGGCTTTAACCTTGCAAAATGCAAATGGACAATTTTGGGCAGTTCCACGATTTTCTGAGGGAGATTGGTTTGGGATGATGATGATCGGTTCAGGTATGCTTTGACCTATTTGTCCTTTTTTTTTTGTTTCTCACTAAATTTCCAGTAGGAAATTGTGTCACCATTGATTTTCTGTGGCATGTTGCCAAATTTCATTGACAAAAAAGAGGGTACAATGTTGAACAAGTTTTTTTTACCTCTGCTTTTAAGGTAGACATCAACAGTTTGAATGGGACATAATTGCAAATAAGCATCTAAATTACTTTGCTTAAGAAGAAAGCAAATGTAATATATCATGAAGTGTTGGACTGGAAGGACCATGTTGAAGTCAACACTGAGCCACAGATTTCATTGAATAGTAGGCCAGAAACACTTTCTCAACCTAACCTTTTTTTTCTTCCCAACGTTTTCGCACAAGCATTGGGTCCCCTATTGGGAGGGGGGATCAACTGAGTATTAATCCATTGGTTGTGACAAGAATTGTTTGACCAGTTTGCCACATGAGCCTGGCATCGTGGGTTGAGAGAGGGGGACCAATGACCCTCTCTGATTTTCATGCCTAAGGCAGGACTACAACTCACAGTCTCCTGGTTTCTAGCCAGTTGCTCTCATCACTAGACCAAACTGTCTCTCACAAGCTAACCTACTTTCTGATTACTGTAGGGAAAAAATGAAGGGAAACCCTTCTCATATACCTTTCCGACTGCAAAGAATAAAGACAGAGTATAATTTACCTTTTGCAAGGAAATAAGAGTAAGGAGTTTTGTTTCTATTTCATGCTTGTGAGTATTTGGCCATTATGAAGAACAAAATGCTGGAGTAAGATGGGCTTTGACTTGATATAGTAGGGCTGGCCTTATGTTTATAAATATAATAATAATAATAATAATAATAATAATAATAATAATAATAATAATAATAGTAATAATAACAACAACAACAACGCCTTGGGTGCAATCCCAAAACAACTGGAGCACCACTTGAACACCATTGGCATTGACAAATTTGCCATTAGTCAATTGCAAAAGGCGGCCTTACTAGGAACTGCTTTAATCCTGTGATGATATCTGTAATACCATCAAACATCCACATCTGCTTATCCCAGGTCCTTGGTAAGGACTCGATAGGTAGACAAAAATACCAAATCCAGTCTGAACATCTGGCTGACTGTGCGATGATCAATAATGATGATGATGATGATAATGATGAAGATGATGTAATATGTCATTTTTGTCTAATCAACTCATACTTCTAATTGACAATTGTAATACAGGAAGCTCTTTGCATGTTAATTTCATATATAACAAAACAGGGCAATCCATCCAGTGCTGTGGAGTGTTTACCAAGCATGTATATCATAAACAGGCTTCCTACTCAGGGAAATCTTGAGTGAGAAGTGAGTGAGAAACCAGCCAAAGCTTATAAAATTTGCTCTAAGAATATCTAAAGCAGTCATGTCAAACTCATGATGTCACGTGACGTTGCGCAATGTATCAGGACGGTTTTGCCATTGCCGGCAATGGGGTGGGCGCGGCTTCTGCATGATGCATCCAGCCGGTGGGCTGGCAGTTTAACACCCCTGATTTCTAAAGGATGATTCTAAGACTACCCACAGTGCCTCTGTAGTTCAAGATTCAATTTCACAGTATGGATTGTCATCCAGCTTATTTCAAAGTTTAGTCAGAGGTTTGGGTGACAAAAGGAAATAGAACTATGCGTCATTCTGATACTGAGGACATCTTTTTCAAGACACTTAGCTAATTTCTCTCAGTAGATTTTAAACAGAAGGGTGAAAGCTTAAAGAGCTCACATGCCACTGGGCTGAGCAGAAATATCCTGCAATATAAGTAGAACTGCTACATCACTGAATCTTCAGCTTCATCTCACAAAGATGGTCCAGCAAGATTAACAGTATCAAAAGTTGTGAATGGGGAAATCAAACAGACTGCCTCCATATTTTTCCCAACAGAAATCAAGAGAGTTAACCCAGCTTATTACTACGTCAGACCCTAGGCTAAATCCATAATGAATGGATCTAGATCAGGGGTGTCAAACTGCCGCCCCACAGGCTGGATGCGTCATGGTGAAACCATGCCCACCCCATTGCCGGCAATGGAAAAAAAGTTGCTTTATGTTGCAATGCATCACATGACGTCACGAGTTTGACACACCTGATCTAGATAATCTATTTCTTCTAATAAAATTTGGAGCTAATATATTCTCCTTCATGTATAAACTGGTCTTGAGCATGGTCATAGTCTTCCTTCCTTCCTTCCTTCCTTCCTTCCTTCCTTCCTTCCTTCCTTCCTTCCTTCCTTCCTTCCCTCCCTCCCTCCCTCCCTCCCTCCCTCCCTCCCATCTATTAATATAAGAAGAAACTTAAAAAGCTGAAGGCTGCATACATAGAATTTCCTCTTTCAATGTTCCCTCACAATAACAATTCTGTAGGCTGGATTGAGAATAGTGCTTGGCCAAAATCACTTAGTGAATGTTGGCTGAAAGTATGCTTAAACCTGGGTTTTTCTGGTTCTAGTCCTGCACACCTTCATTATTACAACCCAGTGAGGCCACGTTTTTTCCATGCAAATGACTCATGTCTAATTGGTTTAGGGTAATTGCCTAGATCATCTTCCAGGAGAGAGAAAGCCGAACATTTTATCACTGAGTGGAGAGAAGAACAAAACTTTGCTAATTTACACCACACTGAAAGCCAGTATGATGCTTTATAATTGCTTGATTCAATGTACCAATTAATCATTCAGAGTCTTTACTTAAAGATCTTTTTTAGGGAAGCCAACATTATTTCCAGAGCAGAAATAAGAGAAAGAGAGAGGGAGGCAGCAGCAGGAGGAGGAGGAGGAGGAGGAGGAGGAGGAGGTGAGGTGGGGGCGGAGGCAGAGGCAGCTTTTGCAGTCACAGAGAGACCCTTATGTCTTCCTGAGGAACAGAGCATCCTTCTACAGATGGCCTGGGCTGACCCTGCTCATGAGCGGAAGAAGAGGCATCGAACTGCAGATAGAAGGAGCAGCAGCTGGTCTGCAAACACAGAGCCCTGGTATGGGCTAGGGAAAGCCAACCTAGGGGGGACTCAAGCAGGGAGAAGACAAACTCTTTCTGCTATTTTGTTTTTTCTTCTCTACCCTGCCCACCCCAGCTTGCTTTTCTGTTCCTCTGTGACCCTGCCTCACCTTTTCTGCTCTCCCCAGCTGCTATAGTATTCTTTGCTTCTTTTCTGCCAACAAATTACTGCTTTGTTTCTCTTTATGTACAAACAGCTCAATCAGTCAATCAGGGTAACAGTCAACTGAGTGATTACAAGCAATTCTGCATCTTTGATCAAGTCTGCAACTGCCTCAGCATCTTCTGAGCAGGATTCCTCTGTTAGCCCAAGGGATCAATAGATCTACAGAACAGGTGTGACAATATTTGGATCCAACCCATTGCCGACTGCTTGGTGCTTTTATCATCGGACACTGAAAAGTTTGAATGTCTGTTGTCACCGGGGTGGGTTTATTATTTTATTTTTTGTTATTTTTATTCTTTTTACAGAGTGTTTTTACATCTGTGTAAGCCGCCTTGAGTCACCATGTGTGAGTAGGCTGCAATATAAATTTTCTAAATAAATAATAAAAGCTTTACCCACCAAGAACCTCAAACCAAGTTGCTAGTTAAAGCTCAGACACAGGACAACCTGGATTCTTCTTCTGAAAGTCAGCAAAGAATATCCTTTCCTTCTACAGATGTGTGAATGCTCGTTATTTTATCTGCAATCTGATGTTTTACAGGAAAGAATTGCAAAGGGCATTTAGCAGTGGGTAAAAAGAAGGGCAGGCATCAATGCCACACAGAGAAATGGTCTGTCTCTGCCCTTGCTCTTCCCTTCACCTGGAATGAATATAACTCCCCACCCCCCTCCAGGCTGGCTTTTTTTGTCCTTCTGCTCTGTTAATCACAAAAGCTGCACACCTCTAATTCTGAAGGCTTTCAGCTCTCATTTGCATTTCTGCAACTGGGGGACTCTTTTTCAACCATTAATGAGTCCTTGTGGATGTTGCCAGTGAGGGTCTCCTGTGGACACAAATTATTAGGATTGTGAGGTTTAGTGATAGCAGATCTAATATTTAGATTCTGTGCCAGGCAAGATTTCCATCAAAGACTGCTGCCCAGTTTCATCTCTGGTCAGATGGCTCTGCAGAAAATTCAGCAGGTGAAGCTTTTCCTGGCAGGGATGGGAAGCTTCATCATTTGAATTTCCCCAACATGGACCATTTTCCTGTTTGTTTGTTTGTTTAAAAAAAATCAGGAACAATGCTAAAAAAAAGTGAAATGCTGCAGGAGGTAAAAGGCCCTTGTTCTGGTGCATGGGGAAAAAAAGCTAAGACATGAATTTATCTCTAAAGCCTATTTGGGCCTGAGAAAACAGAAATGGTTTTTCATTATGTGTCTGCTCTGGAAAAGTCAATACTGCTTTTGAAAGAATTTAGGTCACTTGCTGTTCAGTGACAATAGCTCACTGGTTGCATACTGTACATCTCCTCATCATCCAGCCTTGAACAATGGGAAGAAGCTTGTAAAAGGGCTGAGATCAATAATCTGGGGCCAACCAGCAATTACATCTCTATTCGAGTTTTGAGTTCTGGGCCAGCTGGTGGAGAATCATTCATTAGCAGAATTAAGCAGTGGGTTTTCAGAAAACCACTGGCTACAAAATGGCCTTAAGTGGCTTTTCTGTGGTAACTGCTGTTAGGCATATGGTTATAGCCTACCTGGTTGGGTTGGAAATATATAAACCATGATGTTATAACCTTAAAGTGCTAATTGGCCAATGGGTGTATAAGTTTTTCCAACGGCCATAAGAGGGAGCTAGAAACATGGCTTCTCTCTCTCTCTCTTTGCTCTCATTGTTTTTGCTTTTTGGCTTACTACTGTGTTAAACCTTAGGAACTGTGTACTTGACCTTCAGACCGGTAAGAAGACATTGTATTTTGGATACTCCCTGGACTGTTGCTGTTGCTTATCTGTAGTTATTCGTGTATGACCTGGACTGTGTTTTCTGTTTTTACACCTAATAGTAAAGTATTTTTCTGTTTATCACAACTCAGTGTATCTATGTGGTTACTGTGTGACTCTTACTATTCTCAGTATGCTTTTGCCTGTGAAGGTTTCTGATAACTCAAGAAGCACTCTGCTAACAACTGCTTACATGTAATCATCCATTTCTATATAGCAGTTCAACATTGGCAGTTGGAAAAAGTGAGAGTTTCTATCACAGCCTATTACTTCACATCAGTGATGGGATTCAGCCAGTTCTCACCACTTTGGCAGAACCAATAGCTAATTTTTTGTTGCCTAGGCCTAGAATGGAAGTCCAGAAGCAGCATCCACAGAGAAATGGTTGTTCACATATTTGAATCCCACCATTGCTTCACATGCTTTGTTCTTGGTATCGCAAGAGATCTTATTAATATCCACGGAGTAGTCCTCCTCATAACAGAATAACAGAAGGGACCTTGGAGATCTTCTAGTCCAACCCCCCTATACCATTTCAGACAAATGGTTCTCCAATCTCTTCTTAAAAGCCTCCAGTGATGGAGCACTCACAACTTTTGAAGGCAAGCCTTTCCACTGGTTGTTCTTGTCAGGAAATTTCTCCTTAGTTCTAGGTTGCTTCTCTCCTTGATTAGTTTCCGTCCATTGCTTCTTATCCTACCTGCAAGTTCTTTGGAGAATAGGTTAACTCCCTCTTCTTTGTGACACCCCTTAGATATTGGAACACTGTTATCATGTCACCCTTAGTCCTTTTTTTATTAAACCAGATATACCCAATTCCAACAACCATTCTTTATATGTTTTAGCCTCCAGTTTTCTAATTATCTTAGTTGCTCTTCTCTTTACTCTTTCTAGAGTCTCAACATCTTTTTTACATATGTTAACCAAACTGGATGCGGTATTCCAAGTGTAGTTTTACAAGGTATTAAGTGTGGTCCTCTAGAGTGGTATTGATTGAATCTATTCCTCTGTTAATGCAGCCTAGGACTGCATTGGCTTTTTTGGCAGCTGCAGCACCCTGTTGGCTCATATTTAATGATTGTCCACTAGGACTCCAGGATCCCTTTTGCAATTACTACTTCCCATGCATAACAAGGCTATACATTCAGACTATGTTCAATGGGGTCAGTGATGTCAGAATGGTGGATACAATGGGGCAATGAAGTCCTTCCTCATTTCCATTTGCACAATGCATGGGATGCATGTTAAAAATGGGCAGTGCCTCAAATTGCACCCACCATTTTGATGTTGTTGATGCCACCAATGGAGTCCTTTTATGTATTGCTATGGATTCAGTTCCAAAAAGGTTCGTTTGAATATGCAAAAGCAGCTGTATATACCCAGGAAAAGGTATAGCTCCTTAAAGAACTTCTGAGATGGGCTGTCTTCATAGACCTACATGCTCTGCGGTCCCTTGAGTTACTCCTGTATACAGATTGTGCTTCTTCCAAGGATAAAAAACAGTTTTTATATATCTATGGACTTACATTAGACCATATTCCTAAATTTATATAGGCTAGTTTGTTAATGATGGTATTCTAGCAATGTATGTATATATTTGTGCATGTGTATGGACAGGCAATACATAGAACTTTCCATCAACGTTTAATACTAAGGATGGCAATAATTAGGTCTCAATTTAGTATCAGGTTCCAGATACTAAAATATAAAAACTTTCTTAAACATTAGTCCTTTTCCAATTCATCTGGATAGTATATTCTGTTGAGGCCATAACAAACATAAGAATTTTGCTAGATGAGACTAATTAGCTTAGTCTTCTTTTCACACAGTGAGTAGTTCATAAGGACATGATGCCAACAACATGACTCCATCCCTAAATCAATATTTAGAAGTTTTTAGCCACATTGGCAGCTGTTTGCAATATCCCCTGGTCATGTGGCTACTTTTTACAATTATTTTGTAGAAAGCCAACACTTCTAGCTTTTGGCAAAACCTCAGCGCTAGCAAACCTTTGGTTCACTTAATGACTTCAATGGTTGCCTTATGACATTTGCTTAATGACTCTTGAAGAAAAAGTTATAAAATCAGGTTGGTCATGTGTCTGAGCCATTTCATGAGTGTAATGTGCAGGCTTCACAGACAGTCGTCATATGTTGATGACTGCCTCTGTTGGATATATATTCATTATGACTAAGCTATGAAAGTTTAGGAAAATATTCCTAATAATGTAATTGATGAAAGATATGAGAAGGTTGTTTTCAAGATCTGATTTTTCAGATAAAGCAGCAGTTATTGCATGTAGCTTCTGAAGACCAACTCAAGGCTTTGAATTATTTTTTGTATTGAAAAAACAGAATAGTTCAAAAGCTCATTAGTTCTAAAACAAATGATTTTAAAAATAATTCTCAGCATAGGCATTATGAGCAAAAGATTTCTTGGTTAATAGGTTTCAGAGAATAGCTATAATGTAAGAATAATAGAAGCAGTTATATGTAGCGATCTGCATGAATTTTTATATTCAGAGAAGCACTTTATTTTACAGCAAGAAAACCTAGAAATAGAAGCATATTCCTTGCTTGTTATTCATTGATGCCAGTGCCTTAAATTTGCAAGATTAATAGGAAAGTTTTCCAAAGTATGACAAGCTATTAAAGCTTCTTAAATTGATAATATTAATTTGGATTAGGCTCTCTGTCTTATAAAATATTTTATGCATTCAGGAAGCCCTTTGATTTTCTTTATATATTTCAAGAATCAATGTTAAATGTGCTCAGACAGCAGACTTAAACCGATTTACTGAATTTATCTTTTTTCACTTCACAGCGCATTGACCTATAAACTTAATTACATAAGTTGGAATCACACAGCTAGTAAAAACAAATTGATCACAATTAACATTTACCAAGCTGGTCTTAACAATCTGAACATATTGCATGATTGCAGCCATTGTTGACATTTACAACCTTTACGACTATCAATTGCAATATACAGCAAAATATAAAATATGTAAAAAAGCAACATATTACATAATTTCTGACAAGGGATCAAGCAAAAAAAATATTTAAACCATGTATATAGGTGCCCATCTTATAACAAGAAAATTGTACTACAGTATAATGAAGACGGTTTCTCTTTCTTTAATTATCTTTTTTATTGCTTCATTTTTAAATTGTAAAGAGTCTTTTTCATCTACTAAATGGTTTATCAATTTTTTCTCCTTCTGTTTTTTAAGTTTATAAGCTAATCATCTTCCTGGTTTGTTTGCATTTTCAAAAACGTTTTGCTTTGCCATTTTAATTTGTTGTGCCAATTTTTCTGATTCTATTAAATTTAATTTATGTTTTATTATTTTCATTTGTCTTTTCAATATTTTCTTTTGTGGGTTTATTTGTAGTTCAAGTTCCAATTTTTTAAATTCTTCTCTTAACAACTGACATTGTTCTCTCTTTTCTTTATTTTTTTCCACCATGTATGTTATCGCTATGCCTCGAAAATATCCTTTGGCTATATCCCTACATTTCGTAATGTTGCATCCTCTTTTTTATTTTCTTTGAAGAAAAATTGCATTTCTTTTGTCTCTAAGTCGATAAATTCTTTCTCTTTTAATATACTGTAGATTGATTCAAAGTCCATCTTTTTTGCATTCCTTTCCACACCATTTTAAGGGGTTATAACCTGCCCATGTACCTAATTCTATTTCAATTTCCTGCATATTAACCCTTAATTCAGGCGTCATCCAATCATATCAATT
The DNA here is from genome assembly GCF_947247035.1 of Vipera ursinii. Taxonomy (NCBI): domain Eukaryota; kingdom Metazoa; phylum Chordata; class Lepidosauria; order Squamata; family Viperidae; genus Vipera; species Vipera ursinii. The sequence goes on from NC_139513.1 coordinate 71,165,871, forward strand.
CTGGACCAAAATTTATGACTATTAGAATAAAATGTGTATTGTGATTTTCCTGGGTTTGTTTCTCTCCAGATATCTTGTATACCAATTTCCTCTATCTAACCAGATATCATAATCATTCTAGCCATTGCCTATCCACTGCAGGATGAAGGCCTCTTCTGCATCTTTCCAATCAATATGGTGTTGAGCTTTCCTAAGCCAGTTGGGCCTGCAATACTTACTGATGTCATCGCTTATCAAGTCGTATCAATTCTATGACTGCCATCTGTTCTTCTTGCTATGTGTCCAGCCTATTTCCATTTCAATTCTTTTACACTTTTGATGGCATTGTATATTTTCGTTCATTCTCTATCCACTTGCAGGTCTTTCTATCTTGTCTTGTGATGCCGAGCATGTATCTTTCCATGGTTCTTTGCACCACTCGTAGCTTTTGTATTGCTTGTGAGGTTAGGGTCCATGTTTCACTGGCATATTTAACCAGATATAGCTAGATTCAAATTGTATCTTTTATTGCAAAACAACATATGCCTGTTTAGACTATGATTAGCCAGCTACACCGTCCAGAGTTTTCTTCTTACATTGACACCAGCAAACAGCATCTTGCAGGGATAATAAGAGGAAACGGTTCACTTTCTTGAACCTAGCTCAGTATAATCTGCTGTCCCTGGCAGCAACTGTGTAAAGCAGGCATGTCAAACTGCTGGCCCCCAGGCCAGATGTGTCACGCCGAAACCGTGCCCACCCCACTGCCGGCAATGGGGGGAAAGTCACGATATGTCATGCGATGTCATGTGACGTCGCGACTTTGACATGCCTGGTATAGAGTCTCAGATGGGAATCTTTCCTAATTCTACCTCAAGATGCTGAAGATTAAAATTGGGAGGATTTACACCAGCAAGTCGTTTGCCATTGAAGTAAGGCTTTCTGTTCCCGGCTTCAGTTGGATGGTCAAGCTGCTACTTTTATCTACTTCTCAGCTTTTCAAAACAAACAAGCAAACAAACCAAAAACCCAGTTCTAAGGCAATTTCACTTCTGTGTCAATTTGGCCAACTCAAAAGCCAAGAACAGCAGAGAAAACTAGGAGCCAATCAATCGTCCCATTAGATGCTGGATAAAAGAGTTCGAACAATGACATTCAATTAGCATCTTGCCCTAAGTTGCTGCTCTGCATCTGGAGTCACAAAAATCATCTCATTTCTGTTCTATTTTAAAGTTGAAAGAAGAAGAAAACAAAATCATGCTTTGTATGTTTGCCTGATGGTTTGCCGTTACTGGGGAAAGCTTTCTTCATATAAAACTGGCTTTCCATACCTGCCTGCCTACTGTACTGTTCCTTTTTGGGGATAAGCAAAACAGAAAAATAGTAAGAAATAGTAAGCCAAAAAATTAAAGGCACTGGATGAATAAATATTCCTAGACCTTTCAGTATCTTTCCAGTCCTCTCCATATCTTTCTGTTCTTGCAATGCATCCTTGTTTCTACCATGTCATGCATCATGCAGTACTTCATACATTGCCTTTTGTTCTGTAAACATTTTGCCTCTGAGGTTGTTTTTTTTCCAGGATCTCATCAAATCCATCCAGTCATGATGTTTTGGGCCCTACACTGACTCTTGATCCATTCATATTCTTTTGTCTATTTGTTTTATGATTTGAACCTTATTCCTTTTCTCTATAAGATCCAGCCACTTCAAAACGCTTTTTTCATACTGGTCACACATGTTTTAATTTCTACTCATATTCATTCCACATGTGTTTATTCCAAATGCTGTTTTAAATTGTTTACCACACATATGTCTTAAGCACTCTGATCCATTCCATTCAACATGGCTTCCCCAGTAAGCTATTCCTACTGGTTCAATTTATGGGTATTTTTAAATTTCTACCTTGCCATTATACACAACCCCTTTTCCCCTTTCTTTTCCTTTTTTTGTTTGCAATAAACTCCATATTCCCCACTCTTTTCTCTTCAATTTAAAAGCCTTTTGCAAGTTGTGCTGGTGAAATGATCACATGCTGGTAGTTTCGCAACCAAGTCCTTCCCCCAGAAGCTGTAACCATGGCTGCATCTTTCTGAAAGAGCTGGAGTGCGGGAGAGGAAAAAAGATGTGTGGCTAGCGATTGCTAGGAACAGGATGCTGAAGCTCTTCAGGGAGAGTGGGAAGCAGAATGCTTTCCTTCATTCAGGACCCCAGAGGTAGGTGAGGCACAAGTTACCTCCCATAGGGTAATAGGTGTTCCACAAGCAAAGCAGAGCTGCCATATTTGCAGTGACAACAACAATAAAAGCAAAGCAAAAGCAAACTCCTTCCAGCCTTGATCCAGTTGCAAATAATTTACCGTATAAAATTATCCTGTATAGCAGAAATACTGTATTATCTGTAGAATTTTATCCTATACATTCTGTTGAAGTTGAATAATCACATCAACCCGTCTGCCAACATGGAATATTCTGCAGTTGCACAGAGGCAGAGCTGGTTCTGAACTGACACAAAGCCAGATGAATGGAGATGTGGAGCCTGGTGGGCGGGGAGAGGAAGAGCAAGCACAGGCCAGTACAGACTCTGGCTACCAACTCATACATAACAAGACAGCTGTAAAATGCTTTCAAGGCATTGGAAAACCAAGTAGGCTAAGAGGGTGACAAGGGGAAGGCAGCTCCTTAGTTTTCTCTTAGGCATTTTATGCAACTTTCTCATCCTCTTCCATTTTTACAGTAACTAATCGCTAACAGCAACTAGTGGGATATATTTGCATTTGAACATCCAACCTGGGTTAGATCTTCTCTGTATGATTGGCACAGTAAAATTCAGGCTAGATATCCAATCTCGGAGAAGTCTAAGCTTAATTTAAAATTGTGTTGCAGAGAATCCGATATCGCTGCTGGTGCAGTGCTGGAAATTCCTGGGGTGGGAAATATCACCATCCGGATATCCCTTGAATTCAAAATTTGGAATCTTTCTTGAATGTAACAAAAACAAAAGCATGAAAGGAAAGCATCAGCCAGCCTGGGGCTACCCCGAGGAATTGCAGGGGCACTTGAAATTATTATATATATATATATTTGAAAATTCTGTTTAGGGGAGACTACAAAACACTGCAATGATACCTCAAAAGCGCATGAGCACTGTTCAGCTCAGCATTAACTCCAGGGGCTCCAAATATTCTGGTCTAAACTGCGTTATTGTAAACGTACTGAAAACGTTTTTATTCAAATTAACCAAAGTAGTAAGGAACAGGGAAAGCAGGCCAATAGGAGCTGAGTCCTCCTGCCGCCTGCCCCCCCTCTTTTTTTGTTAGAAGGGATATATTCCAGGGACAAAGAACACAACTCCCATCCAGCAGTGTTTTCACAGTCCCCTGCAATCTAAAGCCAGTAGTTCTGCCTTCAGATGGCTTTTCTCCTCTCCTCTGTGAGAACCTGCTCTCCCGCACATGATTTATGGTCTCATATTTATGATATTTGCTTTAATGTGTTACTTATTCCATCTGCTTCAAACTGTTTGCTAGATGGCCTCCTCTTTATCTTTTCACATTTTGCTGCCTGAGGTAGCCTGATTCAAGTATTTCCAAGGAAACCTATTTCATTGAAGCAGGCTAAGAAAGGACCCAGTTTCTGCAAGAGACAAGCTAAACAGGAGACCTATCACACGCTAATGTCATTTCTTCTAAAGGAATTGCCTTTCTACCCTGCAAGATTCATTTTCACTCCCAATAAAGCCATAAGGAATTCTGAAAACAAGAGGTATATCACAGCCCAGACCCATTGGGAATGACAGTACATTAAAATGAATTTGTGAAATGTTCAAGTACGAGAATTCAGATTATAAGTAATCAGGAAAAAGACACTAGAACTGAACAGAACAGAAAAGAACAAGTGGATGACAGATCTGTGAAGATGAATTGCAGCCTAATACGTCACAAGGAAAATTCATTTCGTGCATACGTAGAACTGCTTGATTTTATTATTTTGCATTTTTTGTGACAGAGTCTGGACTTGGCTGGGAAAAATGTTATCTTGGCTAATGAAAAGGTATTGTGCAATGAATAAATACTATATACCAAAGAGAGAAGCAACCTAGAACTAAGGAGAAATTTCCTGACAGTTAGAACAATTAATCAGTAGAACAACCTGCCTCCAGAAGCTGTGAATGCTCCTACACTGGAAGTCTTTAAAAAGAGATTGGACAACCGTTTGTCTGAAATGGTATAGGGTTTTCTGCCTGAGCTGGGGATTGGACTAGAAGACCTCCAAGGTCCCTTCCAACATCATCATCATCATCATCATCATCATCATCATCATCATCATTATTATTATTATTATTATTATTATTATTATTATTATTATTATAAAACTTTTATTCATAAAACATGAAACTCAGTCAACTGAACACTCAAATTGACTGGCACTAATGGTTGACACGGGTTGCTGCCAGCATCCTAGGTATCAACCAGGTATCTCCTTAAAATGTAAGATGTTCCGAGTAGTGCAGTTTTTTGTAGCTTTGCTGGAGTTATTGCAGGAAGCTGCAATTTCTTGATGTATTTTGCAAAGTTTTTGGACATAGTTGCCCCGATGACAATGGGTATCACTGGGTATCACTGTTACACGTTTCATCCATAATCACGCAGTTTCGATGGCCAGGTCATGGTATTTTGTAATTTTTTCCAGTTCTTTTTCTTCAACTCTGGCATCTCCTAATACAGAGATATCAATTAACTGTACACTTCGGTTCTCTATCACTGCGATATCTGGCATGCTGTGTTCCAAATGGTGATCTGTCTATATTTGGAAGTCCCACAAGATCTTCACCTTCTCATTCTCGACAACTTTTTCCACCTATGTTCCCATGACTTTTCAGACACAGGCAAGTCGTATTTTTTACACAATGCCCAGTGGATTAGTTTAGCAACTCGGTCATGTCTAGCTTTGTAATCAGTTTGGGTGATTTTGCTGCACTCACATATTAAATGTGAAACAGTTTCAACTTTGTCGTTGCAAAGTCGGCAATTTGGATTGTCAGTAGATTTTTGTATCTTTGCTTTCGTGGCATCAATTATTATGGTTGTTGTCAGTGCTTTTTTTGTAAAAGAAGAAGGTGCCGGAACTCACACATGTCATACAACCTGCCTTGCCTACCCTACAAGGTTCCATCCAAAAAAGGTGCCGGAACTCCATTCTGAGCGTTCTATGAGAAAAAAAGCCCTGGTTGTTGTTGTTGTTAATAATAATCACACAGTCAGCCAGATGTTCAGACTGGATTTGGCATTTTTGTCTACCTATCGAGTCCTTACCAAGGATCAGGGATAGGCAGATGTGGATGCTTGATGGTATTACAGATATCATCACAGGATGGAAGCAGTTCCTAGTAAGGCCACCTTTTGCAATTGACTAATGGTGAATTTGTCAATGCCAATGGTGTTCAAGTGCTGCTCAAGCCTATTACTATTGGTACGACCCTTGCTTGCCTATTAATAATAATAGTCTATTACTATTATTATTATTATTATTTAAACCAAGTAAACAAATAAATATGTTCTGTCAATTTCAGTCCCAGTTTGGTGAAACAAGGTAGTGACCACAGAATGATAACTGAACGTAATTTAACAGAAATGCTGGCTATTTTAAAAGCTGAAAGCAAGAAAACACAATATATCAATGAAGTGCTGAAAAAGATTCTGCACTTACCACCACTGCAGTATCCCCACAGTGATGTGATCAAAATTCAGAGTCATGGATACACACACACACACACACACACACACACACAGTGTTCCAATATCTCAGGGGCTGCCACAAAGAAGAGGGAGTCAAGCTATTCTCCAAAGCACCTGAAAGCAGGACAAGAAGCAACAGATGGAAACTAATCAAGGAGAGAAACAACCTAGAACTAAGGAGAAACTTCTTGACAGTTAGAACAATTAACCAGTGGAACAACCTGCCTCCAGAAGCTGTGAGTGCTCCTACACTGGAAGTTTTTAAGAAGAGACTGGACAGCCATTTGTCCAAAATGATATAGTTTCCTGCCTGAGCAGGGGGGTTGGACTAGATGACCTCCAAGGTCCCTTCCAACTTTATTATTATGAACACACACACACACACACACAGAGGTGGTGTCAGCAAACTGTTTTTGAAAACAATTCAGGTTTTAGGAGATGAGTGTTTTTATTTCTTCAAGGCTTCTTAACAGCCCAAAAATCAACTTTGAAAAAAAAACAGCAGACAGTTTGAACCAATCTTGAATGGGGCTCTGGTGACTGCAAAAGGCATTCTCGGGAGTTATAACAGTCCTCCAGTCTGTACTCATTGCATCTGTAAATAGTTGCATATAAACTATAAAGTCCACAAAATATCTGTTTTAATTGTTCATACGGGATCTGTATCTTATGAGCAGAGAGGAAGTCAGTCTGGCAGGGGGCCACTGAATAACCAGGGTGTGAATTTTAGCACAGAAGCGAAGAATAAGTGGTAAGCTGCTGAAAGCCTTACAGCATCTGCTTAACTCATTCTGCAAGCTTTATAAAATGCAAAAGGAGCCCAGATTTCTAACCCCACCTCCTCTGTGCCAGCAGAAACGTAACTCTGCATCCTCCAAATCTCAAACGAACAAAGGAAAAACTGGCACAGCAACTGGCTGTGACAAAAATTGCCCATTGCTGGAACAAGTTTAGAGAATGATAATTTAAATGGCAAATTAGGTTCCACGTAGACAAACATGGAATGGTTCACATTTGGGCAAAAATCTTATCTTTCCACATGGATCAAGGCCCAAGTTCACAGTGGTGAAGCAGAAAACGTTGTGATGGACAGTACAACAAAATACTAAATTCAGCATACAGCTTCTGTTGAAAAGAAGACTTACTTCCCTGCTAGCAATCATTAAGATGTGAAATATAAAACTGGCAGCACGGTAGAACTTATATATTTATATTTTTATATTTATTAAATTTTTATACCGCCCTTCTCCGAAGGACTCAGGGTGGTGTACAGGGCAATAAATATTAAAAAACAAAGTACAAAAGTTAAAAAACAATTAAATAATTTATGCCCGATATATACAATAGTTAAAACCATATTAAAAACCCAACCCCAAACCCATCAGACCAGGCCGGACTGCTCAAATAAATAGGTTTTTAGATCCCGCCGGAAGGAGCGAAGGTCGGGGGCCATCCGGAGCTCAACCGGCAAGCGGTTCCACAGGTCTGGCGCGCCCACAGAGAACGTCCTCCCCCTGGGGGCCACCAGTCAACATTCTCTGATCGGTGGCACCCTGAGGAGGCCCTCTCTGTGGGAGCGCACTGGATGGAGGGAGGTTGACGCCGGCAGCAGGTGCTGCCGTAGGTAATCCGGACCCATGCCATGTAGGGCTTTGTAGGTCATTACCAGCACCTTTAATCTCACCCGGAGGGCAACCGGCAGCCAATGCAGCTCGCGGAGCAAAGGTGTAACATGGGAGTATCGGGAGACTCCCAACACAACTCGCACGGCTGCATTCTGCACCAGTTGGAGCCTCCAAGTGGTCTTCAAGGGTAGCCCCATGTAGAGAGCATTACAGTAGTCCAGACGAGAGGTCACGAGCACATGAGTGACTGTACGCAAGGCATCCTGGTTCAGATAGGGCCGCAACTGGCGCACCAGGCGAACCTGGGCAAAGGCCCCCCTAGTCACAGCTCCTATATGATCTTCTAAAGAGAGCTGTGAATCTAGGAGGACCCCCAAGTTGCGCGCCCTATCTACGGGGGGCAATAGCTCACCCCCCATAGCAAGAGATGGAGTAATCTGAATTTCCCGGGATGCCGGCATGAACAGCCACTCAGTCTTGTCAGAGTTGAGCCAAAGCCTGTTCCTCCTCATCCAGACCCAGACTGCCTCCAGGCAACGGGACATCACGTCGAGGGCATCACTGGGGTGGTTTGGGGTTGAAATGAAAAGCTGGGTATCATCAGCATACTGATGATACCCAACTCCAAAACCACGAATGATCTCACCCAGAGGCTTCATACAGATGTTGAACAGGAGAGGCGAGAGGACCAATCCCTGGGGAACTCCACAAATGAGAGGCCTCAAGGTCGACCTCTGCCCCCTTGCCAACACCGACTGCGAACGTCCCAGAAGGTAGGAGGAGAATCACTGAAAAACTGTGCCTCCCACTCCCAACCCCCTGAGACGCCGCAGCAGGATACCATGGTCGATGGTATCGAAAGCCACTGAGAGGTCTAATAGGACTAGGAGAGAGGAACAACCCCTGTCCTGAGCCTGCCAGAGATCATTTACCAGCGCGACCAATGCCGTCTCCGTGCTGTACCCGGGCCTGAAACCCGATTGGTACGGGTCCAGATAATCAGCTTCCTCCAAGAACTTAGAATACTGTTTACTGTTCTAATCAACATGCCTTAAAAAGGATGGTGAAAAGCTATAAAAAAAAGAAAGGAAGGTGGAAAAGGGCAAAGTATCAAGATGCTAAAGCAAATGCCTCCTGGGGGCGTGTGTGTGTGAAATGACAATATTCAGAGCTCTTCATTTTTGAAAAAGGGCAAATAAGAAGGGATGAGCTAGAAAGGCAAAAAGGTGTATTGGAGCATACAGGAGCAGTAAAATAGCATTCGTTGGTGATTCTTCAGATCCTCTGTGCCTCTTCTTGGAATCACGCAGCTGCTGTGCAATCTCAGGAAACAGCAACAGAGCCATTGCTTCACATCCATGCATGCTCCAAAGTGCCTGTTGGCTTTCAAATCCGAAATGCTGCATCGCCCTGCTGAATATATCTGAAAACAGATCAGTCCCGAGGAGAAAATCTGTTTTCTTATGACACCTGAATCTGAAATTATGTTTGCTAACTAGGGATGTTCCAGATTTTCACAGTCCTTTGCTAGGTCAGGAGTCTGAATAGCAGCAGCAATAGCACTTAGATTTATGTTGAGAAGTTGTGGACAGATAAAGAAAGAAATGCTTTATATAACATCTAGAAGAATTCTGGTGGCCAGAAGGACTTCAAATGATCAGCCTCCTATAGGATAAAGGCTACCAGTAATCACTTGCAATGCTGGCTGAATATTATCTTCGTTGTCTGAAGCAATCTATGGCTATAGAACAGGAGGGAAAGGAGGCTGGGTGCATTCTGTAGGCAACTTTGAGCCAGTCACTGTTACCTAATGGAATTGTTATGAGAAACAAAGGAAGAAATCAGCATTGTGTAGGCCACTTTGATCTTCTGAATAAAAGGTGGGATGTAAGTCTAGCAAACATGCAAAATAACTTACTGCCTGGACTTATCAATGTCTGCTTGGAGGTAAATAAGACTGAGTGCAAAGGGATTTGCTTTTTAAATTGCAGCTTTAGAAAGCAACTTACGTTTCATCCATTTTCCTGCTGTGATGCTCACTAGTTGATTTTACAGGGACGGCCTACTGAGTCTGCATTAATCACTTGTAAATTGGACTGTAGACAGCTATGCACATTTTGAATAGCACCATTTCCTGTGACAAGGGAAAAGCTTCTGATCAGGGAACTAGTTATTACCTTGGGGAAATATATAATTGCTGCTATTTCAGCTAGCAAGCATATGAATCTTAATTAATTACCCCTAGGAAAAACAAAGAAGTCAAGAAAGCAAAATATTTGTTTCACTTACAGCATCTGTAAAATTGTATTATAAAACGCACCTGATACAAAAATGCAAACCCAGTAACATACGGTAATTGTGTATCAATATCTGGCTCCCATTTATTTCAGTTAATAAATGCCTTGATTTTCATAAAAAAACATAACAAAATCTATTTTCTTCCACCTTCATAAGTAGGAAAGCCCAATTAATCTTAGGGAAGCATCTACTGAAAAGGCCTTGTTCTTACTGGATATCGTTTATGATACCATCAGCAGAGCTTGATTGGAATCCTTTTACAAAAGGGTGTGAGTTTAAAAATCCAGGCCTTCCTATTCTGGTATATCTTAAATCAGTGGTTCCCAACCTTTCTGGGTCTCTGGACTGGTAGTGGCGGCAGTGAGGAGTGGATGAATTCACTCATGTGCCTATCACTTGTGCAAATGGAGCTTTTGAGCACTTGCCTGCCTCGTTCCTAACAGCCTGGTTCCCAAAAGCCTGGTACTGGCCCATGGACTGGGGATTAGGGACCCCTGTCTTAAATGATTACTTACTGAGGTAGTGATCAGAGTTTTGTTGACAAGTGGTGAATAAATTGGGGCTACCAAATCTGGAGTGCTAAATCCAGAGAACCATTAGATGGCAGCAAAGAGAGTTCTGTTTCTTTGCTGCTACCTAATGGTTATCTTTATTTTCACATTCCAGATATGGTAGAATTAGATGAAGTGTATTCTGTCACCTGTATGGGCCACCAGGTTTCCAGAGTCTCTTCCCTTGAACTAAAAAGAAACAATGCTTCAGCCCTCTCATGAGATACTGTGGAATCTGGCTAAATTATCAATGAACATTGGGTTGTTGTTTTTTTTTAACAGTCAGGATTCCATAGAAAATAACATGTATTTTTTTTTCAGTGGAACCAAAACCACAACTCCCTTGGAATCCTCTTTTCCAGAATGTAAGCAAAGTGTTGCAAAAACGTTGCAAAAGGGTTACTCTTGTGTAAAGCAGATGAATTACAACTGGTCAAAAAGTTCATATCATGTATATTTTAACTGGTATAATGAATTTTTAATGAAATTTCAGTGCTTTGCCAAGACAAGTTTACAGTGTTGGTTTTTAAATAGCTGCTATTAGTAGCCCAGTTCTTGATTATGGTCTATATTTTTGGCATCATTTTCCTCTAGCCTCATAATTCACAATTCCTCCTCCTATTCAAATATGCAATTAAGGATTGCATGTTCAACCCTCTGATATGCACTGTAGCCCCAAAAGCTTATTCTGAAGTAAACACAAAAACCATAAAGGGGTCGCAAGGTTTCTCTTGTCGAGATCCCTGTCTTAAATGAGTTGTCCTTTCCTGGAACTTTCATGCAGGGATTATCTACCCTGTGTCATCAGTGGGCTAAAGCATGCCCATTTCCATAGGAGATTATAGCTTTTCTCTTGGCATTGCTTTGCAAAGATTGTTAATGGTGCCAAAGGAGGAAGAACACAGACCTTGGAATCTTTTTGACTTAGAACTATATGCTAAGGTAAAGGTAAAGGTTCTCCTGCACATGCGTGGTAGTCGTTTCCGACTCTAGGGGCCGGTGCTCATCTCCGTTTCAAAGCCGAAGAGCCAGCGCTTGTCCGAGGACATCTCTGTGGTCATGTGGCCGGCATGACTAGATGCCAAAGGCGCACGGAACGCTGTTACCTTCCCACCGTAGTGGTCCCTATTTTTCTACTTGCATTTTTTTTACGTGCTTTCGAACTGCTAGGTTGGCAGAAGCTCGGACGAGTAACAGGCGCTCACTCTGCTATGCGGCACTCGGGATTCGACCCGCCAAACTTCCGACCTTCTGATCGACAAGCTCAGCATCCTAACCCACTGAGCCACCGCATCCCTTAAATGCTAAACACACGGCTATTTATCGCTTACATGTTTAGTTGTAGTAATATTTGCAGTAGCAGCAGCACAGCAGCAAAGATCTGGCCTTCTCTGGAGCTATGATAAACAGAATTAAATTTTGGCTTCCTTTCTTCCATTATTGCTTATATGCAGGGGAAATGAAGAAGCTGTGCAACTTAAACATGACTCTTTGTCGGAACCATGACAGTCAACTTTTCCTGCATCTAAATTCATCCAGCTAAGCTAAATGATCAGTCTCACTAAATCTTCAGGAGGTGGATCTTGGATGAAAGAAGCCTTCTGTCGGCAAGGCTGGCTTGTCATCCAAATGTCTCACCCAAACCCCCCCAGAGTGGCAGATAAGATGGAGCAGGAGCATTTCTCTTGGTACAGTAAAATTAAAAGGGAGGAATTATTTATGCTCAGCTTTCGGTGGGGCCTGGGAGGACTTTGGCTCAAACAGTACATGATTCTGCCAGCAGGATGACCCTTTTGTGTGTCTTCCAGCACTGTAACTCTTGTGTCAAAAGAGGACTGGTAGTGGGAAAGCAATTCTAAACCTCTCCTTGCAGCGGAATATTCTGTTTCAGGCTCTAAAGGAAGAGATCAGCTAGAATCATTACATCAGCTGTTAAACTGAAATACGAAATTGTAGCTCAGGTTATAGGAAGGCTGAATAATTGCAATCAGTGGAAGTTACTATCCATCTGATCCAGTGAGCAGTTTGATTTGCACAAGAAGAGGGGCAGAATGACAAAATTAGATAGGAAAACTTGGTTTAACAAAAACATATTCAGATACAGCAATAAAACCTATGAACAGGGATAGAAATACTCCGCATTTAGTGCAAAGCAACACTTCTTGTCAGCAGAGTGTTTACATGGAGACTAATGTACTGAGCAAAATAATTTCATGGAGTGGTAATTAGAAAAAAAGGTCTCCTGGGGCATAGGAGCATATGATTGTTACGCAAATCCTAGTCTTTATTTAAATGAATGAGACTATACTCTTCCCTTCAGCTATACTTTAATGAGGGATTATACTTAAATTAAATCTTGAATCATGCCATTTCTCATCACATGGTAGCATTTCATCTGTTAATTCTGCCACTGCTCTCACATAGGAATATTGCTAGACCATCATAAAAAATATTTTTTTTATTAAAGAGTTTTACAAAAACAAAATTTTACAAAAAAAAATATTAATTGGGCAAATGAAAAAAAGGTTTGTTTTTTAAATTAAGAAACCTGGGAGATTTCTAAACACAGTTTTTAGGCAAAATCTGTTTTCTAAAAACCGGAAGTTTAACTTTTTTTCAGTAGAACCATGATAAAACATATCAAGACCTGGTGTCGTGGTTCCGATAGATGAAAACCATCAAAAGAACTTTGAGGCAAAATTCTTCCTTAAAGAACATTTTATTCAGGAAGCAAAGTATCGGCACTACATAGTTGAACCCCAAAACTAAATTCCCTTCCCCTCCCGGATACAAGTAACAAAGTGCACTCCCCATCCCCAATAAACTGTCATAAAGCACATTCCCCAATTAGCTTAAAGCGCGGGCTTTCTGCTCAGCCCGCCAGAACGTTATCAGCTTGTCCTTGGGTTCCCACGGCAGCGTTATTATTATGGCTAGCTGAGCTTTCATCCCATTGTTAGCAAGTTCTCTATTCACACCAACATAATTCTATGTGTTCACCTTTTTTAAAGTTAACAAAAATACAGTAGATTTCCTTTTCTCACATTCATACATTTCTCAATCAGCTGCTGGGGACTGAAAATCTGGTGTCCTGTGTTTTTCAAAATTTGATTGTCATTTCTCACCGCCTTTTGAGCAGAATTCTACTACAATTCTACCACACAATTACTGCACTCAAGAGACTATATTTTTGCATATCTTCTCATACCTTTTCATCTGTATTATTTCTTGCAAGCGCAAATGCAGTCCTCACCCACACATTAAACAAGTCACATAGCCACTTCATAAGGAAACCACGTCTATATTTTAGCAGTTCTCTAGTTACATCATTTATGCCTGTGGCTTATTTTTATTTTTATTTTAATCCCATTTATATCCCGCCCTTCTCCGAAGACTCAGGGCGGCTTACAATCTAAGCACAAATCAAATGTGCTTAGCAATAGCCTTCATTCTATGTATATGCCTGCTTATTAGAGCTTTCGCCCCCCCCCAAGTGGCATTATTACAAAGTCAGCTTATTGCCCCCAACAATCTGGGTCCTCTGGCTTATGCTATTTGTCAATATTCTTAAAGCATTTGTTACTTCCTTTTCATCATTTGACTATTAAAACATCAATAACACATAATTCCACCCTTTAATTTACCTTTATTTTTAAAACTAAAATTCTAAGGCAGAAGTAAGCAAAAAAATAAGCTCTATCTATATACTTATTCAGTATTATTAAAAGGTTAGGCATCACTGTACTATGTTAAGGAAAGTTGGGGGTAGAATTTGACAATGACAAGGGAGGTATAATTCCTCTGATCCCAAAAGGAAAGTTTTTGTATAGAAGATATCAGAATGACTTGGGTATTTTTACCAGTTAAGGGGAACTAAAACAGTTTCTATCTGTAAAAAAAATAGTACAATAAAATAGATTCTATGGCTCTTGTATCACATGGCTCAGTGGGTTAGGACACTGAGCCTGTCAATCAGAAGGTCGGCAATTTGGCGGGTCGAATCCCGAGTGCCGCGTAACAGAGTGAGCGCCTGTTACTCGTCCCAGCTTCTGCCAACCTAGCAGTTCAAAAGCACGTAAAAATGCAAGTAGAAAAATAGGGACCACTCCGGTGGGAAGGTAACAATGTTCCGTGCGCCTTTGGCGACTAGTCATGCCGGCCACATGACCACGGAGACGTCCTCAGACAAGCGCTGGCTCTTCGACTTTGAAACGGAGATGAGCACCGGCCCCTAGAGTCGGAAACGACTAGCATGCATGTGCGGGGGAACCTTTACCTTTTTACTATGGCTCTTGTATCACACGAAAAATAGTCAAGGAGCATATGGACTTTCTTTCTTTCTTACTTTCTTACTCTTTCTTACTTTCTTACTCTTTCTTTCTTTCTTTTTCTTTCTTTCCTTTTTCTTTCTTTCTCTTTCTTCTTTTTCCTTCTGATATCTGCCTTCCAAAATAGTTGAAGGAAGAAAGAGCATCCAATTGAGCCAATGTTAAGGGTTGTCTTAATTTAGATACTATAATGTAATTTAACTATCTCACTGGTCTAAAAATATAAGACTGACTGATCAGAACACATTCTTGGCCAGTAGAGACTGATCGTGATCTCTTTCCACATCCAAAGCGTGTTGTCTCAAAGTTCTCTTGGCTTGTTAATATCCCAAAGGGAGAGGTACTTGCAGAAAGCCATAAAAATGCAATTTCTCCAAGAAATATCTCTTCTACCAAGCATTTTACAACAGCGGCCCGCAATCTTTGGGTACCAGGGACCAGTTCCGTGGAGAGAGGTTTTTCCTCAGACAGGAGGGGCTGTGGTTTCGCGTGCTGCCTGCATCCCGTGGATGGGGCTTCTCTTGTTTGCATGGCCTGATTTCCGGCCTGCTGCGGCCTGCTGACAGTCCATGGACTGGGGGTTGGGGACCCCTGCTTTACAAGGTATCTTTCAATTCCAGTCGCTAACATACCTCTCTCATTCTCATGCAAAAAATTTTTAAAAAACCTAGCATACCAGCATTTCTTCAAATTCACCTCTAATTAATCCATAGCTTTGTTGATGAACAGCACTTCTTGTGTATCACCAACCCCTGCACATAAGACATAATGACTGCAGTAGGCCTTCTGAACTTTCCCCCTGCAATAAAATTCCATGAAACTTGAAATTTAAATTTGTTTAAATTGCCATCCAGCCAGCTGCTTATTGAAAGAACTGCCTGTTACATGTCTGCTTCAGACATAAAAGAGAGTCAGCTTGGCTAGCCCAGAGTAGAAAATTTGCATTTTTCTCTCTCCCCACAGTGGGAAATTCTGCGGCTCAGTGATCCTAAGATGAGAGTGGAGATGCAAAAGTTTTATTTATGTTACCAAGGTGCATGGATACACAGTTTTAGACTTTCCTGTTCCCTCCTTAGGAAATCGCTTTGTTGCTAAGCTTTGGGATTGAATGAAGCAATCACCTACTTCTTGTCCAAACCAAAATGTAACCAAATAGAAAATAAATAATAGAATGCAACATTATAGGTTGGGACAAAATATTCCTGAAGGGTCTAACTGTTCTGAAATGCTATAAACTCTCAGAGTTTCAAGGGATGATCACAGATTATCGAAGTATAGTTTTTCTTGGCTTTTGCACCAAATATGAATATTCACATACTGTAATAGGCTCTTCTCCTATAGTTTTGCTAGATGTGTTGGAGAAGAATGACAGAGGTGCCAGGTTTTAGTTTTATTGTTTTTAATGCTATTTTTAGTTTTTATTATTGCTGTGAGTCACCAAGCTGTGTGTTTTAAGCTGGGCAGCCATCAGAGTCATTTAAATAAACAAACTGGTCTTGATTAATCTATAATCCCTGGTAATAGTAAATATTTTTAATTGAATTGGGCTCAAAGATACTGCATTTGTATGGAAAAGAATTCCACCTTGATATTCACCCTGCCCATGTTCAGCTGAGCCCATCCTGCTTTACCAATCATTTAAGGTTCTGAGATTTACAAAAGCAGACTTTGGGAGACTCTGGTGCTACAGTAGGAAAGATTTTTTCCAAGGAAACCTTATTAAACAAGCAACGTGAAACAACAATAATCTTTTATTATCTTTGAATATCCCTTTTCTTTTCTGCTTTATTTGAAGACTTAGTTTAGATGTAAGTTTCTCAGGGTAGAGGTTGTAATTTCCTCGATAAGGCTATGTAAATCAGCCTTTAGAACAATAGCATTTGAAAATAGTAACAGGGTTTTTCCAAAAATAAACTTGTTCACACATTCCTTCTATGTATAAATCTTCCAAGCTGTTATATGATAGGTACAATATGAAGTCAATTATAATTTAGACCTTCTACCTGGTTTTTATTATAAAATTTAATTCCCTGTCCTCTCTCCTTACACTCTAGATGGTTTACAACACAAATGAAACAACATAATGTTCATCATCAGAAGGCAATAAAAAACAACCATAATAAAATTATAGCAGTCATAAAAAAAGCAACCATCAGAGCATAAAAACAGCAGCTGGTGCCAAATCTTTCAAAGAAATATTTACTGGAATAAAGGATCTTTCTGTTACAGCTAACAAGGTATACCTATACCACAGCAAGGTGCTTGTGTGTCTCAGTTCTGTATTTATTACCCATGTTTATCCTAACTTTTTAAAGGTGTTCAGAGTGCATAACAGATTTATCTTGTGTATCAGGCTAAGTAATGGAAATATGCCTGAGATCACTCTGGCAATTGCTGTGAAGATTTTGTTCGAACCTACATTAGCTTTTCTCATTTGTTGAGAGAGCTACGAGCAGGATTTTTCAGCGGTTCTGAAACTGAACATGAGAGAACGAAACTTTAATTAAAATAGAGACATTTTGCTTAAACTGTAGGAGGTCCTTTAAGATATCTGGGCAGGGTAATTCAGATGCCACTCAAAGAATATTTTATATCAGGTCATTCTAAATTATCCAAACCAGTGATAACATGGAAGTAAAGGAGAAGCAGATTTCACTTAAAAAAAAAAGAACTTTCGTATCCTTTGTGATCCATGGTGGATCTAAATTTTCCTGCATACCATAAACAGACCCATATTACATTCCCTTAGGGACTTTCCTGATGTCAGAAAGCATCAGCTAGAGAAATTGATGATGCTTTCTTCCTCCCGAGATTAAAGCCACGTTTGTGACCTTAAGGCAGAGAGATCTGGTTGCCCTGCTCAGGTGTCTTTAGAAGCATTACAAAACTACAGATGTTGTGGCCTTTGACCATCTTGCTTACCCTCCTTTCTTGTCTCTTGTTCAGCAAATTGCTAACTTTAGCATTTTAACTACAAATCTTTTGTTTGTCTAAACAGAACTTTAGAATCGACTGTATGTTCACATTCTGCACAGTCCTATACAGATTCTGAGAAGAGTTGGGGAAAATATTAAGAGTTCAAAAACAGATATTGCTGTTTTAATGCAGTATTACTAGAGCTTCAGGAAAGAAAATCTGATGCACTTTTCTTACTTCATTATATTTAAATAGTAATTGAACATAACAATACTTGTCAGCATGTGTATGTGTTATGTATGCAACCTTGTATACCTAGAGTGAAATCTTAACATGTGACTCCCTTCACCTATTGACTTCACAACTGAATGTATATAATGAGCTGCAAGAATAAATTGGGAGATAGGAGGAAGACCCTCAACCTAGACAACGTCTGATAAGAGAAATGTGAGTCAAAGGACGGCTGGGGGTGGAGAAAGCATCTCAGGAGGGGCCTTCCCTAGTTTTCTGGATGCAAAGGTTGGAAGGGAGGAAATGCTTTCAAACTTGTGAGATTCTGTCAGCGTAATTTTAAAATAAAAGCAGCATTATTACTCAAGGTTTGGATTTCTTGTTTGGCCTACCTTGAAGGACTGACAATGGATTTATGGCTTAATTTATTTGTACAATTAATTTGGCCAAACATCTCATCAGCGTGACTCTTTTATCTTGCTATTGTAGATATTTTTCCTAATCTTCAGAAACAGTTAAAGGTTAAAACAAAAATCAGATAAATTTATTAATACATCTACAGTAAAATAATAGATTATGTAAGCATTAGTAGAAAAAGACAATTAACTTGTAGAAGTAAATTTTTAAAAAAATCACACAGGAAAGTTCTTTCAGCAATGTCTAAAAAATTCAGCGTTTTGTTCCATAGACTCATTTGTCAAATGTTCTAAGGGAGGCTTCCCTGAAACTCATATATAGTCATTTTATTTCCATTGTTCACCATATTAAGAAAAGTAGACATGGCTAGGATATTGTTCATTTAATCATAATTTGTTGATTAAGGAATAGTTGGTTTGGCTCAAACAAGATGCTAAATTGTAAGTTGTGGTATACAATGCACAATATCTGGCTTTGAACATTTTCTGTGTGGGGAAGCCCTCATTGTCCCATATCCCATCTATCAGCACCCATATTTTCTCAAGCTTTCAACTGTGCCCACAGGCAAAACAAGTTTCCTGATTCAGTGTCTTAAAATATGTTTGCTCAGTAGTCCAAAAGGGTATCTTTGCAATTTTGAATGTAATGCTACTACAGATAGTCCTTGACTTGTAACCATTCAGTGACCATTTGAAGTTATGTCACTGAAAAAAGTGACAACAAATCTTAGTACTTATAATCATTGCAGCATCCCCAGTTGTGTGATCAAAATACAGGTGCTTGGCATCCGGCATGTATTTATGATAAATTGCCTCAACCTAGGGTCATTTGATTGGTATTTGTGACCTTCTTAGCTGGCTCCCAATCAGCACTCAATGGATTGATTTAATGACATGATTTACTTTACTGGAGTGAAGTGCTTAATAACCATGACAAAAAAGATCATACAATTGGGCGTGTGACTCTCTTAACTGCTTTGCTTAGCAACAGAAATTCTGGTCCCAGTTGTGGTCCTAAATGAAGGACTACCTGTATTGTATCTACATTTTTACCATTCACTTTGTGCAGGCTAGGCCTCATTTGGTCTTGCAAACAAAAGGGGTTCCTGGCTGAGAAGGAATCACTCTCATTCGGGCACAAAGAATTCCCATTTTGGAACTCCAATTCTCTTTGCAGGAAAATAAGACTTCTTTTGCATTAGCTATTTGTTCAGGATGTTTTTTTCCTTGTGAAAAGTTCAGGAGAAAGAATGGAACAGCTGTGGTCTAATGTGAAATTAAGTCAAGCAAGAGTTTTAAGATAATTTTAAATAATTTTTATTTATTGATCAAATGTATGAGGCAGCTATCTTGCAGAAGGTTTTGTGGGGAAGATAGCTATGTCCAAAGAAACAGCAGCAGAATCATATTTTTATTAAGGCCATTATGTTTAAAAGGCAAACTGTGATCTCTCCTAAATTCTGGCAAGTTACATTTTGACTGGAAGTACAACTTAGAACTATAGGATAGATAAAACATATTTCCTTAGCTAAGTTCTTTCATTCTGATCTGACAGATCATCATAAGGCCGTTAATTGTAACTTGGTGCATGTGAACGCACATCACATTGTTCCCGTTATATTGAGCCATATTGTGATATATTTTTAGATTTTTACATGGTTGAAGATTACTGTATAAATATTGAAAAACAGGAAAATGATTGCATACAGTCTCTGACCTAAACTTTAATTGCACTTCCTCCTACCACGTGAACCATATTGTTTAGCAAAGCAAGCGGATCTGGATCAGAGGCACTATTGTAAAAAGCTCATGGTGGTTGATAATTCTGGGCGTCCAAAACTACACTGGATGCAGTAAATTCGATAGAAAACGTCGCCGACAGTGACTTTAAAGCAAGAAATTTACCATACTTTATGACGGCTATTAATACTCATGGATGCCTGTCGGATTAGGAAATTCACCGTGAGGACATTTCATCAACACGGCGATCCTTCCAATTCGGCTCCCTCACCGTACGGCTTGCCCACACGTGATACGCAGCACAACAAAGCACGGAACCACCATCGCAGTCGTGGTTAACGTGCTCTCAACATCCACGTCCTGAAAAGAAGCAATATTCCCCACCGTCGTCTACTCGACCGCGGAGGGGGCTCGTCTCAATATTATTCCCCCTTTACGTTCCTGACGGATGCGTGCAATCCAGTACATAAAAATAAAGCAATGGGCGTCTCCGGCCGGCCCTTGTACTTCTGAGAGAAACCCCCCCACCCAGGGGAAATGGGGGCGCTGCTTTCAGCGGCAGGCCCAGCGTTTCCCAACCTTAGGAACTTGAAGATGCGTGGACTTCAACTCCCAGAATTCCCCAGCCAGCATAGCTGGCTGGGGAATTCTGGGAGTTGAAGTCCACGCATCTTCAAGTTCCTAAGGTTGGGAAACGCTGATCAAGACGATCGCTTAAGCGGAGTCTCTCCCGCAGCCGAAATCTGGGCTGCCCAAATTCGCTCGCCGCGATCCGTCGGGTCTTTTTGAGATTCTAAAATCTTACGGCGTTTGTCCATCCGCCCCGGCCAGTCCTCAGAAGGCGGCCAGCCCCAGCTTGGCAGGGCCGGTTCGCTCTTAGCGCCAGGCCCTCCCTCCCGCCCCTCAGCTTCTCCCTCCACGTCGCTCAGTCTTGCAGGGCGTCCCCCTTTTTTCGCCTCTCTCCGCTCACCTCCCCCCCCCTCTCTCTCTCTCCCCGTTGCGTATCTGGGGCCGCCTCTTCTTTTCTCCACTTGCTGACGACAAGCCCGCCCAAACTGCCCTCCGTCTTCTTCCCCCCTCCTTCTTTCCTCCCTTCCTCAGCGGGAGAGAGAGAGAGAGAGAGAGAGAGAGAGGAGCCGAGCCGAGCCGGGGCTGAGCGGAACGGTCCCGCCTCCGGGTCCCCGCCCTTCCCACATCCGAGCCAGCGGACGCTCCGACCAGCCGCGCCGGCACCGGAGGGGACGGGAGAAGCCGCCTTAGGCGCCCGTGTGGGGCAGCGACGACCCGCCGCACCCTTTTTTGGTCAGCTAGGCTCGAGCGCGGTGCCGAGGCAGCCCGCCCGAGCTCGCCTTCCCCTTCTTCGCTCGCCCTCGGTTTCGCCCGGCCGGCCGGCCAGGAGCCAAGCGGCGCCATGGGCTGCACGGTGAGCGCCGAAGACAAAGCGGCCGCCGAGCGGTCCAAAATGATCGATAAGAACCTGCGGGAGGACGGCGAGAAGGCGGCGCGGGAGGTGAAGCTGCTGCTCCTCGGTGAGCTCCCCGGCCCGACAGCGCCCTTCCCTCCCCCTCCCCACACCCACCCACCCCTCCCCGCCTTCGGGCGCCCGCCCGCCCAGCCCCAGCGTTGGGTCTGCGGGGCTCTCGCCTCACTGTCCGCTGCCTTGGGAGGAAAAGCGGGGCGCAGCCGGGCTGGCTGCCCAACCAACGGAGCGGGGAGGACAGCGCGCCCACGCCCTGGCCGCCTGGTTTCCGTGCCCGACGTCTGCTTTCCGCCACCTCCCTCCCTGACTGCGCCCCCTACCTTCCTCTCTACTCGAGGGACTTTCCGCGCTTCTGCCGCTGCTCCGGCCGGATCCGTCTCGTGCTGCTGAGTGGGTTGCCCTCTGGTTTTTCGGCGGCCGCCATATCCCTACCCCAGCCTCGGGCGCAGCGGGGGAAGGATCCTCGCGCGCCATCTCTTTCTCTCCCTCCCACCCGAACCGGGGCTGGGTAGTTTTATACGGCGTCCAAAGAGTTACAAGCCCAGGGAGGGGGGGGCGGGCAACCCGCCCTATCCGAGCATCCCATTTTGTTTTCCCAAGCTAAACAGCTTGGCTCCTCATGGTTTCCCCCCCCCCCTCCCGCTTCCCTCCCTTCGTCGCGGGCTCATTTGCTTCTCAGGAGAGCTGACATGGCCACGCTGCCAAATCGGTCTGTAAAATACGTCCCCAGTGAGACCTTTTTTTGCCCCCTTTCTTTTTAGCCCAGTGTTTCCCAACCTTAGGAACTTGAAGATGCGTGGACTTCAACTCCCAGAATTCCCCAGCCAGCTATGCTGGCTGGGGAATTCTGGGAGTTGAAGTCCACGCATCTTCAAGTTCCTAAGGTTGGGAAACGCTGTTTTAGCCTACTCGGTTTCTAAATTTGGCTTGGCACGTCCAGTCCTCAGCTGCTTTTCCTTCAGAGTGGGTGATCCTTCTGAAAAACTTAGCCAGGCCACAACCTAAAATATGCCCTGAACCCCCTCCCCTGCCCCCGTATGTTTTGCATTCCTCCCACAGGCCTCACCGTTTTTTTGTTTCCGTTATCAATGGATAACCGTTGATGGTGGCTCCGCATTTGCTACTTTCTGCCACCTGTGGTTGTCTTGGGGAAAGAATAATTTCAACGGGCGAGTAAGCCGCCGCAATTGTTCTCTATAAAGCAAAGCTTTCTGGTCTCCAAATGTTATTGGATTGTTGCTGTATCATTCCCACCTATCCTACTCACCCAGCGTCCCTCTGTAGAGGACGGGAATTGTAAGTTAAAGCACAGCTCGAAGATGGCAGATTGGAAAGAAGTTTTCCCAGCAAAGACAAATAACTTGGTGCCCTCTGAATATTGTGATCGAAGGCTCCCACACACTCTTGTAGATGTACAGGTAGTCCTCGACATGCACCAGTTCATTTAGTGAACATTCAAAGTTATAACAGCATTGAAAAAAATCTGACTTATGATTGTTCTTTTCAGAGTTACAACCTTTGTAGCATCCCCAAAATCATATGGTCAAAATTCAGATGCTGGGCAACCATTCATATTTATGACCTTTGTTATGTCCCAAGGTCATGTGATCCTCTTTTACAAGCTTCAGACAAGCAAAGTCAATGGAGAAGCCAGATTCACTTAACAACCAGATTACTAACTTATCAACTGCAGTCAAAAAACTGTGGCAAAAAAAGTCATTAAATGGGGCAAAGTTCACTTAACAAATATCTCAACAAATTTTGGGCTCAATTGTGCTCGTAGGTTGAGGACTACCTGTATATATATACATGGGTGTATTATATACATGGATAGCACCAGGTTGTTTATCAATAACAAGAATCACATTACTGTTCCCCAACATCATGTTAAGGAATATTTCTTTCAGAAAGCTGCAATTCTTGCTTGTGATTTTGCTTCCTTGAATCCAATTTCAAACATGTTCTGTGTTTGGTTCAGATAATTTAAACTTTTCTGTCTTTTAGCTGTCAATAGGGTTTGGTGCTGTTTCTTTTATAAAAGTTTGCTGTTTTACATTTCCTTCCTTTTTTTTCTGGGAAAAAAAAAAGAAAACCTCATTGCACAAGCTGTAGGAAGTTTAGCCAAACATCTGTGCTTTCTTTGTACTTTTCAATAGTTCTTCATTTGAATAGTTGGGTGAACTTCATTTCCATGCATGAAAATAGCTGTCATTGAACAGGAGTATGTAGGTTAGAGCCAGGAATTCTGGAAAAAGGACAAAAATGAATGAGTGGATTGATATAACATGTGACACAAGTATTTTTTTTCTGTTATGGTAACAGGGAAACTTATAAAAGAAAGACCCAGCTGTTTCTTGACTAGGAAGGCATGATTAGCTCATCATAAACTAGGTGGAGTTGACATGCATAATGACAGATTTTTTTCTATATGTTTTAAGTGGAATTCACATGGTTAATAATTAAACTTCATGATGTAGTAATAACCCCCAGCTTTCAGAGGGACTAAATTAGACAAATATATGGCTGTTGCTAGTCATGGCCCAGCTTTCCAAAGCAGGATGCTTTTTAATACCAGCTTTTAAAGGGAAGGGCATTTTTGTGCTCCTATTCTGCTGGTTGTCTTCTCAAAGACATTTCTTTCCTCCCACACTTCTACATAATCAAACTGACATTAAAAAAAATCATGACACATGAATAGAGAGACTCGTTAGAGACTTGTTGATGGCAAATGCATTGTAAAAAAGTTTGTTTTGAAGTGATATTGGAACCTAAGTCCTTGGCTCATGATGATAATTGAGTCTGGAATTATGATCATAAGTCATGGTTGTTAAGTGGATCACCATGTGACTGGACCTATCTTTACAACATTTTTGTGGTGGTTATTAAGCAAATGTGATGGTTGTTAAATGAATCCATGATAACAATGGGCAGTTTTTGACAGAAACTGGCAAAACCCACCAAAAATTGCAATTGCATGACTGGGGAACACTGCAAATGGCCATAAAGGTGAGCCGGTTACCCAGCATCCAAAATGCAATCACATAATTGCAGGGCTGTGTGTAGCCATTGTAACTTTAAAATTGTGTCAGAAGTATCTTTGGGGGGAGGGGGTCTGCTTTTAAGTTTGAATGATTGCTAAGGGACTGTTGTAGATTGACTTACCTTTATTAAGTGAAATAACATTCTGTTAGACAAATAATTTTCTGATTAGTCTGCTAATTCTGTGTTTATTTTAAAAATGTGGTTGGAGTGCTCAGCTTGCAAACATGGAATACGATTAGCTATTGCCACTCTGAAAAGATAAATAATACAATAAAAAGCCTGATCTTGAATGATTCAGCCTATAGCAAAACCCAATAACTTCCATAATAATAAATCTTGAAATGATGGCAGTCTATACCCCAATAACAGCATAGTTCTAAAATAGGCGATATCTTGACTATAATCAAGTTCATCATTATTATATTTATCATTATTTCTATAACTTTCATTAATAAATGGTTTGTATTATTTTATGCATAATGGTATGTACCATATGTATGTATGTATATTTTCAGAGATGATCATAATATACCTTCTTAAATTACAAATCTTAGCTGATTCTGCTTGAAGTGCACTTTAAACTATAATTTTACTTTTGAATCCTATCTATAGATTTTGCTTTCTTCAGTTAGACATAGTAAGTGCCTTATAGAGATAAATAATCCATTATGTGTAACTATATTGAATTGTAGTTTCAGGCTAGTTTTTTTTTCTTAATTGGCATGGATCTATGAAAAAGAGTGCTGATTTTGGTTAAGTTATGAGCGATAGTTTTATTTTTGAACAGATTTAAAATTAAACATGCGTTACAATCCAGTAGTTAATTCTAGCAGTGCTATATATTAACATCCTAAAACTTTTAATGATATATTATTTGAGCATAACTCATAGAATCATAGGATTGAAGGGGACATTGGGAATCTTCTAGTCTAATCCCCTGCCCAGTGCAGGAATTTTCCCACCATTCTTAATAAATGGCTGATCAGTGGCTGGCTGCACTTTTACTTATTAAAGGTTATTGAAAAAGCTCATAAATTTAAAAACATTTCAATACTATGTAGTATAAAGTTTGACATTTTGAAAAAGATGTCCAGTAATCTGAAAGTTTTCCACTTCTCTTTTGATAGCATAAAGAAAGTGGAAATGTGTCAGCATTAAACCATATATTTCAGAGTTATCACAGCTTTTACTGAGAATTTTTTCAACCACACTATAAATCCCTCTCTGCCTAATACACAAACAGATGTGTGCTTCTATAGAAATTGACTATTATGCATGCAGAAAGATTTTTGTGAACTTTTTAGTAGAATGTAGAATTTGTTTTCTCTCAAAAATCTCTGACCTTAAACTTGCAGTTTTCCCCATGGGGCTGTTGCTTTTGTGTCTTTTAATCTAAAGTATCCTTTGGGAATGAATTAACAGCTTTTTAAATAATTGGTTTAGCAATTTTTGATGTACAAAGATGTTTCTGTCATTAAAATGAGAGCGATGAATTCCACTTAGCAGCCTCAACTTAAATAATAAAATTCTGACAATATAAAAATAAAATGTCTGAAATGGTATAGGGTTTCCTGCCTGACCAGGGGGTTGGACTAGATGACCTCCAAGGCCCCTTCCAACTTCAACTTCTTCTTGTTATTGTTGTTGTTGTTGTTGTTGTTGTTGTTATTATTATTATTATTATTATTATTATTATTATTATTATTATTATTACCATTTGAGTTGAATTGATATTCATGGCCTTTTCTCAGACAGTGAAAAAGGAAGAGTGTTGCAAAATATAATTTATTTTAGAATACTTATGCACTACCCACTTCTAGGCTAACTTATCAGAAATGCAGTTTAAAAGTGAAATGTTAAACAAATCCTAAAACTAAATTATACCTTATAAAATATACTTATTAATATTATTTAGACATTTTAAATGTTAAAACCAGTTTACATGTCAAATTGAAATTCTGAATTGCATGGGCTTGCTTGCAATGCAAAAATAAATAGCTCTCCATCATAGTGTTAATAACATTATTTCCCAGTTTGTTCTCAAAAAATATAAATATTATTCAGGTGGGCTTTACCAATGCAAATAGTTAAGAAAACAAATTATTGAATTATAGGCAAAACTAAATACATATAAATGGACACATTCTGTTTCTTACATGTTGTGCTTGCATGTAATGTAAATACATGGTTTGTTTTTCAAAGCAAAAACTGCAGTATCCATGGGTTTGTATATCCTACTTTGGCTCTCTTTAATGTGGCATGAGATGAAATGAAACAATTCTGCTGGTGGTTTTGATTAACTGCATTTCAGCCTTACATCTTAACAGTAATTAATTTTATTTGTGGTTTGTTGAAGCCAGCCAGGTTTGCAAATTATATTTTGAAATTAGCTTGTTTGCCAACAGTAGTTGAGACTAGAACTCATTTGGTTTGACATATTACAACAAGTTGAGGTTAATGTAAAAGAAAAAGTCAAATCCTTCCACTTTTTCTTGAGTGTTGCTGATGTTGGGAACAGGTAGGCTTGAGATTGGATTATTTTCATAAAATTAAACCATGGTTAATCATTATGAGCAAATTGAACTGAATTCACAGGTTGTTTGAAACTAGAGATTGTTTAAACCAGAGAACTTGGAGAAATATATTTCTTTTTTGAATAGATAATTTCTCTAGTTTCAATAGAAATACTAGGGTCTTAGCATCAAATCAATCTATTTAAACATTTGTCAGCTAAAAGACTATTATTAAATATTATAAAAATGGAAAGTGATGAAGTGCATAATCTAAAACTGAAAAATGCTTTCTCTTAGATAATTGTTTTCTGATGCAAATTGAACCGAGTAAAAGATATATGTTTAATCAAGTAAGACTTTCAGTGTTAAGCACTTTGCCAATGGCTTTGCAAGGGTTACTAAAATGGGGAGTACTGTTATACTGATGTTAAAAAAAATCCAAAAGAATATTAGCAAGCACTTAAATATCCCGACATATTTATATCTATATTTCAGGCATGATTAAACTTAGGTGAAGTGACTGTTAGTTACTTATGTTTGGTTGTCAGTTTCTTGAACTAGGCATTAAGGGTTAGAACAATTGATCAGTGGAATGTGGGTGCTCCAACACTGGAGATTTTAAGAAGAGACTAGATAACCACTTGTTTTATAATAATAATAATATAATAATAATAGGTTGGAAGGGACCTTGGAGGTCATCTAGTCCAACCCCCTGCTCAGGCAGGAAACCCTATACCATTTCAGGCAAATGGCTGTCCAGTCTCTTCTTAAAAACCTCCAGTGTTGGAGCATTCACCTCCTCTGGAGGCAGGTTGTTCCACTGGTTAATTGTTCTAACTGTCAGGAAGTTTCTCCTTAGTTCTAGGTTGCTTCTCTCCTTGACTAGTTTCCATCCGTTGCTTCTTGTCCTGCTTTCAGGTGCTTTGGAGAATAGCTTGACTCCCTCTTCTTTGTGGCAACCCCTGAGATATTGGAACACTGCTATCATGTCACCCCTCACCCTTCTCTTCGTTAAACTACACATACCCAATTCCAGCAACCGTTCCCTATATGTTTTAGCCTCCAGCCCCCTAATCATCTTTGTTGCTCTTCTCTGTACCCTTTCTAGAGTCTCGACATCTTTTTTACATTGTGGTGACCAAAACTGGATGCAGTATTCCAGGTGTGGCCTTACCAAGGCATTGTAAAGTGGTATTAGTACTTCACTTGATCTTGATTCTATCCCTCTGTTAATGCAGCCTAGCACTGTGTTGGCTTTTTTGGCAGCTGCAGCACACTGCTGGCTCATATTGAAGTGATTGTCTACTAGGACTCCGAGATCCCTTTCACAGTTACTACTATTGAGCAAGGTACCACCTATACTATACCTGTGCATTTGATTTTTCCTGTGTAAATGTAGTACCTTACTTTTTTCACCATTGAATTTCATTTTGTTAGATAGTGCCCAGTGTTCGAGTCTGTCCAGATCCTTCTGTATCTTAAGCCTATCTTCTGGAGTTTTAAATGGTATAGGGTTGAACCAGAAGACCTCCAAAGTCCCTTCCAACTCTGTTATTCTGAAGGCTTATACGGAACTTTTCTTTTTCTCATCATAAATGGCCCTGTAGTATCTGAGGCCCTTGCTAACTGTACAGTAAACTTTAGTGTAACTCTCTGTGTTAAGATCTTGCTCCTCTAACTTTGCCATTCCTCCTTCAGTGAGACAAAAGGCTTCAGCTCTTTTGTCAAAAACCTCTTCAGTTCTATAGTTTTTAGGTCCCCCCAGACTTCTTCCACAAGAAGACTACTCTAGTTCCATAAGGTCTTCATTGGTCAGTTCTTTGGCATAGGAGTCAGGTTATTGTACATCATTTTCACTGTTGTCTAACTGCAATTTGGTTGATTACCAATATCAACTACAGAAAACCCTTACATGCATGCATGAATTGGAGGACAGATGATCTTGATTCTATCCCTCTGTTAGTGTAGCCTAGAATTGCATTGGTTTTTTTGACTGCTGTGGCACACTGTTGGCTCATATTTAAGTGAGTGTCCACTAGGATTCCAATCCTTCTCATAGTTTACTGGCATTAAGCCAAGTTTTACCTAGTCTGTACCTATGTTTTTTTTTTTTTGCCTGAGTGTAAAACTAGATAGGGCCCAGTGTTTAAGTCAGTCAAGATTTTTTTGGATCTTGAACTTGTCTTCTGGGGTGTTGGCTGCAAATTTGATGATTTCCCCTTCTATTTTCTCATCTTGTTTATAAAGATATTGAAGAATACTGGGCTTAAAATGCAACATTGGGGTACCCCACTACTTACTTCCCTCCATGTGAATACTGTTCTGTTGAGGATTACTTGTTGAGTACGATTTGTCAGCCAATTAGAAACCCATCTGGTGGTAATGCTGTCTATTCCACATTATTCTAGCTTGCCAAGAAGTAGGTTGTGTTCTAAATTATCAAATGCTTTACTGAAATCTAAGTATATTATGTCCACTGCATTTTGTTGATCCACTAATTTAGTCACGTAGTTGAAGAATGAAATAATTTTTTTTGGCATGATCTGTTTTTGACAAACACATGTAGGTTTATGGTTATAAATTTCCTTGCTTCTAGGTGTTTGCAGATCTGTTGTTTGAATATCTTTTCCAGAATCTTCCCAGGTATTGATGTCAGACTGATTGGTCTGTAGTTTCCTGGATCTGTCCCCCCCCTTTTTTTTAATGTTTCGAAGTTTACTGAATGAGAAAGTGATTGAAAGGAAAATTCTAAGGATTTTCTGCCTATTTGTTGTGCTTTAAGTGGTGCCATATTCTTTAATTATTTATAAAATATACAGTAGACTTAGAATAATTCAAAGCACATATTAACAATGTTTTGGGAGTTTTATTTCCTACTAAAGTATCTTTATCAAATTATAAAGAGATGCTTTAATTGCCCTTTCATACTTTTAAACAATGCAGATGCCTCTTACATATATTTAAAACTGACTAGCTTTAAGTATCAAATGACAAATAAGAGGAGATTAAGAATGTCTTTGATGAATTCTGTGAAATATCTTGATAGCTGAAGAGAGAATTCTGCTGGCAATAAAATACCACTTAGTAATTCAGTTGATTAAAAAAAATCACAGTTCCCCAAATTTTGAGTACACCATATTATAAACATTTTTTGCATTGTGAGACTACCACTATGAATATATATGTACAGTGTCAGTCAATTAATATACTTGATGACATGTTATGTGCCAGATGAATACTCAAAGGGAATATCTATTATCTCTGAGTCAAAGTCCTTGGCAATATTTCTGCATCAACATTTAATATGGAAATCAAATGATAGCTTACAAACTCTGCAGGATCAAATCATATTCATACAAACAGAAGGAGATTGTAAAAATTGTTTTAAAAGGCATTATAGACTTCTAGTAATATTGATACAAAGAATTTAATATACTCTTAGACCAACTATGAGCCAGGAGGGAAGGTTTTCTTTTTTCAATATATGTGTTATTTCTTGAAGAGATAAGGATGTGCCTGAAAAGGAAGCTTGATGATTTGTTATTTTAGAAAGACCTAAATTATATAGAGATTGGTTTATTCCTCAGTTATATTTGACTCTTGAGAATCATCTTATTTGTCTCTTGAGAAACCTATATGTGGGCCAAGAAGCAACAGTGAGAACTGGACACGGAACCACTGATAGGTTCAAAATTGGGAAAGGAGTCTGGCAAGGCTGTATACTGTCGCCCTGCCTATTTAACTTATATGCAGAGCACATCATGAGAAAGGCAGGGCTAGATGAATCAAAAGTTGGAATTAAGATTGCCAGGAGAAATATCAACAACATAAGATATGCAGATGATCCCACTCTAATGGCAGAAAGTGAAGAAGAACTAAAGAGCCTCGTTGCGGGTGAAGAAGGAGAGTGCAGAACTTGGGTTGAAACTTAACATTAAGAAAACCAAGATCATGGCATCCGGCCCTCTCAATTCCTGGCAAATAGATGGGGAAGAAATGGAGGTAGTGACAGATTTTATTTTCCTGGGCTCCAAGATCACTGCAGATGGGGACTGTAGCCAAGAAATTAAAAGACGCTTGCTCCTCGGGAGGAAAGCCATGGCAAATCTAGACAGCACACTAAAAAGCAGAGACATCACCCTGTCAACAAAAGTGCGTATAGTCAAGGCTATGGTCTTCCCTGTTGCAATGTATGGCAGTGAAAGTTGGACCATAAAAAAGGCTGAGCGCCAAAGAATTGAGGCCTTTGAACTATGGTGCTGGAGAAGACTCCTGCAAGTCCCTTGGACTGCAAGGCGATCAAACCGGGGAGTCCTAGAGGAGATCAACCCTGACTGCTCTTTAGAAGGTCAGATCCTGAAGTTGAAACTCAAATACTTTGGCCACCTAATGAGAAGGAAGGACTCACTGGAGAAGAGCCTAATGCTGGAAAAGATTGAGGGCAAGAGAAGAAGAGGATGACAGAGAATGAGGTGGCTGGATGGAGTCAGTGAAGCAGTGGGCGTGAGCTTAAATGGACTCCAGAAGATGGTAGAGGACAGGAAGGCCTGGAGGAACGTCGTCCATAGGGTCGCGATGGGTCGGACACGACTTCGCAGCTAACAACAACAATCAGATTTAACTTTCAATTGGGAAACTTAGGGTAAAGGTAAAGGTTCCCCCACACGTGCGTGCTAGTCGTTTCCAACTCTAGGGGCCGGTGCTCATCTCCGTTTCAAAGCTGAAGAGCCAGCGCTTGTCCGAGGATGTCTCCGTGGTCGTGGCCGGCATGACTAGACACCAAAGGCGCACGGAACACTGTTACCTTCCCACCGTAGTGTTCCCTATTTTTCTACTTGCATTTTTACGTGCTTTCGAACTGCTAGGTTGGCAGAAGCTGGGACGAGTAACAGGTGCTCACTCTGTTAAGCGGCACTTGGGATTCGACCCGCCAAACTGCCAACCTTCTGATCGACAAGCTCAGCATCCTAACCCACTGAGCCACCGCGTCCCTATATGGGAAACGTAGACTAAGGTAAATCAAAAAATGCTAGGGAATTTCTGGAAGCTTGGCATCCAGACAAATTAGCCAACCGGCACAAACATTTGCATACCATTCAAAAGAGACAATAATGAAAGCTAAAAAAGGTTACAAAATGGCCAGAACACCTCACCAGCAATCAACACCCAGATAAACAGGGATTAATACCAGACAAACAAGCAGTAAATAATAAACAATCAAGAAGCTATCAACTGAGACAATCAAACAGTAAACAGCAAACACCACCAACAACAATGACAGAGCAAGCTACTCAATATAAACAGAGAACAAAACCCCCACTTCCTTCTACCAGTGAAGATGTTACATAGTGTGGTAGCAAACGGTTTGCAAGCAAACAAATCAAGCTCCGTACCAAGGACTCCACATAATAATACATTTGATTTGTTATTTGAAATATGCTTAGTCCATATATTGTGTTTGTCAAACTTAATTTGATTCAAAGAGTTTTTTTAAACAAAAAAATGTTCCTAACAAAATACAGACAGTTGGACGTGGTACAATAGAATCAAAGAGAAAAAAATATCTGAATGCTCCTATTCATATTACTGAGGTTTGTTTTTTAAATCCAAGGAAGGATTATTTCCCACACAAAGGTCAACATGATATGACAAGTTCCTCACTTTTCCTATTAATGATTCTGTTACATTCATTTTGTAGAAGTGTTTTGAAGATGTGAATAGCATCTCCTCCCAGGAAGTGCAGCAGAAAGTAACAGCCTTTATTTGTGTGTGGGATTTGGCATAGTTATTAGTGTGAACATTTTTGTGCAGCTATTCTGCTAAATAATCTGGATTAGGAATTATCAAATTGGGAATCAGCATAATACCTAATACATAAATGTCAAGCATGGTGGTTTCTGTGAGTTGTCATTTATTGAATTAGAGTGTTATAGTAACAGCTGAGAAGATTTTTTTACCCAAGCAAAGACCTAAGCATAATGGTCTCTGGGGTACAAAATCTAATGTTGCTTGCCTGATGGTTCGAAAACCAGCATTTGATCTTAAAAAAACAAACACCATTCTCTTGTATGAAATCACTTTGTATTTATTGAGTTTTGAAAATTGTTCACCTGTAACATTTGTGAGTACTCCAATCTTACCTGGCTTTAAAATACTGTATTAAAAATATTAAAGGAACTGTTAAGTCCCTATTAAAGGACTCTTTGATTGGATTTGTATATTTCACTAAATCCTGCTGTGGTTTGAGTTGTGAAAGATCCAAGTGATTGTATTGTTAGCCACAGTATATCCTTAGAATATTGCATGAATCCAGCCAATAGTGATTTGCTGAACAAACTGTTGAGACACAATAGCACCATTTTCCCAGTCCGACTGCTCTTGGGATACATTGGCCATCCTGACAATGCATCCTTAGAATTTCTGTTCTTATACATCTGGAGGTTGTTAGGTTGGGGAAGACTTCAGCTGTAATTTAATAAACTACAAAATGTGATGCATCACCAGAACTCATAATTGGTGAGTCCCTTGGCTAGTCCTTCTATTTTCTCCATCACAGCAGCTGATCTTTTGAGTTTTTGTTTTCTAACCCAATGAAATATGGTAAAGAAATTATGTAAAGGGGCTCACATTCTTTATTTGTCAGCAGAACAATTCTCTGAAAATGGAACAACATAAGTTCAACATTTGGTACAGCAAAAGACTTGAGTCCAAAAATGGGCCAAAGCTCTCCAGACAGACTCCCTAGAAGATTGCCTCTAGACTAGAGTACATCCTTGTGAAAGAGGCAGATGGGCAGCTCCTTCAAATGTTCCACTCTGGTCACATGTCCCAGAGTGGAGCTATTATTGAACTGTTGGAAAGAATTCCAGAAGGTATGCTCTTCATGATTTCCCACAGTTTTTTTCTAAGCAGATGGACATAGCTGCACTGAGTTAGGATGTCTGCTTTTAACCATGGAATGTAAGAGTCTTCAACCTATTTAGTGCTTTTTCTTATTAGATTGAATCTAGAAATTTTGGTTGATGGAAACTTTTCCTATAAGAGCCTCTATTTATCATAATAAATGGCTGCTCTGGTTATTAACAGAAGTCAAATGATTCATTTATTGATGTATTCAGTAGCCTTTCTTGTGAAAGTATATATTGAAGCCTTACAGTAATTCTCAAGTGACAGTCATCTGTCTTTTTGAGTCTGCTTTTTTTGTATCCTTGTCTTGTCTGAGCAAGGTGATATTTTTTGAAGAACTTAAAAATTATTGTTTCTTCTGGAGGGATTTTGTTAGAATTTTTATTTGTATTGCATTCAAAAGATGTGCTGGTAATGCTGGTATGTTATGGTTTCATTGTGCATTTATATGATTCAGTGAAAGACAAACTTCCTATTTCCAGTTTGTGGAAATATTCATAGTAAACACTTATTGCTGGTCTTAAGCATATGCATAGTATTGAACATGTCCAGAAGTCCCTCCCTTTTGCATTTTTTGGTATAAATTGTCAATTTGATAATTTATTTGATTTAAATAGCCTCCAATTCCATAATAGCCACCCTGGGTGGCTTTCACAAACAACATATTATATAATAGATTAGAATTACACCATGGACTCTAAGTAACAATTTGACCCACATGCCTGGGAAAGCATTCATGTCTTAAGAGTCTTTTGAAAAGTTGGTGTGGTTAGGACCAACTTCATCTCAGATGGAACAGTTTTCCAGAGGGCAGACAAGCAGTAAAAAGGACTGCTTTCTGGTTTCTACAAGATTACATTCTTGTAATCTCTCCTGCTGGATCTAGAAGAACAGGTAGAAAGTTGGAGAGAGGCTAACCCTAACCTGACCCTACGCTATTAAGGGCTTTATAAATCACAACAAACAATTTGAATTGCACTTGGAAGTAGATTGGAAGACAATCCAGCTTACAGAACCAGATGTAATATATTTGCATCAAGGTCAGTCATAACTGCTTGTGCTGCTATATGAGCAGGTGGTCGGTGGGGATTATTGGGTTTTATATTGGGGTTTCATCCTAGTAAACCACTGGAGACACTGAGAGTGAGTTGGGAAGTTACACAATTTTTTTAAAATAAATAAATATGTAAATAAAATGATTGTACCAGTGTAACATCTGGATGCTTATCAAGTCCAATTGCACCTAAAGTGCATTATTATTTCACTTGAGTAATTAGTGTATAAGTGAAAGCACTAAATTGATCACAAGGTGAAGATGTGCAAAAGCCCTTCTGGCCATGGCTGCCTCCTCTTCAAGGAGGAGGTGAGGGTGCAGGAGGACCCCCAAGATGCGTAGCAATTCTGTTTGGAATAGTACAATTTTATCCTGAACAAGAGATGGAAACTCACTGTTTCAGAAAGCCTTAAAATCCAAACCCATTCAACTTTGGCTGAACTGAAGTGTTTCCCATTCTGACCCTCACTGTCTTGAAATACTGAGCCAAAAACTCCACTACATCAGTTGGTTAGTCAGGGATGAAATGTAAAACTGGATACCATCAACATACTAATGATCCCTCACCCCATGCCAGTGAATGATTTCCTCCAACAGTTTTATGTGGTTGTTCAAGACGAGTGGAAGAATGTTGAGCCATAAAGCACCCTGGAAATCAGGGGCTACAGGCTAGACCTTTTTCCTCCAAAAAAAAAAAAAATTGATTAGAACTGGCCTCAGAGGAAGAAGGAAAACAATGTGGCACTGTGATTCTCACTCCTAATCCCCAAAGTTCGTCCAGATAAATAGCACGGCAGTATGAAAAGTTGCGGAGAAGTCAAGAAGAGTGATCATGAACACACCTTTGTTCTTACCAGAAATCATCCACATGTACAATCGGTGCAAGTTTGCTTCCTTGCTCAAGGCCTGGAACCAGGCTGAAAAGGCTCCAGATACCTAATCGACTTCCTTCAGAGTTCTTTGAAATTGCAGCATTATTGCCTTCTCAGAAACGTTGCCTCCCTAAAGGAAGATTGAAGATACAATAAAAATTGTCCTAAAATATTCAGCCTAGCAATGGCTTCTTGAGGACATGGTAAGCAACTATCTACTTCAAACCCGGAGGACCACTGTCTGACTCAAAAAAGAATTTTATCACAAGGACCTAAGTCTGTGACCTCAA
This sequence comes from Vipera ursinii, assembly GCF_947247035.1. Taxonomy (NCBI): domain Eukaryota; kingdom Metazoa; phylum Chordata; class Lepidosauria; order Squamata; family Viperidae; genus Vipera; species Vipera ursinii. The sequence continues at coordinate 71,201,849 of NC_139513.1, forward strand.
GGGAAGCCCAGGAGAGAAGTGGATGGACAACTAACCATACAGTTTCACTCTTGACGGCTTGTACCTGTCATTTGTTCACCATCTGGATACTTACACATTGCGTATCTCTACTTCAATTGTGCAGCAGCAAGGTTGAGTCTGCTAGAGTAAAAACTGGAGTTTTAAACTTTCTTTTCCTGAAGCTCTCTAGGTTGCCATGTCTCAGTTTCACCTGTTGCCTTGGTTTTCAGTTTGGTGATTGCTTTCACCTCCTTTCCAGTGGAATACTTTTACTTTACACCCTTTCATCCATATTTATTCAAATATATTTGTTTTTTTTAAAAGTTCTTTAATTTAGCTGAGTAGAAATATTGTTATAGGGATACTGAATTTTTTGATCTAATCTCAAGTAGTAATCAGGCCTGATTTGTGTTAAGTCCTGGTCACAGACTTGAAGCTTGATTCAATTTGCATGCACTATTTCTCTCTGAGCATACCTGGTGCTGAGGAGAACAACATAGGTTGAATTCCCCTGCTTCTGTAATGACTGTTTTAACTTTTGAAAGGAAAAAAAATAGACATAAACCCTTGCACTCATAAACAAGACTGCAAACATTCTGGCATTTCTGTCAGAATATAAAACTGGTACTAGTGGGCAGCAGAGTTCTCTTCCTAAATGTTTAGGGCATAGCCTATTATTTTTATATATTCACTTGTACAAATCTCTTTATTGAGGAGCTCAGAGATTTAAAACAAAATTGTTAAATGAACTCTTTCAATTTTCTTTCATAGATTTACAGAGATAAATTACTAGTTTCTCTTTTCCGGTGCTCTTTGTAGAATTAGAGACCTGAGCCCATGCTGAATTGTAAGAATAGAGCTTTAAGCTAAGGACAACCACACAGTAGTCGATTGCGCCAAATCAGAAACTAGCAGAAAAAGTGATTAGTCCATCAAGGTGTTCAGATTTAACTGTTAGCAGCCCTGTTTCTAGTACACCATTTACCTACTTAATACTTCTAACTAGAGATGTGAGGTTGATTTGAGTTTTTCAACATGGACATGAGAAGCACAGACTCGTTTTACATATCATGTTAACCCAGTAGTTTATTTAATAAATTGAACTGGCACAATTGGCTGTCTCATGAATCATGATAAACCATACAGATTACATTATCACTAAGCACAGTGTGTAAATCCTGTTACCATGTTGTGGTTCAAAACTAGGAACTGGCATTATTCTCAACTTGTAGTTTTACATATCTGGAGTAATTGCAACCTGTAGATCATGGGCTGTGTAGATGACTTTTGACCTGCTTGCTTCTAGAAGATTTTTTGGTGTTTTGGCTCAGCTGAAATAAAGCTAGAGAAGGCTGCAGATGGTAGCCTGGTAACCATAGTGATCTTATCAGAACAGTGCAATTAAACTACTGCAGGCAGAGCCTGCAGATATGCTATTGCCCTAAGCTAAAGTACTTAGTATAATTCTTGTTATTACACTGTGTCATTTTTGTTTGGCAACTTCTCCTAAGTTTGCAATATATGTAAAGACTCTTTTGGTCTCCTTTTATATCTCCCCCCCCCAAAAAAAAGAGAAAAAAATGAAGTATTGTAGCTGGGAGTAAACTCCAAAGCTGCTTTCATTGCAGGTAGTCCTTGATTTACAACATTTTAATAATGGTTAAGAGGGCAAACCCTTATTTTAAAAGGTTCAGCAATAAGAATTTTAAAACAATGGGAATGCATCCAGATGAAAATGATTTGTTAGGCAATCAAAAGAGAATGTAAGACCCTAGGGATTTTTAAGAAACAAAACAATCAAGGGACGTGGGGTGCTTGGTGCTCTCTGAACTTGGTTGTTTTCTTGAAGATATTTCATAACCCAAACTAGGTAAGATTATCAGTGCTAATGCAATCAGCCAACTAGGTAAGATCATCAATGTTAATGCAATCAAGTAATGCTAATGTGTGCATCTTCCTATTGAATCTGTGTTTTGAAGACAGACTTGGAAACTCTACCAATGCCCACTGTTTTTCCTAGGGGAAATGTGCAGAAGACTGAGGATGATTTTGGAGAGAAAGAAGGAAGGATAAAGGAATGGCCTCGAAGAGGCACACTTTACTAACATTTATAATTGTTTTATCATTTTTATGGATATTGCCATTTATAGCACTCATTCAGATTCAACATATCTTTATATAAATCATTGAAACATTATTCCAACTTCACTTCGTTCTAGTTTCATCCCGAACAAGTTCATCATTTTAATTTCTTTTATTCGATTTGTTGGATGCTCCCTATTCATCCCTCTTTATACATCTTTTAAATCAGATTTTTTTTTTGCCAAAAATTACTTTACATTTGTTTCTGCCTCTTTTTTTAATGTGTACTATTCCTTGCTCATTTATATTCTTTACTATTTTTTCTTTTTCTAAATGTTACATAGCGCCTTCTTCATATCTTCATTTTACGTAGCAAGCATTGCATTTTAAGTATTTTTCTCAGCTGTAAGCATCCCTTTTCCTATTTCACTGCTCTGTAGCAGTTGTTTTCATTTTGCTCTAAGTAGTTTCCAGATTTTCTGTTTTATATCCCATATCCCTTCATTCACTTGGGGGATCAATTTGTCTTTAGAAACTTTTTCATGCAGAAGCTGTACTTCCATTAACATAACAATTCTTTATTCAGTCCTAAACAGGCATGGTACTTCCAGCTTTTCTATTTTTATTATTAATTACTCACTTTCCCCCTTTTTCTTCTACGTCCAGTGTTTCCCTAAGAATTATTCTTGACACTACCAAACAATCTGTCCCACGTTCAAATTCTCACATTATTTTGTATCCTTCATTGATCATAAACAACCAAAAATCATGTTTCCTTCTTTTGTGATATTCACATATGAATAATGCTTTTACTTCAATATTTGAAACAGACACTCAACAAACAGTCACTATCATTAAAGATAGTGACAAGAAACAATGAGTTTCTAATCAAGGAGAGAAGCAACCTGGAATTAAGGAGAAACTTCATAACAGTGAGGACACTTAACCAGTGGAACAGCTTGCCTTCAGAAGTTGTAGGTGCTTCATTACTGGAGGTTTTTAAGAAAAGACTGGATAACCACCTATCTGAAATGGTATAGGGCCAGAGAGTGACTGGCCCAAGGTCACCCAGCTAGCTTCCATGGCTAAGGCAGAAGTAGAACACATGGCCTCCTATTTTCTAGCCTAGTGCCTTAACTACTAGACCAAACTGGGTCTCATCCATTAATCCATGCTTTTCACCGTTTCATATTTTTCATTCACACCATAATCTTCCATGCAGTGTGGCCATCACCAGTTGAACTATGGAAATTAAACTTCATTGTCACAGTTTTAGCCAATCCAGCTTTGTCATAATGTTTTTAAAATAAATTTTAGTAAGATGGATGGATTTGTTTTATTTTTTTGTGTTGCACTATTTTTGAAAAGTACATACCTTGTAAATCACCTTGAATCCTGGAAGGCAGCAAACAATTATTTGTTTGAAAAAAAATTAACAAATAGTGAAGATGTAAACTAGGCTATCAACTTAAGTCATAACTGTGTCATATGCAGTGTTCCCTGTAAATGATTAGAACAATATGAGTCAATTTAGTACGTTTTACTAATATGTCACAGCTTAACTCAAGTAAAAGTTTGTTCATTGTCTTCTGTGCAAGTTAGGATCTCTAATTTAGAGACCACCTTTCAAACCAGCATAATGCAGTCTGCGACTGTAATAAAAGTTATTTATGTTGCCACATTCCATCAAATAGGAATTGAGGATGCTCAGGATGCTCTAATTTCAAAACTGTTCAGCAAACAACTAGCTTGCAGAGATTTGTTTGAAAAACACATATTTTGACCATGAAACTACATTATTATTTGGAAAGCTTATTTAATCTTAAATCAAGTTGTATCTTGTAAGTATTACAGCATTATAGCAACATAGTCTCATTGACAGGTAGGTGTAATACAAGATGTGAGAATATTTCTAAGCAGCTGGTGATGCAATTTATAGTCATTCATTCATGAGAGTATTGCTTGTGTGTTCCAAGTTACAAGAACAGAAAAACAGCATTCCACCTCCATATTTATGTTTTATGTTGGAAGCCAACATGAGAATGTTAACTTTCTGTAGTGAATGCAGGAAATGGAGAACTATTTCAGTGGCTGCTCATAATTATGAAACTGCCTTCCGTTGGAGGTATGCTGGATCATGGGATTTGTTTTCAGAAGCATTGTGAAACCCTTTCATTTGTTTGGCTTATCTTGGAGCTAAATTCTTTTCATATACGGAATATAATTTTGGTTTGTCATAAGTCAGATTTTCTCGTTTGCAGAATCCAGAGAAAGATTTAAAACTTTTACTACCATAGGACAAACATTTTATTATAGAAAAAAGAAAGGAAGAAATTGTCTGGCCTGTTGCTGACAGTTAATCTTTATTTTTGATGTGAAGTAGCAAGAAGCAGTTTGTGGACTAGCAGTAGTCATAATATCTAAGTGTGCTAACCACTAACTTAACTTTTTATAGATGCCTAGTACGGTAATATTTTTGGAAACCAGTTGTGGAACTGCTCTGATGGTATTAGCATTGTTGAAAAAATACTCCTGGGTTTTAGAATACTGTATTCAGTTTGTAAAGAGCTATTTTGTTCTTTAGGACAATAGAGGTATCGGTATGTACTTAATTTATTTATTTTATTTTAATTCCATTTATATCCCGCCCTTCTCCGAAGACTCAGGGCGGCTTACAAGCATTTTTCAAGATGTTTATGAAAAAAATTGAATGTCTGTCTGTCTGTCTGTCTGTCTGTCTGTCTATCTATCTATCTATCTATCTATCTATCTATCTATCTATCTATCTATCTATCTATCTATCTTATCCTATCTATCTATCTTCCCTGTAAAAATCATACTATTTTCCTATGGCTTAGAAGCCCTGTCAAATGTTTTGGACTTAATTTGAACCAACATGCATAGGAAAGTGCAATTAATCCTCTTTTCCTAACTTTTATAAGTATAATTTTATAAGAGGAAAAGAGTTTTGCTTTTATTTGAGCTTCTGTTTTCCTAGTTTTTAGTAGCTGGAATGATTAAAATTCATTAATATGTGGTGATACGTATTAGGCATTTTCACAGGCTTGCCACAAAGGTGGAAAAAAATATCTGAGGAAAACAGCTATTAGGCATGGATGTTTTTTCATTGATTGCACAGGAAATCATTAATGCAGGAAGGCTGAGTAGGGTGAGTCTTTGGTTCCCCCCCCCCCACTTTTTTTCCCCTTTGTCAAATTAAGTTGTGCCAAGCTTGCAGTAAGCTTTGTGTTTCTCAGGAAAAAAAAAACCCTGGATGATTATAATCCTTGCAGCCTACTGTTTCATTTTGTGGTGCTATTGTTAATTAAACTCTTTCATTTGGTTCTTCATTGAACGTGCTGCTCAGTACTGAGGATGGGCAGTTCAGTCCGGTATTGCATGGAACTCTGTTCAGTTGTCCTTATCAGACTTTTCCAGAGGAGCTCAATGCTTCTGGTAACATGCTACAGAGTTTAAGGGCCAAACTTAAAACACAGTATAGTTTTACAGGAGCTTCAGTCCACTAAGGGGGATGCATGATGGTAACAAAGAGTAACAAATTTGCTTCTTCAAAATGAACAGCGGCTAAACTGTGAGGTTTTCTTTTTTTTTTTTAAGAAGACAGGAAGTGATGAACAAAGAACTTGAATGCAAACAGGGAATCTTTTATTTTTCTGCAAACTAGATTTGATTAGTTTCTTTTTATGGTATTTGTAATCACACACTAAATTTATCCAAAATGATTTTTTTTAAAAACAACAATTATGTATACATGAGGAGGAATCCATTCTGTTTCACTGGCGATAGAGGAGCAAAGAAACTAACGCTCTCTACTGGGGTGTGGTTCAACCACAATAAAACTGCACTGTTGAAAGAGAGTTAATAGGTAGGAAGTACAAATAATGAAGACAACTTGGCTGAAGATTTAAGGGAGAAAACATTTCTGCCATCGGTTCAATGGGACAGGGGTGAATTTAATAGCCTTGTCCTAGAGCAGGGGTAGGGAACCTTGGCTCTTTTATGACTTGTGGACATCAACTCCCAGAATTCCTGAGTTAGCATGGCTGGTTCAGGAATTCTGGGTATTGAAGTCCACAAGTCATAAAAGAGCCAAGGTTCCCTACCCCTGCCCTAGAGGGTGAGTATATGCAGAGAAGAGCCTTATCTATCTATGGAGAATTTTCATTTGATAGAAGATTTAGGAAAATCAGGATTCTGATTGCAGCTACTAACCTCCTACCCATGAAAGAAAATGAGAGAACAATGAAGTTAGTGCATGGGCTGAATAGGACCACAACTTCTATGCATTCATGTCTCTTAGACTTATTGATTCAATGGGATTTAATACTGATTAAGCATGCATATGTTTCTTTGTCCTTGCAGCCATTTTCTTTCCTTCTCTACAAAGAAAACAATTCAGTACTTCAATAAAGTCTTTGTTTTTACAGCAGCTTGTATGGAGTAAACTAACTATAGATCCATCTACATACAGTAATAGCAGTAGTTTATAAATGTTTATCTGGGTAAATATATTGGATTGCAGGTATATATGAGTTATCTAGTTGAGTCAATTGATGGATGAAAAACAGTGGATATTAGAATAGTAATAGGTAGGGAAAGATTAGGTGAGGAGACAAAGTATTTAATACACCACATTAACAAAAACACAGTTGAATAAGAAAAATTAAGACTGAAGTCATATTGAACATTCACTACTTGAGAGTTCTGCTGTTCTCCAGCTCTACTTGGATATAGAATTAGAGCTTGATGAAGACTGTCTTATTTGTAAGCATAAATATGGAAAAACAGTATTTTATACTTGAAGAAAAGACGATTGCTTTTCATTGTCAAGTTGGCTTATAATCAATCAGTGAGAAGGATGAGATGTGTAAATATTTATTGTCTCTTTATAGGGGGCAAGTTCTTTAAAGAACAAATTAATAGAAATGATAAAATAGACAAGGACTGTTTTAAGTAATCTTTTGAATTACTTTTTCCATCATTCTCAGCTACTGATGCAAAGGATGAAAAAAATTAAATGGTTATTTGTATTAATATGGAAGGCATGTTCATAGTGGTGTAATTAATCAAGATACAGGGTTGAAACAGATTACATAGGACACAATATAAATTACATCAATTTTGATGGGAAAGAGAATTTCTGAAATTTCCCCTTTCCTGTAGAAGAAAGGGGAAATATTTGGGACCTATTTTGTTGCCTCTTCCGGATGGTTGAGCAATGGATCTGTTTACTGGTTAGATCTCTGTTAGCTGCTTTAAATTTCCTTTAAATTACTTGACTGCTGAATAGCAGCTTGTCTTGTGCTGAATGGTGGCGCCTTAGTTTAGAGTAGACATATGTCCTAGCTGTGTATATGCTTCTATGAAAGTTTTAGCGATAGCATCTTTGACTATTCCCTTCATCATAAATGCAATTTGACAGCATAATTGCTGTAATATTATACCCTGAATTTCTAATAAGCCTTATTGGCTGAAGTTACAATATAATGGAAGCAACGGTACTGAAGATACATTATTTGTTTTTATTCAGAGATCACACAACTGGTATGGTTTTAATGTGCAGTATATTTTAATATTTTACTGTGAGCTGCCTAGAATCTTTGGATAAGGCAACTTGTAGATTTATGTATAAATAAAATAAAGTTGAAAGTATCAACTTAGTGTGCTTTAAGCACTACAGTACCATGTTTCCCTGAAGGTAAGGCCCCCCGAAAGTAAGCCCAAGCTTGATTTTTGGGGGTGGGCCTAATATAAGCCCTCCCTCCAAAAGTAAGCCGTACTTAAGAGCCTGCGCAGATGGATGGCTGCCGATTCCGTCTGGTTTCTATCATAGACAAGAAGTTAAGGGGCGGGGGGGGGGAAAGCTGCCGGTGGGGGAGCTGCTAACCTATAGTAAACCTTACCACCACCTCTCATGCTGCCCAGCTTGTTCTGCGGCTGGTTTTGTCCGCCCGCGGCCATTTGCCGCATTGTGCATCATGCATAGGTCAGATGGGAGGGATCTACCAAGCCTCATGGCAAAGGCATTGGTGGATCCCTCCCATCTGACTCATGTGCCCCACTAACCAATCTATCAAGTTGGAATTGATAGATTGACCTCCCCCCACCGCCCAACTTCTTTTATTTCCCTTCACGTGGCAGCGGAGGAGCGTGAAGGAGAAACGGGATGGGGCTGGAAGTCAGGTAAGCAAAGACATGCAATTCCTGGCAGAAGCGAAGGCATTTAGGCAGTGGTGTGGTAAGTTCTCCAGCTGCGCAGTGGCAGAGAACTGCGATGGAGTTGCAAAGCAAGTGGCAAGATGCTGAAACGTGCTCTGTGCCACAGTTGCCCAGGCCTGTCAGAGGGAAGGCTGACATCTACCGGCACTTACGGTAAACACAGTGGCATTCTGGCTCTGGTGGGGAAGGGGCAGCAGACGGCATGGGTGCTGACAGCAGGACGCCTGCTCGCTTCAGCACCCTCTCTTCCCAAGCCTTTGGGGCTCCACCTGCCGCTTTGATGCTGGACTGCCGCCTCCCTGCTCACCTCTTAGGCGGGCCAGGCCAGGAAGGTGGCCTCCCAGGATCCCCAGGTTAAACGCCCACCGCTCTGGCTGGAGGAGCATTGGCCTGACCTCCCCCACCTGGCCACCCTTCCTTCCACCGCCCAGCATGGCTGCCCCGGGCTGCAGGGGTTGGCGTGGTACTTGGTCTGCCACCACACTCTTGTCACTGTGTTGCATCTCCACCCCATGCACAGGCCCCACTTCCGTGCACACACAGCCTGCTGGTACTGGTAAAAGTAAGCCCTATGCCGAAAGTAAGACCTAGTGCTTATTTCAGAGCTCAAAAGAAATTAAGACTGTGTCTTGTTTTCAGGGAAACACAGTATGTAGAATATATCTGTCTGAACTTAAGAGGCAGGTATACATATACAATAACTATAAAATTGCTATAGCGCTGCAGTACGATTCCTTAATATTTAATATGTAAGGTAAAGGTTCCCCTGCACATGTGTGCTAGTTGTTTCTGACTCTAGGGGCCGGTGCTCATCTCCGTTTCAAAGCTGAAGAGCCAGCGCTTGTCCGAGGACGTCTCCATGGTCATGTGGCCTTCATGACTAGACGCCAAAGGCGCACGGAACACTGTTACCTTCCCACCGTAGTGTTCCCTATTTTTCTACTTGCATTTTTACGTGCTTTCGAACTGCTAGGTTGGCAGAAGCTGGGACGAGTAACAGGTGCTCACTCTATTACGTGGCACTTGGGATTCGACCTGTCAAACTGCCGACCTTCTGATCGACAGCTCAGCATCCTAACCCATTGAGCCACCGCGTCCCTTTTTTATTTAACATGTAGCTGAATATAAATAAAATCTCTTGTTTTGATTCAGCACACTTACATGCCATCGCATTTGACTGTCTATTGGGGGGAAAAAAATCTTCAGCCATCTTCACCCTCTAATTATGCCACTGTGCCAGGAAGAGAACTGACAAGCTTATTAGAAGAATGCCACCAGGATCATATATTGATACATGTAGTTACATGTTCTGCCCCACATATATATAGAAATGGCTTTAGAGTTTGTAGGCCTAATGAGTGTTCAGATGAGATCGAGTGCTTTTCCTATATTGAACTCTAAAAATAAAATTGATGACACTTTTATTTGAAGAAAATACTACTAATTTTTACTTAAAATTTTGCTTAAAGTTTTTACTTAAAAATTCCCTCTACTTCAACTATCTAGATATTGTAAAAGCTTCTAGGAATCAATGACACAGTTTTAGAGTACTGTGTGTAAGAAGCAAAGGTAATGCTGTTTTGCTGTGTGTATTTTGCAGTGATGTTTTGCTGTTATTTTTACATTGGTTGTTATAGTTTTAATGTTAGTTTTAATTTTTATTTTAAAGGATAATTGATTTACCGTATATACTTGAGTATAAGCCGAATTTTTCAGCCCACTTTTTGGGCTGAAAAATTCCACTTCGGCTTATACTCCAGTCAACAAAAAAAACTTACCGAGGACTTGTGCGCAGCCGAGGCTTTGGTGCTACTTTCAGAGCCTTCTCCGCTAATCAGCTGTCTGCCCATCAGCTGTCCATAGGGATGCTGCAAAGCTCTCCTTCTCTAGGCCTTGGACTCCCTCCTGGCTGAAGAGTAGATGAACCAAGCCAGCAAGGAGACAAAATGTTTCTGCAGCTGTTTTTCCTCTGAAGTTTTTTTTTTTTTAAAGTAATCTCCGAAGGTTATGCCAGAAAATGGAGGACGCTGGGTCTTTGCAAGCTTTAGCTGTCCGCCTGGCTGCCTGAAGGCCGCCCTTTTCAGGCAGTCTGACAGACAGCTAAAACTTGCAAAGACCCAGCGTCCTCCATTTTCTGGCACAACTTTTAGGTCTTTGCAAGCTTTAGCTGTCCGCCTGGCTGCCTGAAGGCCGCCCTTTTCAGGCAGTCTGACAGACAGCTAAAACTTGCAAAGACCCAGCGTCCTCCATTTTCTGGCACAACTTTTAGGGATTTATTATTATTATTCCTACTACTATTACTACTACTACTACTTCAGGAGTAAAAAGTTGCAGAAAAAAATTCTCTCCTTACTAGCTTAGTTCCTCTACTCTTCCATCTGGAGCCAAGGTAAGATTTTAAAAAGGGATATTGGTTGGAAGGCAGAGGGAGAGTTTAGTTTTAGCATCTAAAAAAAGGGGGGGGGAAATCAGCGAGTATATCCCAACCAGCTTTTTATGTTTTTGTTATTGAAGAAATATGGGGGAGGGGGAGGGGTTCTGGGGTGGGTTGGGGAGGGGATAATATTGTAACTTCAATAAAAATTTTCAATAAAAAAAAAGAAATATGGCTTTCTGGGGGAAGGTGGGGAGGGCGTTAAGGAAGGAAAGGGTTTTTGGAAGCTCGTCCTGAAGCTGCCTTTTGTGCAAGGGGCCTTTTCTCAAAGCCTAGAGAGGCAGCTTTGTTGCCTCCCCGTAGACAGCTGATGGGCGAACACCAAAAGCTCCAAAAGGCTAGGGAACTAGTCCCAGAACAAAACGGAGACCTGCCTGGCGGCAGAGGCTTGCAGAGCGCGGATCCAGCCTCCGAGGCATGCAGAACGGCGGATCGGCTTATACTCGAGTCAACAACTTTTCCCAGTTTTTGGGGGTGAAATTGGGGGTCTCGGCTTATACTCGAGTCGGCTTATACTCAAGTATATACGGTAGTTGTGAATAGATTTTATACAGTATATTGAAAGGTAGCTAGAGACTTTGAATGTGAGTGGATATAAATTTTACAATACGTATATACATACATTGCTGTCGGTCTATGCATACAATACAAATAATAGGAAGATAGATTAGGAATGCTTTTTTGACCTGAAAGCTTACAGTTGTTTTCAAGTTTCAAGTTATTTTTCTAGCTAGATTTCAAAAGCACATTCACTTGCTCTTCCCCTTCCCTTCTTGCGCTTGACTTTTTAGACATCAAATATTGTCTCTCATTTCCGTCTGCAAATTTTCAGACAGAGATGATTTATATGTCCACTTCTGTATTTAAAGAAAGAGAGGTTGGGAGACTCACCAAGTATGTAAGACTTTACTGGTATGAATGTACTTGTTGAATTCCAAAAGAATAAGATCAACAGATTAAAAGATAAGCAGTCAATACTATTACATGAAATAAATCCAAGGAGACTGACAAAAAAGAAGGAAAGCTGAATGAGGTTTCATCCCTTTTATTTTTATTTTTTAAAAAATCTTATCTATCTCTATCTATCTATCTATCTATCTATCTATCTATCTATCTATCTATCTATCCATCTATCCATCTATCTATCTCACATTTTTGAACAGTCTGTCTTAAGAGAGGCACTCTAAGCAGTGTACAGTAAAATGCTAAAATATTAAGAATATGCATAACTTGAAATGTTAAATGGAGGCAAGGATAATTGAATGCTGTTAAAATTAGTTAAAAAATGAAGGGCAGGTTCTCAGGGAACCAGCCAGCCCCATGACTGTGCTTCTTTAGGAACCCAATAATGCTTTTGTGGCCTCATTCTGCACCAGCTGAAGCCTCCAAATACTATTCAAGGGTAGCCTCATGCAGAGAACATGCAAGAGTCCAACAGGAGATGACCAGGGCACAGGTAACTGAGTGGAGAACCTCCCTATCCAGGAAAGGGCATAATTGACACACAACATGAAGTTGACCATAAGCCCCTCCTCACTATATGTCTGCTGTTTTGAGTAGCAGCCATGAGTCTATGAAGAAACCCCCCCCCCCAGGTTATACAAGCTGTTCTTTCTGGGGTAGTGCAACCTCATCTAAGACCAAAAGATGATACTCCTGGGTATAGAAAAGTGTGCCCCTTGCTCTGGTCAGAACTGTATCTGAGTTATTTGGTAAGCAAATGAATTTTCTTCTTGCATGCCCATATTTTTTTTTAACATGCTGGGTTATTTGAGTGCATGTAATCTTGTACAAAGGGCAAAACTGCTGGAGAAAATATCTAAATCTTGTTAGCTGGTCAGATTCCAGTCTTCCTTTTAAATCTAAAGAGAATGTTCTTTGGTTCTCTGCTGTTTTTCTCATTTTAGTAAATGGAAACAGATGACTTAAGAAATGATGTATTTTGGTGACCCTAAAAAAAACTTATTAGCAGTCTAGGAATGAAAGACAGAGATACTGAAATCAGAAAGGGATAAAATCTTATTTGAACTTATTAGAGAGTCCTAATGTGGAGATTGTGCATTGCATTACAACAAATGATTGTTGATCAAAGTATTTTTCAACTTTGCATCACAGCAATCACTGATATCTACCTTGATTATGGTATCGTGCCAGGGAATGATATCAAGGCTTTATTTACATGCTGATATCCTTCATGCCTCAGTTTTCCCAAGTTCCTGTTCTACACTTATTAGTAGCAGGGTTGCTCTTATAATTTTTTGTAAACACTATTTATGCCCATTTCATTTCCTTATATTAAACTACTTTTATTGATAGAGTTAGTGTACTTTCTAACACCCAGTTCTCTTCTCAATATGTTTTCTAATGCTTATCCTGGTTATTGAATATGGTTGGAAGCAGAGCACCGAACAAGAAGCTTGACTGAATGACTTGTATCCTATGCAGGAGAGTAATTAAAAAATGATAGCTTTGATTGCAGATTCTTGCATCTTTAGGTTTTTAATATTATTGGTACTATAAAAATTACAGTTGTACTTCAACTGTGATGGATCAATATGTTTGTCAACGCTGCTAACATCGGATGTTTTTGCTTTGACAACATATGGAGATGCAACCATTTTCCTTCTTATGTTTTACTCTTAGAATTAAGAGTTAGAATTAGATGATACTGGGGGGAAGGAAGATGAATGTGCATGGGAGTTTAGTTAGACATAACAATACTGTAACTAGTGTCTGAACCAAGGTTATTAAAATAAGAGATGATAAGAATTGGCAGGTTGGAGAACTGGAGGGAAAGCCTGCATTTCAAACTAAGTGGAGAATGTGATTTATGACTGTTAATTAGAGGAGGGAATTGTGCTTTGATACTATGTGCTCAGGGCAAGGGAATTCAGATTTCGGCTTCAACTATGTAAGTGCTGATGTTATGCTTCTCGGATAAAGATTCTTTAAGGTAAACAATGCCTTGAAGTTCTTTGAAGAGTTTCCTCTGTCAGAATCATGACAATGTTTTGACAGAATTCTTTTTTTTAATTGAATGTGTTAAAATAGATAAACAAATGCAAGAAAGAACATGAAAAAAGATGAAAGAATATTCAATAATACAAGTGAATAACCCAGGGATTTTAAAATGTTGTGGAAGTATAGCTTTCTAATGTATCATTTGTCAAGGTTCTGATAGACAAGACCAAATAAATCAGAACTCTGAGGCTTGAAATTTCCTCAAAGAACATGTTTATTGGTTACATAGTATTGACGTGGTCAAAAGTGAAACCAAGTCTGAAATTCCCTTCAAAGAGAGACAATAATACAAAGGTAAACTTCCCACCCCAATGCTATGCAATCAGCTATGTTCCCCAATAGAAGAGTTTGGCAGGCTTTCTAACCAAATGCTCAGCCCCTCCACCATCTAACAGACAGAAATGACCTTGGTTCCCATGGGACAGTAAAATGTTTATACTAGTAGAAATCCTCCGCACCCTGTCCCATTCTTGTGGTAACCTAGAATGAGCAAAATAACTGCAGCCAGGTTCGTTGTAGAGCTGACATCATTAGTTGTAAATAATTGAATATATTGTATATGTTAAAAAACTAAGAATTGCTATTTAACTATTAGTCTATCCATTTAATTGTTTATCAAGAGCACAATATAAATTTTAAATATACTCTGCTATGATAAAGACAATGTATTTTATCAATATCTGTTCCAATTTAAATATCTTATAAATTTGAAATATAAAATCTGGGAATAGAAAAAACTAAATTTTGAGTGTGGTACTAATCCATAATTTAAATTATGGTCTTAAAATTGTCAGTAAGTCTAATACAGTTTAATTGTGTGTCAGATTTAATTTTAAGTCAGGAAGTTATTTTGAACATTGTTGGCCAGCAGCAAGGTAGATGAACTCCCTTAACAATGGTGATGGGTTCCCCACTGAAATACTGAAAGACCTAAGTTAGGGACATATTGTCATGGAGAAAATCTATGTGACTAAACCTGTGAGTAAACCTCAACTTGATGACATATATCTTTTTTCAAAAGTAAAATATGCTCCAGTTAGATAATTAATGTTGGTTACAGAGTATAATTGTACTCAGACAATGGAAATTTCTGTGTTGCTTACTGTAGTAGTTAAGTATTAATCTGATAACTGCTACTAAGCTGTTTGTATCCACAACTGCAAAATGAGATACCAATAATGGTATTTCAAATACTGTTAAAATGTTTCTGCAGAATTAGATTGCCCTTTAACCCTCCAGAAATGATTTATTTTGCAAGTTCTGCTTCTTCATTTATATATCTATTGTATAGAAAGATACATAGTTTTTTCTTTACATAAAACAATTTGGTAGAGGTATAAATGGCTGCAGGTATCTCTGCTGATGCAAGATTTGCTTGACTTCAGAATACCTGCTTGCCTAATATATATCAACCTGTCACAATAGCCAGTTTATCTCAAGGTGCTGCAAGAGACCACCTTGAGAACATGAGAAAATATTATGTTAAGATTTTCTGCAGTGAAATGGGGTGACATAGAATTTTGAGTCGGTTTATTTTAAGCCCAGTAGAAGATTGTGATGGTATTTTGTAAGCTAAATGAAAAAAAAATGGAGTAAAATGTTGTTTCTTTACAGTAGTGTTTTAGGAGAAAAGAAATATATATAGAAGGAAAATTAATGCAATCTTACCCTCCCAACTGCTTAAAAGCTTTTAGATTTTCCCCTTGATTTTAAACTGCACAAGGGAATCAGAAATCAGGAAGGGCTCTCCCTTCCGTGTTGTATGGCTAGTTTCCAGGTAATTGTTAAATTAAAAGAATAGATGCTATTTATTACTTTCCGGAGATTTGGACAGTGATCAGCAAGTATTTGTAATTGCTCCTAGATAACACTGGAAAAAATGCAAAAACTTTGGGACTATCCTACTAAGTTCTGTAGCTAGAAGAAATTTCCCTGCAGTCCTAGAATTGGTAGGCATATTTGAATACCATAATCTAACCAAAAAACCATTGGCAAAATATCCATAATAGAATACAGCAGTCATGTTGCGAACATATTAGGAATCAGTATAGTATTAGGGACAACGTACTGAATTAAACTATATTTTTCAAAGATCCTGGAGCACTGGGGAACTACCAGAGGACTGGAAGAGAGCTGATGTAGTTCCCATCTTTAAAAAAGGGAAAAAATAGATCCAGGAAACTACAGACCTATCAGCCTGACCTCAATACCTGGGAAGATTCTGGAAAAGATAATCAAACAACAAATCAGTGAACACCTTGATGCGAACAAAGTTATCACTAAAAGCCAACATGGGTTTGTCAAAAACAGATCATGCCAGACATATCTTATTGCATTCTTTGACCAAGTGACAAAACTAGTGGACCAGAGGAATGCTGTAGATATAACGTACTTGGACTTCAGCAAGGCTTTTGATAAAGTAGATCACAACCTACTACTTGATAAGATAGAAAAATGTGGGTTAGATAGCATCACCACCAGATGGATTCGTAGCTGGCTAACAGGCCGTACTCAGCGTGTGGTCCTCAATGGAACTGCATCTACAAGGAAAGAAGTGTGTAGTGGGGTGCCCCAGGGCTCTGTTCTGGGCGCAGTGCTCTTCAACATCTTCATCAACGATTTGGATGAGGGGATAGATGGGGAACCCATCAAATTTGCAGACGACACCAAGCTGGCAGGAATAGCCAATGCTCCAGAAGATAGGCTTAAGATACAGGAGGATCTGGACAGACTCGAACACTGGGCACTATCTAACAAAATGAAATTCAATTGTGAAAAAAAGTAAGGTTCTACATTTAGGCAGGAAAAATCAAATGCACAGGTATAGTATAGGTGGTACCTTGCTCAATAGTAGTAACTGTGAGAGGGATCTCGGAGTCCTAGTAGACAATCACTTCAGTATGAGCCAGCAGTGTGCTGCAGCTGCCAAAAAAGCCAACACAGTGCTAGGCTGCATTAGCAGAGGGATAGAATCAAGATCACGTGAAGTACTAATACCACTTTACAATGCCTTGGTAAGGCCACACCTGGAATACTGCATCCAGTTTTGGTCACCACGATGTAAAAAAGATGTCGAGACTCTAGAAAGAGTACAGAGAAGAGCAACAAAGATGATTGGAGGACTGGAGGCTAAAACATACAGGGAACGGTTGCTGGAATTGGGTATGTGTAGTTTAATGAAGAGAAGGGTGAGGGGGGACATGATAGCAGTGTTCCAATATCTCAGGGGCTGCCACAAAAGAAGAGGGAGTCAAGCTATTCTCCAAAGCACCTGAAAGCAGGACAAGAAGCAATGGATGGAAACTAGTCAAGGAGAGAAGCAACCTAGAACTAAGGAGAAACTTCCTGACAGTTAGAACAACTAACCAGTGGAACAACCTGCCTCCAGAAGTTATGAATGCTCCAACAATGGAAGTTTTTAAGAAGAGACTGGCCAGCCATTTGCCTGAAATGGTATAGGGTTTCCTGCCTGAGCAGGGGGTTGGACTGGATGACCTCCAAGGTCCCTTCCAACTACTTCTTCTTCTTCTTCGTCGTCTTCTTCTTCTTCTTCTTCTTCTTCTTCTTCTTCTTCTTATTATTATTATTATTATTATTATTATTATTATTATCATCATCATCATCATCATCATCATCATCATCATCATTATTATTATTATTATATCATGCAAAATTAATTTTAAATATATGTTTAGCCATTATATTCCTGGACAGTTTTGGCTGGTCCATGATATATCCTTTATAAATCTAAATTAAAAATAAATGAATAAATACCTTGCTTCAAAGGGTGCCTGTGCGGATAAAACAAGCTCACTAAATATATACTGTCTCACAGTTCTTGAAAAACGAAGAGAGATAGACAACTAGAGATAAATAACCTCACTGTATAATTCTGGGCTATTTAGAATGGAGTATTTGATTAGTTTTGCTTGCTTACATTTTAAATCAAAGTGCAATAAATACTGGATGTAGCTAAGAAATCAAGCAGTTGCTACATTCTGTTACTTTAACACCTTGTGCAGTTATGTTTGTGTCTTTCTATTTACCTTTGTTTTGCATTGTGAACCAATTTGTACAGCCTGCAGTGTCATTTAGCATCCCTTTGTATATTCTGTGCTTGCTTTCTCATTCTCCCCTTTTGTAATTGCTCCCCTAGTTTATGGCTGCTTTGAGGACTCTAATAGCTAAATGCAGCTGTATTTCTGTTGTAGATAAAACATGCTTGGCAACTATATTTTTAAACTTCTTTGTAATGTTAATAGACCTAATTCAGTACAGAATTTCTTCTTCTACACTGTTATTTGTCATTGGACCAGTTGATACTGATTTTAGATGTGCATTTGAAACCACACAGCCAGTTCCTTAGAAAGAAAATTAAAATGTTAAGATTTGAATTCAGAAAGCACAAGAAAGCTTTGTTGAATTAAACAGCGAGATACTGCTTTTGTTCCGTGGCCTTCAAATGGCATTTCATTGGTGGAGATGTGTGAATTTGGTGTCAGCTAAAGGAAAGAACACATGCTGCTATTGCTACAACTGTCTCCCTTAACAATTAGCACACAGAGGACAATTTTAAATAGAGAGATGGCAGAGGAAAATTTGAATCAGTTCAAATAAGAGTTTTTGAGTTCTTAATTGGAATTAAAAATGGCTTTAGAGCTACTTGTTGATCTCTCATGTCACCAGAACTATTTCTAATATGATACAGACATTATTATGTCTGTACAATCAGAGTGAATTCTCAGAAAACTGAGTTGTGGAGCGTTAGCAATCTTGAGCACATGACTTTTAGGCAGTATGTGAGGAGCGCTGTCTTACGGAGGCAGTCTCCTCTGTAATTGCTTTACAAAAAAGAATGCGTTGTACTGTTTTCAGTAGCAAGATGTACCAGATACATTTTATTTTAGTCTTCATGGATGATTAGCATAGATGCTTTATCACAAAAGAAAGAAATAGACCATGCTCATTGAACACCACAAAGGGCAACTATGTGAGTTTCAATCCTCATGAAACGCACAGGAATATTCTGCTGGTGCTTTTCTAATCTGCTGATACCTGATTGAAAAAGATCTCCCCCATCTATTTCAGATTTGTTTTTGTTTTACTTTTTCCCCCTAAAGGCTCTTACCCAAGCATGATGCCTTGATTAGGATCTGACTGACTTAATGGCTTTGGAATGTTAAATTTCCAGCTCTGTTTTTGCATCATGGTGTGTAGTACATTAGATCCAAAAATGAGAAGAAACATGCTATATAGAACAGACATATCAAACTCGTGACGTCACGTGACGTCGTGCAATGTATCGGGACGGTTTTGCCATTGCCGGAAATGGGGTGGATGCAGCTTCCAAATGCTTCTGTGTAGAGTAAAACATAGGCCATTGGCATTTAATGCAATTCACTGAAAGATGAGCATTGCCCTTTAGAAAATAAAATTAACTTTTTAGACTTTGAAGTGCAGCTGGGCAGATCAGTTTACTAGTGACTCCATCAATATTGTAGGATAAACATGAAAACTTTGTCTCCAAATTCTCTTTCCCTCTCTTTCTAACAATAACAAATCTACATTTTAAATGATTTTAATTTTGATGACTTGATTTTTCAGGGATACTTCTATGGTTTCTTTTAAATATCCATGGTTTCTTTTAAATATTTGTGTCTAAGCATAAGAACTATTTTTAAACAATTTAAAATGGTCTGCATATAGTAGATAAATTTGTGCCTGAGTCACTAGTCCCAGCAAGATCTTTTAACTTCAGGAGCTCAAAGTGTGATGAGAATGTGATGCATGTATAACCCAGCTTTGCTCCAACTTCCAGACTTTGATATGGAAAGGATGAAGGGGAGGTGAGGCTCTGATAGCTTGTGAATGTAAGCACATATGTAAGCATGATCAGTAACTGTGATTTAATTGGCTGAATGCCTGGAGGGCTAGTATGTTTAGTTTTCTAGGGCATGAATATTTGCACATACTGTTCCATCTTCTTACAGCTACCTACCAGATTAAATAGTATTTGTTTTTTAGTTATATAAAGGTAAAGTTTCCCCCGCACATGCGTGCTAGTCATTTCCAACTCTAGAGGCTGGTGCTCATCTCCGTTTCAAAGCCGAAGAGCCAGCGCTTGTCCGAGGACGTCTCCGTGGTCATGTGGCCGGCATGACTAGACGCCAAAGGCGCACGGAACGCTGTTACCTTCACTGTAGCAGTCCCTATTTTTCTACTTGCATTTTTACGTGCTTTCGAACTGCTAGGTTGGCAGAAGCTGGGACGAGTAACAGGCGCTCACTCTGTTACGCAGCACTCAGGATTCGACCCACCAAACTGCCGACCATCTGATCAACAAGCTCAGCGTCCTAACCCACTGAGCCACCGCGTCCCTTTTAGTTATATATTTAATGCAGTAACATTTAATTGAATTTCTTTTGCAAAGTTTATTTTTATGACTGTCAATCTTACATTAGCAATTTTGTATAAGTGCTTTGAAAAATGAAAACATAGTAACTCATGGGCTGTATCGAATAAACCTGCATACAAATAGTTATCACATACCGACTGCCTTTTTTAACGACTGTTCAAAGTTATGATGCTGTTAAAAAAGCTTTGCAGCCAACTCCCGCATTTACCGCTGTTGCAGCGTCCCACGGTCACATGATCATAATTTGCATGCTTTCCAACAGTGTTGCAGCAAGCAGAATTAATGGAGACTGCAACAATAAAATTGTAAGTCACATTCACAATAAAGTTTCACTTAACAACTGAATGGGATATATTATAAACCTGTCACTGTCACATCATTTTCCACTTAGCTGTTTCAGTGCTTAGTGGTGGAGTTGTTGGTCCCAGTTGTGATCATTTCTATAACTTGATGGAGTGTAAGAGATGTAAACTTGGAATCTTTGGATAGACCTCCCTCCCTCCCTCCAGTTGTACTTTTCAATTCCTATGTGGCTCTCTTTACTTTCGGAAGCAGAGCTTTCCTGTCAGTTATTTCCAACAGACTTTTGCATCTGAAAGCAGGTATAGGAAACACACAGTAGTTCATTTGCATAGTAAATTGTCCTGCCTTCTCTATTCTTCTCTTCCATTATCCCTCCTTTCTCCATTCTTATTTCAAAGCTAATCCGGGATTAGCTCCTATCATTTGACTTTTATATTTTACCTATTTAGTAAGTGTATAAATGTGCATTGATGAACTTTTTTTGTGTGATAAGTGAATTATCTTCAGTTAGTCTTTTAGTTTCTGGAGAATTCTTCTATCCTTCCCTTCAGAACTAGAGAGTTGTACAAAGAAAGCTCTAGCAATGATATTTGTTCACCAAGTAAGCACATGACTTAGAGTCCTTTTGCTGTTAATATTATCTCTATGAAGTGTTTTCATTGCAGAGATAAACAAGTTTAATCTGTAGAACTGTGGTGATAAGGAAACTATAGCACTTGGAAAACTAAGTTCACATATTAATGACCAAAATACCGGTAGAACCTTATCTTCTGAAGACTGATTTTGCACGTTATCCAATAAAATACAATTAAATATCATGACAGTACAGGATAAAGTGTTCTGTAAGAGGTGCATTGATATAATCAGCTTAAATATTACAGTATTGGAATATCCAGAAGAATTTCTGCAATCTGCAGACAATGCATTAACATTATTATCAATACATTCTGCAAAAGGAAGAAGACTCAGTCATAATAATGTGTCAATGAGATAATAGGTAAAGGTGATATGACAATATATACTGAAAAGTTACTAATATTTTAAATTCTTAGCAAAACTGCATTCTGTTCTAGCTGCTAAAAAAAACACATCTTGCCCCTTTTTAAAAATCTGAAATAGCCAGAGAACATCTCATATACATATTCTCTCATCAGAAAGTTAATATATGTCAAATTTACTAATCTATTAGTACAGTTGTATCAGCTAATGATAGACCATTGGTTAAAGAAATAATAACCTCTTTTCCTATTTACAAGAATTTTGTAGCTGAGCAAGAGCAGTTCTTAGTCTGCTAATGATTAGATGAATAGTCAACGAAATGCTTGTATGTAAAACACAGTGTCCTTTTTTATTATGATTTTCTGGTCAATCTCTGTAATGATTTCAATAAGTTATTACAGGTTAATTCCTTTGTTCCTGATCATCCTGCAATTTGCATATGATTTCTCAGTTAATACTATATTTAGACTTGATACATATACTGATACTCTATTTTATAGGTTTTAAGGATATAAGAAGGGTGTAGAAGGATTAATACTGTTGGGCAGTTAAATGCTTAGAGAAATCTACTGGTTTTTTTAAAAAAAATCAGAATGGTTTTAAATATAGTATATATTCAAGGCACAAGTGGGGGGTTCTTCTCTAAAAAATCTCCAGGGCTGGAAAAGCTTTATATATATTTTCTATTGTTATGCAGATCTTGGTTTCAGGAATTTCAGTATTAATGTACAGTAGGTAGTCCTCAACTTACAACCATTACTTAGTGATAATGGATTTGCTTAGTTACCGCTTCACTGCTTAATGGCCATTGCAAAAAAGAGGTAATTAAATCAGGCACAGTCATATGGTGACTTGCTTAAAGGTTGGCTCAACTTAAGAACATAATTCCAGGCTCATTATGGTCTTAAGTCGAGTGCTACTTGTAGAATTATATGGCTTTCAGTCCAGATATTTTTGTTGGTAGATAGCATTGTAGTAACAGAAATGTTTAAACCTAAGAGGTGAGAATTGACAAGGACTGCCAAAAGAGTATTGTGGGAGTTTGGGGTAACATTTCATTGATAACATTGCTTAAATTGGTTCCAATCCTATGTGTATTGTTATTTGGAATTATGAATGTGTGCACTATCTGTCCTTTCAGAAGCCTGATATGTGTCTCTTGATTAAATCATGGAGGCTATCAATGCTTTCTTAGAGGAAGGTGAAAGCCACTTGTCTTAAAGGGATAGTATGTCCATTCCTGAAACTGTGAACCATGTTAGGAAGCCTCAGTCAGTATCCAGTCTTCCCTTTCTGAGGATGGTTATGGAAAAGGTGATAGCTCTTCTTTGGAGGAAGAAGATTATCTGGAACCTTTTAAGCCAACACTCCCCCTGGAAACAGATCACGTCTCCTCTACTCCATGTTAAGGCCCCATCTAATACATGGCCAACAACATGGCCTGGGTTATGGCAAACATAAATTCCCAAATCAGCATTTACGCCAAGATTGGAAGTTAAAATTACCTAGAATTAAGAATCTGAGTGAATTCATAATCACAACCAGCTCAAGGTTGACTCAGCCTCTAGCCTTCCGAGAGGTCGGGAAGCCGGATTCACTTAACAACCGTGTTACTAACTTAAACAACTGTAGTGATTCACTTGGCAGCTGTGGCAAGAAAGGTCATACCATGGGTCAAAACTCACTTAATGACTGTCATGCTTAACAACAGAAACTTTGGGCTCAGGGTCATAAGTCGAGGACTACCCGTAGGCTATTTAATGTATCCCAGATCCTTTTATAAAGCCTGGAAGCTGGAAGAACAAATAAGTATAAAGTATGATTGCCTGGCTAAACATATTTTGAATAAAATTACTTTTACTTGTTTATAGTCTTGAAGTCAAGTGGACGAAATCTCTTGAAATGATGATACACAGTATTATTTGGGAGGTTTTGGTACCTTTTGATCTTGAGGAACAGACCTTGAGAAACAGACCTTGTTCCTCAAGCACTGCACAGAACAGGCCTTGTGAACAGCATTTTCTAGGACTTTGGATTTGTCACTTGTGGCCTAGATTCCTACTTTTTGCTTGATAAACAGCTAGGGAGTGGATATATACACATAAAATTTTTAACATTACATTTTGAACATTTACATTTTAAGGGGCTGTTTATTTAATCTCTTAACTTTTGTATTGTTTTTATTGTTGTTAGCCGCCCTGAGTCCTTCGGGAGATAGGGCGGCATATAAGTCCCAAAAATAAATAAATAAATAAATACCGTATATACTTGAGTATAAGCCGACTCGAGTATAAGCCGAGACCCCCAATTTCACCCCCAAAAACTGGAAAAAGTTATTGACTCGAGTATAAGCCGATCCGCCATTCTGCAAGCCTCTGCCGCCAGCAGAGGCTCGATCCGCCATTTTGCAAGCCTGAATACACAGGAATACCCTGTGTAGCCGCGGCTCGTCGGCAGGTCTCCGTTCCTCCTGCCGACCTTTGGGGAGGTTTGGGCGCCTCCCCAAACCTCCCCAAACCTCGGCAGGTCTCCGTTCCTCCTGCCGACCTTTGGGGAGGTTTGGGCGCCTCCCCAAACCTCCCCAAACCTCGGCAGGTCTCCATTCCTCCGCGCAGACCTGCCGACCTTTGGGGAGGTTTGGGCGCCTCCCCAAACCTCCCCAAACCTCGGCAGGTCTCCGTTCCTGTTTGGGGAGGTTTGGGCGCCTCCCCAAACCTCCCCAAACCTCGGCAGGTCTCCGTTCCTCCGCACAGACCTGCCGACCTTTGGGGAGGTTTGGGCGCCTCCCCAAACGTCCCCAAACCTCGGCAGGTCTCCGTTCCTGTTTGGGGAGGTTTGGGCGCCTCCCCAAACGTCCCCAAACCTCGGCAGGTCTCCGTTCCTCCGCGCAGACCTGCCGACCTTTGGGGAGGTTTGGGCGCCTCCCCAAACGTCCCCAAACCTCGGCAGGTCTCCGTTCCTGTTTGGGGAGGTTTGGGCGCCTCCCCAAACCTCCCCAAACCTCGGCAGGTCTCCGTTCCTCCGCGCAGACCTGCCGACCTTTGGGGAGGTTTGGGCGCCTCCCCAAACCTCCCCAAACCTCGGCAGGTCTCCGTTCCTGTTTGGGGAGGTTTGGGCGCCTCCCCAAACCTCCCCAAACCTCGGCAGGTCTCCGTTCCTCCGCGCAGACCTGCCGACCTTTGGGGAGGTTTGGGCGCCTCCCCAAACGTCCCCAAACCTCGGCAGGTCTCCGTTCCTGTTTGGGGAGGTTTGGGCGCCTCCCCAAACGTCCCCAAACCTCGGCAGGTCTCCGTTCCTCCGCGCAGACCTGCCGACCTTTGGGGAGGTTTGGGCGCCTCCCCAAACGTCCCCAAACCTCGGCAGGTCTCCGTTCCTGTTTGGGGAGGTTTGGGCGCCTCCCCAAACCTCCCCAAACCTCGGCAGGTCTCCGTTCCTCCGCGCAGACCTGCCGACCTTTGGGGAGGTTTGGGCGCCTCCCCAAACGTCCCCAAACCTCGGCAGGTCTCCGTTCCTGTTTGGGGAGGTTTGGGCGCCTCCCCAAACGTCCCCAAACCTCGGCAGGTCTCCGTTCCTCCGCGCAGACCTGCCGACCTTTGGGGAGGTTTGGGCGCCTCCCCAAACGTCCCCAAACCTCGGCAGGTCTCCGTTCCTGTTTGGGGAGGTTTGGGCGCCTCCCCAAACCTCCCCAAACCTCGGCAGGTCTCCGTTCCTCCGCGCAGACCTGCCGAGGTTTGGGGAGGTTTGGGGAGGCGCCCAAACCTCCCCAAAGGTCGGCAGGAAGAACGGAGACCTGCCGAGGTTTGGGGAGGTTTGGGGAGGCGCCCAAACCTCCCCAAACAGGAACGGAGACCTGCCGAGGTTTGGGGACGTTTGGGGAGGCGCCCAAACCTCCCCAAAGGTCGGCAGGTCTGCGCGGAGGAACGGAGACCTGCCGAGGTTTGGGGAGGTTTGGGGAGGCGCCCAAACCTCCCCAAACAGGAACGGAGACCTGCCGAGGTTTGGGGAGGTTTGGGGAGGCGCCCAAATCTCCCCAAACAGGAACGGAGACCTGCCGAGGTTTGGGGAGGTTTGGGGAGGCGCCCAAACCTCCCCAAACAGGAACGGAGACCTGCCGAGGTTTGGGGACGTTTGGGGAGGCGCCCAAACCTTCCCAAACGTCGGCAGGTCTGCGCGGAGGAACGGAGACCTGCCGAGGTTTGGGGAGGTTTGGGGAGGCGCCCAAAGCTCCCCAAACAGGAACGGAGACCTGCCGAGGTTTGGGGACGTTTGGGGAGGCGCCCAAACCTCCCCAAAGGTCGGCAGGTCTGCGCGGAGGAACGGAGACCTGCCGAGGTTTGGGGACGTTTGGGGAGGCGCCCAAACCTCCCCAAAGGTCGGCAGGTCTGCGCGGAGGAACGGAGACCTGCCGAGGTTTGGGGAGGCGCCCAAACCTCCCCAAACAGGAACGGAGACCTGCCGAGGTTTGGGGAGGTTTGGGGAGGCGCCCAAACCTCCCCAAACAGGAACGGAGACCTGCCGAGGTTTGGGGACGTTTGGGGAGGCGCCCAAACCTTCCCAAACGTCGGCAGGTCTGCGCGGAGGAACGGAGACCTGCCGAGGTTTGGGGAGGTTTGGGGAGGCGCCCAAAGCTCCCCAAACAGGAACGGAGACCTGCCGAGGTTTGGGGACGTTTGGGGAGGCGCCCAAACCTCCCCAAAGGTCGGCAGGTCTGCGCGGAGGAACGGAGACCTGCCGAGGTTTGGGGATGTTTGGGGAGGCGCCCAAACCTCCCCAAAGGTCGGCAGGTCTGCGCGGAGGAACGGAGACCTGCCGAGGTTTGGGGAGGCGCCCAAACCTCCCCAAACAGGAACGGAGACCTGCCGAGGTTTGGGGAGGTTTGGGGAGGCGCCCAAACCTCCCCAAACAGGAACGGAGACCTGCCGAGGTTTGGGGACGTTTGGGGAGGCGCCCAAACTTTCCCAAACGTCGGCAGGTCTGCGCGGAGGAACGGAGACCTGCCGAGGTTTGGGGAGGCGCCCAAACCTCCCCAAAGGTCGGCAGGAGGAACGGAGACCTGCCGAGGTTTGGGGAGGTTTGGGGAGGCGCCCAAACCTCCCCAAACGTCGGCAGGTCTGCGCGGAGGAACGGAGACCTGCCGAGGTTTGGGGAGACGCCCAAACCTCCCCAAACGTCGGCAAGTCTCCGTTCCTCCGCGCCCTGCCTGCCTGCTTCTTTCCGCTGCGGAAAGAAGCAGGCAGGCAAGGCGCGGAGTTTGGGGAGGTGCGCGCGCACCTCCCCAAACCTCCCCAAACTTCGGCAGGTCTCCGTTCCTGTGGCTTGGGAGAGGTGCGGGCGATCCCGGAAGCACCAAAGCCTCGGCCGCGCACAGGTCCTCGGTAAGTTTTTTTTGTTGACTGGAGTATAAGCCGAAGTGGAATTTTTCAGCCCAAAAAGTGGGCTGAAAAATTCGGCTTATACTCAAGTATATACGGTAAACATAATTATAGTATGGTGTTGTATTTTTTTCCCTTATATATATGCTATAAGCGTACTAGAATCTGATTGTGCAGATGGGTATGTAAAATAAATAATTGTACAGAACTATTGTTTTTTCTTTTTCTAACTGTAATACATGTATGATGCATGCATTACATAATGCATTAATCTTTTTGAAATTATATATATATATATATATATATATATATATATATATATATATATATATATATATATATATACAGGTAATCCCTGAGTTATGTCAGTTCACTTAGTGCCCATTCAAAATTACGTGATAAGCGTCCCAATGTTTACGAACAAGTCCCAAAATTACAAATGATGTAGCACCACAGCAGTTGTTTGCCCTTACGAATGACTGCAGAGGCTCTGCAACATTCACCCCACCCCCGCTCCCCACAACTGCTTCCCCCTCCTATCCTGCTACATTGGACTCATTTACCTTGCAAGGATGTGACTCCTCTCTGCTGCTGATTCTTTGCCTTTGAGGGAGAGGAGAGTCGGCTTGGAAATGCTTTTTGCGCCGAGAGTGAAAGTTCTGGGCACTGTGATCTCTTGGGACTTCAGGCAGCAAGATCACGGCACCTAGAAGCTTCTAGTCATGGCGCCCAAAATGTTTGCAAGCTGGCTGGATGCTTTGAGGCAGTGATTTAGCTAACCCAAGGCCTCCCATGAGCTTGCAAACATTTTGCGCAGAGACTGGAAGCTTCTGGGTGCCATGATCTTGTGCAGCAGAGAGGCTGGAGAGGCGATAGCTGCAGAGGAGACAGCTCACTACATCTTCACAAGATAGGTGACTTTAAGCAGGTTGTCTGTTCCATCATTAGGTCCTCCATGGCCTTCCCCACCCTGAAATACCTCATGTGCACTTAATGAGCCATGCATTCGATTCGCATTCAATTAGCAAATGCGTGGGCGAAAGCAGGGAGTGATTGTGTTCAAGGTATGCGATTCACTCCTATGAATCCTCGAGTTACAAATGAAATGGGTAGGCTAAACATTCGTAACTTGAGGACTACCTGTACAAGAAATGGTTAAACCTCTCCTCTCTGCATGTTATTGTCACATACTAATTACTTACTAATTATTATAGGATTGCAAACAATACATATGTGTAGTCAATTGTTTAAATGTAATGTTTAGTATGTTTAAAAATTAATTGTACCTTCACTTTTTTCCATTTTAAACAACTGCCTGTATTTTGTCAGGTTAATTTCAGTGTATCTTTTCTCCTTTGTAATTCTCTTAGTATATGGCAAGAAGCCCTGCTGTTAAACATTTGGAATCTATTTTAGAGCTATACAAGGTAATTTTTAAATGCTGAATGTTAACTTGGTGCTTAACCACAATAGTATGTTATAGCTCAGGGATCCCCAACCTGTGGGCTGCAGCCCGGTAGCGGGACAGGCTGGCCAGTGCAAGCGCATGTGCGTGTACACCCCCTGACTTGTGCTAGTGCCATGGGGTGCAAAAACCAGACACCACTCCTTGGGACGTGAAAACAGGCCACCGCTGCCACACCTCAGGGTGTGAAAACGAGCCTTCGCCGTGCCTCGGGGTGTGAAAATGGTCTGCCACTGTGCTTCAAGGTGCAAAAGAGCCACTACTGCACTGCGGGGCATGGAAATGGGGCACTGCCATGCAGGGGACAAAAACAGGACGCTGCAGCTTCCGGTTCGCGCACACGGCGCTTCTGGACGTGCAGGGACAGTCTGTCTCCTGCCGTCCGCTTCTTTCTTGTTTGGAGGGTCAAAAATTGCCCTGGAGGGGCAATTACCGAGAGGAGGACTTCCCTGCGATCGCAGAAGGGTGGCAGCTCTCCGCTGGAATCTGGGATCATCTCCTTTGGCCTGAAGAAGAGACTGGCCATAAAAATGGCCGATCACTAAGCTGCTCCCTGCCGAAAGCCAAAAATACTACCTAGCACTACGAAGCAATCTGGAGGACCTGGGCGAGCTTTTACCTTTCCTGTTCCCTTAATCATCTTCCTGTGGGACTTTCCTGAAAATCTCCTTCCCTGTTTTTGAGAAAATGGCGAATACCTACTTTGGGAACAAAGCTTAAAGCCTCAAAGTTACAAAAGAAATCCAATTAATGCAGCAAAGAATTTAAGCAATTTCAGTTGTACTTACTAAAAAGCTTCTATTTGTTGCTGGGGTCTCACTATCCTATTCTTTCTTTAAATTGTGAATTAAAAATTTGGACCAATTCTACAAAAATTCTATATTAATTTGGAAAAAAAAAGAAAAAACAACCCTCTTACATTGCATGCTATATGTTATTGATGACATCTTGTGGTGAAACCTGGTACAGCAAGTAAATTTCCTTTTTCTATTGTGAAAGCTCTCTGAATAACAGAGCTGTCCTTGAAGATAAGTGTGGAAACACATGGCATTGAATACAACTCTTCAGGAGGTGGAAATTTTTTGACTATTATTAAAACAGCCTCCATGGAAGATTTAAATGTAAACAACTAATGACTTTCAATACACACTTTCACTTTCTAGTCCATTTATTACTTTGTAGTTAAACTGTGAAATAACCAAATTTTAAAAATAACTTTAGCACCTCCAAATTATAAGTAGCTCTTTTAAGGTTTAAAAGTCCATTTTAAACATTCCAACTCAGTTCAAACAGTCACTTTACTTTAAAGAAAAACACTTTCGCTTCTTGTTAAAAAGAAAAAAAAAATCAGTCAGGCGCCATCTTCCCCTTCTTTCAAAACGATCGTTGGAGCAGGAAGAGAGTTTGAGTTTCAGAGTTAAAGCTTTGTACTTGACATTTATCTTGCTCCTGCATCAGCTCTGCTGCTACCATCACTCAAGATGTCAATCAGATCCAGCAGGAGTGGATTCAGCATCTGAAAGAGCAGCAGAAGAGTCTTTCATCCGGAGCATTCCCAGACTTCGGGGGGGGGGTCTCACCCTTTGTTCTGGGGCTCTAGGAGAACTCTACCCCTACCTGGAAGCTCCCCCTCCCCTCTTTGCCTGAGGAGAAGGGTTTTCGAGAGCCGGAACAGCTGATTGTCGGCTATTCCGCCGCTTCAACAGGATCGAAGGGCCGGCGGTCGAATCCAACCATCCTCGCCGCTGAAGCACCACCCGGAAGTCTACTTGCATTTTTATGTGCTTTCGAACTGCTAGGTTGGCAGAAGCTGGGACAAGTAACAGGCGCTCACTCTGTTACATGGCACTCGGGATTCGACCCGCCAAACTGCCGACCTTCTGATCGACAAGCTCAGCATCCTAACCCACTGAGCCACCGTGTCCCTCAAAACTTGTGTGTGTGTGTGTGTGTGTGTGTGTATACATATACATATATTATTGTATACTGTATATTATTGTTGTTAGCCGTCCTGAGTCCTTTGGGAGATAGGGCGGGATATAAGCCCCATAATTAATAAATAAATAAATAAATAAATAAATAAATAAATAAACAAACATATACATACATATATATGTACATACACACACACACACACACACACACACACACACACACACACACAGACACAAACAGGCCGCCGCCACACTGCAAGGCATAAAAACTGCTACCACTGTGCAGCAGGGCATGGAAACGGGGCACCGCCTGCTGCGGGGTGCATAAACAGGCCACTGCTGCACCACGGGATGCAAAAATGGGTGCTGCCATGCCACAGTGCACAAAAATGGGTCGCCGCTGCACTGCAGGGCACTAAAATGGCCCCCACGCAATGCGGGGCATAGAAACAAGGCTCTGCGCCATGCAAGAATGGGGCAAGGATAGTAAGTATCATGCAGGCGCTAGCCCCACCCTTTTCTGGCACATGCATGCTCGTGGCCCTGTGCGCATGCGTACACGTGTATAAAATGCTTCCCCCTCCCTTTTCCTCTTCTCCGCCAACCAACAAAGATTGGTGACCTCTGTTATAGCTGACATATGGCAGAGTTGGTGTTTGGTTTCTACAGACTATAACATACATACTGTAGTGTTGTGTACTGTATATACTGTATGGTAGTTTTCCCCAAAGGTCAAAGAAGGACTGAGAACTCTCCAGAAGATTTAATCATAATTTAAGAGGCAAGAGAATTTAATCTGCTATGAAACTGGTCAGGACTTTTCTAAGAGTTATTTTATGTCTGCAGCAAGATTTTTAGAAAATGAGTTTGAGTCATGCAATTTTTTTACACCCACAGGCTTATTGTATAACCAGTCTTTTTATCAGGTTACATCAGTATTAGCTTACAGAGTTTGACCAAGTTCAGCCCTAGGTGCTGCTTAGATGATCTGTCTCTTTTCGTCCCACAGTATAACTCTCATCACAGTGTGATTTGTGATGTTTGAAGCTAATCAGCGGCCATCTAAGTGTACCCTCTTCTCTAAGGAAGATACTGGCATTTACTGCTGATCGATAGGCTTAATTATAGGTGTGATAGCTATTTTAGTAACCTTGTTTCTTCATCATGAGTTAAAATAACTAAATAAACAAATTAAATAAATAATTTGCTTTACTAAACCATAGAAGCCTAAAGGTAGTGGAACTAATGAGACATGGTATCATTCAAATGGAATGTTTGAAGCATGTGCCCCAGTAGTCCTCTCTTTACTGATACTACTGTGAAACAGTGAAAAGCCACATAAGCTGTAAAAAATGCAAATTCCTGTTCCAAGACTCTACTCTAAAACTCATTAATAGTGAAGGGTCCTCAAGGGAAATTACAGGCTTGAAATCATACAATGCCAGTAGAGAATAACAATACACAATAAACACCGTGGCCTGATTGACTTAGACTAGAGCAGCTGCTGCTCTTCAAAATCATCTGTAGCCATCACAAACCTCTGTTGCCCGGGCCCTAAATTTTATTTCAGGAAGTATTCAGGAAGATTTTGCCATCCATCTGTTTCCAGTCGATTCCCAGCCCAAATTAATATTACAACACGGTACATTATTAATAAAAAACACCGTTGACATCTCAGGGTTTCTATTTGAACTACTCTACCATTTCTAAGTGGAACAGAAGCTCTGCCTTAGATCTAGATCCCCAAGAACAGATTCAGTCCTAGAAGTTTTAAGACAGGTGTACGCCAGATTATCTTCCCTTTACTACAACATGGAAACTGGTTGTTGCACTAGTTTTTAAGGATGCATATTTTCACACTGTAAGCTATCTTAGTTCAAAATGTTCCTGAGATATATACTGGGACTATAAGCTTTTCATTTCAAAACTGCTGTTATCTGCAACTCTCAAGGGCTTTACCTTGATAGTTGGCTGCATTCTTGAAATTCAAAGGCATTCAGATTTTTCTTCATTTGAAATATAGAATATCCTAAAAACTTCTGGACTTTAAAAGCAATTACCCACCTCCCCTCAAGTCACACCTAACATACAAGATTGAACTCCATCATGGATAAAAGTTTTTTCTTCTCTAAAGTTTGTTCATTCTGGCAATAGAAACTAGATGGATGAGACAACAGAAAAAAGAGGACAGCGGACATATAAACAGCATTGTTCTTGATAATCTCTTTCACCTGACTCTGAATAGGACCTCAACAGTAATGGTTTTGGTACTCTTCCATCACAATTAACAAGAACAAGAATTCCAGATAGAAATCGAGATATTAGGCAGATTGAAGGGTGACTATAAGTCTGTAACAAGAAATCTGTATGTCACTGAACATTCAATCCAGAATAATACAGTATTTCATCCGTGTCCCAAATTGTGGACTCATATGAACAAAGAATTCATCCATGAAAACCACAGAACACAGAAATTACTCCTGGTTATCTATTAATTTAAGAGATGCACTTAGTCATGGCATCATGAAAACTTGATTTTGAATGTTACGGCGTCCTAATATAGCTCTGTTTACCACTTTCATTACTTCTAGTCCAAAGGTTTTGCATCACAAGTCATTCTGATTTATTGAGGCATGCATTTCTCTACCAATGGATATTATGTTCTCTGTGACTCTACCCTACCCCCTTCACAGTGGGATCTGTTCAGATTATGCACGAGGCCGTTCTTTTCAGAATTGTACAGTCTCCTGTCACAGAAACATGGAGAGCTCCTGTATCCAGATTCTAGTAGGATTGCTAATTCAGCTTTTTTGACAGAAAATTTCAAAGATTTCAGAAGCAGCTAGGCATCTTTCAAGCAAAAAATTCTGTGGATTGCAATGTGCCTTTTTACTTATTCATCTATCCTCCTAGGCCAGGGGTCGGCAACCTCGGCTCTTTTATGACTCGTGGACTTCAACTCCCAGAATTCCTGAGCCAGCATAGCTGGCACAGGAATTCTGGGAGTTAAAGTCCACGAGTCATAAAAGAGCCGAGGTTGCCGACCCCTGTCCTAGGCAAAGTATAACATTAAAACTGTATTTCAGTTTCTTTTCTCATTGAAAGAAAATGGACTGTATCCATCCTCCATCAAAATGCACAAATGGCAATTTTACTGCAGATGTACATATAAAGATAAATTCAATCTTGTGTATTCCCTAATTTTAAATATCGAAAAAGACTAGCAGACATATATCCTCAAGTAAAAAATTCCAATGTCTGTTGTCTTTTTTAGCCTATTCACAAAGCTTTTTTGACACATTTTAGCTTCCATACCTGGTGTTGGACCATCTGCTCCTAGTTGAAAACAACAGTTTGACACAGAGTAGCAATTATAGCATTAGAAGAGTGGGTAAACTATTGACTGTGCTGCCTGAATTGATTGACCTTCATTGCTTCTTCCTTGACAATTATTTGATCATTTCTACCAGCAAAATCAGCTTTTCAAATTACTTACATTTTTCTTCATTTGCACAGTTGGAATGATCACTACATGCACTAGCACTGGCATTTAATATTATAGCAAATAATTTCATTCACCCCACCAGCTGTTTATCTGCTATGTTGGCCAAGAAAAGTACACTGGTTTTGAATTTAAGGTTTGCTAATTAGATTAAAGTCGCCCTCAGAATGGGATTCTAGTTAGCTATATTTCCAAGTTGTCTGTGGGAATATTTTACTGGGCAACCGCCACATAACCGACAATGCTCTAGAGGATGTTTCTTTCTTATATCTGCCAGGCAGGCTCTTGATCAAGCCAACAAACACTAAGTATTATTATCTGTTGCATCTTAACCAAATCTTAACCATTATATAACTAAGGAAGTCTGACAGTGATGATGGACCGTTCAAACCTGCCTGTTAACATCAAATGCTGGCAAAGCACACGTCGTTTAGGATTTAATACCGGATGAAACCACTGACTTGCCCAAGAGAGGAGCAGGGGTTACTGTCTGCCCACCTAGTTCTGTCTTAGGGGCATTCCATATGGCAGCAGGGCAGAACCTGTAGGCAAGGAAATGATATAGTTGAAGTATATAGAAACTCTGACTCACATTGACCTGAAGGGCCTTGTGAAGGTTCTTTATTTTCCAAGGACTGGACATGCCACAGTGCAGCAGAGAACCATACAAAACACTTTAGTGTAGCACACAACTTTCTTGTTGCCGAGTTAACACCACCTTCCTGAGCCTTGCAAATTGATGTAGTTATATAAATAAGTCTTTGATGGTTAGTCTTTATAACCAATAAAAATTTTACAGTTTGTAAAGCAAGC
The DNA here is from genome assembly GCF_947247035.1 of Vipera ursinii. Classification (NCBI taxonomy): domain Eukaryota; kingdom Metazoa; phylum Chordata; class Lepidosauria; order Squamata; family Viperidae; genus Vipera; species Vipera ursinii. The sequence continues at coordinate 71,236,429 of NC_139513.1, forward strand.
AACCTTTGCCTCTCTCCAAAGGTTCTTGCACTAGTTGGGATTTGAGTACTGCTGCATCATGATTGCTCTTCTTCTGGTTGCTACCAAGCCAGGTTCTTAGCCAAGCTCTAGGCAGGAATCACACCATGATGGACTGCTTACTGTAGCTTGTGGTCCTGGCAGTTGACCAACGGCTTGCTTGCTTGCTTGCAATAGCCATACATTCCAGATGTTGTTTCCCATGCCCTCTTCTGTTTGTTGTCTTCTTTCTCTTCTATATACCCGCACTTTTGTAGACTAAAAGCCAGGATAGATGAGGCTGCCTGTGGAGGTCAGCACCTTTCTAAAACAGAGAAGGCAGACACCTGCAACACCAGGTTGAATACTTGTGAATAAATTGTGAGACCGGGGAATGAGTGAATGACCCCATTTCCTGGGGCTATAAACGTTTATTGCCCTTTGAGAGGAGGGATGAGTTGAGCCTATCCTTGGAGAAGTGGGGATAGGAAGCATTTTTGCCTGGCTGCAGCTGCTTTTCCCAATTACAGACAGCAACCACAGCTTTCTTCCGTCACATTCCAGTTGACAGTTGAAACTGCCAACTTACCAGTTTTCGCTGAGGTGTTTGGATGGCCAGGATAGTATAGGAATACCATTACTCCTGAAAACCATGATTTAGCTGTGGTAATTTCTAATGTGCCACTGCATTATCCCAGTTCCATACCAAAGTTGCACAATCAGGAGTGGCTGAAGACTGCATACCTGTGGTGCTACGTATGGACTTGTCTTAACTGATATCTGGTTCATGCAGCAGGAAACTTTACATTTGGTGTTCTATTTGGCTGGTGCTTATGATCTTCAGAGTGCAGGAACTTTCTGCGACTTCATTGTCACAAGCAAATCACCAGTCAGATTTTGGCTGGCTACGTATGATACTTCCATTGGGATGGTAGATTGATTAAAAGGATCTAACCTAGTGCCTTATGGAACTGGATAGTCTTCTCAATTTACTGAGAAATTGTCCCATCTTATCCATGTAAAATTTGGAGATCATTGAAATGGTTTATACTATTACACCTGAGTGTCCCATTCCAACTAATAGAGTTCAGTACTCTTTACTTAGTTTACCAGAGGATGGGCAGTGGATTAAATACTTTCATGAGAATCATTTGGAATATAGAAGGGGGGCCTTTCTGAGATGGATGCAACGAAGGAATATCATTCTTTTCTGCCATTGTATCTTCCTAGAATACGTCACTGATGCTGTTTACGCTTTCTCCATCAATATTGGGATGAGAGAGAGCCCTTAAAGCAGGGGTGTCAAACTCAATTTCATTGAGGGCCGCATCAGCATTGCGGTTGCCCTCAGGGGGGCGGGTGGGTGTGGCCTGGGTGGGAGTGGCCTACTGGGTGGGTGTGGCTAAAGTGCATATGGCCTACTGGGTGGGCATGGCCAGCTCTACATCGTTCGCATCAAGGGTGCCTATGGGGGCCTGGGCAAGAGTGGGACAGATCTGAGGGTCTCTGGCAAGAGGAGGGTCTCTGGGCCAGGGCCAAGGCAGTGGGGGCCGTTCCCTCACTGTTTCCAGGATGGCTTCATGGGCCGCATGAAACCACTTCGCGGGCCAGATCTGGCCCCCGGGCCTTGTGTTTAACATGTCTGCCTTAAAGAAATTACTGAGAGCATTTTTCATCATTCTTTGCCAAGTAACCTTGATCTGATTCACTTTAGTGTTATCTTTGATATTGGGACACACCATTGGGAAGCACCATTTGAAAATTGCCTGTCAAATTCTTGTGGATTTTTTTTAGTTTACTGACCATGCAAATAAATGAGCTGCTACTTGTTTACTTGACCTTTGACATGCCTGGGGTAAAATCAGCTGGCCCTGGTCTGGCCCTGTGAACATTTCCTTCTTGAGTACGTATTTCTAACTACCTTCAGAAAACAGTTATGAAATAGAAGTCCACCACATGACTCAAAACCCAGTCTCATAGCCAGTTGTAATTGTTCCATTGTTAGGCAGGGCAATTAAGAAGAGGATCAGGTCTAGGTATATGTGTATTAAAAAAAACGGATTTTCTGAACTTTTATAACTTGGGTTTTCACCCAGGTTTGATTACTTTGGTAAACTATCAATCTAAAAACTAGGATGAAAGGAATATGACTCTACAAGGACTCCTGTCCTTCATAGCAGCTTTGGACATTTGTGTCTTGAGGGCACTGTTTTGCAGTGGTTCCAATTTTTCCAGTTTTTTTTTCATGCATAGAAAGTTCAAACCTACTTTTTTAATGTGTTTTAACTTATTGTAAGAGTTGTGGGCATTTTGTTTAATCTTTTTTAATTTTTGTATTTTGTCTTTTAACATGTACTGCCCTGTTCACCACACTGAGTCCTTCGGGAGAAGGGCGGTATACAAATAAAATTAATAATAATAATAATAATAACTGAAGACTATTCTTTAAGATAGCATTCTTTAGGATTCTGTCTTGTCTCTTGCTTTTTAATGTGTGAAAAACTGCTGAGGGATCATTAATACAAGGTTTATTGCTTCTTATCTTAAAACTTTAAGGAATGAATTGATATTCTTCATTGTTGTGTTGCCTTGATTATGAACAGGACAATTTAATTTTAAGCTAAAATTGAAACAAGAGCAGGTATTGCTAAAGAAAAAGTTGGAATCTGGACTGAGATGAAACTTGCTTTGGATGAGAGTCTACTCTCAGAAGGAGTAAGTTTGCAGTTTGGGAGCACTGTCAATGGACTTGAAAGTGGCAGCTGTAGTGACTATAGTATTTGCAGGATTTCAGTGACCATTCCTGAACCAGCTGAACTTAGTAACAGTTATCCATGCCTTGCTTACAACCTATCTTGGCTTCTGCAGTGAGCTCTATGGGGCTGTCCTTGCAAAATATTTGGAAATTGCAGCTGGTACACAGTAGTGATAAGGCTGCTGATCAATAGAAGTGTAGGGTCTGTACTGAAAGCTTCTATCTGGATTCCAGTTGTGATATTCATGGTGTTGGCAGTAAACAAATCTCTGATCAGGATTGCATGCTCGGCTACCTAGATCAGGGGTGTCAAACTGCCGGCTCGCGGGCCGGAGCGTCACGGAAAAACCGCGCCCATCCCATTTTCGGCAATGGGAAAAAGTTCCGATACGTCGCGTGACGTCACGTGACGTCGCGAGTTTGACATGCCTAACCTAGATTAATAGAAGAGATCTTTCTGAAGATTTTCTTTCAGATAGAAGCTTGTCTATCCGGTGTGTAGCAAAGGGTATTTTCTTACATTGCTCTGAAATTGTGGAATACAAAATGTCAAGTCACACATACTTGATTTTCATCCTGCTAGTAAAATACTTATATTTGTTTTGCTTAATATTTTATTTTTAACTGAATTTTTGTTGTAATCAAATATTTTAAGAAGCAGATTGTAAATCCAGTAATAATTATATTTAAGCTTTCTATTCTCCCACATGTATAATACAAAGGCCATGATGATGTACGTGTAACTATTGTATCTGGAGGGTCAGTAGGTGCGAAGATGGGTCACTTGCTGTTTGCCAATCAGTAGTGCAGTGCAGCAGTGATGAAGGAGGATGTTAAAAAAAATAATCTGCTAGGCAAGCCACTGGCTACTTATGTTTTTCCTCAAAATTTATACAGACAGTTCTTGAGTTATGACCAGTCATACGTTATGACAGATACCTCCAAAAGGTACTTATGACCTGGTTTCAAAGTTACAGTCACTATAGGGCCTCCACCATTAGACTGACCCATTGTCATAATGACCCATTGTCATTATTTCAAAGATATTTCCTTACCAGATTCCTCAATGCCTTCAGTAGCAGCAGAGCTACCAATACTGCCTTCGCTGGAAAAGTTCTTAAAAATTTAGAGAGATATTCAGAGATGTGTCTACCTTGAAAACAGCCCATGTTGAACTGTACAACAGTCAAACATGAGCAGTTGACCACAGAAAATGGTTTATGGCATATTATGTCATAAGCTGTTTTATGATAAATTTTATATAATAAAACATTTTATAAAATTTACAAAATTTCAATTCCATGGGAGTCATGGATCCCATATTTTATACACATTCTGTAAATTAGCACTTTGAGACAGCTTGGTTCAAAAACCGTTGCCTTATGATGCACAATTTTACCCAGTTAAGAGTTATAGACATGAGAGATTTAATTGTATATAGATTGGCTTGTATATCCCATTTTCCAAATACTGCCCTATATCTGCTTTTATTTCTAATTCTGTCCCATGGAGTTTCATGCTTTTTTCTCTTGTTTCCTGTTAATGCAATAGTGCCAGCTGCAAATGACTAGAAGTCATGAAATTTACAAAAGGAACTGTCAGCTTATTGTCTGTTTAAATCAGTGATGTAAACTGTAATTGATTTTTCTACTGCACATTTTTCTGCATAAAAATACTAAGAGAAATAGTTTTCTCTGATTAAAAATTCTGTGGTTCAATTCATTGCAGTATTTTTTAAAATAAGTATTCTTAAAACATTACATTCTAATACTACAGTAAATACTATTTAACAAGTATATTTCTGATTTGAACATACATTTTTACTTATAACTTATGCATAAATTGAGAGACTTGGAATGCCAATGTCTTTATGGGCCTTTATTTTTTAGTGTTGGGTGTCTCACAACTTCCAAGTCCTTGCCAATACAGGATAAGAATGAATCAAGGAGATGTAAGGGACCAGTTAGTTTTTCATATTCAGGGCAAAAATCCAAATCACTGATCCTTGACAGATAACTGCCTAATTTTTGCATGAACAAGCCCAGTGTACTTAACTTTTTCTGTGGATAATTAGTTCTACTATCACACTGCTCTTATTATTTTTTTCTAACATTAAGTTAGATTAAATTCATTGTTTTTTATCCAGCTCTTAGGAACACAGAGAACAATTTGGACCTTATATTAACTTTCTTTAGGCATTTGAAGATATGAAACTATCATATCTTCCTCTGTTTTATCTTTTCAAGGTTAAGAGTTTTTCAGTACCTTCAGCCTCTCTGCATAGAGATACTTCCCCTCACTCCCCCACAAAAGGCAGGAGGGGATACAGAACATGAACACAAACATAGCAGAGTTCATCAAACTAGTTCAAAACAATATTGTATTGTTTGCATTTACAGGGCTTTAGCAGATTAATAAACACTGATGCATCAAATACTGTAGTATACCTTAACCCTTTGCATTAAAGATGAAAATCTCTGAGTTGAGTTTGAGATCCATATAGTTTTCGAGACAACAATGCAGAAATGGTTTATCATTGCTTTCTGCTATGTTATTTGAACTTCCCAGTCTAGGCTTCAGCCCTGAAATTTCCTGGCATTCTCACATTCAAGTATTAACCGGGTCTTACTCTGTGTGGCTTTTTTTTTAAAGACAGCTGACATCTGGTAGGTTGTGTAAAATGATGAACAGTACCACTCATGTGGACTTTCCTTGTGGAAAGTAATTTTTAAAAGCAGAAGTTATTAGGCAAGTTTGCAGTTTCAAGTAGTTTTCTTTCTGGCCATATACTTAATTGCTGCTTCCTTTTCAGCATTCCATTTTCACATCTTCTCATCCAGGCTAAACCAGTTGCTAGAAGTGACTGTTCTATGTTGGTGTGCTATGAACTGGAATATTAAAAATGATTCAAAGTATAGATGTACAAACAGTAGACCATTTACTCAGCTTGTGGAAGAAGATTGCACAAACATGATTATAAACAACATTATAATACAGTTGCCAGAATGATTCACTGGAACATCTCTAAAAATGTTAATGTAGCAGTAATGAAAAATGGTGAAAATATAGTTGAAAAAGTTGCCAAAATGAGCATCAAAAGGAAGAAATGACATTGCTTTTATAGTTAGGAAGGGCAGAGCAGAAAGAGTATTTGGCTATAATGCAGAGCCCAGAAGCTTTGGATTAATAAATTAATTAATAATTTTGGTTATTGAGATTGTTAGAAAGCTGTCTAAAGAATAGTCTGCAAGTCTCTTAAATATGGAAGCATATTATGATTTTTTTCTGGAAGATTATTAAACAAAAAACAAAAACAGCTCAATTTCTTCTTACCAAACTTCATGAAAAGGCTTCAGTCACAGAGATGGATGGCCTTGTGTTACATTTACAAAATGTAACATTTTTTAAAAAGCCTAAAGGTATCATTAAAGTTTTTAGTGTCATAAAATCAGAATACTATATGTATTCAGCCATTTTCAAATGTAAGATATTAATTTAATGGAAGGCACAGGTGAAATAAGTATATTTTCTTATCACAGTTCATCAGGTAATATTGTCTTAAAATAATTCTATATTACCAGATGGGTTACACAGCAATGATGAACGTGAGCTGAATATGCAAAAGCAAGGACATCAGCCTGGCAACCAAATACAAGTTAGTCCTCTCTATTGTGTAGCTATGTATGGTTGTGAAAGCAAGACAGGAAGAAAATTGAGCTGTGATGCTGGAGAAGACTCCTGTGTATTCCTTGGACAACAAAGGCGACCAGCAAGCAAGTATTAGAGTGCATAACACCAGACATGTCACTAGAAGGAAAAATCACAAAACTGCGTCTTGCTTATTTTGGCCATGTCATGCAGGGGAATTCACCGGAGAAAGCAGTTATACTGGGAAGAGTTACTGGTAAAAGGAAACCAGGCTGCCCAAGGGAAAAACAAACAAACATCAAAGCTGACACCAGCCAGAGCAAAGAAAAACTCAAGCATTGCAAGATGGGAAGATGTGGAGAAGCCTGGCCCTTAGAATCAGCAAGAGTCAGACACGACTTGAATGAATAACATCACTATCAGATGATTGCTATGGATAACTAGGAAGAGATCCTTCCAGCTGGCATTAGGCAGAACAGCCTTATCTTACATAACATAGCTACTCTATGTGACAGATGCAAATTCAGAATTAGATAGTAACACCTGATAAATTAGTAAAATATTTTATTTGTGACTCTTGTAGAAACTACAGATCTGGCATACAGCACTGAGGTAGCCTGCATGAATTCATATTTTAAAAATGAAATTTCTGTTAACTCCGTTATGGTTCTTAGTCATGCTTTCCCATGTACACCTAACAAGAGTGTTATTTTATACTTATCAGAAAAAACTCTAATGTTGGGAAAACAGTGTTCACTTGAGGACTGCTTTCAAATCTGCTTCCAATGCAATTTTTTGTGTGATCCCTCATTTTGTTTCAGTGAATCCAAAACTAATCTGAACCATAAACTGCCCACTTATGTTTTCTCTCTGTTTTCTAGCTAGGCTGCAGTTGCTTAAGTTGCCTAAATGCTTTTCCTTGGGTTTAAGAACTTCCAACTCTAAGCCTGTTTTCAAGGCTCAGTGTTAACTTCCAGAAACAATGAACATAGTATAATTGTGCATCGGTCCTTGTTACTTCATGTGCTAATGAGTGCTGGAACGAATTGTCTTTAATCAACTATATTGTGCTTTCTTTGGGCTTTAATTAGCAAGTATGAGTGACTAAAAAGAAGCAGCTTGACTTGAATTTGGAATTAAATCAATTCCCAATGAAATTGAGAATATTTGAATTCTGCCAACTGGTCATTCTGGTTTACAAGAAGGTAAATTTTCATCAGTTTTGCCCTACTGCATGTGTCAAAATAGGGGCTATTCTAGTGGAAAAATTGTGGCCAAATTTGTTGCAAGTCCCTTTGTATAACATTTCTTACACATTCAAAAGTAATTACCGTAATAGCACTTAGATTAGCTGGATAACTTTCCTAAATGAGAGGCCGGAACTGAGTGATATTTTGTGAAGCTTCAAACAGCTGATCATTTGTAGATAACAGCTTGCAGATCTGAACTTGTTAGTGAATGTGTTAAGAAACATAGTTAAGATTTTTCTTCTGATTAGTACCATGTATCCTTGCTATGAATCCCCTTTTCTCTCCCAAGGAAGCTGTAACTTCACCAGAAATACGTATGTATTTCCTGTGCTAGAAAAATAGAGTTCCTTGGAAAAACTTAAAATAGCATAGACCTAACGGATATCAGATATATATATATAACGGATATATATTAGGGGACGCGGTGGCTCAGTGGGTTAGGACGCTGAGCTTGTCGATCGGAAGGTCGGCAGTTTGGCGGGTTGAATCCCGAGTGCCGCGTAACAGAGTGAGCTCCTGTTACTCGTCCCAGCTTCTGCCAACCTAGCAATTCGAAAGCACGTAAAATGCAAGTAGAAAAATAGGGACCACTATGGTGGGAAGGTAACAGCGTTCCGTGCGCCTTTGGCGTCTAGTCATGCCGGCCACATGACCACGGAGACGTCCTCGGACAAGCGCTGGCTCTTCGGCTTTGAAACGGAGATGAGCACCGGCCCCTAGAGTCGGAAACGACTAGCACACATGTGCGGGGGAACCTTTACCTTTACCTTAACGGATATCAATCCAACTACCTTCTATTCAGCAGTCTATCTCAAGACTGGTAAACAGCGCCAGATTTGAGAGAAAGGAAGTTTAAACTGGATTTTTTGTGGATGAAGCTTCTGGTTCTTCATAATTCCTGAGTCAAAGGTAATAAAAAACAATTTTATTCAAAACTTTTGGAACTTTACACTATTTTGGGATAATTTTTTTCCCCCTTCATGAACCTTGAAGCAATGTAGGACATTCCTCTCCCTAGTTAATTCTCAACAATTCAATAAGGAAAGTGAGGATGGAAAGCCATTCAAGTGCTTTGTCCATGGTGGTATTTGAAAATTGGTCCTCCAAAATTTCTTGTTCATTTGTTTTAAAAATGTTTATTTGGCCAATTCTCAGCAGTGTTCCAAGCTGCCATGTCAATGTGCACAATCTACTTTTGGTGATTTTCTAATGTTTAATTCAGAGAAAATAATTCCAGGAGACTAGTAGAAACCAGGGAAAGTGACAAAGGAGACCTTTTCTTGGGACTTATCTGTGTTTGTTTGTTTTTTAAAAAAAATTATTAGGGGCTTTAGAGTGGGCATGCATTCATGTTCTTTTCAATGATTGCGAACCTCATTGATGAAAATAATGAGTTTCATATACTTTACATCACTTAAAACCATCAATCAGTTAAAAATGTTGATGTAGCACTTTCCCCTCCCCTCCAGAGGGGTGGAGTTGCTGCTGTTCACTAGCTCAGAAAACCTATTTCTAGCACTCTGAAAAGCCATCTGCACTATTAAAAAAAAAAGGTAAAAAAGAGCTAGTGAATGGAGGTGATTCTGCCCCTCTGGAGGAGAGGGGAATGTCTAGCGACGGACACCAGCTTTTCTGCCTTTCAAAAACTGACATTCATTAGTGCTTTCTCCTCTCCTCAGAGAGGAAACATTGCTAGCACAGGTTTTTTTTTTAAAGGCTGAGAAAGGCTTCAACTTTCTGCTGGCTCCCCAATTGCCTTTCTGGGGAAGTTGGCGGAGAAATTACAAGTGGCAATCACATGATCCAGGGCACTTGGCAACCAGTTGTAAATGCAAATAGATTTCCAGGTGCCTGAAATGTGATCATATGAACTGGGCAGTGCCACGTTTTACAAAAATGCCAAAAAATACCCTTCTGAGGCCATTGTGACTACAGAGTCATTAAAGGACAGGTCATAAGTTGAGGACTGCCTGTACTTGTAATTTCGAATTTAAAACAGCTGTTCTCACTTTTACCCCAACATACGAAGAGTAGGGGAGAGATTTGTGTGAAATGATATGTGTGAACCTGGATCTCATTTACTAGCCATCTGTAGGCTTTATTTCAACCTATTACATGGAACAGAGATTGACAAAATACTAGGAATGCTATGATTGAGATGATATGAAAGAGAATCCCATGCATACCTTTGTCCTAATCATGTAACAAAGCAAAATGGAAGAAAATTTGCAAAAGCCAAGCACTGATCAAAATATTCTAGTTTTACAATTTATTTTTTGTTTTTTGTTTTATATACACCACTCCTTAAAGTAGTTTTGCACAGTTGTAGACATTTTTGTAAAAACTGCCACATCCTAATTTGACCCTTGATTTTTTTTAGTTACATAGAAATGAAGTTCTCTGCTTTTTTTTCTCCCCACAATACAATTTTTTGCATATGTAATCTATTTAGCATTTTTTTTATGGGAATACAGATGTGATCAGAAATCTATCAGAAGTTGAATATTGCTGGCTAACATTCTTGTGTCAGAAGGGATTTCATTCCTGTACAATCTATATAGACTTCTCACATTTCTCCTTTATGTAAGGTTGACTTGGTAAGAATTATTAATGGATATGAAAAGACCCAGAACTATTAATTCTCTTTAGACGCTTGAACAGACCTGTGAACAAATAGGGAAAAATAATTACTGGAAATAAATGAAAGTAATGGGATCAATATTTGGAATCCATTATCAACATATTTTTAGTTATCAGGTTCAATTTTTTTTTAAAAAAATAATTTCTGTGGGAATGCTTGATTTTTAGATTTACTCAGACAACTTGTATTTGCAAAATATACTTAGACCTTGAAAATAATCCAAGGTGTTCCAATTAAGTTTTCATTTGGTAGTGATATTAAATAATCCAAACCTCAGATTTCTAAAATTCTGCAATGGAAACATGATGGGTGTTGCAATGAAGGGACTTAACACTGATAAATCTTACCCTTGTTCATATTTTTAACATCTTAATTTATATAGCACAAATACTAGTAACAAAGCCCATTTCTGATGTTGTTGTTTTTAATTTATAGGTGCAGGAGAATCTGGGAAGAGCACAATTGTAAAACAGATGAAGTAAGCATTGTTTTTTTTTCTACTCTTCTATGCCGTGTTACAGATACTTTGCTAAGATTTTTTTTATTCTTAAACTGTATATGATAAAACCATATTAAAAACTCATCTGTATAATAGCTAATTGTAATTTTGCACATAATGAATAGGGATAAGAACAGGAGAGCTTCTGTAAGATTTGTGTAGTTAATGAAATTATTTCATGACCATTTCACTTATAGAAGAGCTCTTCTAACATATAAACTGGATTACCCTAAACAAGGCACCAGTTGTCTCCCTGTGTAGGTGATATTCATGGAAAAATAACTATATTTTACTTCCCTTTTCATAAGGTAATCTTAAGAAAGTCTTTTCCCTATGTTTGATCAGGGACACTCTTCATTTTCCTTTAGTTGTGCTTTAGAGCAGGGCTTTTCAACCTTTTCACCCATTGTACCACTTTTAGCATATGGCAACATCCAAGTACCACCAGTCGCCTAGCAAGGTGTAAAAAACTTGATGACCAAAAAAAGGTAAAAAGTGATGTAGTACAGGTAGTCCTCAACTTACAACAGTTCGCTTAGTGACTGTTTGAAGTTACAGTGCACTGAAAAAAGTGCCCCCCAAGCCCCAGCCGAGCAAGACACCTGCCTGCCCCCCCCGGCGGCGCTCTTCCTCCTGTCTGAGGTTTTCATTGTGAGCATTTCTGTTGAGGATTGGCAGCAGGGGTGGGGTGGGGGGGTGTTTGGTTTCTATTCCCTGCGTCTGCTGGGTGGTTGGTTCACATGACCCTGGGACACTGTGACCGTCATAAATATGAATCAGTTGCCAAGCATCTGAATGTAAATCACAAGACCTTCGAGATGCTGCAACATTCCAGCTGATCGGTGCTTCTTGGCTCAGAAGTGCCAGGATCAATGCTGAGCTCCAGCTGGAGCCTGGCGCTTCCACTGAGCCCTGACAGCCCTGCAGCTCCAGCCATCTCTCACTCAGGCTTGTGCGGTGCTGCCACCAGTTCAGCTCATGCCTCTCCCCCGCTACCACTTTTCTAGGATGGTCGTGTACCACCTGCCAGGTGCCAAGGTACTACAGGTGATACCTGTACCACTGGTTGGAAAGCCCTGCTTTAGAGATCTCCTATGCTGCATCATTACTGGAATTCCACTGAAAACCAGGTAGTCTTCTCAGAACCTTACATATAGATTGCCCATGTTGGCATGATCCTATTCAAGGCCATTGCCACCTTTTTATTTCAAATGGTGACTAAAGCCTCAATTGAACCATGTACCAGAGCTCCAGCACAAACTCTATTTTCCCTCTGAAGCCAGTAGTGTTCATTGGGTACTTCTGCCTTGCTGCCTTGGAGGGACAGTCTCCAAAAGGCATTCTTCCTATGAGATGGAAGTATGGGTATGTGTAGTTTAATGAAGAGAAGGGTGAGGGGTGACATGATAGCAGTGTTCCAATATCTCAGGGGCTGCCACAAAGAAGAGGGAGTCAAGCTGTTCTCCAAAGCACCTGAAAGCAGGACAAGAAGCAATGGATGGAAACTAGTCAAGGAGAGAAGCAACCTAGAACTGAGGAGAAACTTCCTGACAGTTAGAACAATTAACCAGTGGAACAACCTGCCTCCAGAAGTGGTGAATGCTCCAACACTGGAAGTTTTTAAGAAGAGACTGGACAGCCATTTGTCCGAAATGGTATAGGGTTTCCTGCCTGAGCAGGGGTTTGGACTAGATGACCTCCAAGGACCCTTCCAACTACTTCTTCTTCTTCTTCTTCTTCTTCTTCTTCTTCTTCTTCTTCTTCTTCTTCTTCTTCTTCTTCTTCTTCTTCTTCTTCTTCTTCCTATTATTATTATTACTATTATTATTACTATTATTATTACTATTATTATTACTATTACTACTACTACTACTACTACTACTACTACTACTCTCCCCATGGAAGCTATAGAGTAAGCAGATGCCCTTTGAGAAGGTGGTCCCAAAAGTAGCCAACCATGTTTCCCTGAAAATAAGACCGGGTTTTACTCATTTTTTTACCTCCAAAAGAGGCACCAGGTCTTATTTTCGGGGGCCGTGTTTTATACTCACCTCAGCCAGTCCACGTCTTCTGCAGCTGAAGGAGCAGCTGCATTCTGGCCTGCATTTTGCAGTCAGGCCTTTCCAGAAGGCCTCTGCAGCCGAGTACCAAGCTATGGATTCAATCCATAGCTGCATAGGTCTTGCAGAACTGCATAGGTCTTGCAGAACTGAGCTGTGGTTTGAGTCCATAGCTTGGCTCTCAGCTGCAGTGGCCTTCCGGAAAGGTCAGACTGTGAAATGCAGGCCTGACTGCAGAAGATGCCACAGAAGAAGTGGGCCAGCGAGGAGACGTCTGGCTGCAAGGCAACTGGGTGCAGGGTGCTTGGGGCAGCTCCACCCACCCCTGCCCTAGCTTGATTTTTAGGTGTGTGCCTCGCCCCCAAATTTTCAGGGTAAGCCTTATTTTGGGGGAAACATAGTAGTACTCTGTCAGGTAGGGCTTTAAAGCACATTGTATTGCATTCAGAAACCTATTGGAAGCCAGTGCTGGTGGATAAGTAATAGTGTCACATGAATGTAACATGTTGTACCCATATCTACCACATTATTGCATTCTGGACAACCTGAAACTTCCAAATGGTCTTTCAAGGGCAAACCTTCCCCCCATATAGGTAGTCCTCAACTTACATCCATTCATTTAATGACCATTGGAAGTTATGGTGGCCTTGGAAAATGTGACTTATAAGCTATACTGAGACTGTTACAATGCCTCCATGATCATGTGAGTGAAATTCAGGTGCTTAGCAACCAGCTTACATTTATAACCGGTTGCATCAACCCACAGTCCAGTGATTTGCGATTTGGGATCTTTTTTGCCAATTTCCAGCAAAAAAATTCATTGGGAAAGTTGGATTCACTTAGTGACTATATTTAACATCCGTCAAAATTTGTTATAAAACTTACACCTGCAACAACTTATGACAAAAATTCTACTATAATATAGTTTTATACTATAGTTCTAAGTTTGGGGGTACTTGTAGAAGTTGTTGCAATAGTCCAATCAGGAGGTGGCCAAGGCCTGCCAGTCTAGGAATAGGCACAACTGGTATATAACACACAGTTGCCCCTTACTCTTTGAGTAAGAACTGTGTATACAAGTGAACCCACAGATTCTGCACTAAGTCTGAGTGGGGCAGTGTCATACTGTTCAGAACCAAATATGACAACATTCCATTTCCTGGATCTGCACGGCTCAGAACCCATAACTGCTTAGTCTTGGCAGTGTTGAGCTTAAATTATTACATTGTTCTTTCCCATCCCAACCCTCACAACCTCCAGATACTGGAACAGAACCTCAACAGCTTCACTTGGACGACTGGCAGAAATTTTCCAGTTGGGTATTATCAGCATATTGTTGATACCTCCTTGTCCCTGGTTTCATGCATATTCTTATCACCAATTGTGGGTCAGCTCAGAAATAAGGCAAACTCATTTCATATCAGTGACATTACATTATAGAAAAGAGTTGTTCACAAAGTATTTTATACAAAATAATGTTAAATCCTTTGTGGATACAAGATATATTGATTTTTAAAATCTTTTCTCTTCTTTTCCAGGATTATCCATGAAGATGGATACTCAGAAGAGGAGTGCCGACAGTACAAAGCAGTGGTTTACAGCAACACCATCCAATCCATCATGGCTATAATCAAAGCCATGGGTAACCTGCAGATTGACTTTGGTGATCCTTCTAGAGCAGTTAGTTTTCATTTTTACTTCCTTATTGTTTATTAACTTCCTCTGTGGGCATCACAATGCTCGTCTAAAATCTTGAGCTATATATTCATCCAGTTCTGAAAAATGGTGCTTGTTTTCGGTAAAAATTGTTTGCTGAATATGGAAGGCTTGTAAATAGCTGTAGCTCAGCCAGTACAACACAAAACGAGAAGAGATTTTACATAAATCACCTTTTCAGTTTAAAAACAATGGACTCCAGGCTTTTTCTACAAAATCAACTTGGTATGCTACTTAAGGCCTGATGATGTAAATATGATTAAGCTCGTTTGGGGAGGAGCCAAGGAATTATTTAGCAGTTTTATAGCAAGGACGTGTCAAGAATCCTAGCCGTTCAGTGTCAAAATGGCAACAACCTCTCCCCCATCTGCCCTTCCTTCTTTGAATGCTTCTGTATAAGCTCATTTTTTAAGCCTACAGGAAGTAGCTCAATGAACTTTACTTTCTCAATTGGGGTTGCAGTAAGTAAAAACCACATCGTGCAAAGTTAGTTGTGCTGTTTGCTTAGTGATTGTGAAGTGGCTTTGGCATAACTGTATCAAACAGTGTTTTTCACTCAACAGTTCCACTGAAACGGATACTGTCAATGTGAAAGGCAGCCAACATTTTTGGTCATCTAGTGCAGTATTTGCTCAAGTTTTGTGCAGGGAAGTGGCACTTAGAAGGTAGATTAATTACAGTCATTAGTCATGTAGAAAGTTGCTGTTTTTATTTTTTTTCTTTCCCAGCACAGCACTCAAAATGAAACTATATAGAGGAAGTAAATTTTCCATTCTGCTCTCTGTGTAAAAAGCTACAATCTAATGATTGGTTTTAAAAGAAACAGTAGGTTCATATACCACATTGCCACAAAAATCAAAGTCAGAGTGGAATCAGCAGATTCAGGAGTTATTTGAGGTGATATCTGTGCCTCTAATTTTACCAATTCCCAATTCAAACTACTGTGAACCTGGTGATTTGAATAAAATTTTGGAAGTTGGCTAAAAAGGAAGATATTGTCCATCGAAAGGGTAAAATAATTTTATTTAGATTCAACCTTTAGGCTTGTCTTAGCCTTCTAAAATACTTTGGTGGGAAGAGGAGGAGAAAAACCTGACAGGTCTGCCCTTGTATTAGAGTGACCTTCACAATCAGATTATCATGCAATTCAGTCTTGATGTCTCCAGAAGCGGAAGCTGGAGAGAAACTGACATAGTTTAATTATTTTCTCATTTTAGACTTTTCCAACTTCTGCCTTCAAATAATGTAAAATGTTTAGTGGCTGGCTTCTAGCTGGAGGATTTAAGGAGTGTTTACTTTTATAGAATCTTATTTTTCTTCTTTCCATTTATTTTTGACATTCACCTTTAATCCATCCACAAAGGATTTTTACAATTATTCCGTTCTGCTACCCAGTGGCAATCCTAGTGAAACAAGGTAATTAATTTTTCCTTCCCCAGAAGTTCATTTGTTTTGTATCATCATCCAGGAATATTCATTTGGTGGGTCCCACCTTATGGAACATTCTTTTCCCCAAAATTATATCAGCACCATTCCTTTTGGTGTTCTGGAAGTTCCTCAAGATCAGGTTAGGTAACCAAACCTGGGAATCACAGGGAAAGAGATAATGTCTAAATGGCTTCACTATTGAGGTGGATATTTCTCATTCTGTCTCTCCCTAGGGTTTGTATATTTTACTTTTAATAATATTTTTTAAATACTGATTCTTTGATTTTTATAATGACTGTTTGTATATCTGTTGTTTTATCAGGTTGCTGTACGCCACCTAGAGTTGTTTTTGTGAGACAGACAACCATACAAATTTGATTAATAAATAATTATATAAATATTTATTTATTGCCTTTGCCCAGGTTCACCTGGTGCGCCAGTTGCGGCCCTATCTTAACCGGGATGCCTTGCGTACAGTCACTCATGCGCTCGTGACCTCTCGTTTGGACTACTGTAATGCTCTCTACATGGGGCTGCCCTTGAAGACCACTCGGAGGCTCCAACTGGTGCAGAATGCAGCCGCGCGAGTTGTGTTGGGAGTCTCCCGATACTCCCATGTTACACCTTTGCTCCGCGAGCTGCATTGGCTGCCGGTTGCTCTCCGGGTGAGATTCAAGGTGCTGGTAATGACCTACAAAGCCCTATATGGCATGGGTCCGGATTACCTACGGCAGCACCTGCTGCCGGCGTCAACTTCCCTCCGTCCAGTGCGCTCCCAGAGAGGGCCTCCTCAGGGTGCCTCCGATCAGAGAATGTTGTCTGGTGGCCCCCAGGGGGAGGGTGTTCTCTGTGGGCGCGCCAGACCTGTGGAACCGCTTGCCGGTTGAGCTCCGGATGGCCCCCGACCTTCGCTCCTTCCGGCGGGATCTAAAAACCTATTTATTTGAGCAATCCGGCCTGGTCTGATGGGTTTGAGGTTGGGTTTTTAATATGGTTTTAACTATTGTATATATCGTGCATAAATTATTTAATTGTTTTTTAACTTATGTACTTTGTTTTTTAATATTTATTGCCCTGTACACCGCCCTGAGTCCTTCGGGAGAAGGGTGGTATAAAAATTTAATTAAAATTTTTTTAGCATCTTTCTTAATTAGGTGCCTATCTGATTTGCGATTGATCCTGGTCTGTCCTACCCTTTGCTCAGTAATATACAATTGGCACGAAATAGGATCTATTTTTGCAGCAAATGTTATTTCAAAAAAAAAATGGCAAGCTTTCCAATGCTATTAAATTATAGTCCAGATTTTGGACAACTTGGGATATTGCAAGGTGTATATAGTGCTAATTTCTGAGTCGAGGATGAAGTTTCCTATCAGCTCGATTCTTGTCACACAAGCAAATTTATCTGGCTTTCTTTTTATTTCCTCTTTAATCGGTGCCTGCAGCACAAAGCCCAAACTACAGGTAATCCCCGAGTTACAAGCATTCACTTAATGCTTGTTTGAAGTTATGCGATAAGTGTCCCCTAGTGTTTATGAGAAAATCCCAAAATTACGAATGTTGCAGCATCATGGCAGTTGTTCACCCTTATGAATGATTGCAAAGGCTCTTCAACATTCCCTCTATTCTTCCCCCCCCCCCGCTCCCCATAACAGCTTCCCCCTCCCTTCCTGCTGCCCCGGACTCACCTTGAGAAGATCTGTCTCCTCTCTGCTGTGATTTCTACCTTTGAGGGAGAGGAGAATCAATGGAAGCTCCTGGATGCCGTAATATTGCGTGAGTTCAGGCGCCCATCCTCTTTTGCAGAGAATGGGTATCTGAACTCTCATGAGATCACGGACCTCAGAAAATTTCATTTTCAGTGCAAACTCTGTGCCTGTCTCCTGCTTTCCCTCAACTCCTTTCTGCCACCACTGGAACACTTTATCCAAATGGAGACCTTAGGGAGATGGGGAACACTGCGATTCAGTGTGTTTTCAACCACCCCATTTGCTCCCCATCTTCCCAAGGTCTCCGTTCGGATAAAAGGTGTTTGAGCGCCTATGGGGCCCTTGGAAACCCAGCGATTCGCTCCATTTCAGGGTAACCCTAGTGCTCAAACACCTTTTATCCAAACGGAGGCCTTGGGGAGGTGGGGAGCTTCGTCTGTGAGGAAATGGGGTGGTTGAAAATTCAGCAATTCGCTTGCACTTTCAAGCATTGAATTTGCATACAGAAGGAGCTCTCCATCTCCCCAAGGTCTCCGTTCAAATCAAGCAAACCCAAAAATCATTTTTCTAAGGTTGATAATGTAAAGAGGTTTTATCAATCACAAGGTTAGAGGAGTCATAGAAAAAGTCAGTATAATGACAGGATGAAAATGAATGGCAGAGCTGCTCTCTATAGCATAACTAGGAAACTAAGTAATCACCTCAGAGTTAATTCAGCACAGCTCTTCTTAGATGCAATTTTTTTCAAGTATAAGTACCACAATACATAACAACACAACACCTGTGTTCTGTGGAAATATGATGCAGGGTGGAAATTGAAAGACGAATAGAGGGCTTACTGGAAATTTTTCAGAGAAGAATGAAAGATCAAAATTGGGAATATATTTTATTTTCTTCACTAATAGATACTAAAAGCATTTCCCTATAGATTAGGACAAATCAGGAATTATATATTGGGAGAGCATTGTCCTTACAAGGTGTAAATTTATGATATAGACTTTCTTGGTCATTTTCCTGTTATTCTGTTTTTGTTTTCCTTTTTTAAAATAGTTTTAAATGGTAGGGACTTTTCCACTCACTCAGTGTTTTAGAATTGCAATACTACAGAAACCCAAGTAGAGATTGCTGCTTAGGAAAGAGATACATCAGTGTAGTATACTTGAATACTATAATATAATACTATAATACTTGAATACTCTCTATAAGCTCACTTCATTTTGTGCTAACTTGAATATATTGCCTGTTTTTTTTTTAAAAAAAGATTGTAACATCTCTCTTATATTGGGCAAATTTGATAAGGAAAGCAAAGATTATGCACATTCTAAAGTGCTTCTAAACACTACTTTATATGCAAAAATGGCATCTGTTTATATAAAATGTTTTATATATTGTTTTGTTTTGTTCGAATAATTCACTGAGAAAGAGCCATTCTGTTATAACATTACACCCCTTAGATCAGAATTATGTTTACTTTGGAGAGTTTGTAATTGTTTCAGATGATATCTCCTTTTTTAAATAGTAGGGTGACCTACATAGTCCTGGAGTTACAACGGCAACTAGGACTGGTGAGATTGCCATTGCTAGGCTGTATAGTCATGTGATGCCACAATTTATAACTGCATCACTTAATGATGGCAATCCTGTTCCCATTGCCATTGTAATGTGAGGACTGACTGCAGGAGATTTTTTTTAAAATACAATGTAAAAAAATTAAATATTAGAATGTAGGCCTTTAGAGGCAAGAAATAATATAAAAGATAGTGCAAGTGAAGTACTTTCTGTTAGAACTTTCAAATACCTACTACCGAATTTCAAATTACTTTTACAGACCCCAAGAAATTCTAAAGAAAGTGTGTCTTCTGAACCAGAGCAAGAAGTAGGAATGTAGGCAGCATTTAAACAGTCAGTTCCATAACTGGTACAAAGGCATGAAAATGTGAGACCATAAATTAAAATCTTACTGCAGATTTCCAACTAAATGTTTTACCTGAATCTATAAAAATAGAAGCTTCCTGGAGTAAAGTTGCCCAATTTACTTTACTGGATTTCTCTAGCTTCTTAGAGATTTTAAATTTTAATCAGACTCTGGGAGGAACAGTCTGGAATTCCTTCCTTCCTTCCTTCCTTCCTTCCTTCCTTCCTTCCTTCCTTCCTTCCTTCCTTCCTTCCTTCCTTCCTTCCTTCCTTCCTATATAAACCAGTGCCTTGATGCTGAGAAAGTTGTGGCTGTAGATTCTTTAATAGGCTTTCATATGTCTGTTTCCCTGTGATTTTCTTTGAGAAAAAATTAAATATTAATTTTAATGATTGAATCTGATTGATATGCCCCGAAGGAGTATTCCGTTTGATAAACATGCAGTATTTCTGCAAAGATCACTTGTCAGAGGAAAACATTTTTGTTTTGTATCAAGAATGGAAACCCATGGATTTCCAGATATAACTGCAACTCCTCATGATTGAAAGTTAGTCACCACTTACAGTTCAGTAATCTGGATGGCAAAGCAACCCAACTTTCTGAAGAAACCGGCTAATGTTAGTCACAGGGATAGCAAACCATTATGAAAGAAATTGTTATGCTTCCTCATAGCAAACCATTATGAAAGAAATTGTTATGCTTCCTCAAAATTATTTAGAGGTGATTGTTTGGAAGTTTATGAAAATGCAACAGTGAGATCTAATAAATATTAATTTCATAGTAAAGTAAGGGAATGTACTGGCTACTTCTGAAACATTTCAAGCAATCAAGAATTTGTAAACATGCACATTCAGGTATTTTATTATCTGTGAAAACATCTGCATTCTTTATCAATTAGCTATCCAGTACCAGGGACATAAGTCCATGTAGGTCCGTTCCCCCCCCCCCATTATATCAAGATTATCTGCTCTGCATTGGCTAGATTTAAAGTTTCCTTCACCATATTGATATCCTCCCAAAGTGTCATACTTTAACTCCTGTTTCCTTTAGTTTACCTAGCCAATGAATTTGGTGATTCTGAATTGGGGAGGCACCCCTGGTATGAAAATCAACTGCTTCCTTTTCGTGTCCTTAGGGGGTCAGATCCTTTATTAGATTTGCTTCAGAATACCCAGAGTGTAAAAAGGGGAAAAAAGAGTTATAATTGAAACATAGGTAAAGGTTCCCCCGCACATGCATGCTAGTCGTTTCCGACTATAGGGGCCGGTGCTCATCTCCGTTTCAAAGCTGAAGAGCCAGCGCTTGTCCGAGGACGTCTCCGTGGTCATGTGGCTGGCATGACTAGACGCCAAAGGCGCACGGAACGCTGTTACATTCCCACCGTAGTGGTCCCTATTTTTCTACTTGCATTTTTACGTGCTTTCGAACTGCTAGGTTGGCAGATGCTGGGAAGAGTAACAGGCGCTCACTCTGTTACACGGCGCTCGGGATTCGACCCGCCAAACTGCCGACCTTCTGATCGACAAGCTCAGCATCCTAACCCACTGAGCCACCGCGTCCCTTAATTGAAACATAAATCTCATAAATTAAAAATTCCGTCATACTAAAAAAGAACACCTTCTAGATCATAATTTAAATGCCTAACATTTATCTGAACCAGAATATCTTTCCATAGTTGAAAGGGACACCAGATACATCTAAACTGCCCCCCTCCCCTTTCGTGAGTTCCAAAGCCTGGCAGCAACTGCCAAGTAGGCTTTCCATTTGCTATTATGTCAATATCGAATTAGCCTCTTTCAGAGCAATTCTGTATAATCCCAACCAAAGGTGCTTTCCAAAAAGCCCACTGGACTTTCTTGATTTTTCTTGGAAGATGTTTCACTTCTCATCCAAGAAGTTTTTCCAGTTCTAACTAACTAGTGGGGAATGGAAAAGAATTAATATATAAACAAATCCTTTTCATTCCCCACCAGTCAGTTAGAACTGAAGAAATGTCTTGGATGAGAAGTGAAACATCTTCAAGAAAAAAAAATCAAGAAAGTCCAGCTGACTTTTTGGAAAGCACCTCAGAGACAATCGTGACCTGAATGACTGAGAACCTCCATAGACAATTCTGTACAATAATATCTACGTTGGGCTTTTGTCTCTTACTACTGGTGGTCTCGACTTACGACCACAATTGAGCCAAAAAAATTCTGTTGTTAAGTGAGACGTTTGTTAAGTGAGTTTTGACCCATTTCACGACCTTTCTTGTCACAGTTGTTAAGTGAACCACTGAAGTTGTTAACTGTTGTGATTCAGGGTCAGCCTGTGGGTTCGGCAGTTGGGTCGGACGAATCAGAGGAGGAGGGGGGTCTTGAAGACCTTGCTGAGGGGGTTGAAGATCTTGCTGATGATAGCCCTCAGGCAGGCCCCTCCCACTTGGTCACCATGGAGACTCAGCTGTGTGAGCCTGACAGTGTGGATGAAGATGACCCACAGCTGGCCCTGTTCAAGGACGCCCGAGGCAGGAGACAGTCAAGTAGGAGTAAACAGAGGAAGGCTGTGGGGCTTCTCGGAAGGAGGCAGAGAGAGGCCACGCCCTGAACTCTTTATAAAGGGAATGTGTGGGGAGGGCTGGTTTGCTGAAAGCAACCGCTCAGATAGTGTTTCAAAGCTCCTGTATCTTGGTACGTGTCTTGTTTGTTTTTTGTAGTAATAAATTTGGCAGACGTCATTCCAGCCTCTTGCCGTTTATAAAGGGGTTGCCTTTTGTGCAGGGCCGGTAGCAGGCTGGTACAGAACATTAACTTAGTAACGCAGTTGTTAAGTGAATCTGGCTCCCCCATTGACTTTGCTTGTCAGAAGATTACAAATGGTGATCTCATGAACCCGGGACACAGCAAGTGTCATAAATATGAACCAGTTGCCAAGCATATGAATTTTGATCACATGACCATAATGGAGATGCTGCAAAGGTTGTAACTTTGAAAAATGGCCATGAGTCACTTTATTCAGTGCCGTTGTAACTTTGAACGGTCACTAAATGAACTGTTGTAACTTGAGTACCTGTTTATAAAAATTTTCACACCGTTAAATCTGATTGAACCAGTTGTCAGGTGTCATATCACTGAAATTCTTTCTGTACCATACTGCCTTGTGGTCTCTGATCCAAATACTATTCAGGACCAATCTTGCTCCATTTCAGGATTCAGCTGTCAATTGTTACCCATAGAAATTATTAAGCATAGATTTCTTCATGATATGCATTTAGATATGGCATCTGCTTTAAAACTAGAGGGAGGTTTTGTTTTTTTCCTTTACAGAATATGCTTCCCTTTGGGAAGAATTGTTTGTGAATATAGAGAGAATAGGAGTAAAATGTGATCTTCAGTGTAATGTGACAGATGCTCCCACCCCCTCAATAGCAAATACATGGTCAACCAAAATTCATTTTTGATGCCGTTGTGCCCACAGTAAAAAAAATGACAATAAAGGCTATCTTATCTAAATATCTCAAATTTACTTTGCCTGTAGGATGATGCTCGCCAGTTGTTTGCACTCTCTTGCACTGCAGAGGAACAAGGAATCATGCCAGAAGACTTATCCAGTGTGATTCGGAGGCTGTGGGCAGACAATGGAGTCCAGGCCTGCTTTAATCGTTCCCGGGAGTATCAGCTGAATGACTCTGCAGCTTAGTGAGTAGCTTTTTTTTAAAATCTTTTTGCTTGTGGCAACATATTTTGAGCTTTAAATACTATTTGAGTAATGTCAACTAGCTACACATTCAGAAAAGAGCCTTGGTGGAGCAGTGGGCTAATGCCTCCTTAAGTAACACCAGCTGCCTGCAATTATTGCAGGTTCGCATCCCACCGGGCTCAAGGTTGACTCAGCCTTCCATCCATCCGAGGTAGGTAAAATGAGGACCCAGATTGTTGGGGGCAATTAAGCTGACTTTGTAATAATGCCGCTTGGGGGTGGGCCCGAAAGCCCTAATAATACATAGAATGAAGGCTATTGCTAAGCACATTTGATTTGTGCTTAGATTGTAAGCCACCCTGAGTCTTCGGAGAAGGGCGGGATATAAATGGGATTAAAATAAAAAAATAAAAATAAAATAAATAAAATGAGTGTGATATGGTATAAAAAGATGGCAGACTTTAGTAACTGAAGTAACAATCAGTCAGAGCCAAACTAAATAAAGATGATGGAGCTTTGCATGTTCAGTTTACCCGAGTACTAAAAAAAAACCACCCAAAAAAGTATCTGTACTTGGATAGTATGTGTGTATTCTACCCTCCTCAATAATCTGTTTTTTTTGTAGCAGTTTTTCACCCTGTAAATATACATTAGTTTTGTAGTATATTGCAACACAATAACTACATTCTGTATTTCAAGTATTTCTGGCCCACTGTTTTAGGACAACATTTGGTCAAGAGATGACACTGTATGTATAAACAATACAACCTAATAGTATCATTTCATAGTAAACCCCCCCCCCCCCAAAAAAAACTTTATAGTATTTGTATAATATATACATTTTTGATAAAATGCAGAGCAAAAAGAAATGAATTTGGGCTGTTCCACAGTTTCGCATAGAACAATAGTTTACCTTTGTTTTTTCCTCTTATTGTGATCTAACATCTGTCATACTGTCATATTGTCTGAACTAATTTTTTGGTGTAAAAACTGCAAGAGCAGCTTTCTGAGCTTGCTGTTTCTTCCATTGCCTTTCCTCATTCATTTTATTATATTGTGTCATATATTTTAGATTATAAGCCCTGTGAGCATATGATTGGTCTTTGCAAGTCATTCTGGGATTCCTTTCAAATAAAGAGTGGGCAAAAATGTTTTAAATAAATAAAATGCTATTTTTGAAACAGCTGTGGTTTTAAAAAATATCTTCAAAAGCATAAAAACACATGTACAACAGTCTAGTCTGGATGTGGCTCAGTAGTTTAATTTGGGCTGAGATGTTAAACAGAATCAGATATGATTAGAACTTGGATGGAAGACCTATAGGGAGTATCAGGGCTGTAGACTAGAATGGAAAGTAAAAAATACAACCTGGAACAAGACAATGGCAAGCCACTTCTATATTGCTGCCAAGAAACTTGTCACCAGGAGACAAGAGTGACATGATGAAAATGTTTATTTATTAAAAGTGTTGACTGCCTGTCTTACCACAAGGTAACGCTGGGCAACTACTAATGTTACTTTTTAGTCTAGTTGTAATCAGTACAAGCATAATATCTTACTTTTAAATAGATTGCAGTTGTTGCACAAATTTAAATTGAGAAGGCCCTTGTATTCTCTGTTGCCAATTTTTAATGCAGAATCTAGAAGAACTCGAATCCTTAACTTATGGCCACAATTGGAACTGGGATTTGGTTGCTAAACAATGCGGTCATTAAGTCACATGACCAAACCTGATTTCATGACCATTTTATTGTGGTCGTTAAGTGAATCACTATAGTTGTTAAGCAAATCAGGTTGCCTTTAACTGAATCACGTGGTCAAATGACTTTGTTGGAAGTTGGCTAGAAAGGTTGCAAATCACAATCGTGTAATTGCAAAATGCTGCAACTATAGCAAATGAGAGCTGGTTTCCAATAATCCAGATTGCGATAATGTAATTGTAGGCCTTTGAACTATGGTGCTGGAGAAGACTCCTGCGAGTCCCTTGGACTGCAAGGCGATCAAACCGGTCAGTCCTAGAGGAGATCAATCCTGACTGCTCTTTAGAAGGCCAGATCCTGAAACTAAAACTCAAATACTTTGGCCACCTAATGAGAAGGAAGGACTCACTGGAGAAGAGCCTAATGCTGGGAAAGATTGAGGGCAAGAGAAGAAGGGGACGACAGAGAATGAGGTGGCTGGATGGAGTCACTGAAGCAGTAGGCGTGAGCTTAAATGGACTCCAGAAGATGGTAGAGGACAGGAAGGCCTGGAGGAATGTTGTCCATAGGGTCGCGATGGGTCGGACACGACTTCGCAGCTAACAACAACAACAACAACAATTGTAGGGAATAGTGTGATGGTCGTAACTTTGAGGATGGGTCATAAGTCACTTTTCCCAAGGCTGTAGGTTTGGTTTTTTTTGAACCTTCATTAAATGGTTGGAAATCAAAGACTCATTGTAATCCCGAACAGAATTGGTGTATTCCCTTCACAATAAGAGTCATTTTATTTATTTATGACTTGGAAGACAAGTCTGTCTTCAGAGAAAGAGGCCGAAAAGTTAATCCTTCTAGGTGCATAGAAGCATGTAGCACTCAGTGTGATCAAGGCTCCTTTAAGTGGAGCCTTATTCCATATTCTGTTCCTACAGTGGCCAGCTATGTGAAAAGACTGGAAAAGTTGTAAATCGTGGTCTTATGACAGTGGAATGCTGAAAAGGTGAGCTGGTTGCCAAGTGACGAAATGCGGGTGGGGGCACTGTCAGAACTCTGAAATTGGGGTTTTAAGTAGCTGGGGGGGGCTGTCCCATAGTAACTTTGAATGGTCACTGAGCAACTGATAGTTAAGTGAGGACTACCTGTAAAGCAAAGAAACGTATAATTGGTGAAACTCATTAATCTGATTTTAGGACGTAACATCTTAATGTGATATCTTTGACTTTTAATATATTTAAGTAGCTGTTTTATATATATATATATATATGTTTCAAATGTTAACTCTTTAGATTACCTTGCTAGGCCCCAAACATGGGGCAAATCTTTATTTCCTGTTTTCAGCCTATCTTGAAGGCTATCGAACAGGCAGTAGTCACACCGGACAATTCCTATATTTGTGTAAATTACTAACAAAGAATTAAAGGGAAACTGAAATGCATTTCTGACTCATTAGTCGTCATCAGCCAGCCATACCCTTCTGAGATTCGAACCATGGGCTGATTGCATATGAGGCAGTGTTATTTGCCTCTAAGCCACAAGGTCTCTCTCGCTCTGTTAGCTTTTTTTTTTTTCTGCAAGGGAAGATATGTTTCAAATGTTAACTCTTTAGATTACCTTGCTAGGCCCCAAACATGGGGCAAATCTTTATTTCCTGTTTTCAGCCTATCTTGAAGGCTATCGAACAGGCAGTAGTCACACCGGACAATTCCTATATTTGTGTAAATTACTAACAAAGAATTAAAGGGAAACTGAAATGCATTTCTGACTCATTAGTCGTCATCAGCCAGCCATACCCTTCTGAGATTCGAACCATGGGCTGATTGCATATGAGGCAGTGTTATTTGCCTCTAAGCCACAAGGTCTCTCTCGCTCTGTTAGCTTTTTTTTTTTCTGCAAGGGAAGATATGTTTCAAATGTTAACTCTTTAGATTACCTTGCTAGGCCCCAAACATGGGGCAAATCTTTATTTCCTGTTTTCAGCCTATCTTGAAGGCTATCGAACAGGCAGTAGTCACACCGGACAATTCCTATATTTGTGTAAATTACTAACAAAGAATTAAAGGGAAACTGAAATTCATTTCTGACTCATTAGTCGTCATCAGCCAGCCATACCCTTCTGAGATTCGAACCATGGGCTGATTGCATATGAGGCAGTGTTATTTGCCTCTAAGCCACAAGGTCTCTCTCGCTCTGTTAGCTTTTTTTTTTTCCTGCAAGGGAAGATATGTTTCAAATGTTAACTCTTTAGATTACCTTGCTAGGCCCCAAACATGGGGCAAATCTTTATTTCCTGTTTTCAGCCTATCTTGAAGGCTATCGAACAGGCAGTAGTCACACCGGACAATTCCTATATTTGTGTAAATTACTAACAAAGAATTAAAGGGAAACTGAAATGCATTTCTGACTCATTAGTCGTCATCAGCCAGCCATACCCTTCTGAGATTCGAACCATGGGCTGATTGCATATGAGGCAGTGTTATTTGCCTCTAAGCCACAAGGTCTCTCTCGCTCTGTTAGCTTTTTTTTTTCTGCAAGGGAAGATATGTTTCAAATGTTAACTCTTTAGATTACCTTGCTAGGCCCCAAACATGGGGCAAATCTTTATTTCCTGTTTTCAGCCTATCTTGAAGGCTATCGAACAGGCAGTAGTCACACCGGACAATTCCTATATTTGTGTAAATTACTAACAAAGAATTAAAGGGAAACTGAAATGCATTTCTGACTCATTAGTCGTCATCAGCCAGCCATACCCTTCTGAGATTCGAACCATGGGCTGATTGCATATGAGGCAGTGTTATTTGCCTCTAAGCCACAAGGTCTCTCTCGCTCTGTTAGCTTTTTTTTTTCTGCAAGGGAAGATATGTTTCAAATGTTAACTCTTTAGATTACCTTGCTAGGCCCCAAACATGGGGCAAATCTTTATTTCCTGTTTTCAGCCTATCTTGAAGGCTATCGAACAGGCAGTAGTCACACCGGACAATTCCTATATTTGTGTAAATTACTAACAAAGAATTAAAGGGAAACTGAAATGCATTTCTGACTCATTAGTCGTCATCAGCCAGCCATACCCTTCTGAGATTCGAACCATGGGCTGATTGCATATGAGGCAGTGTTATTTGCCTCTAAGCCACAAGGTCTCTCTCGCTCTGTTAGCTTTTTTTTTTTTTCTGCAAGGGAAGATATGTTTCAAATGTTAACTCTTTAGATTACCTTGCTAGGCCCCAAACATGGGGCAAATCTTTATTTCCTGTTTTCAGCCTATCTTGAAGGCTATCGAACAGGCAGTAGTCACACCGGACAATTCCTATATTTGTGTAAATTACTAACAAAGAATTAAAGGGAAACTGAAATGCATTTCTGACTCATTAGTCGTCATCAGCCAGCCATACCCTTCTGAGATTCGAACCATGGGCTGATTGCATATGAGGCAGTGTTATTTGCCTCTAAGCCACAAGGTCTCTCTCGCTCTGTTAGCTTTTTTTTTTTCTGCAAGGGAAGATATGTTTCAAATGTTAACTCTTTAGATTACCTTGCTAGGCCCCAAACATGGGGCAAATCTTTATTTCCTGTTTTCAGCCTATCTTGAAGGCTATCGAACAGGCAGTAGTCACACCGGACAATTCCTATATTTGTGTAAATTACTAACAAAGAATTAAAGGGAAACTGAAATGCATTTCTGACTCATTAGTCGTCATCAGCCAGCCATACCCTTCTGAGATTCGAACCATGGGCTGATTGCATATGAGGCAGTGTTATTTGCCTCTAAGCCACAAGGTCTCTCTCGCTCTGTTAGCTTTTTTTTTTCTGCAAGGGAAGATATGTTTCAAATGTTAACTCTTTAGATTACCTTGCTAGGCCCCAAACATGGGGCAAATCTTTATTTCCTGTTTTCAGCCTATCTTGAAGGCTATCGAACAGGCAGTAGTCACACCGGACAATTCCTATATTTGTGTAAATTACTAACAAAGAATTAAAGGGAAACTGAAATGCATTTCTGACTCATTAGTCGTCATCAGCCAGCCATACCCTTCTGAGATTCGAACCATGGGCTGATTGCATATGAGGCAGTGTTATTTGCCTCTAAGCCACAAGGTCTCTCTCGCTCTGTTAGCTTTTTTTTTTTCCTGCAAGGGAAGATATGTTTCAAATGTTAACTCTTTAGATTACCTTGCTAGGCCCCAAACATGGGGCAAATCTTTATTTCCTGTTTTCAGCCTATCTTGAAGGCTATCGAACAGGCAGTAGTCACACCGGACAATTCCTATATTTGTGTAAATTACTAACAAAGAATTAAAGGGAAACTGAAATGCATTTCTGACTCATTAGTCGTCATCA
Source organism: Vipera ursinii (assembly GCF_947247035.1). Taxonomy (NCBI): domain Eukaryota; kingdom Metazoa; phylum Chordata; class Lepidosauria; order Squamata; family Viperidae; genus Vipera; species Vipera ursinii. The sequence goes on from NC_139513.1 coordinate 71,265,757, forward strand.
GCCAGCCATACCCTTCTGAGATTCGAACCATGGGCTGATTGCATATGAGGCAGTGTTATTTGCCTCTAAGCCACAAGGTCTCTCTCGCTCTGTTAGCTTTTTTTTTTTTCTGCAAGGGAAGATATGTTTCAAATGTTAACTCTTTAGATTACCTTGCTAGGCCCCAAACATGGGGCAAATCTTTATTTCCTGTTTTCAGCCTATCTTGAAGGCTATCGAACAGGCAGTAGTCACACCGGACAATTCCTATATTTGTGTAAATTACTAACAAAGAATTAAAAGATTTGCCCCATGTTTGGGGCCTAGCAAGGTAATCTAAAGAGTTAACATTTGAAACATATCTTCCCTTGCAGAAAAAAAAAAGCTAACAGAGCGAGAGAGACCTTGTGGCTTAGAGGCAAATAACACTGCCTCATATGCAATCAGCCCATGGTTCGAATCTCAGAAGGGTATGGCTGGCTGATGACGACTAATGAGTCAGAAATGCATTTCAGTTTCCCTTTAATTCTTTGTTAGTAATTTACACAAATATAGGAATTGTCCGGTGTGACTACTGCCTGTTCGATAGCCTTCAAGATAGGCTGAAAACAGGAAATAAAGATTTGCCCCATGTTTGGGGCCTAGCAAGGTAATCTAAAGAGTTAACATTTGAAACATATCTTCCCTTGCAGAAAAAAAAAAAAAGCTAACAGAGCGAGAGAGACCTTGTGGCTTAGAGGCAAATAACACTGCCTCATATGCAATCAGCCCATGGTTCGAATCTCAGAAGGGTATGGCTGGCTGATGACGACTAATGAGTCAGAAATGCATTTCAGTTTCCCTTTAATTCTTTGTTAGTAATTTACACAAATATAGGAATTGTCCGGTGTGACTACTGCCTGTTCGATAGCCTTCAAGATAGGCTGAAAACAGGAAATAAAGATTTGCCCCATGTTTGGGGCCTAGCAAGGTAATCTAAAGAGTTAACATTTGAAACATATCTTCCCTTGCAGAAAAAAAAAAGCTAACAGAGCGAGAGAGACCTTGTGGCTTAGAGGCAAATAACACTGCCTCATATGCAATCAGCCCATGGTTCGAATCTCAGAAGGGTATGGCTGGCTGATGACGACTAATGAGTCAGAAATGCATTTCAGTTTCCCTTTAATTCTTTGTTAGTAATTTACACAAATATAGGAATTGTCCGGTGTGACTACTGCCTGTTCGATAGCCTTCAAGATAGGCTGAAAACAGGAAATAAAGATTTGCCCCATGTTTGGGGCCTAGCAAGGTAATCTAAAGAGTTAACATTTGAAACATATCTTCCCTTGCAGAAAAAAAAAAAAAAAAGCTAACAGAGCGAGAGAGACCTTGTGGCTTAGAGGCAAATAACACTGCCTCATATGCAATCAGCCCATGGTTCGAATCTCAGAAGGGTATGGCTGGCTGATGACGACTAATGAGTCAGAAATGCATTTCAGTTTCCCTTTAATTCTTTGTTAGTAATTTACACACGTATATATATATATATATATATATATATATATATATATATATATATATATATATATATATATATATATATGTATATATATATATATATATATATATATATATATATATATATATATATATATATATTATGTGTGTGTGTGTGTGTGTGTGTATTTGTGTGTGAACTTTGAAGAATGGGATATAGAATGCTTAGAATATACACATACACATACAAATATATATATCATGCTTGTTCTTTCCTCGGTACTGTTAAAATACGTCTGTAAATATTCTGAGAGGGAGACAGATTTTTTTTTTTTGCAAAGCTTCAATTTTTGTAGAGATGGTCTGCAAAATGTTTTATAGGTCTTGGCCTGGTCTTTCCTATTTTTTCTCTTTTCTCTTTCTCTTTTTATTTCACCTGACAAATGACAGAGCAACAGGAGGCCTGTTTGGTTACTGAGAGGGTCTAAAAATGGGAAATCTGCCTAGGTTGAAATATCCATGCAGCTAAACTGGATTCAGTGATTAGGCAGAATTAGTGTGAACAGGAAATATCAGACAAGAAGCCAGAACTAATAAACAGTCTTGGAAAAATAATGTGGTTCTGTATAATATCACAACTCTGGCTTCAGAAGTGGCAATGCTGGAGAAAAGACAAATGGATAAAAATAAACAGACAAAGATAAAGATGAAACAGATACAGATAAATGAGTTTCATGTAGGGATTATTCCTAGCATCTTCTAAGTACTATGAATCCTTGATCAGAAACCAATAAGCAGAAAGGTGATATATAAATTGAATAATGTATTAAAAAAACTTATCCCATGATACTTCTACCAGTTAATATGCTGAAATCGTATATCTACCTGCTTATTTTTATAATTACTTAGAAGAAAGAACCATTTAATTCAGTGAAACTGTCTTCTGGGTAATAAATTGTATTATTCTACAGTTATTGATGTTTCCTATGAATATATGTATAAATATTAACCTATATCTGGATAGACTTGTCCAGGTAGAAATCCCAGGGAACCAATTGTAACTATTTCCACTGGAAAGGTTACTAGGAAATAATAAGCAGCATTTTGATTTTGTCTAATATTTGATATATTAAAATAGGATAAGTATGTAGAATATTAGAAAAAATGAGTTGTGTAATAAGTATTTGGATTCTGCTGCATATTATCAGAAGATAGCATTGTAATTAGGAGTGAAAAATCAGATACAGGTGGTCCTCAATGTACGACTATAATTGAGCCCAAAATTTCTGTTGCTAAGTGAGTCGTTTGTTAAGTGAATTTTACAACATTTCTTGTCACAGTTGTTAAGTGTGCAGTTGATATGTTAGTAACACGGTTGTTCAGTGAATCTGGCTTCCTCCTTGACTTTGCTTGTCAGAAGTTTATAAAAGGTGATCATGTGACTCTGGGACGCTGTAACGGTCATAAATAAAAATCCTTTTCTCCCTCAAAGTCCTGCTGAAATAATCAGGTTTTAATTGTTTTCCTAAACTTCAGTAATATTGCAGCAAACTGAATCTCGGGGAAGATGCTGTGGGAAGAAGAGAACCAGAAACTGAGAAAGCATATGAGTTGCATCCTTGTGTAAAGGTTCAGAACCTTTTAGAGATTGTATTCAGGTATTCCTCAACTTACAACCACAAGGAAGATATCCATAGGGCTGCCTTGCTCAATAACCACAATCCCAGTTCTCTCTGTTGTATTGGTTAAGCAACCACACAGTGGTGCCTTGGGGAGGCCCAGCATCCACCAGCATGTGGAAATCTGCCATGAGCTGCCGGTACATGGGCTCCCATCTTCTCCTCCCTCCTTAAAGATCTCAGCTGGCCAGGCTGACTGGTCCCATGGACGGGAAGGTTTTGGCCAGCTGGGTCCAGTGGTGCACAAGCTTCCTGCCTCCTATCATTCCCAAGAAGCATGGCCTTCTCCATTCCCCACCAATGGTAGAAGGCTTCAGCTGGCTAGGCCCAATAGTGCACAGGTTGAGGAGGCTTCTGGGAATGGTATGGGGAAGAGAGTAAAGGGCAGCTTTCTCAGGAGAGGGAGGCAGGAGGCCTGCATGCAACTGGGCATGCAACTCAGCTGAGGCCTCCCAGGAGTGGGGAAGGGAGGCAGGAGGCCCACTCTCCTTCCGCTAAAACCCTTAATTAACTTTTATTTTTTTACTTTTAGAGAAAGTAATAAAGTTAAAGATGTAAATATATTTTTCTATTTCAGTTTTGGTGATTGGATTATTTTCCTTTTCAATTCTATATTTTTATTTCATCATTTTGTGCACATGTCTGTATGTAGTATGTAAGTGTATGCGTATATATAGAGAAGAGGGGAGGAGGAAATTCAAGAACCACAGTCTTAATTAGTGGAAATCCCACTTTTATTATCTAGTTCTAAAGAAAATAATATTTTTTTTTTAAAAAAATGCTGCAGTAACAACATACAGCGTTCATCTAAATGGATCAAAACCATACATTTTTTAAAAAGGCAATCTGAGCTTTGTTTCATGCCTCAGAACAGTAGCAGTTTCCTTGGAGAGATTTATTGCGGTACTGTCTTCAATGAAGCTCTTAATTTTCCATCTAAATATTTTTTTCTGTTTTATACATTTGGAAGAAATGGCTTAAGGAATGTACAGGTAGTCCTTGAATTACAACCACAATTGAGCCCAAAATTTCTGTTATTAAGGGAGACATTTGTTAAGTGAGGTTTTGCCCTATTTTAAACTTTTCTTGCCGCAGTTGTTAAATGAATCAGTGCAGTTAATAAGTTAGTAACCCAGTTGTTAAGTGAATCTGGCTTCCCCATTACTTTGCTTGTCAGAAGGTTGCAAAAGTGGATCACATGATCTTGGGATGCAGCAACCATCAGAAATACTGTATGAACCAGTTGCCAAGCACCTGAATTTTGCTCACATGACCATGGGGTTGCTGCAAAGGTCGTAAGTGTGAAAAACGGTAATAAGTCACATTTTTCAGTGCCATTGTAACTTTGAATGGTCACAAAAAGAGCTGTTGTAAGTCAAGGACTACCTGTACTTGCACAGGCAATTTGATCAAAACACTAAAAAAATTTGTATTCTTTTTCTGCAAACAATTACGTGACTTGAATGTTTGGATAAAGTCACAAAGTGTTTCAGTTCTTGTTGATTGTCTTTCAAGTTTATTTTCTAATTTTTGAAAAAACAGTATGAAGATGTTTAAGAAAATACATCCATTTTTATTGCTACATTCTGTTGAAGTATCATACTGTGCACCTCCTTTAGGCCAAGCTAGACAAACAATATAGTATTATTACATCGGATCCAAGATTTTCGACAGAATGCATGGTTTGGCTTCCAAATTTTTTTTTCTTAAGCAGCTATTATAATAGCTTGAACTGTATTTCATTGCTAATGAGTTTATATGGAAATTGACTTCAGGTTCAAATTTTTTTTTAGTGATGATAATTTATGCCCTTTGAAATCATTACTATTCTAAATATTTCCATATATTTTATCTTTGGAAGTTATACATTTTTCTCTGTGTCAGATGTAGGCTTCTTCTATTTCACCTTTAATTCAAAATATAATACTCAACTTTATCTTTTAAAAAATAGCAGAAATAGATCAAATCTTGCAAGATTGCAATGTTGCCTATAGAATTTGCAGAGAAATTGGTCAAAACTTACATGATTTGGGAATGGGGGTGTGCATGGGAGAATGGCTTGGAGCTCATTGCACCTGAGTTTGATTTAAAAATTGGGGTATCCAGAAACAATTGCAAAAACACATTTATCTACCTTTACATTCGTTGTTTGGCAGCATAAATGAACTTTGCCAGAACAACTCCTTGGAAAAATAATTGAATGATCTTTTTATTCTATTGTAAAATTATTACTGTATTACAATAAAGTTACCAAACTGAACAGTGTATTCTACTCGTTCCTAAGTCTTTATGATGGCTTAGAGTAAACAAATCCTTTATTATATCTTGGATGCTGATTTCCATTTGTTTTAGCATTAGCTCTTTGGTATCTGTCTGTTTATTATTAGACAGGCATGTTATAACAATTTCTGCAGCATATGTCTACTTTTTTAAGGTAAAAGATTAACTGTTCCACACACAAAACCTCGAAAACTAACAGCATTTCCTTTTAAGTTTAATTGGGTGAAATGAAGAGAAAATTTATTTTTCTTTTTATTAATTTATTTATACAGTCATGGCCGAAATTGTTGGCACCCCAGAAATTTTTCCAGAAAATCAAGTATTTCTCACAGAAAAGTATTGCAGGAACACATGTTTTGCTATACACAGGTTTATTCCCTTTGTGTGTATTGGAACACAATAAAAAGGGAGGAAAAAAAGCAAATTGGACATAATGTCAAACAAAACTCCAAAAATGGGCTGGACAAAATTATTGGCACCCTTAACTTAATGTTTGGTTGCACACCCTTTGGAAAAAATAACTGAAATCAGTCGCTTCCTATAACCATCAATAAGCTTCTTACACCTCTCACCCGAAATTTTGGACCATTCTTTGCAAATTGCTCCAGGTCTCTCTTATTGGAAGGGCGCCTTTTCCCAACAGCAATTTTAAGATCTCTCCACAGGTGTTCAATGGGATTCAGATCTGGACTCATTGCTGGCCGCTTCAGAACTCTCCAGCGCTTTCTTGCTATCCATTTCGGGTGCTTTTTGACGTATGTTTGGGGTCATTGTCCTGCTGGAAGACCCAAGATCTCAGATGCAAACCCAGCTTTCTGACACTGGGCTCTACAGTGCGACCCAAAATCCTTTGGTAATCCTCAGATTTCATGATGCCTTGCACACATTCAAGGCACCCAGTGCCAGAGGCAGCAAAACAACCCCAAAACATCATTGAACCTCCACCATATTTCACTGTAGGTACTGTGTTCTTTTCTTTGTAGGCCTCATTTCGTTTTTGGTAAACAGTAGAATGATGTGCTTTACCAAAAAGCTCTATCTTGGTCTCATCTGTCCACAAGACGTTTTCCCAGAAGGATTTTGGCTTACTAAAGTACATTTTTGCAAACTGTAACCTTGCTTTTTTATGTCTCTGTGTCAGCAGTGGGGTCCTCCTGGGTCTCCTGCCATAGCGTTTCATTTCATTTAAATGTCGACGGATAGTTCACGCTGACACTGATGCTCCCTGGGCCTGCAGGACAGCTTGCATTCCTTTGGAACTTGTTTGGGGCTGCTTATCCACCATCCGGACTATCCTGCGTTGCAACCTTTCATCAATTTTTCTCTTCCATCCACGACCAGGGAGATTCGCTACAGTGCCATGGGTTGCAAACTTCTTGGTAATGTTGCGCACTGTGGACAAAGGCAAATCTAGATCTCTGGAGATGGACTTGTAACCTTGAGATAGTTGATATTTGTCCACAATTTTGGTTCTCAAGTCCTCAGACAGTTCTCTTCTCTTTCTGTTGACCATGCTTAGTGTGGCACACACAGACACACAATGCAAAGACTAAGTGAACTTCTCTCCTTTTTATCTGCTTTCAGGTGTGATTTTATATTGCCCACACCTGTTACTTGCCCCAGGTGAGTTTAAAGGAGCATCTCATGCTTGAACCAATCTTGTTTATCCACAATTTTGAAAGGGTGCCAATAATTTTGTCCAGCCCATTTTTGGAGTTTTGTTTGACATTATATCCAATTTGCTTTTTTTCCTCCCTTTTTTGTTGTGTTCCAATACACAGAAAGGGAATAAACCTGTGTATAGCAAAACATGTGTTCCTGCAATACTTTTCTGTGAGAAATACTTGATTTTCTGGAAAAATTTCTGGGGTGCCAACAATTTCAACCATGACTGTAACATTTTTTAAACAGCCCATCTCCGTCATGGAATCACAGAAACAAGCTTCTTAAGCATGCAGACTGTTATTCAAAGAGAGTATTTCACAGTGGAACTCTGGCTGTTGTAAATAGTCTTTCCACTAGAGAAAAATTCATTAGAGCGCATTTAAGGAAGAAGAGTCAGTGCCTTTTTTTTTTTTTTGCATTTGATGTCCATGAATTTCTACATGTCCCAGCCAATGAATGGACATTTCTTCTTGATTTAACTATGAAGTAGTTTTCATTGCATAGGTTGAAAACTGCTAGTGAGAAAAGCCGTAGTGTTGTTCACCCTGAGCAGCAACTTTTTATTTTTTCCATAATGGAGCCCCACAGTGAGACAGGCGGCAAAATAAATAAATGAATAACAGAAACTTCCTGTTGACCGTACTTAAAGATCAAAATTTGCTGGTTGCCATGGCATTTACTTGTGCTGCAGAAAAATAGTTTTCTCCGTATATAAATTCTCTTCAGTATATATACTTTGCATTTTGAAGAACTTTTATTTGGTAGCCAATCATGTGTTTCTTAACAATTCTCATTGCAAAAATATTTTTGTAGGGCACATATGATGCTAGTTAGGCATTTGCTAAAAATAAAGAGGATGAAAGAATGATGAGGGCTAAAAAGACAGAGAAACACAAATAAACCTTAAGTCAGATTTCACCACTCTGATTCTCTCCAAATTTATTTATTTATTTATTTATTTATTTATTTATTTATTTATTTATTTATTTATTTATTTATTTGATTTATATACCACCCTTCTCCTGAAGGACTCGTGCTGGATTACTTCACGCTTCCATCACACTTATTCAACAGTTAACATTGATGGGGAAGATGGGATATATAATTAAATATGTAAAAGTGGGGAAGTCTGTATAAACTTAATTGTTTATCTTATACATTGTGGCTATACTAATGCTGTAAGGTGCAAAATATATAGCTGATAAAGCCATTGAGCCCCTTTATTATATCAGGACTTGTTGCTTCTAATTTGAATAAGCTGTTCAAAGATTATTCAGTTTCTTTCATCTTTGCCTATCATGCTGGTTTGATGCGCTTTATGATTTGCAAAATAACACGAAGCAGTATTTGTCTAGTCTTCATCTAGTCTAATCTCCTACCCTGTCCCTCAAGTCTTCAGGCCCCTTATCATTTTGGTTGCTCTCTTCTGGATGTCTTCTGTAATTTGATCTTAACGGTGTACGTTGTTGTTGCAGCCTATGAATACATTTATCAATTTTCTGCACCTGTAACACATTCAATTTGTGATCCACCAAGGCATCCACTGTTGCCCCATATGATCTTTCCACAAATCCTACGTGCCCTCTTCTTGTTTAGTAGCTGCATTTCATTCCAATGACATAGTCATTAATCAGAATGGTTACTAAATGGATACAACACTGATTTCTCCTGTCTCAGTATGAGACTTTACATTTGACAATTTTAAATTCATATTGCTGGGTTTTGCCCAATATTACATTTTGTCAAGAGCTTTCGGAACTCTTGATATTTTCTGCTAAGCTATTTGCTGTCTCTCCTATCACTGGGTAATCTAAAAAATTTGATACTCATATTTTCTTACTCAGATTCAAACCATAAATACTTTGTACAATGTAGGGCCTAGGACTGAGTCTGTGGTATATTTTTTGACATTTCCCTCCATCTTTTTGGGTATGTAGTTCAACCGGCAATGTATTTATGTAATAGCATAGTTCAGTTCACATTTTGTCAACTTTTCTAGTAGAATCTCCTGGGTGACTATCAAATGCTTTGCCAAAATGAATATACAGTAACTCTATTGCATTACCCTGGTCAGTTAAAACAAAGAAAGGAAATCGGCTTGATTTGACATGATTTATAAATTTAAGTTGGCTTCTGCCAAGCAATGTATTCTTTTCTAATTGCTCACCAACTAAATGCTTACGGTAATAATTTGTTACAAAATTTTACTAGTTATTGGCATCAAGCTGACGAATCTTGGTAATCTTTTCCCTCTTTTTCTGAAAACATGAACAATATTTACTCATCATTATAAGATATTATTTACCATGTCTTTGTTACTTCTGTAACATCCAAGTTAAGAACTCTTATTGCACTGTAATCTCAAATCTTGGATGTGGACATTTTTGTGTATTATATATTAAGTGCAACATATACATTTAATAAATAAAAAATAAGTGTGTACATTAAACAGAGAATGTATTTTGAACTGTTCTAGGTAGTCTGTGGTTTGGCTCAGCCAAAATGTAAAACATTTTGATTGTTTGTTATTTCAGTTAATGAAAAATCCTAGTGTTATTTTATAGGCCAAATGCAGTAAGTTCAAGTTGACAGTAGAAAAGCCATCTGCTAATAATACTTTAATTTGAATTCTTGCAATGGGCAGAGAGTTCTATTATATTACTTTTGATACCAGGGGTTCCCAAGCAGGGGTGTGAGACGATATTCCAGGGGGTGCAAAAACTTGGGTTTTCAAAATTATAGTATATATGCATAATTCATTGCCATTATTTTGAACTTTTGTAAGGGGTACGAGAATATATCAGAAGCGTTCTAGGGGTGCGGGGTATAGAAAAGATTGGGAGCTACGGCCTTAAGCTTTAAGACAAGGCTGCAAAATACACAATTCATTAGTAATTTTTTGTGGCCAAAAATATCTTTCCCCTTCATAGTTTTGAGAGTTAGGGGGATTTTTAAGGAGAAAATGGTAGCTTTACATCTTGTAGATGTCTAAGACTTTCATTTCATGTTAATAATTTTAGTTGTAATAGCCACCATAATAAGCAAATGGAATTTTTCATCCATTGTCTCCTGTCCTCTCCTTGTTAAATAACAATATAAGAAAGATGCTGTAGCTTCTTCAGGATTATAGCCATGTTGTAACCTGCTTAAAATTGTAAATAATATACCAATTAATAAGCTACAGAATGCATTAATAAAATAATATTGACACTGTTCATGCGAAGGCTTGTTGATTTCTCTTGTGAGCGATCAATGCTGTTTTCTTTATAGAGTGTTTTCTTTTGATTGTTAAATCCATCGTTGCCTGAGGATGAGGAAAAATGCTAGAACTGAAGGGGTCTCAAAAAGAGAATAGAATGCCAACATTTAATCAAAAGTGGTTACAAGCGAAGAATGTTAGGTTTCTGCACTGCTGCGTATGCAGATGACTCACTGCAGAGTACAACAGTGATACTGCCAGAGAAAGCCAATTTGGACAGTGTGGTGCTGCTAATAACAAACATACAAAGCTTTTAGAGCATGCTGAGGGAAACAGAACATCTGTAATTAGAGAGGATTATTTAATATGGATGGTATAATTCTACTCAATGTATAATAGTTATGAAAGACTATAATGCTTTAAATGCCCTATTATATTTAATAGATTTTTATCTATATTCCCAACCCAAAAGCTCCTGACCAAATAAACTGAAAACATAAAAAATATGTTTTTATGTTTTATTAAACTCTTCTGCATTATACAAGATAGCGTTCTCTTTGTTGTTGTTGTTAGTTGCAAAGTCATGTCCGACCCATCGCGACCCTATGGACAATGTTCCTCCAGGCCTTCCTGTCCTCTACCATCTTCTGGAGTCCATTTAAGCTCACGCCTACTGCTTCAGTGACTCCATCCAGCCACCTCATTCTCTGTCGTCCCCTTCTTCTATTGCCCTCAATCTTTCCCAGCATTAGGCTCTTCTCCAGTGAGTCCTTCCTTCTCATTAGGTGGCCAAAGTATTTGAGTTTTAGCTTCAGGATCTGGCCTTCTAAAGAGCAGTCAGGGTTGATCTCCTCTAGGACTGACCGGTTTGATCGCCTTGCAGTCCAAGGGACTCGCAGGAGTCTTCTCCAGCACCATAGTTCAAAGGCTTCAATTCTTTGGCGCTCAGCCTTTCTTATGGTCCAGCTTTCACTGCCATACATTGCAACTGGGAAGACCATAGCCTTGACTATACGCACTTTTGTTGACAGGGTGATGTCTCTGCTTTTTAGTGTGCTGTCTAGATTTGCCATGGCTTTCCTCCCAAGGAGCAAGCGTCTTTTAATTTCTTGGCTACAGTCCCCATCTGCAGTGATCTTGGAGCCCAGGAAAATAAAATCTGTCACTACCTCCATTTCTTCCCCATCTATTTGCCAGGAATTGAGAGGGCCGGATGCCATGATCTTGGTTTTCTTAATGTTTAGTTTCAACCCACGTTTTGCACTCTCCTTCTTCACTCGCAACAAGAGGCTCTTTAGTTCCTCTTCACTTTCTGCCATTAGAGTGGTATCATCTGCATATCTTAGGTTGTTGATGTTTCTTCCGGCAATCTTAATTCCAACTTTTGATTCATCTAGCCCTGCCTTTCTCATGATGTGCTCTGCATATAAGTTAAATAGGCAAGGCGACAGTATACAACCTTGCCGGACTCCTTTCCCAATTTTGAACCAATCAGTGGTTCCGTGTCCAGTTCTCACTGTTGCTCCTTGGCCTGCATATAGGTTTCTCAAGAGACAAATAAGATGGTCTGGTATGCCCATCTCTTTAAGGACTTGCCAGAGTTTGTTATGATCCACACAATCAAAGGCTTTAGCATAGTCAATGAAGCAGAAGTAGATGTTTTTCTGGAACTCTCTAGCTTTCTCCATGATCCAGCGTATGTTAGCAATTTGATCTCTAGTTCCTCTGCCTCTTCGAAATCCTGCCTGTACTTCTGGCAGTTCTCGATCCACATACTGCTGGAGTCTAGCTTGTAGAATTTTAAGCATAACTTTACTAGCATGAGAAATGAGTGCAATGGTGCGATAGTTTGAACATTCTTTGGCACTGCCTTTCTTTGGAATTGGAATGTAAACTGATCTTTTCCAATCCTGCGGCCACTGTTGAGTTTTCCAAATTTGCTGGCAAATTGAGTGTAGCACTTTTACTGCATCGTCTTTTAAGATTTTGAATAGCTCAGCTGGAATACTGTCACCTCCACTAGCTTTGTTGTTGCTCAGCTTTTCTAAGGCCCACTTCACTTCACATTCTAGGATGTCTGGCTCGAGGTCAGTGACCAACTCATTGTGATTATCAGGGACATTAAGCTCATTCTTGTATAGTTCTTCTGTGTAATTTTTCCACCTCTTCTTAATCTCTTCTGCCTCTGTTAGGTCCCTGCCATTTTGGTCCTTTATCATGCCCATTTTTGCATGAAACGTTCCCTTCATCTCTCCAATTTTCTTGAAAAGATCTCTGGTCCTCCCTATTCTATTGTTTTCTTCTATTTCTTTGCATTGTTCATTTAAGAAGGCATTCTTATCTCTTCTAGCTATTCTTTGGAATTCTGCATTTAATTGGGCATATCTTTCTTTTTCTCCCTTGCCTTTCGCTTCCCTCCTTTCCTCAGCTATTTGCAAAGCTTCCTCAGACAGCCATTTTGCTTTCTTGCATTTCTTTTTCTTTGGGATGGTTTTGGTTGCTACCTGTTGTATAATGTTGCGAACCTCTGTCCATAGTTCTTCAGGCACTCTGTCTATCAGATCTAATTCCTTAAATCTATTTGTCACCTCTACTGTATATTCAACAGGGATATGATTTAATTCATACCTGACTGGCCTAGCGCTTTCCCCTACTTTCTTTAATTTAAGCCTAAACTTTGCAACAAGAAGCTCATGGTCTGAGCCACAGTCAGCTCCTGGTCTTGTTTTTACTGACTGTATAGAGCTTCTCCATCTTTGGCTGCAGAGCATATAGTCAATCTGGTTTCTTTGTTGACCGTCTGGTGATGTCCATGTGTAAAGCCGTCTCTTGGGTTGTTGGAAAAGAGTGTTTGCTATCACCATTGTATTCTCTTGACAAAATTCTATCATCCTGTGCCCTGCTTCATTTTGTACTCCAAGGCCAAACTTGCCTGTTATTCCAGTTATCTTTTGGCTTCCTACTTTAGCATTCCAATCTCCCATGATGATAAGGACATCATTTTTGGGTGTTAGTTCTATAAGGTGCTGTAGGGCTTCATAGAACCAGTCAATTTCATCCTCTTCAGCACCGGTGGTTGGGGCATAGACTTGGACTACTGTGATATTGAATGGTTTGCCTTGGATTCGAACTGAGATCATTCTGTCATTTTGAGGGTTGTATCCCAGTATTGCTTTTCCTACTTTTTTATTGACTATGAAGGCTACTCCATTTCTTCTGAGAGATTCTTGCCCACAGTAGTATACCTGATGGTCATCTGAATTAAATTCACCCATTCCTGTCCATTTTAGTTCGCTGATACCTAAGATGTCGATGTTCAGTCTTGTCATCTCTTGTTTGACCATGTCCAGCTTTCCTTGATTCATGGATCTTACATTCCAGGTTCCTATGGAGAAAGAATCTTTACAGCATCGGACTTTCCTTTCACCACCAGACATATCCACAGCTGAGCATCCTTTCGGCTTTGGCCCAGTCGCTTCATTCTTTCTGGCGCTACTAGTACTAGCCCTCTGCTCTTCCCCAGTAGCATATTGGACGCCTTCTGACCTGAGGGGCTCATCTTCCAGCATCATATCGTTTTGCCTTTTGGTACTGTCCATAGGGTTTTCATGGCAAAGATACTGGAGTGGTTTGCCATTTCCTTCTCCAGTGGATCACGTTTTGTCAGAACTCTCTGCTATGACCTTTCCGTCTTGGGTGGCCCTGCACAGCATAGCTCATAGCTTCATTGAATTATGCAAGCCCCTTCGCCACGACAAGGCAGTAATCCAAGAAGGGGAGCGTTCTCTAATGTACCATATAGATATATTGCAACTTCTGGCTTTCTGCTCCCACAATTCTCGGCATTAGCATAGAAGAGACTAATGTAAAAAAAACATATTTTATACATCTATACAAACAAGAATAACAGCAGCCAAAAATGTAATTAATCTCTCAAATGTTGATCATCAGTATATCTGTGCAAATTTCTGATGGACAGTAGAGGGAGAATAATAATTAAGTACAAATGTATAATTCAAATGTATTTTTATTATCTGCTTTTTATTAGAAGAAGAATTTGAAGCACAGACTCGGCAATATGTTTCATTTTTCTTCTGTCAAATCTTTTCTATTGCAACTCTTCCATCTTCTTTTAATCATAAATGGCTTGGGACCATATTACCCATCATGTGAGCTGCCCAGAAATCTTTTGTTATAAAATGGTAATATATAATAAAATAATTTGGGCAATAATACAGTAAGGAGCTGGAAAGCATTAAAGTTGCTTAACTGGTATTTGATTTTGAGGCAATAGAAATAATTTTTTTGGAATTATAATTTATTTATTTATTTATTTATTTTTGGGACTTATATGCCGCCCTATCTCTCAAAGGACTCAGGGCGGCTTACAACAATAAAAAACAACAATACAAAAATTAAAAAATGAATTAAATAACAGCCCCAAAATAAATTAACTACAGTTAAAAATTAAAACATATTTAAAAACCCATCATCAATCCAGGTCAGCCTGATGAAAGAGAAAAGTTTTGAGGTCGCGGCGAAAGGACCGGAGGTCCGGGGCCATCCGAAGCTCAAGGGGAAGCTGGTTCCAAAGGGCTGGTGCTCCCACAGAGAAGGCCCTCCCCCTGGGGGTCGCCAGCCGACATTGTCTGGCCGACGGCACCCTGAGGAGGCCCTCTCTGTGTGAGCGCACTGGGCGATGGGAAGTCGTCCCCGGTAGCAGACGGTCCTGCAAGTATCCCGGGCCTAAGCCATGTAGGGCTTTAAAGGTAAGAGACTGCAGTGAATCAGTCAGCACTTGACAAAGAAAAAACAATAAAGTTCTGGGTGCACATATGGAACAATCCAAAGAAATACAAAGGAACACAGTTTGGACAAAGGAGGCAGATAAGATAATAAAAAGGATTAAAAAGGCTGAAATGATGATGATGATATTGGAAGGGATCTTGGAGGTCATCTAGTTCAACCCCCTGCTCAGGCAGGAAACCCTATACCATTTCAGACAAGTGGCTGTCCAGTCTCTTCTTAAAAACTTCCAGTGTTGGAGCATTCACAGCTTCTGGAGGCAGGTTGTTCCACTGGTTAATTGTTCTAACTGTCAAGAAATTTCTTCTTAGCTCTAGGTTGCTTGTCTCTTTGATTAGTTTCCATCCATTGCTTTTTGTCCTGCCTTCAGGTAATTTGGAGAATAGTTTGACTCCCTCTTCTTTGTGGCAACCCCTGAGATATTGGAACACTACTACCATGTCACTCCTCTTCTTTTCATTAAACTAGACATACCCAATTCTAGCAACCGTTCCTTATATGTTTTAGCATCCAGTCCCCTAATCATCTTTGTTGCTCTTCTTTGTACTCTTTCTACAGTCTCAACATCTTTTTTACTTCGTGGTGACCAAAACTGGATGCAGAATTTCAAGTGTGGCCTTACCAAGACATTGTAAAGTGGTATTAACATTTCACGTGATCTTTATTCTATCCCTCTGTTAATGCAGCCTAACACTGTGTTGGCTTTTTTGGCAGCTGCAGCACTTTACTGTCTCATATTTAAGTGATTGTCCACTAGGACTCTGAGATCGCTCTCACACTTACTACTATTGAGCAAAGGTACACCTATACTATCCCTATGCATTTGGGTTGTTGTTGTTTTTTTGCCTAAATGTAGAACTTTACTTTTTCACAATTGAATTTTATTTTGTTAGATAGCCCCCAATATTCACATCTATCAAGATCCTCCTTTACCTTAAGCCTATCTTCTGGAGTATTGGTTATTCCTCCCAGCTTGGTGTCATCTGTAAATTTGATGAGTTCCCCATCTATCCCCTCATCCAAATCATTGATGAAGATGTTGAAGAGCACTTGGCCCAGAACAGAGCCCTGGGGCACCCCACTACACACTTTCCTCTGTGTAGTTGCAGTTCCATTGAGGACCACACGATGAGTAAGGCCAGTCATCCAGCTACGAATCCATCTGGTGGTGGTTTTGTCTAACTCACATTTTTCTATCTTATCAAGTAGTAAGTTGTGGTCTACTTGTATCAAATGCCTTACTGAAATCCAAGTAAATTATATCCACAGCATTCCTCTGGTCCACTAATTTTGTCACCTGATCAAAGAATGCAATAAGATTTGTCTGGCATGATCTGTGTTTGACAAACCCATGTTGGCTTTTGGTAATGACTTTGCTTGCCTCTACATGTTCGCTGATTCAAACAAATAAATTGCAGAAATGGTGGAGAAAAGAAGAGCAAGGAAAACCAAAACTTGGACAGCACCAGAAGATGAACTGTGTAGTTTTGAAATATTTGACAGGTCTAACACCCACTCATTGATTCATTTAATCACAGCGTTCACTTAATGACCATGAGAAAAAATGGTCGTAACTTCAAATTCAATCACATGATGCTTTGACTTTCCTTAACAACAACTTATGACCATAATTCCGGGCTCAATCACAGTTGTAAGTTAAGGATTGCTATACATAGAGAGTAGTTTGTGTGTGTGTCTGTGTGTGTGTTTGTGTATATATTACTGTATGTAGATACAGAGGGGGGGAAAGCAATGTATTCTATCTGATTTAATGTATTGATATATTAATTTTAAAAAGAAATATATAAACAAGCGTGGTTTTCTAAGTCAATATGCAGCCCACAGAGGTCATGTGTGGTTTAACAGTTTCCATTTGAGTTTAACACCACTGGTTAAAGAAATCATTTTTTTCTGTTTGACAAGGCACTGATTAATTACAATCAATATTACTGTGAAATATAAAAACGAAACAGCAAAATAAAACTTTAAAGAACAAGTATATTTAAGGGATTCTGATCTGCTGACTACCTTGTTTTTCTTCCTCCTGCTTTGCAAATGAAACAATGGACACTGGCAAATTTGATTTTTTTTCTGGCCTTTGAGAGAGGTTTTATTTTCTTACTCTGATGTTTTCTGCCTGAAACACTCCACTAACTGTCCCCTTCCTTTTCCCCAAAGACTTCCCTTTTGCTATTAGGAAGGAGAGCTGTGGTGTTTTGACTTTAAACGGCACGTAGCTGTAAATTGTTTCTGCATTTGCACATTTTCTCTGGTTTGTTGCCATAGTGATGAATATTTTCCTCTTTCCAGAAAATTCTATCGAACGTATGTTATTAGGCAGCCATAACTGATTTAAAATGATGATGGTGGGTGACTGGACTGCAAACCTGGGTATCTTTCTCAAGAATGTTAGACACCTGCTAGTTCCAAGTGTTGCACAGTTAAGCATAATGAAGTAGCTTCTTTCATTGTAACACCACTTCAGTTTTGCCAAAATTGAACTTCCCTTTTAGTGACTTTTTCTTCCTCTATTATTTTTATAAAATTTGAAGTACAAAGTCTGAACTACAAAATGTGCAATGATAGTGGCAAGATCAGCCATTTTACAATTCAGCAACAATTTTCAAGATTTATATCAGCGTGAACTTGTATCAAAATGGTGGCCTGAACATCAGTTGACATTTGTCAAACTTCATGAAATAGCTTTCTTAATTACATCTCTTGTACTTGCTTTTATCTCATCCTAAAAATACTATCGGAGGTTACAAGTGAGAGACGGGGTGGGGGAACTGATTTTTTTGTGTAGCTTTGAGGTAGGAACATTTCAGAAGAATTTTGGAGAGAGTGATATATCTTAGCTGGCAATGTAGGATTCTATTTTCCTCACTCTTATTTCAATAATGATAGTCAGTCCAATCCCAGAAGATTCTAGTTAGTGTATAGCAAACCCCAAAATTAAATATAGATGACTGTTGTGATTCAACATTATTAGGGGCCAGAGGGCCACTTAATTGCCTCAGCTGCCTTATATAATAATAACAGACAAAATTGGGACTATTCATATCTCTGGGCTTGGGAGTGGGGGGGAGAGGAGGAGTTCCATAAACTAGGATGGACAAAGTAAATCTCTTCCATCTTTGTGCATATAATAATCTTGCTGCCATTACCATATACCACAGGTCGGCATCCTGCGGCTCCGGAGCCGCATGCGGCTCTTTGAGCCGTCTCTTGCGGCTCCCAGCCGCCCGGTGCGCGCGCACCTCTTCCAACGGGCAGTGGTGCGCGCGCACCTCTCCAAATGGAGAGTGGCACCGCCCGTTTGGAGAGGTGCACGCGCACCTCCCCGAATGGGCGGAGGTGCGCGCGCACCTCCCCAAACCTTTGGAGAGGTGCGCGCGTACCTCTGCGCGAATGGGCAGCGGTGCCGCTCTTTCAGGAAGCCCGCCGCGGCCCGTCTGTGAAGCTGCCGAAAGCGGCAGCTTAGCAGACGGGCCGCGGCAGCTTCCGCAAAGAGCGGCGCCCCTGCCCATTCCGAGAGGTGCGCGCGCACCTCTCCGAACGACCGGAGGTGCGCGCGTACCTCCGCGCGAATGGGCAGCGGTGCCACTCTTTCAGGAAGCCCGCCGTGGCCCGTCTGTGAAGCTGCCGAAAGCGGCAGCTTAGCAGAAGGGCCGCGGCAGCTTCCGCAAAGAGCGGCGCCCCTGCCCATTCCGAGAGGTGCGCGCGCACCTCTCCGAACGACCGGAGGTGCGCACGTACCTCCGCGCGAATGGGCAGCGGTGCCGCTCTTTCAGGAAGCCCGCCGCGGCCCGTCTGTGAAGCTGCCGAAAGCGGCAGCTTAGCAGACGGGCCGCGGCAGCTTCTGCAAAGAGCGGCGCCCCTGCCCATTCCGAGAGGTGCGCGCGCACCTCTCCGAACGACCGGAGGTGCGCGCGCACCTCCCCAAACCTTTGGGGAGGTGCGCGCGCAACTCCGGTCGTTCGGAGAGGTGCGCACGCACCTCTCGGAATGGGCAGGGGCGCCGCTCTTTGCGGAAGCTGCCGCGGCCCGTCTGCTAAGCTGCCGCTTTCGGCAGCTTCACAGACGGGCCGCGGCGGGCTTCCTGAAAGAGCGGCACCGCTGCCCATTCGCGCGGAGGTACGCGCGCACCTCCGGTCGTTCGGAGAGGTGCGCGCGCACCTCTCGGAATGGGCAGGGGCGCCGCTCTTTGCGGAAGCTGCCACGGCCCGTCTGCAAAGCTGCCGAAAGCGGCAGCTTTGCAGACGGGCCGTCGCCATCAGGCAACCGGGAACCGGTTCCATCTCATTTTTTAAAAAATGGCAGCCGCGTGCGTCCGCGCATGCGCAAAAAACCTTTTTGCGCATGCGCGTGCATGGACACACGCACGCGGCTCCCTCTTTTTTTAATTTGTGATGGAACCGGTTCCCAGTGGCTCTTTTTCTTTTTTAGGTTGCCGACCCCTGCCATATACAAAACTAATCTTCCATGAGTATTTTCTAATTAAATATTCATTACTCCAAATTTTAAAAAATCTGATTTCTTTGCAATGGTAATCTTTAACATTCTTTGTATAATTATATATATTTGTATCTAGAATTTCATGGCTTTTTCACAAATCCACCATGCGGGGTAAAATGTCCCTTTGTGTTTTTCACCTTTGACTTGAGGTACTTTTATACACAGTTGGCATGCTAGTCTCCATTCATATGGAAATAACTGATTAGGGAATTAGAACTGAATTTGGTTTTTCAGTTAGAACTGAAGAAACTTCTTGGGTGAGACGTGAAATATTTTCAGAGAAAAAAACCAAGAAAGTCGAGTTGCGTTTTGGAAAAAGCCCCTTTAGGACAACTGATTAGGAAGAGATACTCTGTGAGAATTAAGACACATGGAATAAGGAGAATTATTCTGTTCCCTTCTATCTCCCCCCACCCCCCATTTAAAAAAAGGTCTTATCTCTGTTGAATCAATAGAAACAGGTTTCATTTTTCTAAAGCAGCTTTCTTCAGGGTATGAGATAATAGCTATGCTGGCTGCGAATGATAGCGCTTACTAAGCTGGTATATAGTTTAGTACATCTTGAGGACATCAGGTAAGATAGTTCGTTAACTCCCAACATTTTTTTTTCTGCAGCTACCTGAATGATTTGGAGAGGATAGGCAGAATGGATTATATTCCAACCCAGCAAGATGTGCTGAGAACCAGAGTGAAGACTACAGGCATTGTAGAGACTCATTTTACCTTCAAGGACTTGCATTTCAAGTAAGTTCATAAAATTATACTTTTGTTTGTTTGTTTTTGACAAAAGGAACTCATTGCAGCCAAAGGATGAAGTTGGATTTTGGCTCTCCATGCATGTAATGCAGAGGTACCATGTTATATGCATCTTGCAGGGAATATTGTAATTTATAAGACCTATATAATATTTAAACTGCTGCACATTATTACTTAAATCTACTAGGAGGAAGTGGGGCTTATAAGGTTGTGAGTGCAAAAGCAGGAAAGATCACTTATATACCAACAATTCTGAAACCATTAGGCATATTTGTATGTGAATGAATAGTGTATATGGAAATATCATTCCTCACCTGCTTTGAGCTTTAAACAGGCTGCTACAAACAGAGATATCCTTGACAATCTTAGCTGTTTAGTAATGAATAAAGACTTCTGGGAAGGATGAAGAAGATTGTTGTTCAGTTTTCACCTTTATGAATGATATTTGGTAATTAAAAGTTCAGAACTTAGGCTCTTTTGATATGGAACAGTTAGCATAATTTGATAAGGAGATGAAAGCAGAATGAGTCCCAAAACCTGTGCAGTATTTTCCTCTGCAATAGCAGATTCTGGGCTGATCTCATCATTACTGCTTTCATCTGACATAATCCAGTTTGATCGTTGACAGAATTAGCTGCAGTCTTCTCTCAAGAAGTTAACACTCAGTACATTTAACTCCATGCAGCAAAAGGGAAGGAAAAATAAATGGCCTTTTTTAAATTACCAGAGCAGTCTTTAGGAAGATCTTCAAAAAGTGTGTGTGCATATAGAAAGAACAGCTGTGATAGTACAGAGGGAGATTTAGGTAGTGTGTACTATATGAGTAACATTTACAGCAAAACAGTTGAATTTGTGAGAATTAAAAGCTCTCTGGGGAAGACAATACAGTGGAAAAATATTCTTCAGGTAAAGATGCCAAAGCAAAAGATCTGTTCCAAATTTTTGCTTTATCCTTGACTAGCACTGATGACGTTACCTGTGGTAGTTTTGGTAATGACCCAAAACAACCAAGCTCAAAGAGCATCAAGAACACCCCCTAAAGTCAGTTTGCTCCCCTTCTAAAGAACAGGGAAATAGAATTTTTGCTACCATTTTAGTACAGAACACATTTAGTCATTGTATTAAACATAGAGCCTTTATTATCTACCAAAAATTATACAATTGTCTTATAACTATTTTACATGAATAATTTAGAAGAGTTGATATTGCAGCATCATTTTAAATGAGTATGCTTTACTCAGGGTCATTCCTGAAGGAAAAACAAGTAAAAATTGCATTAGATAATGTATTAAACCATTATTACAAGACGTATTTTAAAAGTTATGTTGTTGTTGTTGTTTTTTTAAAAAATAACCTTTCCCATATCTCACTAGGATAGAAATTGCTAATTTTAGTGAACAATATTTATTTATTTATTTATTTATTTATTTATTTATTTATTTATTTATTTATTTATTTATTTATTTATTTATTTATTTGGATTTATATACCGCCCCTCTCCGAAGGGACTCAGGGCGGTGTACAGGGCAATTAAAACACTATAAATAACACATAATGTATAAAAATTAAAATAGAATTAAATTAAATAGCCCTAAACAATAAACACATTCTAAAATTTAAAATTTTTTAAAATTTAAAAATCTAAAATCCCAGTCCCTCAGTCCAGGCTGGCAAGTTCAAATAGCCAAGTCTTCAGGTTGCGGCGAAACGAGCGAAGGTCAGGAGCCATCCGGAGCTCAACCAGAAGCTGATTCCAGAGGGCAGGTGCGCCCACAGAGAATGCTCCCCCCTGGGGGCCGCCAGTCGACATTCTCTGACCGACGGCACCCTGAGGAGGCCCTCTCTGTGGGAGCGCACAGGGTGATGGGAAGTTGACGCCGGCAAAAGGTGCTCCCGGAAATAACCCGGACCCATGCCATTTAGGGCTTTATAGGTCATCACCAGCACTTGAATCTCACCCGGAAGACAACTGGAAGCCAATGCAGCTCGCGGAGCAGAGGTGTTACATGGGAGTATCGGGAGACCCCCATCACAACTCGCGCGGCCGCATTCTGCACCAGCTGGAGCCTCCGAGTGGTACTCAAGGGCAGCCCCATGTAGATTTGTTGATGCTAAGATTTCAGCAAATGGCCCTTATCTTCATTTGACGTGGCACTTTGTGTGGCAAGCCCCAAGGGAAGGAAATTATTTTGAAATTATTCTGGTCTTTTGCCCTTATGGTGAGCTACATTTAAATCTGCAATCATTGGAATATAGAAATGAAATTCTTCAATAAAAAGCAGTGAATAATGAGCAGAGTGCTATGAAATATTTTCATTAAAAAAGTAACATTTATATTTTCCACCAAGACTTGGCTGGTTTCTCTCCATTAGTATTCCTTATCTCAGGAAGGCTAGGTCCATATTACTCCAGAAACTATTACTTGACTTCTGATGAGTGTTTTATCTTTCTCTTGTCAGTAACACCCCTTTTTTATGCGAGTTACTTTTGATAGATATTACCAGGCTATTGAAAACAGGCTTGTCATAGCATTTCCCCTTCTTTGCAGGATACTTACAGTATTATTATAGCAATAAGTAGAAGTCACATTTAGTATAGTTTCACATACATATTTTCATATTATCTAAAGATATACAAATATATTACTGTATTACCAGATGGATGGATGGAAGGAAGGAAGACTGTTTTTAAAATTGAAAAACTATAAATTTGGGGTGTGCCACTCATTAAGTAGTGACACTCAAGTTAGATTCCCATTTATGGAAAATGTGAAAAATCACACTACAGTTATTAATTATTTAAAAAATCGATGTGCCACTCATCTTAATGACTTTGGGTGGCTTACAGACACACAATAAAATATGTAAAAACAACATTAAAACATGAAACCCAAAACTAGCGTTTAAAGTCCAACCCCATAACTTATTGAGGCACTTTCTAAATTATGTAATCAGGAGGCCAGCTGTCAAAACGGAATGGCTGTGTTGAGACGCCGCTCCAAATGAGTGCGCCGATTCCACAGCCACTTCTCTGTGCTTGGTGGGTTTTTTAAAATCCCCAGATCTCTTGGAGGGAAATTGGAAAAGGAGGCGCCCAGCTGAATGATTCTGGACGGCGGTCCAAATTGTAAAAAGCAGGAAAGCCACGGAGAAGTCAGCCAGGAGAAGGAGACAACCCAATATGGCAGCCGTGAAGAAATGACAGCTGTCAGCTGGACAGAAATAGCAGTGAATTAGAGGGACAATGATACAACTAACCTGGTGGCGTGAGTACCTAGTGAACCCTCACAAGTGTTCCAGAGCATAAAATCATTCTGGAGAATTTTGAAGAAGAAAAGAAGAGAAGGGACACCCCAGAGTGAAAGGGAAAAACTACCTCCCCTGTCAGATAAAGAGACGATAAAGAGACAGGGGGAAAAAAGAGGCTTTACCTTAAAGCAACAGACTCATAAGCCACAAGGAATAACGAACAAGGGTGGTTTCTCTTTTTGGCTCTTGCAATAAAGCTAAGAAGTTAAAAAAACCTGGAGAGCGACAGTGCTGACTGAGCAGAGAGAACGGACATTTTGAATAAGAACTGAGAACTAATTAGCATTGAATGAGGGAAGAGTGACACAAGTTAAGAAGTAAAGAAATTGCCTTAAAAATATTCTAAAAACAAAAAGGATAAGCTGTGACTGAACTGAGAGTTCAGACAAATAAGAACTAATTGAATATAACTCATTGCATGATTGAATTGGAAGAGACTAACTAGGAACAAAAGGTTGAAAGCTTAAGGAGGGTGAGAAAAATCATTTACTTGCCTACCTTCCCGAACATATCAACATCTATAACTGTTAAGAGATTAATATTAATTAATATCTTTATACACTTAGGATTGTGTATCATCTGACCCATCCACTGCGATAATCAAGTTCGCAGATGATACAACTGTGGTGGGTCTTATTACAGGTGGGGATGAGACAGCATATAGGACGGAGGTACAAAAACTATCCATATGGTGTAGTAACAACAACTTGCACCTAAACATCAGCAAGACGAAAGAGATGGTGTTAGACTTCCGGAGAAAAAAGGAGGAACCTGCCCCACTTTACATCGGGGAGAACTGTGTAGAGAGAGTTTCCTCCTTTAAATTTCTGGGAGTCTACCTCTGTGAAGATCTGACCTGGAAAGTTAACACAACTTAGGTGGCTAGAAAGGCCCAACAGAGGCTTCACTTTCTTAGGGTCTTGCAGAAGAACAGGGTAGAACAACAGCTAATTACCCTCTTTTACCGGTCTACTATAGAGAGCGTCCTCTCGTATGGTATTGTGGTTTGGTATGCTGGTCTGACAGCCGCGGACAGGAAAGTATTACAGAGGGTAGTGAGCACAGCACAAGACATTGTGGGCTGTCCCCTGACACCACTGGATGACATCGCCAGGACTCGTTGCCTTGGAAGAGTGAGGAAGATTATCAGGGATGACTCACACCCTGGACGGTATCTCTTTACTCTCCTACCATCCGGTAGGAGATATAGGAATATAGCCAGCTGTACCAACAGGCTGAAAAATAGCTTTTATCCGTGGGCTGTTAGGCTTTTAAATGGGACATAATCTTATGCAGAATTGACTTGGGGTGCCGGTGTGTGGTGTAGTTGGTTCACATAGTGTGGTGGGATGGAGGGTTTGTTGTCACTGTGTGTTGGGGGGAGAGAGCACGGGGGGAGGCTCAGCTAATCTCAATGTACACATGTTGTACTTTGACAATAAAGGTTTATTTATTTTTTTAATTAATTAATTAATTAATTTATTTATTTATTTATTTATTTATTTATTTATTTATTTGTAAAACCTGGTCTATATTGCTAATGAATTGAATACCTGTTACAATACTTAGGTAAACCTATTGTTATATTATTGTTATATATTATTATATAGATAAATTAGAATTGCAGTGGAATATGAACATTTAAAATTGATTAATATACCAGACCGTTAATTATTGCATATTAGAAGTGTTAGTGCAAGAGGTTTTATATTGTGTTAGGAACAGAATATATTATTGTTAAGATATAAAGTATCAGTGACTATAACTTTAGAAGAAGAATAAATTTTTCAGGTGTGGCGGAGGGAAAGACAAAGATTGTACACAAGGGGGAGGGCTGGTTGACGTCATTTCGAAAGATGACAAGCATTCCCAACCTAACGAGAGCTGGGGCTGGAAGAAGGCAGATAACCCAAGCTACATTGGTGGAACTAAGCTCAGCAGGGCAAAGATCGATAGAAGAGATAATGTCACGTGAGAGAGCAGGTTCACTCAAAGATCTACAATCAGTGTTACAATTTATGCAAGAGGTTATGCTGAGAAACCACGAGGATTTGAAAAAAAGAAATAGGTGAAATAAGGAACGATACCAGAGAACTTAAAGAGAAGATGGGAGCAATAGACAGAAAATTTGAATGTTTCCAACAACAAATATTGAAAAATGAACAGAAATTATTAGAAATGGAAGATAGAATTAATAAGGAAGAAAGAAGAGTAGATGAAATGAATGAAAAACTCTCACAAGCAAACAAAGAATTAGAAAAAATTGTTATCTTGTTTGAAACAGAGAAAGCAGACCATTACCTATGTTTTCAAAACATGAAAGAAGAGAAAGGGAAGGATCTCCCAGAAATGATGACAGATTTGTTAGCGAGGGCCTTAGGGACCGGGAAAGAAGAATTGGCAAATGAAATCGATGAAATATATAGAATCCACACAAATTATGCGAGAAGAAATAACTTACCTAAGGAAATTCATATTAGATTCGTTAAGAAGTCAATCAGAGACGAGATCTTGCACAGAACTAGAGACGACCCGATAGAACACAGAAAAGAACTAACAGTTCTCAAACAAGTCCCCAGGAGGGTAAGAGATTTAAGAAGGCCCTATCAACACGTCACATTGAAATTAATAAGACAAAACATCAATGTTAGTGGTTAATGCTGGAAGGGATCCTGATGACCTGGCAAGAAAAAAGACATAGGCTGGGTACGATAGACAAAGCAGAAGAATTTTTTCAGCAGTATCTAGGCAACGAAGATGAATTAGAAGAAAGAGAACTAAGAGAAGAGGACACTACAGAGAGACATAACACAAAGACACGAGAATCACAAGGCAAAGAACGGGAAACCGAGAGAAGAGAAAAAATGAACTATGGCAATGATGATGAAAGCAGACTCAAAGAATTTAAGGAAGAGAGCGACAAGATCAAAATATAGGCAGTAATGTGGAAGAACTAACAGCACTATCATTAAACATAAACGGTTTAAACTCCCCGGCTAAGAGAAGTAAAATTTTGAACAAGCTCAGTAAGAAAAACGTAGACATAATAATTTTACAAGAAACACATATAAAGAACCAGCACCAAGATTTATTAAACTACCCTAAGTTAGGAACTAAATTTGTATCACTCTCACAACAGAAAAAAGGAGGAATTGTGATATATGCCAGGGAAAGAATTCCAGCAAAACAAATCTATCAAAACGAGGAAGGTAGAATATTGATAATTGAAATTTCCTTGAATGAAAAAAAAGTCACCCTGGTAGGAATTTATGCCCTCAGTGAGAGACAAAGACAATTTTATAAGAAACTACATAAGGTTATTGGTGATACTGAATATGAGAATATTTGCTTAATTGGCGATTTCAATGCAATTGTAGACAGAGAATTAGATTATAAGTGTGAGGAAGTAAGGAACGAACCAGGAGAACATTACTCGGTACTTTTTTTAAAATGGTGGAGGAACTTAATATCCAGGACAGTTGGAAGGAGAGAAATTTGAATGCAAAGCAATTCACATATTATTCAGGGCGTCACCAATCGTGGTCTAGAATTGACATGGTCTGGACAATGAAAGAATTAAATTCAGATGTAGATGATGTAACAATAGATATTAATACATGGGCAGACCACAATCCCATTATAATTAAATGGAAAGGACAAAAGATAACGAGGTGATCCCTAAAAAAGGCAATCTTAAATCAAAAAGAATTAAGTATAAGATGGAAGAACAAATGCGGATATACTTCCAGACTAATAAGAAAGAGGTGACTAACACCCAAAACCTGTGGGATATGGCCAAGGCAGTCATGAGAGGAACCGCAATTGCATACATGGCCAATGAAAATAAAAAGAAAAGACAATATCAAAAAAGTAGAGGAAGAACACAAAAAACTGGAAACAGAACTACAAAAATACCAATTCAGGATAATTTGTAACTGTGCATAGAATTGTTCTTTTGCCCTATCTATGCTTATTCCTCTAGAAGCCAAAGTTGCAATTATATATGATTTTATTGTTCCTGAAAGGAGCAAAAGTGCCAGTCAAATTGAGTCTGTTTACAGTTGCAAGAAAAAGTATGTGAACCCTTTGGGATTACGTGGAGTTTTGCATGAATTGGCCATAAAATGCGCTCTTAACGTCATGTAAGTCACAACATTAGAAAAACACAGTCTGCTTAAAATACTACACAAACATTAGCTGTTGTCATCTTTTAATTGAACATAAGATGGAAACATTCACAGTGCAGGGTCGAAAAAGTATGTGAACCTTTGGACTTAATAACTGGTTGACCCTCCTTTGGCAGCAATAACCTCAACCAAATGTTTCCTGTAGTTGCAGATCAGACCTGCACAACGATCTGGAGTAATTTTGGACCACTCCTCTTCACAAAACTGTTTCAGTGTAGCAATATTTTTGGGATGTCTGGTGTGAATCGCTCTCTTAAGGTCATGCCACAGCATTTGAATTGGGTTGAGGTCAGGAGTCTGACTGGGCCACTCCAGAAGGTGTATTATGTTCTGTTGAAGCCCTTGTTTTGTTGAATTACTTGTATGCTTTGGGTCATTGTCCTGTTGCATCACCCATCCTCTGCGGAGCTTCAGTTGGCGGACAGATGGTCGTACGTTTTCCTGCAAAATGTCCTGATAAACTCTGGAATTCATTTTCCCATCAATGACAACAATCCATCCAGGCCCTGAGGCAGCAAGCAGCCCCAAACCATGATGCTCCCTCCGCCATGTTTTACAGTGGGGATGAGGTTTTGATGTTGGTGTGCTGTGCCTTTTTTTCTCCACACATAGTGTTGTGTGTTTTTCCCAAACAACTCAATTTTGGTTTCATCTGTCCACAGTATATTTTGCCAGTAGTGCTGTGGAACATCCAGGTGCTCTTTTGCAAACTTCAAACGTGCTGCAATATTTTTTTTGGACAGCAATGGCTTCATCCGTGGTGTCCTCCCATGTACTCCATTCTTGTTTAATGTTTTCCTTATTGTAAATGTGTCAACAAAAATGTTAGCATGTGCCAGAGATTTCTGTAGGTCTTTAGCTGACACTCTAGGATTCTTCTTGGACGGCTATGCCTAGGGAGAGTAGCAACAGTGCTAAACTTTCTCCATTTGTAGACAGTCTGTCTTACCGTGGACACATGAACATCAAGGCTTTTGGAGATACTTTTGTAACCCTTTCCAGCTTCATGCAAGTCAACAATTCTTGATCGTAGGTCTTCTGAGAGCTCTTTTCTGCGAGGCATGGTTCACATCAGACAGTGCTTCTTGAGACCAGTAAACCCAAAACAGGTGTGTGTTTTTAAAGGGCAGGACAGCTGTCAGCAACACATTGAATATCATCACACTGATTGGAGTCAAGGTTGGCTCACTCCTGGCTCCAATTAGCTCTTGGAGAAGTCATTAGGCTAGGGGTTCACATACTTTTTCCACTCTGCACTGTAAATGTCTCCATCTTATGTTCAATTAAAACATGACAATAGCTAATGTTTGTGTAGTATTATTTTAAGCAGACTGTGTTTTTCTATTGTTGTGACTTACATGACGTTTAGAGCGCATTTTATGGCCAATTCATGCAAAACTCCACGTAATCCCAAAAGGTTCACATACTTTTTCTTGCAACTGTAAGTACTGTTCCAGTACTTTTGGAAACTACACAGTCTACAAGTAAAGCCAACACTGCATGATTCTAGCCAGCAGAGTAAAACAAGATCATGTGGAAATTTCCAGATTAAGGAAGTCACAATTGTGATAATGCCACAATTAAAAAATTTATGCCATATGGTTCAATCAATCAATCAATCAATCAATCAATCAATCAATCAGAATAGAGCCGGAAGGGACCTTGGAGGTTTTCTAGTCCAGTCACAGTGTCTTATTATTTCACAGTGTCTTATCTGGAGGCACGTTCAGACATTTCTAGTAACCAATTTAAGGTATTTTCTTGACTTCATAGTTTTGCCTTTTGTCTGGCCAGCTGGATGTTTTTCATCAGCATTGTGACCTCAGTCATCAGACTGTGCCTGACACATTCGCTAAAGGCCTGAACATATTATTATTTTCAATCTGGCATTTCTTTTCCATTCCCAGAGGTTCATGCCTGTTTTTATGGTTCCTCAACAGACCAAGCCTCTTCCTTTATCTGGACTTGGGAATAGATACAGTTCCCTGCAGGTGGATTTAAGTTTGTCATAGATGGGAAATATTAGAGATTTCTATGAAGAAATGCAAAATGATACGATTTAAAATTATGCTGCAACTAATTATGATATTAGATTTAAGTCATTAAAATTGTTGAAGAGCAAAAATCTGGCCTGCAAATCCTTCATCTGGAATAAGGCTTCAGAAATTTTGTTTATACTATGGTAATCTCATAAATTAGATTTCTGCCATCTTCCCAAGTATACTTAACTAGCTAATCCCTCTTTAGGTTTTGAATTCACTTATGCATATTTCTGTTTGCATTAGGAGAAGGATACTAGCCTTACTATTAGCTTTGCAAGTAGTCAAGACAAGAAGCACACCCAGAACATTTATTCTAAAGCTAGTAGTTTACATTACATTAATAGAATCTTGCAATTTTGAATATACATCTCTTCCTCACTTACCTTTACAATCCAAGAAACAAACTAGGGAGGATTCCTTCTGAGATATTTACCATGCCTCTTACCTGATAGTTGCCTAGTTTATGATTCTTTCCCCACATAGTGTTACATTTACGCACTGTTCACAGATTCAGTTTTCACAAACATGTAAATGAGTTACGCAGCCATTCCATAAGCAAACTTCATTTATATTTTAAGACTTCTTGAACTATGTCATCTATAATTGCAGCTTTATCATTTTTTAAATATTTCACATTTATGATCTCCTTTCATCATGTACTTTACTTATAACATTTGAATTAATTCCATTTTCCTGACATCATTATAATACCCCTACAGATCTCCAAAGGTTCCTTACCTTAGCTTCATTCCCAATTATTATTTTTAATTCTGTTAATTGGCTGGAGAATAATTGTTTAGTTCTCTTCACCTATTTCTAAAACCATTTTTCTTCCTTATCTGAATCATTCTACATTTCTTTTTATTTTAATTGTTATCTGATTTCTTTGACAAAATTCTTTACAATTATCTTGTTTTTAAATTGCTATATCTATTATCAAAATGTCACTTTTTTGCAGGTTTCTATGATGTATTTTCTCCTCATATCTATATGGCCTCTTTCACTTCATTATTCCACTCAACACCATTTAGTATGCTCCTATAACTACAAGACTTCAGTGTCTCTCTGCAGTGCAGTGCAGTTCTTTTCATTCTTTTCCAAATTTCCATATCCTTTTTCTTTATATTCATTTTTTATTATTTCCATTGGGTCTTTTAAAGCTTTCTCACAGTAATTACTTTCCTTTTCTTTCATGCCCATTCCCCCCCCCCAATCCAATAAAAATGTAGGCTATATTCATATTCAGAATTTCTATCCTTCATTAATGTTTAAAATGTTATAAAATCAATGCTTTTAGATTTGTATTCATTCATTTGTATTTCTGTGGTTATGTATGAAAAAAAAATATTCTGCTTCAGGCAAGTATTTGAAGTACACATCTTTTTTTCTAATCAGATGTTCATTATTCATTCTTGAGTCTCTAAATGGTCGAGTTTCTTTTTCTTTTTGTACTCTTGTTAACTTGTTCCAGTCTATCTATTCATGTCACCTAGCGGAATATTTTTTCCCCCAAGTTGTATCCTAGATTGGTGAAAAGAGAAAGTAAAGCAATTTACAAGTCTGAGAGCTTTGATTAGCATGTTGTAAATCTTTCCCTAGTAGCTGAGGCAGAGCTAAGGGCTGGTAATTTAGAGAGAGAGTAACAAAGACTTGGAGAGTTCAAAGAAAGGTTGCATGCTTCATAAATTATGCTAATGTCTCAAGCTGCTAGCTTGAAGATTTTGAATTCAGAAATGCCTCCTTCTTCCTTCCCATCCTTATAAAAACCAATAAAACCCTTTAAAAAAAAGAAAAGAAATTCAAGACAGTTTGTAGACAAAGCAAAACAGGACATCGTGGGAATACAGGTCAGGAAAAGAAGAGTTGTTCTCAACAAGGATTGGGGGTATGAAGCACGCAGGCCAATAACTGCCAAATAATATAATTAAATTATGACTAGATGTGGTTAATAAGGATGCTATTAGGGGAATCTTAAACATCATGCTTCTCAGGGGAGTCGGTTTAAGATTATCCTGCCAAAAACCAAGAGTAATCATTTGACATATGTATAATGAATTAACATTGAAAACAACATTTTTTTCCTGAGAATTATAGGTTGGTTAAGTTGGCTTAGTACATTTTTTTTCCACTGGCAAAACTAGGAAGTACTGAAGAGTATTCAGAACAATATTTGTGGGGCAAAGAAACTTTTGGATAGTAATGGCAACAAAGAGTGTTCTTCTGCCTCCCTATCTCCCTGACATATGGAAAAGCTGTCGAATACTTAACTGTAGAGAATCTGATATGGGTTTATAAAAATCCTGTTGTGTTTCATTTTATCAGGAGGAAAGTAGTGTTTGCTTGTATGTCAGTTGGTTGCCTAAAAATGGAATTCCCATTCAGCTTCCTCTTGTTGTTCAACTGAATGGTTGGCTTGCTCCTTGGAGTCGGTGGCCTGTCTCAACAGCCATGTTAAGGCTGGCAGGAAGCTATTCTGAGAACAGAGTTTCAAGTGGCAAGAATTCATACAGAAAATTTTGGCAGGGTAGGAAGCTCACCCACAGCAGTGTTCCCTTGCCAATTCTCAGAGCTTTTCTGATCTCTCCCTCTCCCTCCCTCCCTCCCTCCCTCCCTCCCTCCCTCCCTCCCTCCCTCTCCCTCTCTCTCTCTCTCTCTCTCTCTCTCTCTCTCTCTCTCTCTCTCTCTCTCTCTCTCTTTCTTTCTCTCGGAAGTTAGGGCTGTCAAATAGTGGCAATTTGATCAAGATAAAGACATTTTTAAGGTATTTCTTGAAATCTAAAAGTTACACTGGACAGAATTCTTTCCTGCCTGCCTTCAGTTCCCCCCCTCTCCCCCTTCTGTGTGTGTGTGTGTGTGTGTGTGTGTGTGTGTGTGTGTGTTTGAGAGAGAGAGAGAGATCCTTTGTTACTTGTTTCATATTCCAGATGTTTTTCATGGAGCTGACTGTCTACGCCAGGGGTGTCAAACTCGCAACGTCACGTGACATATCACAACTTTTGCCCCATTGCCAGAGCTGGGGTGGGCATGGTTTTGGCATGACGCATCCGGCCTGGAGGTCGGCAGTTTGACATCCCTGGTCTATGCATATGCTGTTCCAAATTCTACTTTTGAGCAGCATTTCTCATTAACCTAAGTTAAAAAAACTGATTATCATTTCAATTTGATTAGAGCGAGGTATTACTACACATAGAGGAGAATTATTAATTTTATTGGGGTGCAGAAATGTGACTGCCTCAAGTTCAGAAATGTGTCAAGTCATTTAGCCATCAAAAACTGCCTGGTGGCCTCTGTCAGGAATAAACCACATATAATCTTTTCTTTTCCAAACCTTTGTGTTAAATTAAGGAAAAATTCAGTCACAGATCACAGATCAGAATCAGTTTCAAGGAGGATGTAGGATATTGAATTTATAATTGAGTTAAAGTTTGGCACTGTTCTGTAAGTTTGTATCTAGCATTGAGAACATAGTAGAATCAGTCTCCCCCTTCCCCCCTGCCTCTGCTGCTCACCACCCCCATTTCTGAAAACAAACTGTATCTCCAGCCATGGGTAACACATTTCTTGGCTAGAAGAATGCAGAAATCAATGTATTAAAAAAAAGAACTTTATGGTATTGAATGTATTGAGATTGTTGCGTGTCACTTTCATCTTATATTTACCTTTCTTAAGTGACATACAACAATCTCAGTATATTTAATGCAAATACCATAAAGTTGTTGGTTTTTCTTAATACATTGCTTTCTGCTTTTTAGTATTAGATGTTTTGGCTAGTTCATTTGCAATTTCTTGCAAAATGAAATCTCTAATACCCTTAAAATATTAATAGAAAGATTGAAAGTGCTCTTAGAAGAATATAATATTTAGTCCTGGAACTATAAAATTTAAACATGAACATTAAATTACTGATATTAGCAGTGATATTTCCATTTATTCAAATAATCATTTAGATTTTACCAAGAATTCCTTCTCATTATGTTATTGATTCTGCATTTTTTTTTCTTTTTTTAAAAAAATATTTTATTAATTTTAACTAATTTTTAACTAATCACCTTAATATTTGGTAAACAATGTGTTGTCTGGGTTTACATTTAAGAAACATTCATTAACAGTTGATTTCTATCATCTATAATCCACATATAACCAACCTTAAGTTAATATAATTCTTGTTATTTTAGTGAATGATGATTGAATATAAATGTTTTCTAATATTTCTACAGATAATAATCACATCAATATAATATTCCTTTTCTATGTAGTTATTCTGGTTGTCTCATCATAGATCCTGTTTACAATTCTTGTTTACATTTGTTTTTCCCTCAATGTCCGAAACATTCTTACTGGTTAAGATTGTCTCAAAGTTAATTACATTTAAATATTTAAGTCTATTTTTTCTCATGTAAGCCAACCCAATACTTTTACTTTTCTTAAGGAATAAATAAGACTAAAAAAAGAAGAATAAGAATAAAAAAAATTAAAAGATAGTATGCTATTTAAACTCCCTATTTCTCATGTTAATATATATTTATTTTCAAAAACAAATCGTTTATTTTTTTACCATAATTAGAAATATATTTAATCTTTAAATATTCCATTTAATAAATCTAGTCCTCTAGTCTTTTAACTCTTATTCAAAACAGTTTTAATCCATTGTAATTTTCTTAAAGTCAATCACCTTTAAATATCTAAAACATTTCCTTTATATAAGCCATTCCTACTATTTTATATTACTCATATCAAGAAATAAAGAAGAAAAAGAAAGTACTATGTTACTTGAGGGCTCTTCCCTCTTAAAATCAAATTCATATCGAAAATTTTTCTATTTCTTTAACCGTATTCGAACAGGTGTTTCTTTTTTAAATATTCTCTCTGATAGGCCCAATTGTCTGTTTTCTTAATTTTCACTTTAGCCTTTTTTCTTTTGCCCAGTATCTTTCTTAATCAATATGTTCTGCTGAATCAAAGAATCTTTCCATATTCTTGTAAGTGTTACTGTAGATATAAAAGGTAAGTCGAGTACAAGATCTTTGTGAGAGGCATTTGCCCATTCATTTTTGTTGAAAATCTTTTTCTTTTTCTCTCTGCTTCTCTTATCATTTTTTTGTCTCTCCAGTTCTAATGTTTTTCCTGGCATCTCTGCCGTCCATTTTGTCCAATCTTTTTTCTTATCCTCAAATTTGTTTTGTGATGTTAAAGTATAAGTTGCCTTTTCCAAATCCAGTATTTTTTGTAATTTTCCCCCCCACTTGGGTTAAATCATACTTTTTTGTTTTGTTAGGTTCCATCTTTGAGTCTCTATCCTCAAATTTGTATTCAGTTGTCTGTTTTATCTGTTCCTTCTCTGTTGTTGTTTCCTGGGATTTTTTTGTTGTTGTAAAGTTAAATTGGAGATGAATTGGTTTATATTTTCAAAGTTATTTTGGATTTCTGTGTGATTTTAAATCGTTATTTGAATTACTTGCAAATATCATATGTCTCTTGTTGAAAAGTATTTTTTCTTTCTATAAATCTCTGATTTTCCATGATGACCAAGAATCCAAATTTTCTTTTCTCTGCAAATAGCTTTGGGGTCAGAGTTAAATAGATACTTGTAATCCAGAAAGTTCAAAAACAAATTTCTTTTCTTTAGTTTTTTCCAGATTTTGCCAAGTCCTGCATGAAAGCCATAGCTGTCGTAGTCTTCATCCACCATTAGATGTCAGCACTGGTTTATTTTTCAAGTTTTCAAAATGAACAAATTGCCTTTAAAAATGAGAATCTTAACCATTCAGTAATTTCAAACATCCAAATTTAAGTTTTATAGTCATTTCATTTCATTTCAATACATTTTGGTCATCCATAAAAGGTTTAATTCGTCGCTTCCATTAGTAAAAGGGTGGAGCAAAAATCCCCCTCCTTCACTTTCAGAGGTTTTTTGCTTCATGGGATTTTTTTTCTTCAGGAAAGTTGATAAGTAGGATAGAGAAAATCAAAGTTCTTACCCAGATTCAATCAGCTTAAAATAGTGCTTTTGACTTTGGTTGCTTGCAGCTTGGGTTAGACTCTGAAGTTAGGCTAGCCTTTTTCCTGTTGGTTTCTGAAAGCCTTCTCCTGGACAGATCAGGTCGACTGCCATCTGTCCGAGGTCCCCGGGACTTTCTTCCTTCTTTGCCGCCTCTTTGGGGCGGCTTCTGGCCCATTTAGGGTCCCCTAACAGGAAGAAACTCAGCTGAAAGGCACGGAGTCCCGAACTCCTTGACTGCTGTGCTACTGCACAGGACCGGAAGTCTGATTCTGCATTTTTTCATGTATGTTTGGTATCTGAATGATTTTCAGTAATCCAAGTGAAGATAAAAGTTTTTAAAAATCTTAATGGAATTATATCATGTGATCCTGAACAATTGTACTTGT
Source organism: Vipera ursinii (assembly GCF_947247035.1). Lineage (NCBI taxonomy): Eukaryota > Metazoa > Chordata > Lepidosauria > Squamata > Viperidae > Vipera > Vipera ursinii. Next base: position 71,302,039 of record NC_139513.1, read on the forward strand.
TTTTTCTATTTAAAGTATACAGTATATATTTCTAAAACTTACTGTTTTTATTCTAGTTGTTAGCTGCTTTGTGTCATAAAGTGTAAATAAACTGAAATAATAATTGCTCATATTAAATACCATGAGAAAATAGTTACTTCTAACTTATGCAAAAACCGAGGATACTTTCATAAATAAATTGCTTTTCACAGCTTGTAGTCCATTTTCATGTGTTAGAATAAAATATCCTAGGGCACTTCAGATATAGTTGGATTGATATTCTGCTTAGTTATGTCAAGTTAATATCTACTGGAGTCAAGAACACTTGAGATGGCGATAGCTTTCTTAACCCTCAAGTAAATATTGCATAAGTATGCATATATGAACCTTTTCTTCCATCTTCGTCTCCATTTTCAACAAACACTATTGTACTTAAATAAAATGTTCTGATCAGTTCCACTCCTTTCGGCTATAGACCTTTGAGCAACTGCAAGTGTAGGAAAGTAAATCAGAATTTCATCCAGTTGTGCAAGATTCTAAGTATAGCTGGGTCAATACTCTTATTCAGTAGTGGCTAAGCTAGCCCCTTCCTCTTCCTTCTTCTTTTTTTTTTTTTTTTTGGTTATGACTTCCTAGGTGTATATGACTCCTTTTTCTTTGTCTCTGTACCACTAAGTAGCCTAACATGAAACATTGCTCTGGCTATCTTAATGTTCAACGAATGAAAAGTTATGTGTGTGTATGTGTGTGGGGGAATCTGTCTATCTACTAATGTAGCTAATTTCCATTGTTTAATTATTTTACTTGAGTTGTTTGTGAAAGCTTTCTTATTGTTCTTTTGAAAATTAAAGTATTAATATGTTTTCTTATGAGATCAGTGGGCCCAGTTGCCATGCTTTACCTGCAGTCATTGGAATATTGAACCTAATATTTCAGCTTTCGAACATGATAAGATATACAATCATACAAAACTTAATTGAGAAGTCATCTAGAATTATAAAGGGTAATTTCTAATCCATTAGGGAACTTTTTATTCTTATTAGACAACGGTTCATTAAGTAACATGGAATATCATATGATTTCTTGCTCCATTAGGGAGATTAAAAATTTTCCCTCACACAACTGTTGGAAATAATTGTGTTGCAGCCCACACACTTTTTTGCAGTTTTAGCACAGAACAATTTCCTCTTCTCCCAAACCGAGGTTGGAAGATGGAACATAAATTCAGAAATACTGCACCAAATGGTCTGCAGCCATAACTAAGTAAACGTGTTCAAATTAGTTTCTATAAATATGCATATGGAATTTGAGAGGAGCAGCCTAGGTTTCCAATTGATAACTGTTGATATTTAAACAAAAACACCAACTAATTACAGATGTTTACAGATGTTAATAGGAATCATGACTGAGTTTCAGGTGATGAAAGTTTAAGGCAGGTTCTTTCTTGGAATGAATGGAATACTCACAAGGGAATGGAGGTTCTCAGTCATTTGGGACACACAGAGCCCCTGTACTTGAGACTTTTAGATCCAGGACAGGCTCTTAAACAGATGTTTCAGCTTAGCTGCTTTTGTCGTTCTTCATTTTCTGAAGAAATTATTTATTTTTCTTTTAAGAACTCTGCCGAACCTGAGTATATTTAATATGTATTTCTCTTGCTGATTACTGTGCACATTTGGTTTAGATTTATTTATATTTTGATCTTTTGTTATGCTTTCTTTGTTGATGTCTGGGCTGTTTTCTAAAATAAATAAAACAAGACAGGCATTTAAATATAATTTTCAATGTGTGTAGTAAGAAATATCTAAACAGTCTCTTTGATTTGATATAAAACTCTTTAAGAGAGACCATTTTGTGCAGTTACCGTTGAAAAACATTTTTTTCTTAGAATTATGTACATTCAAGAAACAGCAGTCATTTTTTTTGTCTGTGCCTCAAGGCTGAATTACATGTTTCATAAAATGCATGATGTTGTCAAGTACAGCAGTTTCACATGAAGTGCATCCCTGTCTTGGAATATATGGTGCTTGTCCATATATTCATGCATCTGTCTTTTTGGGTATTCTACTTCCCCCCACCCGAGTAAAATAAAGTTTTACAGGACACCTAAAGGTATTTTTAAGGGAATCAAAATAGAATTGCCATGATTGTATTATTATATTTGAAGTTTATTAGTATTCTGTTTTTGCTGAATAGGGGACTTTGTTGACTTTAAAGACAGTATACTGAACAGCCAAAGTGTAGTTTCCAAATATGGATTCTATATTATCTTCACGACTGAAAAAAAAGTTCCCCATTTAAACACATCAAGAAATACTCCTAAATGCTATTTGTTCTTTCGTATATTGCATAGTACAGAGAAAATCCAAGCATTTCATCTCAGTTTAAACAACTGGTCTGTATAGAGGACCTTCTGCAAGACTTTTAGACTGTATTACTGATTTACCTCAGATAATAACCCCTGATATAATTGTTTGGACTCAAATCTAAGCTAGATGAAGCCTAATTAGTAAAATGGATGGGAGAGTGCTTGAGAATACCTGGGCTGAAAACTGGAAAGTTTTTTCAGCCCAGGTTTTCAACTGAAAAGTCATACAAGCAGAAACCGTATTCTATACGGTTTCCATGGAAAGCACATGGACAAGTCCATGAAGTCAGTAGGAGACACGCTTGACTCAAAGAGAACTTTATCTTTATTGAGATGTTTGTAGGGTTAGATATGAAAATAGTATCAGATATAACTTTAACTTTCAATTTTTTGTTGTATCATTAGTAAATGAAAATGCATTGATTTCTTCAAAGTTATGTTTTGTTGTTTCCATGTTTATAAATGCCCTTTTTTGATTTTCAGTGATGTGCTTCTACAGTTACAGTTTGACATCAGTAACCCCGTAATTTTGCTTGCAGGATGTTTGATGTTGGGGGCCAGAGGTCTGAGAGAAAAAAATGGATCCATTGCTTTGAAGGAGTTACAGCCATTATCTTCTGTGTTGCTCTTAGTGCCTATGACTTAGTTCTGGCTGAAGATGAAGAAATGGTAAGGATGCAGTCATAATAAATGAAGCTATCATACATCAAGTCAAATCACTAATCCCTTAAGCTTAGTATTTTCTACACTTATTTGACAGTTACTCATTAGTCTATTGTGCAGAATTTTGTACTAGCTCTTCCTGTGTCACCTAGAGATTCAGTTGTCTGCATGCAAGACAGGTACTGTATCTGACCTATTCATTTGTCAAATGCCTAGCCTGTTCAACTCCGAACTTACTGCATGAGTGGTTTCTCAACTTTAAAAAGTAAACAAAAGTAAAATGAAGATACTTTATATAAAAGCACAACAGTTGTCTAAAGGACAATGTAACATATTGCAACATATCTGCCACCCCCATTAAAATGTGCACTTCTGAAACATTTTAATGCAAGGCCTCAGGAAAACAAGTTTTTAGAGGCAGCATAAGGGTGAGGATCACTTGGATCTCCAGAAGGGTGTTGTTCCAAAAGGCAGGTGTGATGACAGAGAAGGACAATTTTCTGGGTCTTGCTAGATGATTTTGTTTAATTGATGAGACACAAAGCAAACTGACTCTGTTGAAATGAACAGGATAACTAGACACAATCGGAGACATTATAGTTGTCTCTAGGTGCTAGACCAGTACCATGTAATGTATATAGATGATAACCATCACCTTGAATTGCACCCAGAAGCTAACTGGCAAGCAGAGCAGCTCATGTAGCAGGGCTGTAATATGGTTATATTGATATTATTTATTATTGCTTGCTTCATTCTGTTCCAGCTCTAATATCCATGTGTCTTCAAGGGCTGTACCATGTAGAGCAATTCCCCTGTGCTGTTCACAGTACTAGGTTTCATTTTGTGTATTATAACATCATAAAACAGCAGTGTGTAATTCATCTTTATGGTACTGGTTGAAGAGTGCACAGAGTTTTAAAACTGCATGTACTGTACATGAAATATAGGAAACTATTAACTGTCTCTTGAGTATTTGCTAATTTGTTCAGTTTATGTGATGACTTTCTACTTATGTGAGTATCCAAGGCAGCTAACAAGAATTAAAATAAAGAAAATATATTTTTTTAAAAAAATAAATAATTAAAATAACCCTTTTCACATTTTGTTAATATAAAAAAAATAACAACAAAAAGATTGCAAAAAAGATAAAACAAACAGAAGGACAAAAAGTAAAAGGACAAAAACATCTGGAACATATAGAAAACAAGTTATGTCTTAATGCAAGCATTATATCTTGAACATGCAGAGTAAGACTGCTCAGCCTTTCGTTTCACCAAAAGAGAGAACCAGTATATAAGCAAACCACATGCATCAGTCCATGCTTGTAAATCCAGGTTGGCATTGTAGGTCCATGATAAAAAAAAAGTAATATTATTTACTCTGCCCCGCCCTTCCTAAAGCCATCCTCCTTTACGTAATAATGTTTACATTTTAAAACCATATTTCGTCTTCCCCAAATCGTCAATATCGAACTTAAACCATAATGAAATGATAGTGGATGAAGCCTCTACCATATGCTGAAGTATGCTTTCAGCACAATGAAGTTGACATCAGTCACTGAAACATTTTCTGAGGTGTTCAATAAATATAAGGAAAAGGTCTTTTGTTAACTTAATCTAAACATTACAAAAACAATATTCTTGCAGTAAGTTCATTTTTCAGCTGAGAATGTTCTCTGTCTTGACAGAATCGGATGCATGAAAGTATGAAGCTGTTTGATAGTATCTGTAACAATAAGTGGTTCACAGATACTTCCATCATTCTTTTCCTCAACAAGAAGGATCTTTTTGAAGAGAAGATCATCCACAGTGCTTTGACTATCTGCTTCCCAGAGTACACAGGTAAACATTTCCTTTTTTTAACCTTTCAAATTTGCTCTATTATCTCCATGTCTTACAATGAGTTAATGATAGACTTAATTTAGGTTAAGAATAAACCTGATACAATCCTTTAGTTGCATTACAATGAATGCCTCCTTAGGTCAACTCCTACACCCTATAATGATGGTTGGGTTCACTGAAGAACTGTTTTAAAAACCCAGTATGTTATCTGTTCTACAGATAATCCTCAGTTAACAATGATAATTACAACTGGAATTTCTAGCACTAATCAATGCAGTCATAAAGTGCAATATCATGTGACCATATTGTTTAGTGATGGCAATCATGGCATGAACGTGGTGGGGCTGGGGGTAGCTGCTACCGTGTGGAGGTGGCGGGGAAAACAATTCATAAAGCAACTTGCAACCTTCCCTGTTGGCTTCCTTGTTGACTTTGCTTGTGGGAAACTGGCAGGGAAAGTGGCAAATGGTGATCACCTGACTTCAGGATGCTGCCACTGTTATAAGTGTGAGCCATTTGCCAAGCAATCATGTGACCACAGAGGAGCTGGCATGGCCAGAACTTCAGGGACTGGTCATAAGTATCAGTCATAACTTTGAATAATTGCTGAATGAATGGTTGCTAAATGAGAATTACCTGCATTCCCTAATCATCCATAATACCAGTTAGTAAGCAAACCATTTAGGGGGAAAAATATAAACCCAGAAGAGGAACCTCTGCTGCTGTTCCTTCCGTTCTCCAAACATGCTGTAAATGAAAAACTTTCACCTTCTTTCTGTACTTTCACTTTGAAAATGAGCCAAATTTATTTAAAATACTTAACTTCTCCGCTATTTCAATTCCTTTGGATTCTTTTGTGAATTTTCAAGACTTTTTAAAAAGTTGCTTGTTTTCTTTCATGTTCCCATCAATATTAGAAATAGTTTTTACTATTTGAAATACAGCAGGATATTACAATTTACTATGTATTTTCCACAGTATACTGAACATTCCAATGTATTTTTGGGATCTTAAACACATAATGTTCCCACATACAGCTCTGCCTTTTACCTACATGATATTTCTTTTCAAGTATATTTTATCCCTTGAAACACTACGAAACTTGATTGAGGCAGCTGTATTTATATTTATAATCTTTGAGAATAATACTGCAGAAAAAATTCTTGGCTAGAGAGATGTTCAAAGTACACTTCAGACAAATCCGAAGTCCCCAGAGCCTCATGCAATTAATGATAAAGAGGACAATAGCAGCAAAGTTTATATATTGCTGAAAACTTCAATCCAGAAACAAGGGTATGCGTCCAATAATGTTGAGGATTCATCGATATTTTGCCATATGGTCCAACAGCCAAGCTGCTACATGCAGCTAAAGAAATATTTTGTGGAATAATTCCTCTAGATCAGGGGTAGAGAACCTTGGCTCTTTTATGACTTGTGGACTTCAATACCCAGAATTCCTGAACCAGCCATGCTGACTCAGAAATTCTGGGAGTTGAAGTCCACGAGTCATAAAAGAGTCACAGCTCCTTACCCCTGCTCGAGATCATTTCATGCAAATTGCATCAGAGATGGAAGAAAACTGGGAATGGGAGGAGGAAGTTGATGGGGAGAAGACAGTGAGCAAACATGTTTCCACAAACCAGTTCAGAATGACAGTGCATTGACCTCAGCCAATCAAAACCAATCCAAGTAGCAACACTGTTCATCAATAGTAGTCAAGAAGTTGTTAATTATACTTGCAAATGCACATGCTTTCAATTGCAAATAATCTTTATGTTATATTGTGATAGTGAGAAATATAAGGAATTTCTAATGAATTCATTCTGGGTGAGTAATTAAAAAAACATTACTTGAAAGGGTAGCTATGGAGACTATCTGCGGAATCTACTCTCAGTACAGGAGGTATTATAATTGTGAAACTTCCTCCAAAATTTCCAAGTGCAAAAGAAAACAGCAACTGTGAATCTAAAAAGAAATTTTGCAGAAGGAGGCCAATTATTTTGCAATGGTTGTAAGAACTTCAAGTTTGTACAGTCTTTATATATGTGTATAAGATTATGTGTTCCACAATTTAAGTAAACACTAATACTAACCCAGCAAAATTCTGTATCGCCTTCAAAATGGTATTGGGAGAAAAAATATTCAGCTGAAGTGCAGTTGCTAAAGCACAAGAACCCAATGGAAGGAATGTATCAATCTAAGCATGAATAAATTGCCATCAAATGAAAGCAGAATAATCATTTGCCATCTGCAGATTTATAATGCACAGGAACATATAAATGTGAGAAATGGGGCATTAACAAGTTATTGAACTGTTTACCTGTACATTTTGATTAGAATACCTGGAGAGGGGAAGTATATTGTATATTTATTTTTGTTTATTAAGAAAATTTGTATGGCTAGCCAATTAACTCATGGTAACTCTGAGTGGCTTACAGAAATAAAACCCCAAATACAAAGCACTAAATAAACTCATCCCCCACTAGTGGCAACAATCCTTCCAAAATTCAGTGCCCTTCAGTATTTTATTTATTTTTTATTTTAATTCCATTTATATCCCCCCATTTATATCTTTAATACCCTTAATCCTCACCCATACATGACATTTAGCCATCATGCTTGTAGATTATAGCTCAAACACACTTGGCAAGGAACAATTTCAGGAAAGACTGTTTCTGCCTAAGAACAAAATTGCATAATACTCCAACTTCCTTTCTGTTAGCATGTGCATTTTCGGTCATAAAACATCCTATTCACTTTTGGTATTTTCCTTCAGATCTTTTTACTTATTTATTGCAGATGCCTCAATGTCACCGACTTAAACTGGCTTTTGAATGGTATCCTCTCTTAATCAATTTCAGTGCATTTAAAAACAGCACTTATCAATCATACTATTACTCTACTACTAATCTACTAGACTACTTGGACATTCGGAATATCAAAAGCAGGAATAGGCATTAAAATTGCTTGAAGATATATTAGTAACATCAGATATACTGATGATACCACTTTGGGGTCCTGGCATTAAGGAAGACTTAAGGAATCCTTTGCTGAAAATGAAGATCAGGCATACAAAAACTGGTTTGATAGTCAATATTAAAAGAACTATGGTTATGTCAACTTTTAACAGCAACCAAACTCAAAGAGGGAGTGAAAGATGTAGTGAAAGTAATAATAGACTCTGTTTTGTTTTACTCCAAAACCCATAAGATTAGAGATTGTAATAATGAAATAAATATGTGTCTGCTTCTTGGGAGAAAGCCTATGAGAAAAATAGATTTAAAAAGTACAGAGACACCACAGTACCAGCAAAGGCATATGTTGTCAAAGCCATGGTCTCTCCAGTTGTAACACATGGCTGTGAAAACCAACTCATCAGAAAGGCGGAATGAAGAAAAATTAATGCATTTTAACTATTGTGCTGAAAAACAATCCATATAATAGCTATATAGGGAATTTGTAGCAAATTATCTCTCTCTTGAAGCCACTTCCTTTTATGCAGAGAGATTGTGTGTTAACTACAGATCTGATTGATTGGATCATTTTAAGTTTAGTTTCCTTGATGGGACTCAGCCTTGTTGCTCAGAATTTCACAGAAAGGAGCCGGCAAAATGCCATCTTCGTCCTCTCCCCTCCCCTTCCTTTCCCTTCACCCTTTCCCTCTTCCCCCATCCCTCCCACAATTTAGTTTTGTTCCACCCTTACCTAGTTGCTAACTCAATATCTGGCAGAGGAGGAAAACACAGCCTTTTCCGGAGTGTCTTGCTAAGCTTTTCATAGCAACTCTTACATTTGCTGGCTGTTTAACCTGATATTGTTTATGTGGATGGAGGATGGTTCTTTTTTAAGCTAATGTACTGCTTCTTTAAAGGATCCAAGCTAAAAACTGAGTCAATGCACCTAGTTTTGGCATAATAATCTTTCTAATCATGGTTCTTTCTCTCCGACCTTCTCAGGGGCCAACCGATATGATGAAGCTGCAGGCTATATTCAGAACAAGTTTGAGGAGTTGAACAAGAGAAAGGACACCAAGGAGATCTACACCCACTTCACTTGTGCCACTGATACCAAGAATGTGCAGTTTGTCTTTGATGCTGTCACTGATGTCATCATCAAAAACAACCTGAAGGACTGTGGGCTCTTTTAGCTCTTCAGATGGCATCTACTGAGGAAAATAGAAAGGTGAGGCGTTATTAGAATAATGAGATCGTTTAAGGCTACTTGTGGTGAATAATCACACTTGCGAACTTTAAAATAAAGGTGTCTATGCCAGTTTCCTGAAAGCAAAACTGGAAGCACTTATCTGAAGTGTTTTATTTGAGTAAACATACAAGTCTAATTGTATGCAGGGGGGTAATATTTTCCATTTCCCAAGATGAGGTAGAACCACTGTCATTGATGTTCACTGAATATAAACATATGCAGTAAAGATCATGGTTTTCTGGATATAAGATGGGTTTCTATATCTGACAAAGCCCACTGTCAAAATCTAGATCTTATCTGGGTAGTGGTTACGTTAATTTGGAATTGTCCAAACTAATACGAACCACAAAGCCTTACTAAAGGACCCATGATTGGTGGGTTAAGTATTCAAGGTTCCAGATTAACTTCAGAGACTAAATAAGTATATATTTATTTTATTTATTTATTTTAATTCCATTTATATCCCGCCCTTCTCCGAAGACTCAGGGCGGCTTACAAGCTTAGCAGTAGCCTTCATTCTATGTATATGCCTGCTTGTTAGGGCTTTCACACACACACCCCCAAGCGGCATTATTACAAAGTCAGCTTATTGCCCCCAACAATCTGGGTCCTCATTTTACCTACCTCGGAAGGATGGAAGGCTGAGTCAACCTTGAGCCTGGTGGGATGCAAACCTGCACTAATTGCAGACAGCTGGTGTTACTTAAGGAGGCATTAGCCCACTGCAGGGCAGAGTGAATGCTGTACTGGATTGAACACTGGTGTGTTTGTGTGTACCGTTTATCATACATATAACCCATTCTCTTGCTTACACAAGTAGTATATAACAGACCACTTATTTTGAATGCTCTTAGGAACATGCAAAACACTACATTTTAGGAACCAAGTATTCCAGGAGAAAAGAAGTCCTCCAAACCAAGCTGATCTAGCTATTCCAGGAAGATTTTTTAGAAGTTTCCAAGTGTAGTTCAATCACTTTGCTTTTTGGAAAACCTATTTTTAGGAGAATGTTGAGCCTGTCATAGAACAACTGGATTGTCTTAGTCCAAATCAAAATAGAACTTTCTGGAGTCCCCAGAATTTATTGTTTCCAAATACAGAGTTTTGTAACTCTGTAAATGTGCATATTAACTTCCTTTTGCTCTTCCCACTGCAGGATACTTGAACTGCTCCATATGAGGAAGAGGCTGGTGTTGATGAAGGGAGGACTGCATCATTTAACAACTTCTGCTTCTTAAGTTTTGTTCCATTCCTTTAAATATTCCTAATGATGAGACTTTGGCAATTCTTCCTGTCCAAAGGACAGGGCCCATTGTTTCCCCTGCTCTGTGCTGTCTAGTTGCCTCCTGCAGGCTGTGTGTCTTCTCCCTATGCCCACAAAGCCTTACTAAAGTACCAATGATTGGTGACTTGCCATAGTTGTAACATTTCCATATATGCCCCCTTTCCCCCCCCCCCTCTTTCTTTAACTGAAACCCAGATGGTAGCAAGTCTCAAAGGGCTTTGGATACGTTTGCCATGCTCTTTACCTTCTTTTTTAAGATACAAAGTGGGATTTGGGAGTGGTTTTTTTCCCCTTTTCTTTATTTTTGTCCAAGCAACTTTCTGTCTGGCCCTGCCAAAGCAATCTACAGTTCATTTGTTTTTTTTTGTTTTGTTTTTTTTACCTTCCATCAAGAGGAGCTCTTGCCATGGAGCAAGTTTTTCAGCTCCTACCTCTGTAATTTGCACAGACCAGCAAAAAAATAATAATAATAACATTCCTTAAGAGTAAATTTGTGCAGGAAAAGCTGGTCTATTGTTTTATAAGAAACCCTTTTTAAAAAAAAATCATATTTAAAATGTCCAGTAGTAAACGGTTGAGTTGCCCAGTATGAGCTCATCTTCTCTAGTAAATTTGTGCCTTGAGGGTGTCTGTTATGTTTACATCTGTTCCTTAGTTTGCTTCAACGTGCATTGTGTTTAGAATAGAATACGGTGGGTTCCTTCCCCTGTTTCCCAGCCCTTCTCTCCCTTTTTTGCTGTGGACCAGGCCAAGCTTTTTATGATGGGGCAGTGCCCATGCATTAAAACATGTTTCTTCCTGGACACAGAATTAGGTTCCTAAGGGCTAAGATTCCACTAAGCAATGTCAAATTTCCATTCCTTTGTGCCCCACTCCCAGGGCCCGAGGGTGCACCTGAGGTTGCTTGTAATGTCAGGTCTATTTTCATGTCTTTTCTTAGCTCTAACTGTAGTGTCAGCTGAAGAAATGCTGCTGTATGTAAGCGGTCCTGCCTGCTGTGCAGTTGATGGGCACTGGGCCATTAGTAACCGTCAGACGCAGCCTAGCTTTTATCACGTTTTACCAAATTGTTCACATGGTTTGAAATAATAAAAAGTAGAAAGAAAGTCTTTCTTTGAACTGTGTTGCTTTTCTTCCATCGTTCTTAAATTATGTTTGAGCACAGTGTTTCATGGTGGGTTTTAATGATTGGATGATTTTCCTTGGCTCATGGTACAAGTTTGTTAGCTTCTCCTAGACTTTTAAAAACAAAAACAAAACTGGAGATGTTTTTGACTATAACTGCGAGATCATTGGATATTGTGATTGAGGTACATCTTTAAAAAAACAAAACACTACATTGCACATGCTCACACTATAAAGTAGAAATATTCCTGTTTTGGAAACATGCTATCATTTACTCCATATGTTCGGTCTTTCTAAAGAGTTTTGTGGCCTTGGATGAGTGCTTTGTTTTTTTCTGAAGTATGTAAACTTCAGCAGAATCCCCATAAGGCTGAAAGGGAAAATATAAGTTATGAATAATAAATACAGAAAAAGGGAAATGTGTTATAATCTTCAAATATAGTCTTTCCTTAAATACGTACATATGACATATTTCAATATTTCAGTTCCAATATCTCAGGGGCTGCCACAAAGAAGACGGGGTCAGCCTATTCTCCAAAGCGTCTGAAGGCAGGACAAGAAGCAACGGATAGAAATTAACCAAGGAGAGAAGCAACCTAGAACTAAGGAGAAATTTCCTGACAGTTAGAACAAGTAATCAGTGGAACGAGTGACCTCCAGAAGTTGGGGTTGCTGTAACCCTGGAGATTTTTAAGAACAGATTGGACAGCCATTTGTCTGAAATAGTATAGAGTTGACCTCCAAGGTCTTTCCAACTCTGTTATTATATAGTATATGTTATTCTTTTGGCTTATAATCTAGACCAGGGGTCAGCAACCTGAAACAGTGAAAGAGCCACTCGGAACCGGTTCCCTCACAAAAGGAAAAACTGGGAGCCGCAAAAAATGTGTGCGCATACACGTACATACGCACATGCGCAGAACAGGATTTGACTGAAGAGTGGAGGCAAGGCGAGATATGCACCTACCCTGCATATTTGAATTGATTGGTTGAACTTTTTTAGTCCCACTTTTTTTTTTTGGACTGCACATGGCAGAGGACTGGGAGCCGCAGGAGACGGCTAAAAGAGCTGCATGCGGCTCCGGAGCCACGGGTTGCAGACCTGTGATCTAGATGAAAAGAGCCATGTTGTAAGGAAATACTGAAGAAAGTACAGGAACCTCTGGTCTTCCTACATGTTCCAGTGAAGTATTGGCCCTTGAAGATCTGTGAGGCCATCTAGCATGTTGGCTGCCTCTCCTTGCTTGGACTAGTGGGAGGCATTAAGACAAATGTCCTTACCTATTGTCACAAAAGTTAAACCTTTCTTGTTTTCAAGAAAAGCATTCAGCCAGAGACTTTAACCTGAAAATACCAAAAATCAGTAGTAAAGCAATGTGCCAGGATTGTTTTTACTGCATCTTTATGGAAATGTCCACAATGCGTACATAGTTTGGTAACAGGTAAAGGAAGACTTTAGAAAAAAGATATAACACATATAAGCCATATATAACACTTGTAGCTTGGTCCTAGTTGTTCGTACATATTTTTCATAATGTTCACAATGTAAACAGTCATTTTTACTTGTTTTCTGCATTCAATTTGCACTACGTAATAGAGGACCTATTACAGTACGGCAAAAAGAAAATTAGGACCACAGATGAGTTTGCTGGTAGCAAATAATATCAGGTGACTTGATTAATATCTTCCAAGATGAAGTTTACCCAAAGGGTCAAATTCATGATTAACAAGTGGAAGTTATCGTAAATCTTAGAACTTGTAGGAGGAGAAGAGTGACCCATTACCGTGGACCCCAAAAAGCCACACTCCACCCCCCTCCTTGGTTGCATGGTATGTGTTGGGGATGACCATCACCAGATTTGAGCAGGCTTCTATTTGATCTTCATCAGGCAGCCTTGTGACTCGCAAGTCTGGTCTCATTACTGCCCCTTTCTGTTGTGAACACATTGACAAGCTTGTCTGTAGAAGCTCCCAAGTGTGCAAAACTAGAAGAAAAATGTTATTTGCAGAATAACTGTTACAATTACACTTTGTGCAAATGTCATAATTATTCCAACAGCAGGGCTATCCTTTGCTGTCCAAAATATAATGCATAGTTTTGATAATAGCCATGTTTTCCCATCATTCAGAGAAAGTGGTGTCGTTAACGAAAAATCAAGAGTGAACAAGGAAAAAGACATTAACAGAATTAGCCAGTATCAGCAAGCAGGTTCATAATTGAGGCAAGGCCACACATGCTAACAGCCTTAGAGGCACAGCTGTGGCTCAGATACTGGAAGAAAGAATTTGCTGGCCTGTTTTTCCTGCTGAAAGTGAAAGTAATGAAGAAATGTCAAAATGTAAGCATACCACAACTGGGGAACATTTAGTAGCAGATTTTTCTAACTTTTTTTTTTTAAAAAAAAAAGGCTGGTAAGCTAAACATGACTCGTGTAGCCCAGCTCCTAGGATGGAACAACTATTTTCTTGAGTCTGGATAATTATTCCAGACAATACCAGTTTGCAGGAAAAATAACTGCAATGTAGGAATTATTGCCCTTTTACTTAGCTGAATTGGCAGTGCTGATTTTAATCAAGATGATGTAGGAGGTGATCAGGCTGAACCTGAGGGAGGGGTCAGATGCTGTCGTCAGTGATGTGTCCCTGTGCACCCACAAGAAATCTTAAGCCCAGCCCACCTTGAATTTGTTGCTTAACTCCCACTAATTTCCCTTGACCGTTAGTAGTTCAGATTCCTGTAGAGAGCTTAAGCTTGCAATTAATCTTTATATTCATTTGAACTGCCTGAATCTCCTGATTTCCCCGGCACTTGACAGATGAACAGGAATGTCTGTAGAAAGAGTTTATTACATAAGAGGACTGAGGTCCTTCAGTATCTGGCTTCATGTGTTGTATTCTTTCAGTCACACCACCTTCTGTGAACATCAGAGGAGGTCAGCTGGAACGAGGCATTTAATTCATACAATGACTTGCGGAAGACCACAAGCAGACCTAGAAGTCATACATTTCTGTGGAAACATTCTGGACAAGCTACAAACCCTCTTGACTGCAAGCCCTCAGTACCAATAATCCCTCAGTGCCAATAATTTATTTTACTCTAATCACAAGGGTCTATAATTTTTCATTGCAGTTTTAATAATTCCCCACTGACTCAAGATATCACCACTGAAATTCAGTGGGAAATTGCTAATTTTCATTGACATGAGTTTCCTTGTTCTCTTTTTAAACATGAGATGCCCAAGCTGGATACTTGTCATCTAACTACTGTATTTTGAATTTAAAATAGGAACAGGCTTTCCAGGTTAGAAAAAACCACTCACTAAATTACTGCTGCATGAAGAGAATAATATCTGGGATATATATTTCCAAGAACTGGGAAATTTATCTTTTTTGTTTCTCCCAAATAAACTGGAAGAGCCCTTATTGCAACTTGCCCTTAGACTATATCTGATAAGGCTCAGTTTGGATATCTTTAAGGTTCCCCATTAGCCTATATATGTAATTTGTTACAAACCTGGATTGAACATTGGCTTCAATTCCCCCTCACTTTTTTTTTAACTCCCAAACCTCCTACTTGCTGAAGGGTTCTTGTTTTGCAGAAATTTTGTATAACTTTAATTGGGGTGTGTGTGTGTGTGTGTGTGTGTGTATAAGTCCTCCTTGCCTCGCCTTTCCTATCCACCCGTCTGATTCTGCCTGGCCAGAACCAACCAAGTTAGAAAAAACGAACACTTGCAATCAGAAGAGGCCACAGTCCTTCAGGTTTTCCTTGATAATGATGTCAGTGACAGCATCAAAGACAAACTTGACGTTTTCTGTGTCAGTGGCACAGGTCATATGTGAGTAGATTTCCTTCACATCCTTTCTCATATTCAGTTCCAGGAACTGGAGTTTGATATAGGCACCTGCATCTTCATACGTATTGGGCCCTGCAGAGAGATGGGCGGTAATAAAGGAATAGCTTCACCTATAGAGTAACACAAGCCCTCTTAGCTCAGAATATTATTCATTTGTCCAGAATGAAACAAAGCTTCACATTAAGGACATGATTCCAATCTGTACTAAGCAGAATAATTGAACACTGCAATTGTTAATAGCAGTTTGACATTCATTGTTCAATGTTCAGCTGCATTGTACTAAGCTTCCCTTCCAAGGAATACCCTTGATCATCAAGTCTTCCCTGTTTTACTGAATGTCACCCACCTACATCACTTCAATCAATCAGAATAGAGTTGGAAGGGACCTGGGAGCAATGGTGGGATTCAGCCAGTTCACACCAGTTCAGCAGAACTGGTAGCTAATTTTTTGTTGCCCAGGCCCAGAATGGACTTCTGGAAGCGGCATCCACACCGAGAACCAGTTGTTCACATATTTGAATCCCACCACTGCCTTGGAGGTCTTCTAGTCCAACCCCTTGCTCTAGCAGAAGATCCTATACCATTTCAGAAAATGGCTGTCCAGTCTTTCCTTAAAAACCTCCAGTGATGAAGCACCCACAACGTTTGAAGGCAAGCTGTTCCACTGGTTAATTGTTCTCATTGTTAGGAAGTTTCTCCTTTATTCCAGGTTGCTTCTCTCCTTGATTAGTTTCCATCCATTGTTTCTTGTCTTGCCTTCTGGTGCTTTGAAAAATAGATTGATCCCTTCTTCATTGTGGCAGCCCCTCCAATACTGGAATACTGCTATCATGTCACCCCTAGTCCTTCTTTTCTCTAGACTTGCCATCCCAGTTCCTGCATCCATATGTTTTTGTCTCCAGGCCTTTAATCATCTTAGTTGCTCTTCTTTGCACTTTTTCCCAAAGTCTCAACATCTTTTTTGACCAAAACTGGATGCAGTATTCCAGGTGTGGCCTTACTAAGGATTTATAAAGCAGTACTAATACTTCATGTGATTTTGAATCTGTGCCTCTGTTTATATAAGCAAGGATTATATCCGCTTTTTTGGTGGCTCTTGCCTGCTGCAAGTGATGGTCCATCAGGACTCCAAGGTCCCTCTCACAGTTACTGTTTTTGAGCCAGGTTTTGCCTAATCTGTACTTGTACCTTTGGTTTTTCCTGCCTAGGTGTAAAACCTTGCTTTTGTCCATATTACATTTCATGTTGGATAGGGCCCATTGTTCAAATCTGTCAAGATCTTTTTGTATCCTGAGCTTGTCTTCTGGGTTGTTGGCTATTCCTGCCAGCTTAGTGTTATCTGAAAATTTGATGAGTTTCCCTTATATTCCCTCATCTAAGTCATTTATGAAGTTATTGAAGAGTACTGGGCCTAAGACAGAACCTTGTGGTACCCCACTGCTTACTTCCCTCCATGTAAGATATAGTACCATTAAGGACTACTCATGGAATATGGTTTATCAGCCAGTTACAAATCCATCTGGTTGTGATGCTGTCTATCCCACATTTTTCTAGGTTACCAAGAAATAGGCTGTGGTCTACTTTGTTGAATGCCTTACTGAAATCTAAGTATAATATGCCCACAGCATTTTGCTGGTCTACTATATTTATTTATTTATTTATTTATTTATTTATTTATTTATTTATTTATTTATTTATTTATTTATTTATTTATATTTAATTTATTTATTTATTATCTATCTATCTATCTATCTATCTATCTATCTATCTATCTATCTATTTAATGGGACTTATATGCCGCCCTATATAATTATCTATCTATCTATCTATCTATCTATCTATCTATCTATCTATCTATCTATCTATCTATCTATCAATCTATCTATTTAATGGGACTTATATGCCGCCCTATCTCCCAAAGGACTCAGGGCGGCTAACAACAATAAAATACAAGTAAAATACAAATATTAAAATTAAAATTAAACTATATCTATAGCCCCAACTACAACCAATAAAACCTTAAAACCATATTAAAAAACCCCTTATCATCAGTCCAGGTCGGCGTGTTGGAAAAGAAATGTCACAACGAAAGGACCGGAGGTCTGGGGCCATCCAGAGCTCCAGGGGAAGCTGATTCCACAGGGCAGGTGCCCCCACAGAGAAGGCCCTCCCCCTGGGGGTCGCCAGCCGACAATGTCTGGCCGACGGCACCCTGAGGAGGCCCTCTCTGTGTGAGCGCACAGGGCGATGGGAAGTCGTTCCTGGGAACAGACGGTCCTGCAGGTATCCCAGGCCTAAGCCATGTAGGGCTTTAAAGGTAAGAACCAGCACCTTAAATCTCACCCGGAGGGCAACCGGTAACCAATGCAGCTCACGCAGGAGGGGTGTAATATGGGAGTATTGGGATGCTCCCATCACAACCCACGCAGCCGCATTCTGCACCAGCTGAAGTCTACGGGTGGTCTTCAAGGGCAGCCCCATGTAGAGAGCATTGCAGTAATCAACATGGGAGGTAACGAGCGCATGAGTGACCGTACATAAAGCATCTCCGTCCAGATAGGGGCGCAACTGGCGCACTAATTTAGTCACTTTGTGAAAGAATGAAATAACATTGGTTTGGCATGATCTGTTTTTAACAAACCCATGCTGGCTTCTAGTTATAATCAGTATCTTCCCAGGTATTGATGCTGGGCTGATTGGTCTGTAGTTTCCTGGGTCTGTTCCCCCCCCTTTTTTTGAAGATGGGAACAACATTAGCCCTTTTCCAATCCTCCGTTAGTTCCCTGATGCGCCAGGACTTTTTAAAGATATGGTACAATGGTTCTGAGATAACATCTGCCAGCTTCTTCAGAACTCTGGAATGTAAACTGTCAGATCCCGGTGATTTATATTTATGAAGATCAGTTCTCTTACCATTTTCTTTTATTTTAATTTTTATGTCTAGCCTGTCTTTTACAGTTATGTTTTTGATAGGGTTTTTTTTGCATGAAGATTGATGCAAAGAATGGGTTAAGCAGCTCTACTGCCTGTTACTTCCTTGCCCTCTTCTCTCTTTAGTGGACCAACTGTTTACTTGACTTTTTTCTTGTTATTTAAATGTTGAAACTTTATTTCTGAATGCTTGGAGAGCAGGCATTCTGGAACTGTGACTGTCCTGACTAAACATATGGGGCTTTGTTGCCCTTTCAGTCATTGAAAAGTCTCCCAACACAGTTTACTAAAGAGAAACTTTTTGAGAAGTTTTGTTGGTGAATTGCCCAACACTCTCTTACCAACTTTGCACTTCGCATTACATTATATTTTCTTCCAGTATTGGAACAACTGAGAAGAAAAGCATCTCTGCAACAATAACATGGGTGCCTGTTCTCAAAGGTAGTTAAATTTGCAGTGTAAAGCCACCACAAGTACCGCACGCACAGACGTATTCCTTGAAGAAACAGCGGATAATAACAAATTCTGGCTTACGTGGCAGAAAAGTATGCCTTATTTCACAGGGGACTGATGCCCTCTAGTGTTTATTTTTCAAAACAAATGTCTTGTAATAAAGTAACGTTCTCTTCATGATCATGTGGACGAAGCAATGGAAATAGAAGATAACTTGCTTTTCCCATCCAAAGTTGTTGTGTGGTAGTAAGACCAAGAAATCAAATGCAAAGATTTTCATTACTTGTACCTTTGGATGACATGAACAAAATTAACCACCTGTAGTTTATATGGTTGCCAAATTTCAGTTACATCCATCCCAGCAAGTACAACTTTGTATAGAAAGTCAACAAAATAACAAGGGTAGGTGTAAATAGGGAATGGGTTCTATAAATTCTCACTGATTTAGGCCCAGTATAATGCTGACCATATAAAAGAATAACAGAAGGGACCTTGGAGGCCTTCTTGGAGTACATTAAGAGTAGCTATTTTCTCCTCCACAGGGGGAACTTGTGCAGACAAAGATGGAAGAATAAGACCATGGTTGATAATATTAAAGTTCATTTTTATTGCTGATTTCTTTCCTGGTAGTGGAACACGATAACTTCCTGTCTGCTTTGATCTAAATGAGCCTTCCCTAAACTGGTATCAGCCAGATGTGTTGTACTACAACTTCCATCAGTCCCTGCCAGCAGAGCTGTGGCTCTGCAAACCAATGGAAATTATGATCCAGACATCTGAAGAAGATTAGTTCAGCTGGGCAGATCTAAGCATCTGCTACTTTCTCTTTGGAATCTTAATCATTTTATAGACTGCATCCATTCTTTAGGCACTTGGGTTTTAGCCTGCTGACCTATATACTATTTTTTATTATTTTCCGGGCTACCTGGTATGACGTTTGTATGTTCCTACATCACTGTACAATTGACTGTAGTACTCTACTTTCAAATAGATCCACACAAACATGCATGCTGATGACGAACTCACCTTCATAATCGGGGAAGCACATGCTGAGGTGGGCCTTCTTGATCTTTTCCACGAAAACATCTTTCTTATTGAGAAAAAGAACAATGGAAGTGATGGCAAAGTATCGGTGATTGCAAATGCTGTTGAAGAGGTGCAAGCTCTCATGCATGCGATTCTGAAACAAGAAACAGACGCCCAGGGCCCTTTTTGTTCTTTTTATTCTGTTCAGCTACATTTCAGTAGCTAAAGATGTGCACACAAGACAAACAACTCTTCCCCAAAACTGTTATCAGGAACAGACATTTTATTCTGGGGTGAATCTGACAAAACTTTCCTAAATTAAAGATAATTTCCTTGCTGCTTGTGGTGGGATTCCTAAGGGAGTAGAAAAACAAATGAATTGTGTCTCTCTGTGTGTGTGTGTCTGCCACAATAGCAGAGTTATGTATAGCCTCACCCTCCTCCATTATCTACAACTCACAGAATGGTATGAAACTTGTCAAACGTACCTTCAGGTTACAGCAATCTCCCTTTCAGAATAGAAAACTGCCCCTTTTCAATCTTGGTTGAAAAAATATGTAATATCTTTCCTTTGCTATAATCAGAAGATTTGGAAGATAACTTTGGATGCTCCTTACCACTTCGTCATCTTCCACCAGGACCATATCAAAGGCGCTGAGAGCAGCAATGAAGATGATGCAGGTGACCCCTTCAAAGCAATGGATCCACTTCTTGCGTTCTGAGCGCTGGCCTCCAACATCAAACATCCTGCCAGGAAGTTGAGGAATTGGGGTGATCAAGAATTTAAAAAGAAATTTTTTAATTTCATATTTTTATTTCATTCACAATACAAAATTACACAAATACACAATTAAGTCCTGACTTAATGATCGGTTATTTAGCAATTGTTCAAAGTTATAATGGACTCCACCCCTCTCCAAAGCTCCTTATGACCCAGTTCTTGAGTTCCAATGGTCACACACACACACACACACACACACACACACACACAGAGAGAGAGAGAGAGAGAGAGAGAGAGAGAGAGATGACTGCATTTTGGGCATTTGGCAACCTGCTCACCTTTATTGATGGTTGCAGTCATGTGACCTCTATGGCTTTTTCCCCCAGTTTGCTCTCAATCTTTTTTGCCAGTTTCTGGCAAAAAACCCACCCATAGAAATGAGCGTATTTGCTTAACAACTGTGGCATTTGCTTTATGACCACAGTGGCATTCATGTTATGACCGTAGCATTAATATAATGACCTCCCCAAAAATTTTAAATCGGGTCAGTCATGTAGGTGCCTTAAAATGGAAATCACCAGGCTCCATTACAGTCATAAGTTGAGGAGTACATGTAACTATTTTGAATATTTGAAATAGAATAGCCTTACATAATAGAAACCTTAATTTCTCAAGTTTTTTTTTAAATCAGTTTAGAGTTCAAAGCTATACATACCCAAGTATCCATATTAAGGAAAATATTTCACAGACTTATTCTGGAAACATCTTCAGAGTTATGTTAGGAAGAATGCACACAAAAGTGCATTTCCTTTCTTGCACTGATGTTTTAAAGGCAAATTTGCATCTAGCACAGAAACAGTCTGAGACAGACAATATTGGCAGAAGAGACCAAACAGAAATGGACAGAACCAGAATTGTGACTTGTTAATACTTTACTGCACTTCTCATGATAAAGTGGCTCTCCCACTTCAGAGCTATTTCTGCTATCCAGGAAGGAATTACATCAGAATGCTTAAAGTTTATCTTTTCAGAGAGGAAGCAAAATTATCTGTCTGGCAGGATTTAAAGCTCCAGGGGCAACAATAGTTTTGCAGAGAAAATAAATCCTATCATTTAATTAAGAAAATCAGGCAGGCTCCCTCAAGGACAGATGTGAAAAAGCAAGTGGTCTGAAGGAACTATAGAAAACTAATTAAGAAAGGATTTGAAGGGATAATAGGTAAAGGGGGCTGAAAAATGATGAGAGAATAAAGATGTGGGGCAGAGTAAGCAATAATTTGAAAAGCCGGCCCAGGATATAAAAAGTATTTCGAGTGTATCAGTCATACTTCTAAAACTAAGCTAACTGTAGGAGGATACTGTATTATAGGAACACCAAAAAAATAAATAAATTCACAGGCGTATGGAATCTATCCTGATATTTATATTTAATCCAAAAATAAATGCAGGTTAATACCCAGTGTTTCTCAACCTTGACAACTTTAAGATGGGTGGACTTCAACTCCCAGAATTCCTATGCTGGGAGTTGAAGTCCACCATCTTAAAGTTGCCAAGGCTGAGAAACACTGGGTTAATTTCATTTAGTCAATCCCATTACATGTCTACCTGATGGAGAAGTGGCTGAAGATGCTAGGACTCTCCTTACATAAGGAGTCATGGGGTTTTCAGGCACTTCCTGGGGCAAAAGCTCCCTGAAATGGTGACTTTTATCCCAGTCATTGAGCTGGTATGCTTCCAGAACCACTAGTGGGTTAAGCACATGGTGAGCCCAGGAAGATGAAGTAGAATCAAGGGAAAAAGGAACCAACTCTCATATAGAATCTAGAGGCAGCAGATATTCATGTAGGCAGGAAGGAAGTGATCAAGTAATGGGGATGTTGGAAAGTTGGGAACTGTGGACGAAGACTGACTGGGCTGAAGAATCTTTAAGTGGCAAGGCATTTTTTCATTGGAACAACTTTGCATACTGTCAATTCTGACAGATTTTAACAAACCTGCAAGTTCTTTGGCTACCCCTTTTCACAGTAATTCAAGTGTATTTTCCTTTCAGCTACAGCCTGGGAAGAACTGCAAAATTGCAAAAGTATCTTTCTTTTAAAAATAACATCTTAAAATAGAAATCTGTATCTTATCAATTTAATTGAAATAGAAAAATATGGAGACATAAGCTGCACATATGGGGAGAAAAGGGTCATTAGGAAAAGCTCCATCAAGGTGTACTTACAAGAAAAGAAGGGCTATTGAAGAAAATAATAAAATGCCTTTAAAAATCTCTTTATGCAGATGAAAATTTGGTTATTCCAACCATGCATCAGTAGGGGGCAGTGCATCCTCACAAAAATAAAAAGAGTGGCTTTATTAAACTGCTAATCTTTCATACTCCTGGATAAGTGCATATAAAGTATTTCAAACAAAGCAGATATGATCAGTTTTCCATCCTCCTCCTCCTCGTCGTTTTCTGTTCATTAGCTGTTCTAGATTATTGGATTACTTCTAGTCTTCAATGTTTATTTCGGTTTTCAAGGCTCAGTGTGAAAGATAAATGTATATGATCTGAATTTCAGATACTATGCCAGTGGTGGCGAACCTATGGCACATGTGCCAGAGGCAGCACTCAGAGCCCTCTCTGTGGGCATGCACACCATCACCCCAGCCCTGCCTCCCCCTGCGCCCCCTCCTCATCAGTAATTCCCCGGAGGCGAGTCACCCCAGGCATGACCCACGCGGAGCAGTGCAGCCAAGGATGTGGCAGCCAGGCAGCGGGGACAAGACTCTGCCCTCACACCCCGTCACATGCAGATGTTTCTGCAGGGCGCAGGTGGAGGGCGTGACCACCATGGCGCTGCTGGGCCACCTGGGCGATCTGCGGCGGGCCATGGAGGTGGTGGGTGGCTTTTCCGGGGAGGGCAGGGGTGGTGATTTTGGGGCACTCGGTCTCTAAAAGGTTCGCCATCACTGTACTATGCTCTGAGAAGTTACATTCATTCCAGTTTTTAAATTGTTACTTCTCCCCCCCTTTATGTTAAAGGTGGAAATTTGTGTTCCACCTTTTCTTCTGGAATTCAAGGAGATCTTAACCCCAACAACAATGTTGGGTGCTCTGCATATCAACCATTTCTCTTTATTGTAGAAGCCTTTAGCAAAGACTTTCTTGCATCCTAACATCACAAAACAGAATTTCTGATTCATCTCATACACCATTAGAAATGGTAACCAGGAGAGATTTTACACCTCCTAACCAGCCATGACACATACAAACCTAATCACATATAATCCATATGCACTTAGCCTTTATCTTCTTCTCCAGTGAACAATTTTGAACATTCAAAACCTTAAAACCTATTTTCTGACCTATTGAAAGTAAGGCCATTAGACTCAGATGATGATCTGCTTGTTGGGGGATCACTACTTATAGGACATACGATACCTGAAGTGGAGATCCTTGAAGGAAAACTGGGTTTCAATGATCCCAGTGGTCTTAACTCTGGAGCGGAGAACATCCTGCTCTGTGGGAACATATCCAGGAGTTACCAGCCGTGCCAAGGCATTCAGGTAACTGCAAACATAGAAATATAGTTCCATAATGTAATTAATACAGAAGAATCCTGGATCTTTCAACTTCAGTTCTTTAAGGTATTAGTCAAGCTGTGGAATTTTGAAATATCTGGCCCCCTTTTTTCTTGAAGAAAAGTGGGGTCTGAGAGAAACAGAGTTTGGAGGTAGAATATTCAGGCAGGGTTACCCTTGGCAAGGAGGCCAGAGAATCCCAGAGAGCATTTCTTTTCCCCTCACACCCACTCAGAGAAGTGATCCAGCTAAGGTCCCCTCTAAGTCTTAGAGCAGACATGTCAAACACAAGGCCCGGGGGCCGGATCTGGCCCGCGAAGTGGTTTCATGTGGCCCGTGAAGCCATCCTGGAAACAGTGAGGGAACAGCCCCCATTGCCTTGGCCCTAGCCCAGAGACCCTCCTTCTGCCAGACACCCTCAGATCTGTCCCACTCCTGCCCGGGCCCCCATAGGCACCCTTGATGCGAACGATGTAGAGCTGGCCACGCCCACCCAGTAGGCCATATGCACTCTAGCCCACTCAGAGAAGTGATCCAGCTAAGGTCCCCTCTAAGTCTTAGAGCAGACATGTCAAACACAAGGCCCGGGGGCCGGATCTGGCCCGCGAAGTGGTTTCATGTGGCCCGTGAAGCCATCCTGGAAACAGTGAGGGAACAGCCCCCATTGCCTTGGCCCTAGCCCAGAGACCCTCCTTCTGCCAGACACCCTCAGATCTGTCCTGCCCGGGCCCCCATAGGCACCCTTGATGCGAACGATGTAGAGCTGGCCACGCCCACCCAGTAGGCCATATGCACTCTAGCCACGCCCACTCAGTAGGCCATGCCCACCCAGGCCATACCCACCCGGCCCCCTGAGGGCAACCACAATGCTGATGCAACCCTCAATGAAATTGAGTTTGACACCCCAGACTTAGAGGAATTCCTAGAAGGAAGTGGATGGTACACATTGCCTACTGCAATGGTTGAAAGTCACCACTTTGGTCATAAAACCACTCTTCTCTGACTCTATATGCCATTGCATCTGCCTGGAGTATGGGAACAATCTTTCTCTTTCCATCTGAGGCAGAAATATGGGAATTCAGCTGGTTAGGAAAGGGCCCAAACTAGCATCAGGCCTGTATTAAATGCCTCTATCTGTCTCTGCCATTATAACTAAGCCATGCTGGGAATCATCCTGCACACTCGTAACAATCTCCAAATCCAAGCCATGCTCTCCATTTCAAAGTTTCTAAGTGAAGATTTCTTACTAGCCAGCCGAGTCATTCAGCTGGAACTCTGAGGCTCTATCGAAGCAGGCCTGGATGCCCGTATCTTTCCAGAGTCGCTCAATGATGTCAGACATCTCCTTAGGCATGGTGCCTTCTTCAATAGTATCTGCTAAGTGCAGCAACCTGCGGGAATCATCCTACAATTGAGACAATAGATAGATAGATAGATAGATAGATAGATAGATAGATAGATAGATAGATAGATAGATAGATAGATAGATAGATAGATAGATAACATTTATTGTCTTTATTTACTGTGGGCACATTGGCACACATTAAAATAAAATTTTGTTGCTTGCTCTCAAAAGTGTGCACATACATAACACACATTTAAACATGGTATATGTATAAACCTACACCCTTACATTTAAACAACATATAAATATTAATCACTGTCCATCTTGAATATATAACGGAAGGAGGAAGCTTGAGAGTTCACAAGGCTAATGCTGTATGGAGCAAAACTGTGACTGAATCTGGATGTTCTGCTACAGATACCACAAAGCCTCCTCCCAGAAGGTAACAAGGAAAACAGGTCGTGAAGAGGATGTGTAGTGTCCCAGATAATCTGGAATCCTGCTCAAGCAACGCTTACGTGCTATGTCCTGGATGGAAGGGAGGGAATGGCCAATAATCTTTTCTGCCATCCTCACCACTCTCTGCACTGCCTTCCTGTCTGAAGCTCAATCAATGAGACATTCCTGAAGGAGGGAAGGAGGGAGAGTCCTTCACTTTTTCCTTTGCTGAAAAGAATAGTCTGGGCAAAAATGATTACTTTAAGTTTCTCTGACCTGCATCTTTTTTGTTATCTTTGGAATTAATTTCTCTGGAAGTCTGTATAATCCCAATTCTCCAAATCACATTATGTCCTTCACCCATTGTCCAGTGTCCATTTTCTTTTATTTTTTTATCAGCCATTTTTGTCGTGGAAGAGAGTGACAAGATACCAAATTATTTAATTTTAATAATGCTTTTACATTTAATGATTGTTTTATACTTTTATGATGATTATTTTTAATATATTTATTGTGACTAGAGTCACTTCTGGTGAGATGGGCAGCCATATAAGTATGATCAATAAATAAAAGCCCAAAGAACAACCAGATATGAACATAACCATTCCTCAGTGACGAACCTGCCTGGCTGGGTCTCCATACTGGATGTTCAACATGCCCATTGCCCTCACTATGGATAGCATGGACTGCAGGGTGTTGCTGTAGATAATGCAGATGAATTCCAAGCACTCCTCTAAAGAGTAACCATCTTGATGGATAATTCTATGGAAGATAAGAACAGAAAATCAGTCCAGAAGTTCTCAGGAACATTAGATGCTGGCTGGGGAATTCTGGAAGTTGAAGTCCACACATCTGAAATTTGCCAAGGTTGAAAAGCACTGCACTAAGTATATCTGAGGAACTCTGAACAAAATGCAACTGTCTCTTTTTCCTCAGACAAGTTACTTGTTATGGAGAGACCCAGCTTCTCATTCATTTTGCCTTGCATTTATTTATTATTTATTTATTATTTAAATTTATATACCGCCCTATTCCCGTAGGACTCAGGGCGGTTTACAGGGAGAATTAAAATACATAGCGTACAAAAATTAAAAGCAGTTAAAAACTATGATTAAATTACATTCCCAGAAATTAACTAAAACCCAATTCAATTAAATTAGTTAAAACCCCTCAGTCTGGGCCAAACAACTCGAAAAACCAGGTTTTCAAGTCCCGGTGAAAGGAGCAAAGGTTGGGGGCAGTCCTGAGTTCCGTGGGAAGTTGGTTCCATAGGGCTGGTGCGCCCACAGAGAATGCCCTTCCCCTGGGAATAACCCGCCGGCATTCCTTAACCGGCGGTACCCTGAGAAGGCCCTCCCTGTGGGAGCGCACAGGACGATGGGAAGTTGATGCCGGCAGCATGTGTTCCCTTAGATAATTATATAATAATATAATTAATATAATATAATTAATATAATATAATTATTATAGCTACCTCCGGATTTCTTTTTTCTGTTATCAAGGAAGTTTTTGATATTCTCAAGAAAGAATTTTCACCAGATACTTTGAAACCTAATTCACAAATAATGCTAAATCTAAATGTTAGTACATGGGATTTGTTTGCCCTTTCCTTAACAGAACATGCAATACCCTCTTTTGTCCTATATAAACCATGGTTCTTCATTGGGATGGGTTTATATAACACAGTAGACCCCAATCCAGCCAATTGCAAGGTGGCTTTATGTTGTGTATGAATCTCTTAAATTACCTCTTCGACAAATATATTTCTTGATTGCATACCCAATACTTTTTATACATGCACCTAAAAATATAGTATGTGAAAAATAAAGACTTATTTAAATCACGATAAATGATAGATGACTACATGGACACATCATGTACAGGTTTTTTTATAGCACTTATTTTCTAATGTAGCCTATACCACTAGGTGGTATGCCATCTAAGTATTTGTCTATCTTGATCATACTTAGATTTTAAAGAACAAACTCAGTTAAGTGTTGCAACTTACTGGATAGACATAGAATAAATGAGAATAAGGTGGCTGTTGGGATATTGGTACGTTTTTAATTTCCTGAAACACAAAGTATATAGAGAAATATACACAGACCAAGGATAGGTAATGTTTTGGGAAAAACTGACATGTATAGAATTTTGAGATCCTATCATGACTATTCTCACAAAATGGCTACTATTTTCTATCTCTAGCTCATAAAATTTCTCCTTCTCTAAACCCCCACTCCTTGTGCTGCCATCACCTTAAAGATTATTGTGGCTCCCCCCCCCAGATTAGGGGAACAAGTTTCCAAGCAAAGCAGTTACACATCAATCTTACTTTTGAAGGATGCCTATGGTACTTATACAGGCCTCATTTGTATTGCTATAAGTAAAGATCATGCTAGAGGCTGCTTATTTTTTGGAAACCATTTTATTCATTTATAAGTAAAGTAAGTTGGGTAGACTAATTCAACACTTCATATGAGAAAGAATTCTTATAACTAGAATTTGACAATTGCAATGGCAAGGTTGTCTAGGAATTGTTGGAAGAAGACTTACTTCATCTGCTTGACTATGGTGCTTTTCCCCGATTCTCCAGCTCCTGGTGGAACAAAAATTGAAAAGAGACTAAACTGTATTTCTTCCCAGTTCCCAATGCTTTTTTTATGGCACCAAATTCAAATTAACACCAGATCCCATTTGCAGCACCTCCACAGTCATAGATTTGTTCAGAATGCAAAAATTGCTCTTCCCAAAAAAATCCTTGGTGGGCTCTCCTCAATAATTTTTCACTTTGTTTTAAGAACCTGGTGCCCAAGAATAGGGAGAGAAATATCAGTTACCTCCCCAAACCCCCAGGAAATTAAAGAAAGATTAGAAGACTTTGGTTGTGAACAATAATACATTTACACCTTATCAAACATAGAGGCACACAATAGATTAAACAATATCACACAACAATATGAACTTCAAACAAAAGTAGCATGATCTGCTTGTCATATATAGAGATTTGAGTTTAGAACTGGCAGTTGGTTTCTCTCTCTCTCTCTCTCATACACACACAAATATACAGAAACATATATTTGTTCCCTTCTTGAAGTTGCTCTGAAGCTAGTCCCCTTGCTGTAGCATTCCGCATGGTCAAGTACAAATATTAAAAGCACAGTACATATTAAATATACTCTCCCTTCCATGCAGAACACCCGAAATCATCAGCTGAGTCTGCAAATTCTCATGTAGCAACATTCCTAGCCCTCCCACACTGCAGTTTGATCTCTTCTTCCAGGCTGTATCTTTTCTATCCTCGACCCTCTGATCTAGCCTGCATTTGGTTCTTCAAACCACAATCTTTTTCGGTCAGTACTCTGGGTCTTTTCTCTTATTGATGATCCATCATCCACCAGGTTCTCCTACGTTGGCCATAATTGCTGCCTGACACTCCTTTGTGCTTCCAGGTTGTTTCTCCTATCATTTCCGTATGGAGAGGAATCCTTACTAGATATTTTGCTGCAAAAAAGAAAGTAACTGTCTCCTTCCACTTTCTCCAGTTAAGCTCTTTGTTGTTCAACCTTCCCTCCCCTCTTGTGGCAGAGAGAGAGAAAAACACACTCAGTTCTACTTCCAAACTCCCTTTTTTCACTTCTGTTTTTTTGCCATAGTCTTGTGGCTAACTGGATTGAAGCTTTCATTTCTCTCACCCCCCCACACCCCTTTTTGTGCATGTCTTTTACATTCTCCTAACTTACATTTTATTTCTGCATCATTACACTTTAGAAAAACAAGGCCTTTTCATTTAGACATCTTTGAAGTCCTACCTTGTCTCCTGTTTAACCGAAACAGCACCTTATTTTGCTTCTTAATCCCTATGTTCTATTTATTCTGCTCCCATCTTTGGAAACTCTATTCTGATTTTTTTTTAACAGCAGCAGTTTTATACAAATTTCATTATACAGTCAACCATTTTGCAACAGAATGCAATGCTTTTTCAACTACTAAGCAAGCTCAACTTGTCTACATCTGACTTTTAACTCTACTAATTACTCCTAAACTTGAATCACAACCATCATATCACTCATTAATTTTAAATACTACAGTGAGCATTAAACCATTTTGACGTGGTGGTTAAGATTCAGGATTGGAAGTGGAAAGATTCAGATTCAATTTAGTGTATTTATTTTCCTATTTCCCCAGCCAAATGCATCTAACTGGGTGGTTATTACAGACTTATTTCAGCAATGAACAGAATATGATAAGAAATCCATTTGGGAAGAGGGCTTAAATCTAGCATGGACATTTTTTCAGATAAAATATTGTACCCGTGCATTTATACCAGCCTTATGTGAAAATCTTTCCAGCTAATATTCTTCATTGATGTCAGCTTCACATGCTCTTTGACCTAGCACAGTGATTCTCTCTTTCCTACTGGCTCCATGTTTGATCAAATTTTCTTAATTGCTTTTTATTTTCAAACTTTGACAGCTCTGTTAGGAAGTACAATGTGTTAAAGGAAGAAAAAAAGCAAAATAAAAATATTTCATATATGATATTTTTAAGCTTACTGTGTTAGCTTGAACTAAAGGCATACTGGCCTTATGACCTAATTCAAGCCCTTCCTTCCTTCCTTCCTTCCTTCCTTCCTTCCTTCCTTCCTTCCTTCCTTCCTTCCTTCCTTCCTTCCTTCCTTCCTGGCTGCCTCTAAATTCTAAAGAACTTCTCTTTAGGACTTTTCCATATTATATTGCAATAAGTGATCTGTGCAGGATTACCACCACCAAAGGTTTCAGGATAAGATGCTGTAAGTCATCCTTGGTCACCTTTCCAGAAGAAATAATAAGTTAATGAGATCTGGACCGTAGACCAGCTTATCCTCAGTGCTTCATAGAAAGAGAGCAGCTGTAGCTTACAAAGGTATGAAAACATAACAGCTGAGGATGGGAAACAGAGGCATATCTGTTATGCATGTCTCTTATCCTGTACTGTGCAGAAGCCATATACTTATGGCAGGCTGGAATTGCAATCCCAACATCAGAATGGTCTAGTTAAACCAGAGAAAACTGAAAAACAGTTCCCACAGGCCAGTTCTTCCTTTAACTCCCTTAATAATGTGGGAAAAGGAAGTCCATCAGCTGTACTAATTTGTGGGTTGGCTGGTATTGCTAATGAGAATGTCCATCAATATTCTGGAACAAAGTTGCTGAAAAAAATACACCAATGGCTCTCTTGGAGGTTATGGAAATGAGCCAATAGCAGTGTGCACTTCTGTAATATTTAAATGCATCTTTCTCTGACAAAGAACCATTTCACAATGCCCATTGTGTTTCTGGCCTTTCCTTATATTTCAGTTTCAGCAATTGTTTGTATGAATGTGTAACACAGTGCAGTGTTAACTTCTTTAAAAAAAATCTGCTTAATAGTAAATGTAGACCCAAGTTGTTTTAGATATTTCATCCTGCTTTAATCTGGCACACTCCTTTAGTTCTGCTGCCTGGGAATTCTTGGAAATATAATCTGAACACATCTACAGAACATGTGGTTTGGGAAAGCTGAGCTAACTAACCCGGTCAGCTTAGTAAGCCTTGCCAAGAATACAAGAGAAGGTAACCATCCTTACAGTTCTTCAGTCCATCCTTCCCTTCATCCGTGCAAAAGTAGGGTACAGCTTCTATATTTAAAGCAGAGGATCCAGCAGAGCTACATCAGCAAAAGTCTTGAAGCAGCAACGATCCAGGGAGATTTAAATGTATAGCCCCCAAATGACAAAGTAAATCAGCATCAACATGCAACAGGAGCTGGTATGAGATGCCTTAAGCTTCCCTCAGAATAATCTGTGTCTCAGTGGATGCACCTAGAAGAAATTTCTTTAAGTTCCCATTTCTCTAAAATGCAGGTATCTTCCTCTTATGTTTGTCTCATAAGGCCACTCTGCTGGCCTTCTAGAAAGTATAAAAACATGGCTCTGCCATGTTTTAGAATAGAATAGAATAGAATAGAAATATAGGTCTGGAAGGGACCTTTTAGTCCAACCCCCTGCCCATGTTTTTATGGCTTGATATTTTATCCGTACACCACGCAGAGTCCCTCTGTGAGGGAGAGGGGCGATTTTAAAATTGGATAAATAAATACATGGAGATAAATCTTCATAGGACTTGAAGTAAAGCTTTGCCTTCGCACAACGTCCTAATGTTGTTGTCCACTCTGCATATACAGATGATGGGACAGAAGACCTTCTGGGTTATGACTGCTTTGCTTCTGAAGGAAATGCCCACTGCTCTCCTTCAACCCAGGCACGCAAGTGAACGAGACAGTGTAGGAAAGGGGGAGGGAGAACGCCTTGATAAAGCCTGCCACAGTGTGGACAAGGTCACTGTGACTTTCTTTGGAGGAGCTACTTACCAAGAAGCAACAGCTTAACTGTCCTGGCATCCTTCTCGGCATCTTCCTTGAGCTTTTTTTCCAGCTCCCGAGAGTGCTTTTCCTCCACACTCGCACCGGCACCCATAACCGAGTTGTCGTTTTTTGCCTTCAGTCAGTGAAAGGGGACCCCAGGAAAACCTGGGGAGGGGTCTCCAGTGCGTTCCTGTTGGAGCTGCCTTCTTCTCTAGCCCGGCCTTAAGCCAAGACAGATTCTTTCTTGTCTTGCTCTCCTGAGTGCCTTCAGCACCTACTGTTGCTCCTTTCTTGAGCCAATACCAGCCACTCTCTGGCTTAGAGGGATTTTGCCGAACTGGGGATCAGGTGCTCTGAAGCACCCAATGTGGAGCAAGGTCAACTGGAGAAGGGCCACATAGGAGGCTGCCCCAAGATCTTCCCCAGGCTCTAATCATGCGCTCAGTAGCTTAAAGGCATTTCTGAGATAATGCTCCATCAAATCCCTGCACATGCTAAACTCAGCAGTTTCCATTTTTTTCATATACCCTTGACCTGGACAAGCATCTGAAGGAGTAAATATTCCTTCCTCCAAGCTCTTCCTCTTCCTGCCGTACTAATTGCATGGGACAAAGCGCCAAATGGGTCTGCTGAGGATGGTCCGTGTGCTTTGATCTCACTCCAGCAATGGGTAAATTATGATTAATTAATTATGGTTTAAAATATCATATGGCTGACATCCACCACCCCCTCCATGTCAAAAATAATAACACCTCTTGGAGAAAAGATGTGCGGAGCAAGAAACATAGAAAGAGAGGCTGGCTAATAAAGCTACTAATCCTATCATTATCCAATGCCATCACTGTTAATAGTTAATTAGTAGATTTTCAAGTGGTGTGGTGGAATCACCTGTGGAAACAGAGGGGCTCTTTCCAAGGGAAATAAAAAGTCATTCCAGCCTGGAGTTGATTCGGGGGAGCAAACAACTGAGCAAAACCCCTGAGGTCTATATCTGCCATTTCCCAAGGGAAGGCAGAGACACTGGCAAAGTTCTTGCAATACAGGCAATCAGAAACAAAGTATCTACTTGGGCCTATTTGTGCGTGGTTCTGGTTGCTTGTGTCTGACAAATGGGAATCTGACCTAAGCAACGATTATCAAAAGGGGAAGGGGGAGAGATTGTATAACAGGAGATATATTTAAATAAATGCACTATAGAGGCAGGCAGGACCTAGCTCTAAGTTAACTGTATCATGCCAGAAAAAGACTTAAGGGACCGAGTGGCCTGTGCATGTGTGCCTGGGAACTAAGGACACAGAGGGAAGTCTCTTGAGGTGAGCAATCTTATAGCAGAATCCACAATGTAGTAAATAAAGAGGGGATACAGAGTAAACAATTAATTCTCAGTCTACATGGCATTGCTCTTTGAGGATAGAGGGTTGGGAAGTGCTGAAGAGGAAGTTCCATTGAAGTCATACTTCCAACACAAATTAGCTTGTTGCTGTTTGCAAAAGAGGAAAACAAGAGGTGTGTGTGGGGGGGTCTCCAGTGACTATACAGGGAGTCCACCACCAAGTTTGGAAGTGAACCCAAATTCTCTGATCCAAATCCAGTTCTTTCGTTCTCTAGCTCCCAGATAAAACCATGAGATCATTTTTCTAAACTTTTAAAAGCTGGATTTTATAAACAAAAGAAGAATTTGGTGGTATAGGAGCAGCAACCGAATTACTTTTGGTGGGGGACATCATCGGGGTCTACATGTTCAGAGAAAATATTATTTTTATAGCAAATATGAAGATGAATACCAACAGAATTGGATGGCTGGGAAATGAGGGTTAAATATTGGAATGCCTGAGAGATTTGCAGACTTTGGAAATGTATAGTAAATAAAGCAGAAATAGTCAAGTTGGCTGCTGCTGATA
This sequence comes from Vipera ursinii, assembly GCF_947247035.1. Lineage (NCBI taxonomy): Eukaryota > Metazoa > Chordata > Lepidosauria > Squamata > Viperidae > Vipera > Vipera ursinii. The sequence continues at coordinate 71,336,123 of NC_139513.1, forward strand.
GGAATCAGAATATGTATGCTAAAGTTTCCACTTATTTCTATGAAAGCCAAATTCAAGTGATGTGCAGTGATGGTCTGTTGCTTTTCTGTTGCACTGTGGACTTTCCAGGAGCATTTATTTGCCCACTGGGGGAAACACTGGTACTGAAGAAGGAACATGAGATGTTCCTGCTTTTCTTTCATTCAAGGTTTGCACAACCGATAGAAGAGTGTATTTGCAGCTCAGGATTGAATTCCAGAGTCCTTGGTGCTCTCTGAGCTTGGATGTCTCATTACCTAAGTGGGTAACATCATCAGTTACATCAGCACCAAGGACCCCAGGATTTTCACTATGATAGTCTAGTGCAGTGTTCTCAACCTTGGCCACTTAAAGATGTGTGGACTTCAATTCTCAGAACATCCCAGCAAGCATAGCTGGGAGCTGAGTCCACATATCTTCAAATGGCCAAAGTGGGGAAACACGGGTCAATTAGTTCTAAAATTCCAAGATGTCCTTCTGATTAGAAGGAGCTCCTGGAAAATCAGTTTGCATCACCTTAATCAGTAAGGAAAGTTAACTTTTTTTTAAAGTGTTGCTTACAAAACGTAAGGATAAAGATAGGCATTTAGTTATTTAATTTGTTTGCTACTGATCTCACCACTGTTCTTTATTTTTGAGCAAAGATAATGGAAGATGTGATCTGAAGATGAAGGATGTTGGCATCTCCCCTTTGCCACAATGTCAAACTGCAGATCACAGAAGCCCTGGACATCTACAGAGGCAATGGGCCTTTTGAAAGGATCTGTCTGTCCCAGGTGCCTAATGGATTCAGGAGTCTAGAGGACACTTGGGAATTTTTTTTTCTGGCAATTTGGCTCTGTCTAGAACTTGGCGAGGATGCTGAATGAGATTAGTTCAACAAGGCCTCTGCCCCATTACTGGTCCCAAGCCATTCCTTACTTCACTGAGGAGGTGAGGGGAATTAAGTAACTGAAAATATACTTATAGCAACCATGATGGATCACCAAAAGTAGCCATGATGGAGTACTGGAAACTGCTCATATATTGTAGTGGGAAGAGGAAATGGCCTTGAGGGACAGTAGGAAGAGACACTACTATGTTAACAGTCAGATAAAAGGGACCTCAGTCTGGGTCAGAATTATAACCTGAAAAAACATCTCATAAAAGACCCTCTGAGGTCTCATAAAGATAAAGGTAGAGAGGGAAGGAAGAAGCATAATCAGACTTGCAATATTCTGTTACTATATCTTTATAATATAGTATTATGGGCCAGCACGACTTCAGTATCCTAGTCTGGTCTACTTTTAAGGGCTGACACATGTGAGCCTACATACTGATAACAGAAGTGTACAAGCACTACTTTTTTGTGCTTATTTTATCTGCATACTGTCCAGAGGTATCCAAACCCCTTTAGAGAAAATTTGGCAGAGCAAACAGCTTTCTTTGTGGATAAAGGTGTTCATATCATTCTGGGATGGATGCTATTTAACATCTGTATGGACAGGAAACTGATGGGAAGCTTAATAGCATCTGTCAGTTTGAGGTGAGGTTTCATCAATTTTCTGACAACGTTTTGATATATATTTCTACCAAGGCAAGCAAGATGCCTTGGAGTCTGGAAGTTTTTAGAGACTGAATGGGGTAAAACAAGCTTTGATTAAATTCTAGGAAGGAGTTTTTATTGGTCCCTGAATATCTGGGCACTCTATCAATATCAATATTTATGGGTTGTTTGTGCTCTGGAGTTGGTTTGTAATTTGGGGGATCATTTTAGACTTGTGGGTTCTTCTTTAAAAAAATGGTGGAAACCATGGCAGCTTCAGCTGGTACACAAATTACAGTACAACTTTATATAGACCAGAACATGAAAGTAATACCCCACTTTAATAATGGTTGGATTATCACAATGCATTTTGCCTAGAGGATTCAGAAGCTGCAAATGGTCCAGAATGCTGTTACTGGTGTTTGGACAACTTGCCATTGCAGCATAACGTTTATTCTAGGCTCACTGCTCTGATTTCTATAATGCTTCCAGGCTCGATTCATTATCACCTTTAAAGCCTTATAAGACTCAGCACTAGACTACAGACACCACCATGCCCTTGGCCCAAATTGCTTTGGCATACTCATCTTGGATCTATAGGGTTATCATTACTTTTAATAATTTTGTTAGTATTCTGCTTGATTTAGTTTTGCTTTGTTGTTCACTGTCCGGTAGCACAACTGATTGGAGCACTTTATAAATGTGATAAACGAATAAAATACATTTGGCTGGGTTTCTGTTCTGACTATAAACGTTCTCATTTATGGTGACTCTCAAAAGACTTCCCACAGATATTTCATCTTAAAATAAATCCTTTCATCAACAGTGCAAATAGATAGAAGCCTGGAGCCTGTACAAAAAACTGTCAGACTTAACTTTCAGCCTGGCCTTCTACCTAGTAGCAGTTCCAAGTTTGCCATGAACTTTCACCAGCCGATAGAACTTGTGAAGCTGGCTCTTCCTCAGCATCTCAAGAAACAAGGACCATTCAAGCCCTGTAAGCATTTCAGAGCAATATGCCTCCTTATCTCATTTTTCCCCCATGACCACCTGCCCCAGGAAGCCATTTCAGCAACAAAAGACTAGTAGGTACACAAAATCCCTGTCAAGCTTCACAACTGCGCACTAGTAGGAAAAAGGCTGTGACAGCCTTCGGGGGGTTGGCAAACCTGTCCCTGATGGTCCACCCAATTCCCCAACTTAGCCAGTGGCAGGAAAGGACAGGAAATGAGTCCATGACCCTGGTTTCTTCTTCCCCGTGTGTTTGCTTAACCAGCTGTTTCAGCACACCCTAGAGAGGCAGGAGCTCGTGTTCTCTCCTTTTATTATGAACAAGACCTATTTGTCTCTAGGCCTCAGGGCACGGAGGGCCAGGCCCAGGCCTAGGGAACCCAACATTTGTCCTTCCCAGATTGATCATCAACCAGAAGCAGCATAAAATCACCTACTGGTTGCTCCATTAAAAAAAAAAGAAAGGGGAGGGGGTAACTTGTTGCTCCATAAATGTAAAACAAGCTCTGGTTGGGTGACTTTATGGTCAACAGCTATATACACATCAGTAGAATTTCTGCACAAATAGCCTTGAAACAAGAAATGGAGTTTCAGAGCAGTCTATGTTTTCACCCACTGAAATGCAGGTGTTGGGCTTAACATCTAATACAATGAGTCTGTGGACTGTGGAGTTTATTGCACAAGTGTCAACTTTAGCTTCTCAGTATCCCTTTGATATCTCCTTTAATGAAACCTGAACCGGTTTCTTGCTTTCAAATCAAAATCTGAAATCCACAACTTAATGGGCTTCGTTATATTATTTCTGCTTCTGATGGAGATCTATCCTGGGGATTTTAAAATAATGAACTGTATAAACCTTGTGAGTCCAGAAATTTCCAGTCATGATTTTTGTGGCCATATTTATAGATGGCGTGGAACTGCTCGGATGTGTTATTTGAGGTGTGACCGTTCTTGGCATAGTGTGCACAGTTCTGTGTGCTACTTCTCAAAAAAGACATGAGAAAAGGACGCTGTCGAGCTGAAAAAGGAGAAAAGGCCCACATGATCAGGTGAAGAAATGGGAATGGTGTTATCTTTGGAGCTTGTGAGTTGAGAAACTGGGCTACTGAAAAGCAGGATACAGGTTTGTAAAGTTACCCAAGATGTCAAAAAGCAGCTAGATAGGGTTGTTGTTGTGTGTTTTTTTTTACTTTCTCATAAAACCCTAGGAGAAGCTGAAATAATGTGAAATGCAGGTAGATAAACCAAAAAAGAAAACTCCCAAACTAATGACAAAATGCATTTTTTTTCACGATGGATAATGGTCCCCAATTTGGGTTGCTTAAGAAACAAAGATTAGAGAATGCAATAACGGAATAGGTATCACCACTTCAAATAGCAATTGTGGGCTCCTATGTTTGGGGGCTTCCCTATACTAATACAAAGTGTCTCCTTGGACGACATGATAATGAAAGTTTTGCTAGTTTCCTGATATGTTGCTTTCAGAAGGGGACCAAGACTTCCTTTCTCTCCAGAAAAAGTATGTGATATGATAAGTTATAATCTGACACAGCTGTAATGGGAAGTTGGTGCAGCCAATCCAATCTCTTTATTAGAGTGTGCAAAATTTGGTCTTTGAGTCACAAAAATTTACTGGGGAGTTTTTCAAATACAACAGCAAGAGGTAGAAAGATTAAAACATGTGAGCGAGCATGTGTGATGGTAGCTGGGTGAAAACCAACACTGTTGTACATTCTCTACGAGTAACAGAGTCTAGTTTTCAGTAACAAGCATATATTCTTATCACTGTATAACACGGGTGTCAAACTGGATCGTGTCACATGATGTATCGTGAGTTTTTTTCCCTTTTGCAGAGCTGGGGTGGGCGTGGCCTGCGCATGACGCATCTGACCCACGGGCCACCAGTTTGACACCCCTGCTGTACAAGCTTATCCTGGAGGGACAGGCTATAGAAGCGCTTGCAATCCTAATTTGGGCCAGTGAGACAAAAGAGCACTCAGTTGAAGATGGGAGTGAAGATGAAGGAGTCTGGAGTTTCCAAAAACAAAGCCAGTGTTTATTAGCTTGTTCTGTCCACAGGAATCTCACATTACAAGCGCAATGTGGCTTTCTGCCTGACTTCATCATGGGGAGCTACTGCTCAGATGCCCCGTATCTCAGGTTTATTTTTTTTTTATTTACAGTTATTTACAAGAGAAAGTATACTCACATCACTGACTGGCAGAGGAAGGGGGCCTGCGTTTAGGAGGGAGGTGAATGAAGAAGGTCCTGTTCTTCCAAGCATGAAAGGTGAACACCTTTTGTTAACAGCAGGTGGGTATACAGCTGGGGGGGGGGAGAGGCAGAATCACATAAACTGCAGATTTCTGCAGTTTTCAGCACTGCTGTGAATACACTTCCTTGCTGTGCAGACAGAAGCAGAAACAATATAGTTTCCATCACCCTAACTTACTCCAGCTATACAATTAGGGTAATGTGATACACAATAAGCTCTGTGCAAGATACTTTCTATACCTACTATGCACAGTAATGGTAGTCCCTGTAGCTTTGTGTAATTAGCTTCATATTAACAAGATCCATAGCCATAGGAAAGCATTTGTCTTCCTTGCATCAGTGCACAGATTATTCCAATCAGAAAGTCAGGATATGCAGAATGCTGCAGCTCTGCAAGTAGATGCCATGTGGCTTACTTTTAATTTCATTTCCCTATGGAGTTAGGGGAAGATAAAAATCATGCCTATATCGATGAGACTTGGATTCATAGACCCAAGAGCACCAAACTGTTTTCCATGGGGGGAAGACATTGAAGACAGACTACAGCTAGGGGAAAAATGAGCTCAGTGGGAAGACATTCAAGAGCGGAAATGAAGATATAACCTAAATTTGGCACATTCACCTTTTCAACCAGGAACCCTCTCCCTCTTTGAATGTGCTTATTTGATGATGAGAAACATGTGACCTGTTCACGCTCATGTTCCATGTTTAATTACAACTAGTCCTCAACTTATAACAATTGAGACCATAATATCTGTTGCTAAGCAAGGCAGTTATTAAGTGGGTCATGCCCCATTTTATGAGCTTGTTGGGCATGGTTAAGTGATCACTGCAATTCTCAAGTGAATCATGTGGCTAAGTGAATCCATTGATGTTGCTTGTCAGAAGGCTGAGCAGTTGTAAATGGCGATTGCATGATCCTGGGTCACTGCAACTGTTCTGAATACATGTTGGTTGCAGCCGTGGGGATGCTGTCATGGTCATAAGCGCAAGGACCAATCATAAAGTCACTTTTTTCAGTGCCATTGTAATTGTGAAGAGTCACTAAATGAATAGTTGTAAGTCGAGGACTACCTGTATTATAATTTAAAGGTAGACTGAGAATCTAGCAAAGTTGGCTTCATTTCTGAAGATGAGAGAACAGTAAGGTTGTGGAGAGACAATGATTCCATGCAGTTGAATGCTTATTAATCTTTAGCCTGTTTTTCATAAACTCACATTACAATTGAAAGACAAACAGATCTCCCTGAATCTCCCCCTTCATGCTCTCGCCATCCTGTCTTTTTCTTACATTGGCCATGTGACCTGCTCAGTAATGTTGATGCTATAGAATTCTTCTGTGACTATTAGAACACCTTCGGTCAGATTGTTACACTTGTCCTTGGTTTATATTGCTTTGCTCGATGGGATATCATATTGAAGCTTTGGACTCCTTACAGGCAATCTGACATGAATACATTATAGAACTTAAGTTGGGAAACCAAGGCACCGATTCCTCCATGGGTTACTAAAACAGAAACCAGATATCCTGATGGCCATGCACCAATGCTTTATCCTCTCTCCTTCTTCAATGGCCATGCTGTCTTTGGTCTTGGAAATGCCTGATGCATGCACTACAGGAGAGTAGCTTTGGTTCATATGTACATTACATCTCCCTGGCATAACTCATTTGGATACGGCCCTTGTGTCCATCAATGGTAAACTGCTCAACCAAACCAGCTGCCTCTGCCCGGAGTGGCCAAATCCCATTCATCCTGGGAAGGCACTCCAGTTGAAGCACTGTCAAATCAGAAAGTCCTTTTTGAACACCTAGTGGAATTGGCTTATTTTCAGTAGCAGGAAGAGCACCGCATGGGTCATATATAGATATCCTTGATGGAGCACTTCCTTCTTCCTCAAATAGCTCGGGCTCCCTAAGAGCTGCAGTCTCCATAGCAAGTTTCCCTGGAGGGCGTCCCTTCAATATGTGCTTTGAGTCAGAGAGATGTCTAGAAGAGGAAGAAAGTGCTTTGTAGGTGTGGCAGGGGCTTATATACACCTCTGGGTGTGTAGTAGTAAGGGGAGTAGGACTGGGAGAATGTTTGGTGCCTGACAGCTGTCTTAAAAAAAACAACACCACCAAAAAGGAATTGTTTCAGTGATAGTAACCGCAATATCCCAATTTTGCTGAGGATGGGCCAGCCTTAAAAGTCATTGCCACACTGTTCTGGATCCATAGAGTATTGTGCCCAATTGTGCTAAGACCATAATGGAGAAAGAGAGCTAAGGAAACAGTAACTTTGCCATTGGACAACCTTGAGCCTCTCCTTCCCTGACTGGGGTCAGCTATCCGCACTTGAGAGGCAAAGGGAAGAGTTGCTTTGGCTCTGTTCTCTACCCTTCAAGATGTCAATTCTTTTACAGTACCACAGATAAATGTGAGAAGGAAGAGCCAGCTGCCATGGGGAATGCCTCCAAGCTCTTTGCCACCTCGCACCCAGGCAAGACCCATGGATTATGTACAACCTACAAATAAATACTGTCTTGATAGGGAACAGTGTGTGGTGGTGTGAGATTTCTCATATATATATATGAGAAATATATATATATATGAAAATGGGGAATTATAGAACTGTCATCACATAGTCCCTTTCAGCTGCCACTCTCATGTGTGCTGATCCATCTCTGGTTGGTGATTCCGGCGGTTTCGTGGCTTCTTCTGGTCATGCAACTCTTTGGCTTTGAGACCAGCCAAAATCTCCTTGTGATTGGAGGCCACATGCCGCCAATATCCCTGGCAATACTGATTGATGAGTCCCATCTCGGGCTGCGTGAGCAGCTGGACAAGATCATGGTACTGAGAGCTGAAGGTGCCTGGCAGGCCAGCTCTCATAGCTGCTGCAGAGGGGACGGGGGCTTCTGACTGGAAGAGCACAGCATGGACAGTCTCACTGCTCAGTACATGCAGCTGCACTTTGGCTATGGTGTGCTTGAAGTTGTTCTCTGTGGCTGTGCAGGAATACAAACCCCCATCTGAGAGCTGCAGGGACCGCAACAACAACCCTTGATCTGTCCTCAGTACCCGTCCTTCAGTGCGGAGCTGTGGAAAGAGAAACAGCAGAAAAAATGGTTAGTAGAGGTGAATCAGCCAAGCTTGGAGATATTAGAAAACAATGGTAGGAAAGGAAGTAGCCATAGGTCACAATCAACCTTAGTTGTCTTCTTGGATCCCTTTAGGGCTTGGAGCCTTCTTGTTTCACAATTCACATTATATTTCCTCTTACAACAATTAAAGTTTTTTTTAAAAAAGAAAACCTCTACTGCAGACCTAATGAGTAATCAATCATTACCAACTGCCCACTTCCTATTCTTCTTGCTCAGGATGAAATGAGAGCACAGGCAGGGCTTGAGAAAAACCTGTATTTGTGCTCGAGAAATCATGTGGGTTGGGAGGGGATTCAGAAAGATCAGCTTTAGCTGACATAGGTTGAAAAGACTTTCAGAGCATACTCCGGCATCCTTCAATCTGTCACTCTCCATATTGACCTCAACTCCATCCTCTCCAACCAGCCATGCCCAATGGCTATGCAGTCTGGGATGAAATGAAATGAAATGAACTTTTATTGTTAAAGTACAACTACTGTATGTGTACATTGAGATTAGCTGTGCCTCCCTTTGTGCTCCTACCCCCAATACACAGTGGCAACAAACCCTCCATCTTACTACACCATGTGAACCAACTACACCACACACCGGCCTCCCAAGTCAATTCTGCATAAGTTCACAGAGATTATGTCCCATTCAAAAGCCTAACAGCCCATGGATAAAAGCTGTTTTTCAGCCTGTTGGTACGGCTGGCTATACTCCTATATCTCCTACCCGATGGTAGGAGAGTAAAGAGATACCGTCCAGGGTGTGAGTCATCCCTGAGAATTTTCCTCACTCTTCCAAGTCAGCGAGCCCTGGCGATGTCATCCAGTGGTGTCAGGGGACAGCCCACAATGTCTTGTGCTGTACTCACCACCCTCTGTAATACTTTCCTATCCGCGGCTGTCAGACCAGCATACCAAACCACAATACCATACTCTCTATAGTAGACTGGTAAAAGAGGGTCATTAGCCGTTGTTCTACCCTGTTCTTCCACAAGACCCTGAGAAAGTGAAGCCTCTGTTGGGCCTTTCTAGCCACCTGGGTTGTATTAACTTTCCAGGTCAGATCTTCACAGAGGTAGACTCCCAGAAATTGAAAGGAGGAAACTCTCTCCACACAGTCCTCCCCGATGTAAAGTGGGGCAGGTTCCTCCTTTTTTCTCCGGAAGTCTAGCACCATCTCTTTCATCTTGCCGATGTTCAGGTGCAAGTTGTTGTTACTACACCATATGGATAGTTTTTGTACCTCCACCCTGTATGCTGTCTCATCCCCACCTGTAATAAGACCCACCACAGTCGTATCATCTGCGAACTTAATTATCGCAGTGGATGGGTCAGATGATACACAGTCATATGTGTATAAAGACTACAGGTAGGGGCTAAGCATGCAGCCCTGTGGCGAGCCGGTGCAAAGCTTCAGGGGAGTGGACAAAGCAGACCCGACCCTCACTGTTTGTAACCGGTCCCTAAGAAAGTCTTGAATCCAATTGCAGAATGGCGGGGGAGAATTTCAAGTCAGTCAGCTTTAGCCCAACCCACATGGAAAGTTCTAGCTGAACAAGATCAACGGCAGCTGTGCTCTTTGCTTGTGAGATATGGAAGTGTCCTGGATGGTTGCCTGCCAGCTTGTGTGATAACTGTGTGTGCCTTTTAGTATCTAGAGCATGGGTAAAAATACTCTGATGTCAGTGAAGAGGTTGAAAGCAGGCTGAAGGGAAAGAATGAAAGAGCTATTTCAAGCTAAAAGAGGAGGGGTACCACTCCCCCCCCCCGCAAACCCTCAACTGGGATGCAGACTCCTCCTTCCCTACCATATGTTTAAACATCTCCACCCCCTTTCCCTGACTACTTTCCAAAGATGGTCTTTTCTCCCTTGCCTGTCTGTTCACCTCTTTCCTTCGGTCACTGTTGTCTCTCTGGAGGAGCCATTTGATGGTGGCTTGAGGGGAGCGAGGCTGGCATTCAAGAAAGGCTGTGCTTCCCTCCACTCCATATTGAACAGCCTCCACTGAGTTCTTGCTGGCTGGAAGTGGGAGAAGGAAGAATTAATAAGATGGTAAGATTACAAAGGGAGACACGACATCTTTGAAGCACAATCATTCTAGACTAATCAAAGGCTATCTACCCAAAAGAAGTGACCACATTTATTATCAGACATCCTTTTCAGGTGAATCTCATAACCCACACAACACACAGATTTTCAGGGAATATCACTGGGCTTTGTGTGATCTGCTTCAGAAAATCACACCATGGTTCTGGGGATATACTGCTAAGCTTGTAAGCCGCCCTGAGTCTTCGGAGAAGGGCGGGATATAAATGGAATTAAAATAAATAAATAAAAAATAAATATATGTCTATGCATGTGTACATATGCATAGGACATGAAAACCCATGCCATTATTGAACACTGTTTGCAACCTTTGAATTCTCCTGCTGAAAAAGCTGGTACCTCATGTAAAATTTAACACTTTCCTGAAGATGAACAGGAATGGTTCCTCTTTGCAACTATTGTCCAATAATTGATATATCACTTTGTGGAATCCTTGGTGCTGCTCTATGAGCTTGTTTGCTTGCAGACATTTCATTACCCAGTTAGTGTGAATGCTGCTGATGTTACCTAGTTAGGTAATGAAATATCTGCAAGCAAACATCCAATTCAGAGAGCATCAAGGACTCCACATTTGAACCCTGAGCTACAAACACTTTCTTCTATTGGATACCACTTCGCTTTTGTATACATACAACCACTTTCTTTCATTTAACCAGTGTTTCTCAACCTTAGAAAATTTTAGATGCATTTCACAACATGGTGGCTATGGAATTTTGAGAATTGAAGCCCAACGTGTCTTAAACTTGATCTAGACCTTGGTCTCCCTCTCTAAACTTAGCCAGTATGAATGAGGCTGGTAATAGAATAGAATAAGAGTTGGAAGGGACCTTGCAGGTTATCTAGTCCAACCCCCTGCCAAAGCAGGAATTCCTACACCGGTTCTGACAGATGGCAGTCCAGTCTCTTCTTGAAAGCCTCCAGTGATGAAGAACCAACAACATCTGAAGGCAGCCTGTTCCATTGGCTGATTGTTGTCACTGTCAGGAAATTTCTCCTTATTTCCAAGTTGAATCTCTCCTTGATCTGTTTCCATCTGTTATACCTTGCCTGGCATTCAGGTGCTTTGGAAAACAGGTTGACCCCCTCCTCTCTGTGACAGGTCCTCAAATATTGGAACACTGCTATCATGTCTCCCCTGGTCCTTCTCTTCACTAGACTAGCCATGCTCAGTTCCTGTAACCATTCTTCATATGTTTTAGTCTCCAGTCCCCTCATCATCCTTGTTGCTCTTCTCTGCACTCTCTCTAGAGTCTCAACATCTTTTTTATAGTCTGGAGACCAAAATTGATTGCAGTATTCTAGGTGTGGTCTTACTAAGGCTTTATGGAGTGGTATTAGTACGTCACGTGATCTTGATTGAATCCCTCTGTTAATGCAACTTAGGATTGCATTGGCTTTTTTGGCTGCCGCCTCACACTGTTAGCTCATATTTAATTGATTGTCCACTAAGGCTCCAAGATCCCTCTCACAGTTGCTGCTGTTAAGCCTGGTTTCACCCAAACTATATGGGTACTTTTGGTTTTTCTTGCCTAAGTATAAGACTTTACTTTTCTGTACGTTGAATTTCATTTTGTTAGATAGGGCCCAGTGTTCAAGTCTGTCAAGATCCCTCTGGATCTTGAGCCTATCATATAGGGCAGGGGTGTCAAACTGCCAGCCCGCGGGCCGGATGCATCACGAGGAAACTGTGCCCACCCCATTGCTGGCAATGGGGAAAAAGTTCCAATATGTTGCGCGACGTCACGTGATGTCACGAGTTTGACATGTCTGATCTAGGGTGTTGGCTATTCCTGCCAGCTTAGTGTCATCTGCAAATTTGATAATTTTCCCTTCTATAATAAAGTCCCCCTTTTGTAATAAAAACACTGGATCAGGGAATCCTTTTAAGGTTGCCTTTTCACCTTATCCCACAAATGAATCTGCACAACTGCGATGTCTAGAAATTTTGGTTGTTATCATGTTTATCCTCCAAAACAAAAATAAAGAATTAGGACTTAACCTTTCATAAATCTTCTTATAGAGATATGAGGAAGAATGATATCATGGTTGTACCCAAACCTCAAGATGTTCCACCCTTCATTGATCTCTTCTGGTAAACTAGCCATCTGTGTATCTCTTATAGGGATTAAAATAGTATGTGAAATGGAGCTGCAAACACCTTTACAGACAGCGGGCCATAAGAAGCAGAGTCACTGTTCCCCAAGACCTCCTCAGTGCAGGATATGCTAACCTCTATCTCCTAGAGGCTAGGAATATGGTACCCACCGTTGGAATTGTAACCCCTGCACTGACGGATAGGGTTGCCATGCCGGATGTCTTGACGTCTGCTACGTCTGCAGTGAGGAAAGAAGCAGCCGGATCAGCAACTGAAATCTCAGGTCTTACCACTAACAGTAGAAACAGCAACATGATAGAAAGCTGTTATAATCAACTTCATTGTTCTAATTTTCTGGCCTGTACCCATGCAGGGAATCCTTCAGTAATTCTTAGCCAATATTGAAAAATTACTCACATCTTTCAAGAACCAGTATGCTGGCTTGCAAGGAAGTAACTAGTTTTCTAGTTCTAGTTTGGATAGAACAGCATAGGTATGCTTGGGGTGTAGGATGAACTTATGGCATGATGGCCAGGGGGTTTTGAAAACTGGCTGGTAATGTGTCTTCACAGTTAACATGGAATTCTACACGCGACACTGATATGACTAGGGTGAACAACCTAGTCTACTTTCTCCCTCTATTACTCAAAAGCAGCATGGGAAAACCTCAATTAACTAAACTTGTCTTGGGCAGTTAAGTTACATATGAGCCATCTATGGGCAAACATGGCATATAGGAATATAGTTAGGAGTATCAGAAGAGTAAGTGGTAAGTGTCTGAATTTGTGAATTAAATTAAGGAAATGAAGGTTGTGTTTCTGTGAAACAATGTAAGGAAAGAGGACCTAGTAGCTTTTTAGAAAAGAATAAAAAGCATTAAGTTACAAAAGGCCACTGTTAATGGGAAATATGGAATAAGATGCTTAATGAAATGTGAAAATGAAAATGTTATTAAGATATAGGCAAGTTAGAGAATAATTGTAAAAAGTATTGTATTAAAAGCAGGGGGTTGGACTAGAAGACCTCCAAGGTTCCTTCCAACTCTGTTATTCTATGTACCGAGAGAAAAAACTGTGAAGTAGTAGTCGAGGAAAGCAAAAAGCAGTTGAAAGAGGTATAGAGAATAAGACTGATTTTGATGGAGATAAGCAATGAAAGTGCTTTGAAGAAGACTAAACAAGAAGCCCTCTTCAGTGAAGTGGAAGAGCTGAATTAAGAAGCACTAAAATGATCTGGGATCAAACTGAAAGAAGAGGGAACCCTGGAAGGCGTATTTTGGAGAACTGTATAGGAATGACAGCGGTATGTCAAATACAAGATATTGATATGTTTAGAAAAAATATGAAGAGTAATCATAGATGCTGCTGGAGTTTTGAAAAGTGGTGAACCTGTAGGTGCTGTGGTTTAAAAGGGGGAAAATGGATTTGTTTTCTTACAAAATGCTGAGCAACCTATTGAACGATAGCTTCTGTTTCTACCGGCACCTGTTAGTTGGGAGAATGCATGTTGAAAGAAGGGAAAACATCTATGAATAAGAACAAGCTGCTCCCCTTTTGCTGTATGGAAGGAACAGACGATCATGTCAGAGATACAGAGTTATTTACGAGGTGTGTGTGGTAAAACCAGAAAAGATAAGAATACGAATGGGTGGGTGATAAATAATTTAATTTAATTTTTTAAATTTTATTAAATTTATATACCGCCCTTTCCCGAAGGACTCAGGCGGTTTACAGGGTGTTTAAAATCAAACAGTACAAAATACAAAAGTTAAAAAACAATTTAAAAAGATTAAATTATCCCTTAACGAAAAACCTCAATTAAAAATTCTCAGCCTGGGCCGGAGAGCTCAAAGAGCCAGGTCTTCAGGTCCCGGCAGAATGAACAAAGGTCAGGGGCGGTCCTAAGCTCCACGGGCAGCTGGTTCCAGAGGGCAGGCGCACCCACAGAGAAGGCCCTATCCCTGGGTGTTATCCGCCGGCAATCTTTTACCAGTGGCACCCTACCTAAAGGTAAAAGGTAAAGGAGTCCCTGCGGATTGTACTCCGCTAGCCATTGCTGACTGTAGAGGGTGGTGCTCATCTCCATTTAAAGGCCATTGAGCCAGCACTCTCCAAAGGAATTTCCATGGTTATGTGGCCAGCATGACATCACAGAGCACTGTTACCTGCCCACCAAAGTGGTACCTATTTATCTACTTGCAATTGCATGCTTTCAAACTGCTAGGTTGGCAGGAATTGGGGCAAGGACAGGAGCTCACCCCATTGTGTGGCACTCAGGTCTCAAACCTGGATTTCCAGCATTCCAGCTGACAAGCCCAGCAGTCTTAACTGCGGAACCACCACCCCATGAACAAATGGGGATTAAATAATCAAGTCAGTGACCCGAGTGAAGATTCTTTGGTTAAACAAACGAAGCGAATGAGGATCAATTCACCTGATGAATACAGGAAAGAAGAGTGAAGAAGTTGAGAGGAAGAGGACTGACAAAATTGTGGTCGGATGAAATTGAGAATACTCAGAGGTGGAAAGTTTACAGAGCAAACGGCAATGTGTAAAGTGGTGTATAGTTGCCGTGGAAAGAAAGCGATGGAGAAATATAACAGAGTATTTATGTAAACTAGACTTAGTGAGGTTTCCTTCCCCACCCACCCCACTTTCTCTCCTGAGTCTCATGTTTGTTGTTTATTACTTTTTGCTCTTTTTTCTGAAGATTCCATCATTTTGCTTAACCTGAAAGGGAATGGAATAAATATATATGTACGGCTCATAGGCTACCTCATAGGTTATAACATGAGATTCAGAAGTGGTCCCAGATGGAATTATGCCTGTGAGACATAAGGACAACATTGCTAATTTTCTGCTGTAAAACCAGCTCAATATACTTCCAGATCTTTTTAGAAATAATCCCTTTCTATGTTCTATGTCCTTGTTCTTGTCTTCCCAGTTTCTTTGGAAGTCCCTTTGCTAAGGATTACCTATCCAGAGCAAATAGCAGTCTTTTTAGTCTCTTGGAAGTACCTCTTGGAAGAAGCAGAATAGCGGGAACAGGACTTGCCATCCCAGGCACAGTAGGGATCCCTGGCCAAGCAGCAGTCAGCACAGGCTTCTCCGTACACATCACAGCGGTGGAGGGCCAGGTGTGTTAGCCCAATGGCTGAGGATACATAGAGCTGTTGCTGTTGGGGCATAGTAACATTCAGATATTGACAGAGATACAGATTCTTCTACTCCCACAATTCACCAGTGATGGGGATGGTGGTGAAATAGATTTCCTTGAGACAAAGTGGAGAGAAACACTGCCTTGACCAGCTTACCCAGAGTTGCACCCCAATAATCAAAAACTTTTGGACTAAACCCAAGGCAGTGTAGATACTCAAAGAAATAGAAAAGGGCTAGAATTGAAGGAGGGGACACCTACAAGTATCTTAGCCTTTTGCCAAGAAGAACACTAGTTAGGGGGGAAAAGAGCACTGTCAATGAACAAGCTCTGAACCAGATTTAGAAATTGTCTCAGGAAGAGTCCCAAAGATGCTTCAGTTCTGAAGATGCTTCTTGGATGAGAAGCAAAACGTTTTCAAAGAAAAAAAACCCCAAGAAAGCCCGATTGACTTTTGGAAACAACCATGGCTTGGATGATTGAGAATCTCCATAGACACTCTCAGGAAGAGAGTACTCACCCGTTTGGAAGAGATGGTCATAGTCTTGATTGGGGCTGGAATCTGTAGAGAAACCAAACAGTTAATCCATAATGGTTAATCCATGTATAAAACAGAATGAATGGTCCCTGAAGTAGTTTAGGAAGAGTAGACCAATTGATGCGATGCATCCGTGCCAACTAAAAGTATTATATGAAAAACTGGGAGAATCCAACGTCATGAATATCAGTTCTAAGCATTCAGTTACTGATTTTGGGAGGGTATTCAAAATATGTTATTTTAATCTAGCCCTTGCACCATTCCTAAACAATTATTATTTAATATGATCTTACGTATAAAGGTAATGTTTCAATATTTATGCATTCATTATTATTAATATTTGGATCAGCTCCATCTCTTCAAAAGCTACTGATCTTTAACACTGCACTTTTAAACAGAAGGTTTTGGACTTGGTTGTGGATGTCTACGTGCATACTGTGCATTTACATACATAAAGAATAAGATTGATCAGATCTTTCGTTTCTTCATATACTAATAAACTAAGGTATCTTATTCGGTTGCATATGTGAATATTTCAATGAAACCCAGTTTGGTCTAGTGGTTATGGCACCAGGCTAGAAGTCAGGAGATGTAAGTTCTAGTTCTGCTTTTGGCATGAAAATTGACTGGGTGTCCTTGGACCAGTTCCTTTTTCTCAGCCTAACTCATCTCATACTCGAACCCTAACCGTAACCACCATATTGATCCAATCAGAGATCACCATCCAGACTCCATATAGCAAATGACAGAACTACTTAGTAGAATCATAGCTGAACTGAAATGTGAACAATGACCTTCACATCTTCCATTCTGCCACTACATTATTCTTGCTTTGAAGCACACATGTAATTAAAATTTTAGATTAAGGTAATCATCACTTGTACCTTGAACACCTCAACTTCTTCTAGCATCAATTCTTCTGTTTCCAAATCATCTTTGGGCAAAACTATGACTTTCTGGACGGTCCCACGATCTGCAACATAATAGAAACAGACTTTATGTAGGTCTTCTTTTTTGTATAGTTTCCGTTTTAACTAGCATTAACAACTTTTTCAATGGTAGTCTCTGCATATTTGGAAAGTGTCTGGGAATGGCTGGTTAGCTTGTTGTCATAAGAGAATGTTGGTCAAGTTTCATTCAGCTTTCATTTTCCATACAAGAACTGGTTTGAACTGACAGGTTTTCTCATAATTTGGCCACCACAAAGAAAGTCACATTCCTGTCATGAATTTACAGAACCACAAAATAGCTCACAATCCTGAGATGAAGGAAAGAAACCTAACAAGCACATTATATAACAATCATAAATAACTTAAACCCAAGAGAAAAAGAACTGCACATAAAGGAAATACTGCACTGATACTTTTTTCAGTTTATATGAACCTCAAAAAACTGTCTCTCTCTCTCTCTCTCTCTCTCTGTGTGTGTGTGTGTGTGTGTGTCTGTGTGTCTGTGTCTGTGTCTGTGAGTGAGTGAATTTTAAAGTGTAAGGAGTTTGCTTTTTTTTCCACATGGACTATCAATTTCATGAGCCAGCTAGTCATGAAGAAGGATTACAGTTCAAAGTCAATATTCATTAAAAATGTTAATAAAATATATTTAAAGTCGACTCTCCTTTCATCACTCTGTAGAGACTTTTCATTTTTATACCAACTTGACTTCCTAATATAATAACCATAGCAAGCAGCGTGGGCTTAGAATGGATGGGTGCGATCATGATCTTTGCAGGTTCTTGCTTTCTTCCTGACTCTTTAGTTAACTGAAAGTGAGGCAGATCTTCAGCCATCTCTAAGATGACTCCTGGCATTAGGACAACTTGAAACAAAAATCATGGCTCTGCCTTACTTGCAAGAGTAAAGCAGTACATTGCAAGAAAGCAAACTAATCAGCTGTCCTTGCAGTGACCACTTGGAGGGAAAATTTTAAAAACAAAATGGAGAAGAATACTTAATTCTGAATGCTTTTCTAGAAGACTTCTGATAGTTCCTATCTTGTTTGTGTTGAGAGATGGGTTCCAAGTGCTTTCTTCAAGGATGAATTGGGTCTCATCTTAAAACACAAACACCATTTTGAATTTTGTGACATGTGTGGGTATAGACTTCAAAGTGAGGGAAAATATTTGTAGCTATATTTAAAGACTTCAACTGGATATATTCAAATTTAAACGGTATTTTTTAAAAAGAAATAGTCCTTATGATTACTTTTATGTAACTCATGTTAAAAACCAGACACAGATGCTTCTGAGAAAACATTAGATATGGTCTGAAACCTAGAAGTGTGGCTGGCAGCTATTACTTTTCAACATTTTGACAATGAACTCACGAGACTGACTTCTGAATGTTGAACCTTGTTATGAATTCAACGGTTGGAGATGATATTAAAAGCAAGAACTTCTATCTGAGCAACCCAACCATTCCTCTTCTATATGCCTTCTGTATTGAATGCCACCCACAGCCATGAATTCCATCAGACAGTACCTTGATCCCTGAACTTGGTTCTTTCTGCAACAGGAAATAACTAAGATTTGCAGATTCATTACACCTTTTGCTAGAAAGAAAGAAGAAACTCCCTGCAGATTTTGACAGGTGATGGCCAGACTGTGTACAGCTGCTGGATGTTGTGCAGTGAATTGGGCAGCCCAAAGAATAACTGTGCAGTATTTGCAAGCTAATGAGGAACATCCTTGGTTGTTAGTATTCTTGGCCACCTGTTTGCCCTGTTGGTTGGTCTCCTTTGACTTATGGGAGGCAAGTAACTCATCTACATCAGATTCAAACCAGTGCAAGGAACATCTGCTAGCCATGCCTTCCCTCTATATTAATTCTGCACTTTGATAAATCATGTTGTTAGAGCTGTGTGTTTTTATGCTTAAAGTAATCAGCAGTACTGTTCCATTCACTTCAGTGGAGACTTGGACATGTACAAAATTGTACGCTTTGCGTTAATTAAACCGCCAACAAAACTTTGGAGAATGATGGGTCAACGTTGCCTGGTTGGCAGATAATATTACATCAGCCTTTCTTAATAGTACTCCAGATATGAATGATGGCTTTCAGCCTTCCTATCCAGACATGAGATTATAGGCACTGGAGCCCAACACATCTGGTAGGAACTTTGCTGGCTCAGATAAAGTCTACTCTGCAGCTTCTGGAAGGGTGTGTTTATAAATAAGAGACTGAATCCATTAGAATCCTTGCTTGATATATTTTTACTCTGTTAAAGTCAAAGAGGGGGACTCTTATTCATTCAAACTGAGGAACATTACCAGAATTCTGTTCTTGCATCTGGAGCAGCCTTGCAAGTAATACAGGAAACCATAGGAAATGAACAATCAATTCTGTATAGAAAAGGACTCTGAAGTGTGACTTATGGAGTAGTAAATGCTAGCCTGAATTCCTTTGACTTGAATAAGCAGAAGTTCCAAATGTTTTCCTGTGCTCCTGAAACAGTATTCTAGTACAAATGGAAAAGCTGGAGTTGAGATTTGATAACTCTGTGACTGTTGTCCAATGGATTGCATTGCAAGATAAATTACTTACAAAATTTACTAAAACTTGGGGGAAGAGAAGATACAGAAAAGTTTAGATTAATACCCCTAGACTACTTATCCTAACTGGTTTTGCATAAAACCCAAATGTTCATCTTCCAGGCTGGGGATTGGTGGGTGGAAGTGCTGTGTATTCTTTTCAATGCACATCAGTGGGTACCTGTGCCCAGGAAAAGCACCTCATAGCGTCCATCAGCTGCATCCACCTGGTCCACAGCTATAGTTGTGAACTTGTACTTGACGTTGGTTCTCACCACAAGAGGTTGGCGGTGTATGGGGTAGACACCATTGTACATCATTGGATGAGTGCGCATGAAGTTGATCACCTCATCAGGATAGTCCTTTGTTGATTTCATTAAGGGTGTAAATGTTCCCCCTGGGCACTGAAAAATCAAGGCAAAAATACTAGTATGAGATATGGTTCAGCCAATATATAAATGTTTTGAAGCCAATACTCCATGGGCTTTCTATTTTCCCCCACTCCCTGTGTAATCTCCTCCATGGCCTGGTGTAGGACAATGGCTAAGTACATATCCACCATCACCCATGGAAGCTCAGGAAGAATTGGAGGAGAGAAAGAAAAGTAAGATATAAATCCAATCAATGGATATAAAGCACCTTGGCTGCTTTCCATAAAAGAATTCTCTTTTGCTCCTCACCTGAAGGCACAAAATATTGTGGGATAGGCCTGTGTACATTCACGCTAGCATGCTTTTGCAATTTTTTGTTCAGCATTTTTATATTTTTGTTTTTAGCTTTCCTGGGTATTCATCTGATTAGAAAAGCAGGATGTAAACTTACCAACTAAGTTAAAAGAAAATTATTGTTTCATTCTGGAAGAAGGAAAGATCTGAGGAGTTTACAGGGCAAGAGAATTTGTTGCCGAGTGGAGCCATCAGATCTCCTCCACAGCCTTAAAGGGATCCAACTCTTTCAGCATATCCTTCAGTTTACTTTTCATTGCTTTACCAGGCTGACCCGCTTGGGCTGAAATATCTTTGTGCATCTCTCATTTGCCAGCAGCACTGTAATTCTTAGATTGTGGAGTGTTTTAGTAATGCTCATAAAAAAAACCCCAACAACCTCAGAATCCCATCTGAAGCAGCTGCTCAGCTGTGGAAGCCAAACCCAGCCTGCTCTCTGGGTTTTCTGGAAGCCTCCCCATATATAACAAAGACCTGCTTTCCCCCCCCCCCACCCCACACCGTCCCTGGGGGGTTGTATAAGTAAAAGAGACTGGAAAACCACACTCTTTGAGCCAATGAAATGTAACAATGAATTCTCCTTACTTTGGGATATTTTGCCAACAAAGAAAAGATGCCAGTTAAATGAGAGACCACCAATCTAGAGAGGAAATGCTAATCAGACTCACACGTGGTGGCCAAATGTCGAGCACTGAAACAGATGAGCTGTGTGGCACCAAAGGACATGATATAAAAGAGGCTGGGGAAGCACCGGGAAGGGAATGCAGTGAGAGTCAGAGAATCCCAGCATGCGGGCAGAAGGGGAACCAGAAGAGAAGGAGAAACTGGGCTGCCGAAGCAGGAAAATCAGCTTAAGACACTTTCCAAAAGGGAATATCATCGGTAATGTCTTTCACTGCAACTGTGAAAAATGCAGAGAGGGGAAGAGCTTAGTCAGCACCCAGGACTTTCTAGCTTGCACAACTATGGAGTATTTCTCTGGGGTTTTACTTAAACATCTTCTTTATTAGCCCTGGTATTTAAAATCCTTTAGCTAGAGGTCCCAAAGATCATGTCTTTTTTTAAACAAAGCTCTTTCTCCTATAAATGATTTTCATTTTAAACCTTGACATCACAAAGGAATTCTATTAATGTAAGTGTGCACACAAATGACTCCTAAATTTTGCATTGGTGCACACTCTGTCTTACACAAACTTCAGTCCCTAAATACTTGCTAATGTATATATTCAAAGGGCAAATGGTCATAAATAAAACGGGTGTTCTTAGGAGAACCTATGGGAACCTATATTTTCATCAGGAAGAGGGATCAACACCCCAAGGCCAGCATTCTGAGAGAAGGATCCTGCTGGAGATCTAACCCCATGCTTACGGTGCCTGGACGGGGATAAGGCATTTTGCCTGTGTATGGCATCCACTGATAGTTGGGACCTTCCTTGTGGGCAAACGGTCCATTGAAGACCATGCGGATGTCAGCCATGGAGTAGACACACACGGCAGAACCCTTAAACACAGACCTGTGTAAAGAGAGACAAACAACAATTCCACATTTATCTCAGACATTAATAATCTCTTTCATGTAAAATGCTGGCTATCATCTGTATCTCCCCCCCCCCCCCTGCCCTTCACTGTTTCAGTGGGGGAACATTTTTCTTCATTCATCTTTGGTTGCTGGCAAACTCTTGGAACTCCTTTAAACCTCTGATCGCATGTGCAATGATTTAAAGTCCCAAGAAGCCAGGATTAGCAAAAGGTTGGGGTAGGGAATAACAGAGTTGGAAGGGAACTCGGAGGCCTTCTAGTCCAACCTCCTGCTCAAGCAGGAAACCCTATACCATTCAGACATATGGTTGTCCAATTTCTTCTTAAAAACCTCCAATGTTGGAGCATTCACAACATGGGGAGGCAAGCTGTTCCACTGGTTAATTGTTCTAACGGTCAGGATTTTTCTCCTTAGTTCTAGGTTGCTTCTCTCCTTGGTTAGTTTCCATCCATTGCTTCTTTTCCTGCCCTCTGGTGCTTTGGAGAATAGGTTGACCCCTTCTTTTTTGTAGCAACCCTTTAGATATTGGAACACTGCTATCAGTGTTAGAGAGACAAAGCAAAGGTGGGATTTGGGGCCAGTCTCAAATACCTGTTTTGGAGTTATCTTGCTTTGTTCTCAACAAGATAACATTCCAGTATCAGTCATTACGGTTAGAAGCGTGGAGGAAAACGGCATTAGCTGCTGCTACTGCTTGCTGATCTAAAGAAAGACATGATCTTTCCTTGATCCTTCTGAGCAAAAATGTATCTTGGGAAGGAAGAGGAACCACCACCTGCCTTCCTCCAAGTTATGACCAAGTCATCAGCTACAGTTGTTAGGGTGCAGTTTGTGTGAAAACCCTACATTTGGCAGCCAATACGTCTGGGCTGTGTTCCAGCTCTGCCACAAAATTCTACAGCAACCCCACCTTCATTCCACACCCTCCTCGGTTCAGCAGGGAGCAGATGACCAGTATTCACAGAATGGGGTCAATGGCATCTGCTTTTACCATCATTTTGATTTCAAGTTAAGCCCGGGGACTTTGCTCAAGAAGGCGAAAAGATAGACTATTATGAGTACCGGACGAAGCACTCACCCAGAGGCTGCAAAAACGGCATAAATGATGGGATTCTTCACATCCTGGGTCTGCTGGATGAAGACATCCTCTTGAAGAGAAAGGAGATAGTCAATCACACAGCGCAACTGATTGTCCTGATGATTCAGCAGCAGATAATCAAAGGAATCTGAGGTTAACCCAGATATATTAGGAAAGCTTTCTTGACTGATATCCTGGCTTTTTTTGTGGAGCTACCTATCTTTGCTGTGTGTGGAAGTGTTATTAAATCAAATCCACGGTAGCTTAAGAGAAACAGATTTGGGGCTTTGCATTCCCTGTTTGTTCTGTATATAATTCTGCCATACAAAGTGGTACAAATAGTTAGGAAACTCACTGTCTTGGGCAAAACAAGCTACCCCAGGTCAACCCAGCACAGCACCATGGGGGGGCGGGGCTTTATACAGAGTTGTAGTGGATCAGAAGAAACCTGAGTCTACTGGATGATGACAGAGGTTAAATCAAATTCCATTAATCAGTTACAAAGTACTCTCCAACTAATCCACAATTACATCTAATGAGCATCAAATAAATCCTTTTTTATCATGCTGGATTAGAAAAAAAATGTTTAAAATACAAGAAATGATCATTCGACCTGGACTGTCTAAAACCACACTCTTTCCCCCCCCCCTGTTTTTGCATGTTTCAGCAGATTTTCAATCATGCTCAACTTTCAGTTTTCATTTAACCTCTCATTTCGATTCCAAATGGGAATCAAAAATGTCCCTGTACAGGAAAGTATGCAGATGTTGCTTCTAATTCAGCCTCAGATGCTGATCGAAGAGATCCTTCCGGTAAGCAGGCAGGAACCCTGCCAAGAGATTCCAGAAGGACCTAGGGAATGAAGACTGCCAGTGAACCGTCTGGTAATAATTTTGAGGAAGTGAGGCGAAGCAAGCATAAGGAAGGCCCAATGCTAACTTGTGCCCTGGCAGGAGAGAATCCATCAAAGGCTTCTGATGATGCTAAAAGCTGCGATGGGATTTCTCCCCGAATGACCAAACAGCCATTTGTTTAGCAGGTGTTGAAAGGAAGCTGACAAGCAGCCTGCTAAGCGATTGCGGCTGCCTTTCTAGCAAATGGGATCCCCAACATTAATCACACCCGTCCTGGAGCCCCTCCTCTTCGCTTTGCCCCCAAACACAATATCTATCAGGAGGTTAAGCAAGGCTCCCTGCTTTGAATGATCTTCTATTATCTCAGAGCTGGCCCTGATCTTCAAATGTGGTAACTCAAACCTTCTTTTTCCCCTCTCACCCTTCCTTTTTTAGCAAGCGCTGCAAGCTAGTCAATGTAATACAAAGAAACAAATTGTGATGGGACAATCCAAAATGAATCTGACCCATCTGTTTAGAATCAGGTTTTGCTACAGTGCTGCTTATTATATCAAAGGAGATCCTTTAAGAAAAGGCCTATTTTAAGACAAAGGTCCTGTTTCCTACCATAGCCATCTAAACTGCAAACTCCCCAAAGCCTGCAGGCAGGACACAAGGACAGTGGCACACAGATTTGCTTTGAGAAAAATGACCTCTTTTTTTCTTTTTTCTTTTTTGCAAAGCATTTCATTCATGGTTGACAAATCACACATTTCAAAAAATCCTGCCAAAAGTCATTGCTGCTACTATTTCTTATCTCCCCTTTTTTTGACCTTCAATCTTAACCATCAAAGCAATTAAAATTGCCTTTTAATATTGAGTCTTTCCAAATATTGGTTTAGTTTTCCTGGATTTAGGCAAATATTCATGGCTTCAGTTACCCAAAGGGATGTACCTGCTGTCTCTTCAAGCCATTCTAGTTTTTTAAAAAAAATCATTCAAATGATATGACCTACTCAATGAACTTCTGGGATACTATGCATGTAAGGCAGACTTCTCCAGCTTGATACCTTGGAGTAACCTGAAGTAGCTCCACCATCCATAATCCTCATGGACGGCAGAGGTGAAATATTATCAGATATCCTGAAGATGAACTTCAGTACAGTTTTCTTGCTTTTCCACCTTAAGCATACACAATTTAAAAAAAATCTTAGCTCTGTACTCTGACAGAAAATTACCCTCATTTTTATTTAGAATTTTGGGGAAAAGGTTTTTCATTTTAAATGAGAACTATGCAAACATATTTTTCCAGAGATATCAGCACAGTCTACAGAGCAGATCCAATCTATTGGCTGCCACTGGGAAATCTATCTGAGCTTTGCAGACTAGGCCATCTCTTAAATTGCTTAGGGCTTCAATGACTCTCTTATGTATTCCCTCATCTCTTTCCATTCACCCCCCCCCCACCCCCCGCCACTGCCATGCAATCCCTGCCATGAATATACATACGGAGTTCATCGAAGTGTGTTTCAATTCCATCAGGCCCTGGGACAGAACAGATGAGTCGTGCCTTTAGGAATGTGCTCCATTTATTTACTAAGCAGCAATGGCCTCCATCGTCATTCTATACCAAAGAAGAGTGAGATTTAGGCTGAAATTCTATCTCGGTCTTGGAATTTCACTGGTTAAGGGTGGGCCTGTAGCTCTCTCACACTCAGCAAAACTCACTTCACCAGGTTGTTGGCATAATGAACAACAGAAAAGTACTTATATGTTCTGTCTAGGATATAAATGTTGTGATTTTTTTTAAAGAAAGCCACACATACTATAGTTTACAGCTGCAACCTAATCATGCTGGAATCAATAGGTTATATTTAGGCTTGCCCTTAAACTGAAATATTTGACTTTTTTAAAAAAAAACAAAGTTCCCACAAGGGAAAACTTTGGGAGTGAGAGAGATGACTGTATGGGACTGGACAGATATTCTAGCTATAGAACAATGTACCAAAGTATGATAAGAGGTGTAATAACAATGAGAGCAGAGGAGGTTTTTACCTTTTGAAAAGGATGGATGAGGGAATATAGAAATGTTTAGGATTATTATTATTTTTTTGTACGGGAAACTCTCAACATCATCCAGTCTGGGGTTTTTTCTGCACTCACCAAGCAAATACGTCCAATGCGGGAGTAGACAACTGGGCTCTGTGGAGAATCGGTGGATTTTTCTCGGAAGAAAAAATACAATTTGTCATCATTTTTTTCAGCACTGTCTGGGATGAGCTTTGCATGGACAAATGCTGGATCTGCAGAGGAGAATAAAAGCAAGACAATCACTAGGAAAAAAGAATTGGAGAAATATTCCTCCCAGTTTCCAGAAATCTATAGCAGTGGTACCCAAACAGACCCCTCTAAATAGCAGTAGCAGTAGCACTTAGACTTATATACCACTTCACAGTGCTTTACAGCCCTCCCTAAGCAGTTCATAGAATCAGCCTATTGCCCTCAACAATCTGGGTCCTCATTTTACCAACCTCGGAAGGATGGAAGGCTGAGTCAACCGTGAGCTGCTGAGAATCGAACTGCCGAACTGCTGGCAGCCAGCAGTCAGCAAAAGTAGCCTGCAGAACTGCATTCTAACCACTGCATCACCACAGCTTTAACGCTTCCGTTCGGCCTTCATATATTTCTACACATTGTTTTCAAATGTTAATTTGAAGGGGGAAATAATGAAATACTGTATATGGCTGGAGCCTAATACCGGTAGCTACAATTTTGCCACAAACTGTAAGTTCTCCCTCTGGAACTCAGAGGTCAAATGTGATCCTCAGCATATCCTTTAAGAAAATGTGGTCCTTGCACACCAAAATCTAGAGAATGCAAGTGCAACAAAATCTGTACAATTCCCCAGCAGCATTTTGGTGTCAGGATTCACCCACTGAAAAAGGGAACATCTTCCATTTTCTTTTTGTACTCCAAATCTGCTGTAGTTAAGGCTTGAACTTAGCTTATTGTTCCAGAATACAAAGCACTGCCAAGTTAACTGGCTCGAAACTCTATCAACTGGCATTTTTTCCTAGCATATTATAATGGAACATATTGCTTGTTCTGTTAATTGCAGCTATTTGCCTCACATTTTCTGTAGCCTCGTCTGGGACACGATTCTTTTATCTGAAATTAAATTCTCAGTTGAAAAATGATCTAGACTGAAAGAAGGTTGTTGCATGCCAAAAGTTGGGTCTCGCTTGAAATTAGCTTGAAACATCTGTGCTCATATACCAGAAACCTGATCTGAATTTTTTTCTTTTAGTGCTGTCCAGTCAGCATTGTATTCCTGGTGACTGCCTGGACCAATCTCTGCAATTTTCTTGGCAAGGTTTTCCTAAAGTGGTTTGTCACTGTCTCCTTCCTAGGGCTGAGAGAAAGTGACTGGCCCAAGCTCATCCAGCTGGCTTTGTGCTAGAACTCATTGTCTTCCGGTTTCTCACCTGATGTCTTTACTACTACACCAAACTGGCTCTTAATCTGAATCTTTGCCGCCCCAAAAGCTAGAATGTAAATTATCTGGTCAAAGAATTAGAAGCAATTTTAATAACGCAACTACAGCAAGATTCACCAGCACTAGTTTATATTTTCATTCTCAAAGTGCATGCTCAAACTAATCTTATTTTTTTTTGATATGTGAAGTAATTTGGTGAATTTTCTGGATCCTAAGAGAATATTGGAATTTTAATTGAGTAAAAAAAGAGCACTTTAAATGTGTTGCTTTTGTTTTCACTGCAAAATTTAGGACTACTAAATCTAACAAAATTGGTTTGGGTGCGACAAACCAGTTGTTATTGGTTTGCCAATAACAACTAAGTTAGCATCTAAGAAGTCATATACTTTACCGGGTTTTTTCAGTAATAAAATGAATAAAATTCAGATTCCATAAAGTGACTTATAGAAAGATTAAAACACATAGTATAGAAACACTTGCAAAAATAAAAATCAACTATGCATTCAAGCAATAAATTAACTAAATACAGTATTTAGCCTATTTTCAGGGACCAGTATAGGCCAGGCATCTTTGTACGTCCTTATGTCTTCAGTTTGTCCAACCTACCTCAGCTCATGCACATTAGACCCAGTTTGGTGTAGAGGTTAAGACATCAGGCTAGAAAGCTGGAGACTGTGAGTTCAAGTCTCAGCTTAGCCACAACATCTGTGGGCCAGTGACTCTTTCTCAGTCCAACTCACCTCAGAGGGGTTGTTGTTGTGGGGAAAACTGGAGGAGGAAGGGATATATTTATACCCCTCCTATATAAATGCTGAATCAAGCCAAGGTGAACCTTTTCCCTACATTTTGGGTTTTTTTACAGTGGCCTTTGGGTATTCATAAGCAGGAGATGGAGATATGTCAGTCTCCTGCTTTGGCTCTCTTGCAATTTGAAGCATGTCACACCGAAACCAGAGTCTTGAAGACAAATGGATCAATAGATCTGTATTCCTTGAATGTATCAGATCTCTTTTTAAACTCATTGACGTTAGTGACCACAACCATAACTTGTGGTAATGGATTCATAGCTTAATTACATGCTGTGAAAAGAGTCAGCTTTTTCTTAAAGGAAAATATTTGAAGCCCCTGGTCATTTTGATTGCCCTCTTCTGCATTTTTTTCAGTTTTGTTATAATCTTTTTCAAATGTGGCCACCAGAATTGTACACAACATTGTAGATGCGGATGTGCCACAGATTTGTATAAGAACATTGCTATGCTGATAGTATGATTTTTAATCCCTGTCTTACTGACCTCTGACATGCAATTTGCTTTAAAGTTTTACCTCTGTAAATTAATTATTGTTTAAATGTTTTACACTTCAAAAAGTTTTTTAAAATTTCTTCAGGCAATATTTCATACCCCAGCCCCACCATTCTCCCTCCCCCCAAAAAAAACCTCAACTATTTTTGGAAAGAATTCCACACCCCTTGCTGTTTGTTGCACTGAAGCCCTCTCCTGGGATGTGTTGATAGTTGTACTCAAGGCAAGTCTTTATCTCAGCCAACAGAAAAAAAGATGTTGACACAGTATTCAGTGAGCTAAGTAGCTATTCACCACAGCTCTGAGGAAAACGTAGCAAGCAGTATGATTAACTAGGCTATAGTCCACGGTGGTGGTGTTCTGAATTCTGTTCCTTGTATTATCCCATTTGTAATGTAAAATGAGGAAATGAAGAATTCTTTTATTTACACAGCAGTGCTTGAAAAGAGTGAACAGGAATGCATGCGTAATACTAGATAAACGTGCTGAGGCAGTGTTTCTCAAAATTTAGGAACAAAGCCATTCCAAACTTGTTAGTTCTGTGTTCCCTTATCTAAATAGAAACCACACTCAGTGCTTTATTTCTTGCAAAAGCTTATTTTCTCTTCAGCTTCTATAGACACATCCTGTGCATGAGCGTATAAAAGAAGGTGTCCACGGTAGTTCAATTGCTTGCACAGGATGGTTAAGAAAAGAGACAAAGCTTCTTTTCAGACAATATACTGTATCATAGTACTTCATGGAATGGTTTGGGCTACATTCAGGAAAACAATAACTTAGAAGATTAAGAATTTATTTGGACATAGCCTATGTTTTTGGCTCTGTGTGTGTGTGTCAACAGAATGTTGCTATGAGTAAGTCGATCAACCCTGCAGGTCCTTTTATGGCCAACAGTTTTCAGTTGATGACAACCAAAGTTGGGCTATTGTTGTGCCAAACTCTGAAATCTTCTATATTGTTAAACTTCTTTTCATCAGGGTTCCTGCCATACTGCAAAGGTCATTTCCATCAATACCATTCCGAAACCCTCACTAAACAACGAAACACCTTTTGCACCTTCACAAAGAGTTCATTAGGTTCTGTTCAGTTGTGACTTCACTGTAGCCACATATACTGTATGCTACCCTGTTTCATTTAGTAAAATATAAAAATGCCCTGCCTGGCAATAGGCTTTGCTTCCATCACACCATGCATGCATTTAGGTTATTTATAGATTCTGTTTGCAGATTGTCTAAGTCAACATTTTCATTTTGGCTAATTGTCAGCAAGTGTAATATGATCTTAATTAAATCAATATAACACTCTGAAACTATATTTTTGTTAAAATTTCCCCAGCAAAATTAGATTTCCACGAGATGTTTGTTAACATCACTTTTTACTGTAAGTTTAGTTTATGATATGTTTTGATCAGTTCATGACTTTTAGAGCTGGAAATATTTCATTAAAATATTAAAATATCTACCACCAAGCAGTGGTAAATTACTTCATAAAAAACTCTGCAGGTATATTTGAAGGTGGCGTACACTAAAATCATTTTTCATATTACATCTAAAATTCTTCCTGCCTGTGGGCCTGCTCTGAATTTACCAATGCCAAAAACTGGTGCCTTAAAATATTTGTCTGCATCTTTGCTAAACTGTCACAGTGTACAAGTCCACAGTCCAATACTTTTACCAGAATCAAGTAAAAACTTTATTGACAACTATAGAATTGATAACTATAGTTATCAACTCTACAGAGACTATAGAATTGATAACTGTAACATAAGAACAGTCTAGGACTTGTGTGTACTACAGAGTTAAAAGATGGTAAGGGGAAAAGCTATAAAACTGCTATAAAAGTGTAAACTTAAAAAAAGCTATTAGTTAACTTAAATTAAAATTTAGCTAAAATTCAACAGATGAATAAAATATAATAAGATAATAAACTGTGCTATCTAAAAAAAACTACAAGAAAAAAAGCTACTGCAATAGAATTTGCAATGCTGAATAACTACAGATTAGAGATAGCAACGTAACACTCAGGCATGTGTTGACCAGGACTGGTTCTAGTCAGCAGTCCAATACCTAGGAAGTTTTGCAGGTAGCTGGGTAGAACTTGGTAACAGTATATATTATGTAGGAATCAGAAAGTAGCCTGAAATCTGTATGGCCTGGCAATCTAGCCAGTAGTGGATGTCTGTAATATAGGCAGACGAAGATGTGTTCAGGCGGTTTCACTTGCCCGGCACTGCATTGGCAGAAATACACTTCCTATATCTTCTTTTGAATACAGCCCAGTGGAGAACATTGCAGTGAGCATACCAAGTCCACTCATTTCTTTTTCTTATTGAAGACATGGAATATTTTGTAAATCCAAACTGAATAACCACAATTTCTACCAAACATTCCTTTGTATGAGACTCTGCCATAAGATTTATGTTGCTGCAAGAACACCTGTCCACTTTCAGAAACTTCTAAGAATTTCTAGAAGGCTTGCAATTTGGAGAAGTTTGGCAATTTCTTTAGAACATCAGTATTAATAATTGTCAAGCATGTGGTCGCCCATGTAATCCAACCGATAGCTCTCTTCAAGTTACTAAAATGATATTCCTTTAAATATGATACTCAACCTCAGTTTACTCAGCTGCTTGTGCTGTTCCTTAACAGCTGGAGTTGCAAACAACAGGAGGCTAAGATCTTTTCTTATTGGCCCCCATTCCATGATGCATGCTGGACAAGATGCGGCGAGGGATTAAATGCTCTGGATCAGTCATCAAAAATGACAAGAATACAAATCTGCCCTTTACCATCAACTTTGTAGGGAGGAATAATGCCAGAAACAGCCTGCTTTTGAATTAACAGAAGAGGAAATATGTCACAGGCATGGAAGCAAACAAAGGGGCCCTCCAGCTGATAATAGTTGTATTCCTCCCCAGCTGGCTAAACAAAATTATATAAAGGTCAGTTGTCACTTGGTACAGTTATGTCACCTTCAGCGATCTGATATTGCTAAGCGTAAACAAATGAGCATTTGCAGATTACTGCAGCCTGCTCTACATGGGGCTGCCCTTGAAGATTACCCAGAGGCTACAACTGATCCAAAGTATGGCAGCCTGGCCAGTGACGGATGTGGCGTGGTATGTCCATGTAACACTGCTGCTCCACAAGCTATGTTGTTTGCCTCTGGGATTTCTGGTGAATTCCAGGGACTGATTATCACCTATGAAGCCTGCATCTTTGCGGAACTACCTAACTTCTCTTGTTTCTACCCATCTCCTAAGATTATGCAGACACCTTGCAAGGTTTCCTCTATTTGTTCACCCATTTGGACCTTCTCTGCCACAGTGTCTGTCCCCTGCAATAGTATCCCTCCAGAGAGCCATTTGGTTCCCACCCTAAAGATGTTCCAAAATCTTTTTAAGGTTTTGCTGTTCTCCCCGGCCTTGGGAATCTCTTTCGGTTGCTTTTTGTTCATTTTTTTCTTCTTCTAGACCCATATCATTTGGTGTTTTTTAAAAAATATTTTACTGCTTTTACTTTTAAAAATGCAAGCCATCCAGAGTTGTTTGGCATCGAGCAACATCAAATCAACAAGTATATATTCCTCAAACACTGTGTTTTTCAAACCACCACCCCCCATGAGGCATTTCAGATCTTTTGATGTTACAAGCATGGGGAAAAAAGAAAGAACTCTATTCCATTTTCTTGAACATTGATAGACAACATGAGCAAAGGACAGAAAGAACAGAAAGGAGGAATCAATGTATTATGAAGATTGAAAAAGAAATGTGTGCATCTTATGAAAGAGGATATAGCAGAAAGATATGGAGAGTGTCATGGGAATGGAAATATAATTTAAAAGACCCACAGAGCACCAAGAAGGAAGTTTGGATCCAAAGAGCTTAATGAAGATTCATAGCTGAGTTAGGAGCAGGCTATATATGTCTAAATAAAAGAAACCAATCAGAGAAAGCTGATTTGACTTGACACGATACCATATACTTTGAAGAAATCAAATCTTGGAGTGTCATATACCACGTTGTGCATTGACAGAAGGGATTTAAAAATAAGGAAGGACATAGCTGGGTATTCCTACAAGCATAATGATAGCAAATTAGTGTATCGGTGTGCCAATTGGTATTTCTTTCTTGAAGGAACATGCAATTAAAAAGTGAGTGTAGGAACCCTTCAACTCTGCACAGACAATGTTTCTGCTGCTTTCAGACAGAAAAAAAAATATTTTTAAGAAATCAATTTCAGCACCAGTTCTCTTTCCCACAGTGTGGCACGTACACTGGACTCACTTGTCGAACACACTATCCTTTTCTGTCCTCCCTCACAAACTCTGTTGTGTTATGCCCCTCACTTACCGTTGAGCCAACGGGAGTTGTATTGGTCAGTTCTCATGGCGGTCTGCTTGCCCAAAGTGCGGAATATGGCGGCATCTGTGCCCATGAAGTCAATGTAGACACCAGCATAGAGTTCTTCATCTGTGAGCAAGAGGCAAAAATAGGGGGAGGGGGAGGAAGAGAACACAATTGTTCTGTTCTAAGGAATGCCTTATAGAATTTCTTGCCATGACTGTATTGCCACGCTGGCAGAGTGTCCTGGAAAAAGTCGCCCAACACAACTTTTGTGTTGAGGGCATTAGGCTAGAAAAGTTAAGCTATATGATAATAAATGGCCCTCTTTCCTATGCTAGGAACAAAGCAAGTGTACTCTACTCAGCTAGGATTCCCATTTACTCATTCCACTGATTTGCTGAATGAAAGAGATGTCTACAAACAGAAGAGAGCACTGTCTGGATATTTCGTAATATTTCTATGAACAGAGTAGAAGAAGACTGGAAAGGACCTTCCCCCTGACCGTTTTCCCCACCGTACACAACAATTGTGGGATTATTCCCTGGCCCATCTCAGAAAACAGAAAGGGGAACCTTTAGTGATGACTTTGGTGTTTTATATAATGTCAAGGGAAGAAGAAACTGAATCCAAAATTTATTTTTTTCCTGAATGGGGCCAGCTATAACAATACTGAAGTGTACTGACAACTGTATTGTCACAGTTTTGCCTTTAGTCACAAGAACTGCTGCTCAGGTTAGTGCTTCAATAGGCAACCTAAATTTTAAATACCGTACATACAGCTAGTAGTAGACGGGACTGCGTAGTTTGTACCTCAAAAGGGAGCAATATTGTGCAGAAAGATATGGGAAAGAGGAAGAGTGAAGTACACAGATTTCCCTATTTTTTCCTAGTTCCCAGGCCCTGTCCTAAGCTGCCTGTAAAGATAAGCCCACTGAATCTCTATATTCTGAAGGTCAGCTTATTTCAAACCTAGAAGTCTTTTAAATATTTCATAATGACCCCGAGGCCAAGCTCTTAGCTTCTGCCAAATTTTAAAGAGCCACTAGGAAAAGAAAGGCAGGAAGGCGGCCAGGTCTTGTTCTACTAAACCCTCACCTCTACATAAAGATTTAAAATAATCTTTCAGGGGCAAAAAGCAAACATCTTTTTGTTTGGCAGTTTTGTTAAGCAAATATGCAAATAAAGCATGTGCGCCTGGGACATGGGGCTTTTCTGCTGATGCTACTGCTCCAAAGCTCATAACAGAGGACTTCATAATGAACCAAATGGTACTAGCAAGGCTGTTCATCAGGCCCTGATGCATTGGCATAAGGGTACAACTCTTCCTTTTCCCAAACTGGGGTCACAGCTGCTGCCAAATTAATTTTAAACTTTAGGGCTTGTCCTGTAAATGGATACTGTTGCCTGGACAAAATCAGAGGC
Organism: Vipera ursinii; assembly: GCF_947247035.1. Classification (NCBI taxonomy): domain Eukaryota; kingdom Metazoa; phylum Chordata; class Lepidosauria; order Squamata; family Viperidae; genus Vipera; species Vipera ursinii. The sequence continues at coordinate 71,370,244 of NC_139513.1, forward strand.
TGGCAGGCCACATCAAGGGGCTGTGAGATTTGTTTGAAGCAAGAACTCTGGCCAGTCCTGGAACTGACTGGGCAGGGGGAGGCGGTTGGGGGGTAGTGGAGAGATACAGTGCAGCTGTTGTGCCACTAGTTAGTCTGGGATAAGCAGGACAATGATACCATTCCTAATGATCTCCCTGCTGTGAGCTTATGTAACTCCAGCTCTCCTCCTAAGGAAAAAGTCTGTGGAACTGGCATTCCCACATAAGAGATGGAGAAGCCATCTGGGAAAGGGAGACACCGCATTAGCCAAAGTTCAGAGAAGGTCCAGGCTTGGAATTGATCTGCAGGTGCATAAAGCAGAAAGGTCTGCATGAGGATAAAAACCAGTAAGACATGTTTCTCCCCTTTTCTTTCATATGGCCAAGCACACAGTTTGTTGATTATCAAAAGACGAAGGCAAGAAGATTAAAACTGCAGGAGGAAATTATGGCAGCTCTGCATGATCAGTGGAATTAATATGGAGTCAGCATCCTGATGGGATACCTTTAAAGCCCTATATTGCTTGGGTCCAGAATATTTAATAAAACATCTCCCAGGTGCCCTGAGATCAGGAGCATATACATTTAGTAAATAATAATGATATTTATCTCAATGCTTGCTGAATTCTCTGAGAAGTCAACCTCATCCAGTGGCAATCTCTGTTTCCAGCCCTGTTCTTTGGAATATAGTTTTTGCAGTGTTGAAGGGCCTAAGGTCTTTATTACTTTTTACAAAGTTTGTTCATACTCTCTTATAAAATGAACTTTTAAGCTTTGTTCATTTTAATTATTAGTTCTTTTCTTTGTTTTTCTTTGCTATCTTAACTGTTTCTAATGCTTTGATTGTATTTTATTTTTTATTATGAACTGCTGAGAGAGTTCAAGAATTAATGGTATATCAAGTCCACTAAATTAATGAATTAATTATGACAGAACAACAGTTGATAATTCTACTAGTTCTGCTAATTATCTATTTAATTCTACATTAAATCATTACAATTTAATGATTGTAAGCCACCAAGAATCGCCTCCAGATGAGATGGGCAGCATATAAGTTGAATAAATAAATACTAATAAATTGAGTGTCATATTTCAATAGGACAAGCAATCCCTTCTTTAATAAATGAAAATGATTGAACATAATCTAAATAGTTTTCGTTCCGTTTCTTTGTAAGAATTCTCAGAAACTCATTGTGATTAAAAAAAATATCTTACCACCAACTTTTTGGGTGATTTTAGTTTTGTGGCTCCTTCAGATGCAAAGTATTCTTGTAAGGGATTTCGTTGACTGATACAATACTCACTAGAAAAAACTGATATTATGCAGCCAAGAAACTCACTTATTAATGCTGATACTGTGTCCACCTTCGGGTCATATGAGCATTTCCCTTTGCCTGACTCCAGCTTCTCTGGCTCTAAGTAGAATATATAATCCTGGAATAGAAGGCAAGAGATGGATATGCCATCTGTGTTATCACATACCTTTACTCTGGATACCTTCAACCATCTCAGATATAAGGCACACATATATGAATTATAGAACACAAAGTTATCTTTTCTGGAGTAGAACATTAATGCAATACAGTTACAAACACTTGAATTCAGGCAATTCTGACCCAGAATATTTCTGATTCCTCAAAGTGGCCTTGAACCATTCATGAAAACTGATTCTGGGGTAAATCAGTGGGGAGTACATCAGTTCATCATATGGACAACGTGCCATGGTATCCTTTGTAAATGATATACTTGTTTGAGAATGGAGAAAAATCTCCAAACCATGTTGCAAACAAATGATTCACCCCATAAAAGACAGCTTTTCTCCCATCAGTGAGATTCATTGTAAAGCAGAGTCCATATTTTGAATGTTCCATCAACATTGGGCCAGAAGGTCCAATGGCAGCAAGAGAAGTTACAGTAGGCATTGTTTTTAACACATGGTTTAAATGGCAATATTTAAACCATGCATTAAATTGAGAACATTTTCTTAGATGCTCTTAGATCATTCTAGCAAGGGCAGTGCTGTTCATGTGTTATAGTTCTGATCAGTATTTCAACCACATCACAGCTCTCCCAACCACTTTATTTTGGAAATGTTAATCAAGTCCACCAAGTATCTGTTTTACATTTGAGTTGCCAAAATAATATTTTTTTTGGCCCAAATAATTCTTTTTGTGATAGGAAAAGGGAATAGTTAATATTAAAATGCGATTTTCTGCCAGGTTTTCCTGCATGCTGTTATGTTACAAGGCACTGCATGCAAAATATTACTTCTAGAGCTCGCCAAGTCATGGAAACATCATAAATCACCTTCAAAGCAAAGAAGAGGAACCTCTTCAAGGAAGCCCATATTTTCCTGTTATATTGACCTGCTGTATCGTATTTTTCAGACCATTGGCAGGCAGGCAGAATTTCTCATTGCTTGTAAGCATTCAGTGGAGAGAAATAACTGCACATTTGAGGAAAGTGTTTAGTTACCCCAAAATTATTCTTACATGGCATCCATCCATCCATATGGGACTGTTTAAATAATGCCATGACACATTGTTTATGACAGTATCTGAATTGGTGCTGAAGTGTAATTAGGAGATATTAAACTGAGATAAAGGTGAATACAGCATGAAACATATCTCTCTGATAAACACTTCAGGGACCTTCAGATAACCATTAGTTGTCTTGTAACAAGCTATATGAAAGAACACGTAGTAGCAAATCTAATCATACTTTTCTCTGAAGATATTCAGGAGCAGACAAGCTTGAATTGGGTTGCTAAGATCCAGACATTAGATGTCACGCTGAAAGTTTTAAAATAAATGACATTAATTACTCCCTAACTCTGATATGGTATGTTGAGGGTCACTCTTTTTAAGAGTTGCTGGAAAATGCTGTAGATGCATAAAGAGCCATGCAGATGTCCTGCCTAACCAGGATGGTAGAATTCACTTTTTTTAAAAAAAAAACAGCAGTCCAGGTCTAATAAATTGCTAGGAAATCATTGTTTTACTGTTTTTCCACCATCAGGAAATTTTAAAAAAGCAAATGCTCTGTTAAAAGTTCAGAGGCCTTTTGTGTTTTGACAGATTGATTGACACACTTGGCATAACACTTAGTATAACTTTTAATTCCCATTGTTTATTTGATCCATCTTGAAATAAATATGACAGGGACATCACTGTTTTATACTATTAATCTCTTGGGGGAAATCCATATTGAAAATGTTAAAATAAATTTATCAGAAATATTAACAAAGGCATTTCAAAACAAAAGTACATTCAAAGTAAGTTAAGAAGCACAACTGGACCTTTGTTAGCCATGTAAAATATGGTATGCAACATGCTTTTTTATAGTTTACAACATGATTGTCCAACCTTTCAGCTTGCCTGGCCCACACTGAGTGAAGAGGAATGGTCCTGGGCAGCATATAATATAAATATTATAGTTAATCTATATAAATAAAAAACTTATTTAAATATTTTAATTATCTTGTGGAGCTGCATTCCTAGCTGTCCAAGACCACATGCAGCTGCAGATTGGACACTGTTGATTGACAACATGTTTTTCTGTATTTTGTAGTCAAAAACTCAAATTTAGGCAGATAACTAGGCATTGTAGAGATACTGTTCAAGAACTGTGGCTATTTATTAATAGATAATTCTCATAAAAATAAAAATAGGAGCTTCTTGGGGCCTTTATTTTCAACACCCCAAAAGAAAATCCTAATTGTTTAGCAGTTTTGCATCCAAAGACACAGAGATCACCAGGGGGAATGTGAGTTATATGGTTAAAATATTATTAATTATTCATGGGTTCCTCCTTTTGACAATATTCATGCCACTAGGATTTCATATAAATGCCATCTTAAAGAGGGATTTGTCTAAGCAAAATAAACTGTGGCCCATCTTTCCCTGAACAATTGCTAAAGTCAGCAATTTTTATTAAAAAATGGGCTGAGTCAGTGTAAACCACATAAAGGACATTTGTTGGGATGAATGAACAAGCTGAAAGAATAGATGTGACTATGCCTATAAGGAACTGGAGAGCATATAGTCTCATTCAGGCTCCAAATGCCAAGTAATATTAGCCTAGATAAAGCCCAGGTACATCAAAATGCAGCTAGGGAGAGGACACGAAGCTGGTTCCAGGCGGTTATATCTGCTTCTTTGAGTGAGGGTAATTTCCCCACCGTCTTGAAGGAGGCGGTGGTGAGACCCCTCCTCAAGAAGCCTGCCTTGGACCCAGCTGTGTTGAACAACTTTCATCCAGTCTCCAACCTTCGCTTTCTTGCGAAGGTTGTTGAGAGTGTGGTGGCGCATCAGCTCCCTCTGGTCCTGGATGAAGCGGATTATCTGGATCCGTACCAATCGGGTTTCAGGCCCGGGTACAGCACGGAGACGGCATTGGTCGCTCTGGTGAATGATCTCTGGAGGGCCCGGGATAGGGGATGTTCCTCTGTCCTAGTCCTATTAGACCTCTCAGCGGCTTTCGATACCATCGACCATGGTATCCTGCTGCGGCGTCTCAGGGGATTGGGAGTGGGAGGCACGGTTCTTCGGTGGTTCTCCTCCTATTTCCTGGGACGTTCGCAGTCGGTGTTGGCAGGGGGGCAGAGATCGGCCCCTAGGTCTCTCGTTTGTGGAGTTCCTCAGGGGTCGGTTCTCTCGCCTCTCCTGTTCAACATCTACATGAAACCGCTGGGTGAGATCATTCGTGGTTTTGGAGTTGGGTATCATCAATATGCTGATGATACCCAACCTTTTATTTCGACCCCAAACCACCCCAGTGATGCCCTCACTGTGATGTCCCATTGCCTGGAGGCGGTTCGGGTCTGGATGGGGAGGAACAGACTTCAACTCAACCCTGACAAGACTGAGTGGCTGTACATTCTGGCATCCCGGGACATTCAAAATGTTCCATCGCTTTTTATGGGGGGTGAGTCTTTACCCCCCGTGGATAGGGCGCGCAACTTGGGAGTCCTCCTAGATTCACGGCTTACCTTAGAAGATCATATAGTAGCCGTGACTAGGGGGACTTTCGCCCAGGTTCGCCTGGTGCATCAGTTGCTGCCCTATCTAGACCGGGATGCCCTGTGTACGGTCACTCATGCGCTTGTGACCTCTCGCCTTGACTACTGTAATGCTCTCTACATGGGGCTTCCCTTGAAGACCACTCGGAGGCTCCAACTGGTACAGAATGCGGCCGCGAGAGTTGTCTTGGGAGTTTCCCGGTACTCCCATGTTACACCTTTGCTCCGCGAGCTGCATTGGTTACCAGTTGTCTTCCGGGTGAGGTTCAAGGTCTTAGTGATGGTTTTTAAGTCCTTACATGGCATGGGTCCGGAATACCTCGGGGACCACCTGCTGCCGGCGTCAACACCCCTCCGCCCTGTGCGTTCCCACAGAGAGGGCCTCCTCAGGGTGCCTCCGGTCAGAGAATGCCGGCTGGTGGCCCCCAGGGGGAGGGCCTTCTCTGTGGGTGCCCCGGCTCTGTGGAATCAACTGCCGGTTGAGCTCCGGATGGCACCGGATCTCCGCTCCTTCCGGCGCGGGTTAAAGACCCATTTATTCGAACAAGCTGGCCTGGCCTGATGGGGAGTCAATTTAGGGTTTTAATTATTTGTATATTCTTATTGTTTTATTTTGGGCATTAATTTAATTCTTTTTTAACTTTTGTACTTTTGTATTTTTATTATATGCCCTGTTCACCGCCCTGAGTCCTTCGGGAGAAGGGCGGTATAAAAATTCAATAAAACTAAACTAAACTAAACTAAAATGTTCTCAGAAATTCACGTAGACAGAGCTTTTGAATAATAGCAGGGCTTTGACAGAGAGTGAGGGGATCATTTTTCCCTTGGGGCAAGGATACCTGGCCACATATATGACATTGCATTCTTCTAGAAGGAGGATTCCCTTTTCTAGCTGTTCTTTTCCAGTGACCAATGGCAGAATTTTTTTTTCAGGGGAACTTCTGTTGAGGTCTGTTTATCACAGCTATAAATAATTTTATTTCCCCACAAGATATATATGTATATGGCTCAGTGGGTTAGGACACTGAGCTTGTCAATCAGAAGGACGGCAGTTTGGTGGGCCGAATCCCGAGTGCCATGTAACAGAGTGAGTGCCTGTTACTCGTCCCAGCTTCTGCCAACCTAGCAGTTCAAAAGCACGTAAAAATGCAAGTAGAAAAATAGGGACCACTACGGTGGGAAGGTAACAGCGTTCCGTGCGCCTTTGGCGTCTAGTCATGCCGGCCACATGACCACGGAGACGTCCTTGGACAAATGCTGGCTCTTCGGCTTTGAAACGGAGATGAGCCCCTAGAGTTGGAAATGACTAGCACGCATGTGCGGGGGAACCTTTACCTTTACCTGCTGTATATGTATGTACATGTGTATATATGTACAGTATATATGTATACATATACATATAGGTGTATACATATAGAGAGGGGTCTGTGTACACACACACACACACAAATGTGTATGTGTGCATCCATGTGTGTGTAAACACTTTTTCTATCTATCTAAAAATAGTCACTATCAATTTTCTATGTATTTTGTCTGTTTTTAATAATAGAAGTCACCCAAACTTGTTGAAAGGTGGAATATGAATACCTGATGAAAAAAATGTCTCTTCATTGGAAAGAATTACATTTGATGCCTTCAGCAGGCCCAGTAAATAAGTTAGACAATCTTTGTTTAAACTGCATTCTTAGGACTTTGTGAACTAAAATGTTACAAAATATCAACACTTGAAATTAATATGCTCAGACAAATATTTGAAAGCCTAGATTTTATTGTAGAATGCTTTAGTCAGGCAACAATTTGATATGATGGCCAAAAGAATCTGTTCAGCCTTAGAAAGCCTATGTGCAGCCCTGCATATTCACCATGACCTTTTTAGGTGCATCATCTTGAACTCAATGTAGAAATCTGTTGCCAAATGTAAGAAGGGCGAAAGATTTGTATCACATTGAAATCTAAGAAGAAACATATTAGGAAAGAAATCTCTTTAACTGTTAATTTGTAAATTTTAACTTTGTCCTCAACCCTGTTTTTTAACCTGTGCTTTTTATTCATGTGTTTATATTGTTTTATTGTGTTGTTGTAACCACCACCCCCACCCCAGTCACTAAGGTGAGATGGGCGGTGTAGAAATCTGATAAATAAACAAATCTCATGGACAGTAATTCTAAACCCCAGACTAAATGGACTACACAATTTACTTCCTTCCTTCCTTCCTTCTTCCCTCCCTCCTTTTCTGACAGCTAAAAAAAAATAGAATCTGTAATTGTGGATGCATCCAGCTGGCTTATCCCCCAAATTAAAACATGTTCCAGCCTCTTGGATCTTCCTCTCTGTTCATACTGTTAACATGTGTTCCTATAGCATACAGAAATACATCCAATCCACATAGCCACCCCACCCCCACCTCCCATTTTCATCATGACTTTGATCCTTACAAACTACTTGCAGCTTATGAGGCGGCCTCTCTTCAGTTCAACATTTGCTTGAAATAACAATCTCATGTGTCTACATTTCAAGTGGATGGATACAGGATCTTCTCCTGTACGCTAATGCAATGTCAAAAATCTTGGGGAGACTTATTTCTTGACTCAAGTCTGACATGAGCCCGGGGAAGGAGGAATTAATTTGAGAGAGGAGACGCAAGGAGAGGCTGTACAGGAAGCGCGCTCATTGCTGGAGGGGCATGTGTCAATCCTGGCCACACTGGGCCCTCCCCCCTCCCGTTAGTTGCCTGTTAGGTGCATGGCAGTTGAAAATGAAAGTTAGAGAGCCCAGGCTCAGGCATGCTAGGGAAGAAGCCATTTTGTCCTTGGGGAAGGACAGGCAGAGCGCAATTCCCACCTTGCGTTCCACTGGAGACGGGTGGAGGGAGGAGTCAACTGCTCTACTTCCCTGTCCTCCCTGCTGGATGGACTGGTTCAGCTCAAAAGCCTGAGGAGAGGAGGAGCAGAGAGTTAGGCACTGGCAGCAACATCTGCCAGAGAAGCAGGAATGGCAGGGTCTGGCCAGAGAGCATGCAGAAGCTTCACTGTCTCTGTCACGTACATATATTGATTACCATTGAGACCAAGATTGCCTTCAAAAATAGTTATATCCTCTTTATGGTCTGAGTAGGATAGTCAGCTATTCTCCAGGGCTCTCTGGAGAATGTCACACCTGGGTGGCTCAAGAACGAGAAGGCCTGAGGCATCTCAGCTATACTGTCGAAATGCAGAACTAAAATATTTGGCTGCTTAGCTAATACATTTTTAAACTTTTAGTGAGCATCTGGGGCTCCCAATGTGGCTAAATTACAATTTCTAGTCAGTGTGATCCATGCGTTAGAGCTGTAAGTCATCAGGACTTGGTGGGCCATTGACTTGGTTTTTGCAGAGGCATAAGTTGTAGTTAAAAGACAGAACAAGTATGCAGCAAATATTTTCTTTTCTTTTCAATAATTGCTGTGCTTTTTGTCTGGATCTTGGGAAGAAATGGTCCTTTTTGAAGCATTAACATTATTTAAAATTGTATCTCTCTATATTTCTTTTATCATTTAGTTATAACTGAAAGTCAAAGCAGCAATATGGTATCAGAAAACTGTGACAGAAATTGGTCGTGAGGTCTGTTTTGAAATTAAACTAGGCAAACCTTTGAGGAAAATGATTATGAGAAGATAGTTTAATGGTGAAAACATTTTCCATTGCTATACAAGCAGTTTTTCTTTATATCATTTTTAAGGATCAGTCATATCTAAAACCAGTAAGTTGAAGCAAATTACAATGAAAAAAGTCTCACAAACTGTTACAGGTGTGCTGAATGGCAAAGATAAGGCTGATGTTACATATATTGTAAAGATGTACCAAGCCACACCGGATGGAGGTTATACAGACCCATTAATATCAAAGATGGTGTCAATTATCTGTTAACTGAAAACATGTTAACAACAGCAAAACCTCTGGTTGCTGGGAAATGAAACTTGGATAATGTTCTATTAATAGTACAATAAAAACATGGCATGCTTCCAGACTGTAAAAATGATGAATGATGTGCAAAATGCAAATAATCCTTTAAAGACATAATTTTAGACAACTTCAATGACATTATGCTGGATCAATTACTGCAACATGTCATAATTCTATGCATTCCTGGGCTTGAACTCTATTCAGTGCAATGGCAGTTTATTGCTAAATAAAATGTGTTGTACTGGGCTATACGTAATAATACAATGTACATTTAATTCTCTTATAATTTTTCTGTTTTCTTACAACATTCTATTATTCTATTTCTTTGATGCCTATTTTGTAAACCACAGTTATTAAATGAGGTCAGCATGATTTATTCTGATACATAATTTACCTAATTAATCACCAGACACTTATAGACCATTTTTAAAATTCTGTTGCAATTTTTTTTCTTCAAACTTTGTGGTCCTTTTTAAATGAGTTTCATGTTATCTTTTTCAAAATTCCATCTACGTAACAGAATCTGTGAAACACAGCTTTCCTCATTTTCTGCCTTCCTGGCAATTCATACTGCAATCATCCTCCTAGTGATAGATGAACACAAACTGAATTGGGGAAAAAAACACCTTTTCAAAACAAGTGCATTTTCCATCATAGCTGATCAAATTTCCAAAGTAGTTATGCATCCATAAAGTTTTGCATATACTTCTCCCTTAGTCCCTTATTCAGAGTTGTGACCATTATAGAAATAAGACTGGTCCTTTGGTTCAACTCAATTGTCAATGGACAGAAGATAGACCATCATAATACTTTAAGCATAGAGAAAGAATATCCAAGTGCACACAAATGGTACGTACATTTCCTAGTACGTACAAATGGAAACATTCATGATTGTGCAGTTGTTACAGCAAGCCTCTGGGATATGAACTATGTGGTTGAACCTAGCATAGAAATCCTGATTGCTCTATTTGCTTAGAAAAATGTTAGCATTGGCTGGAGAATGGCTGTATAACCATTTGTTTGTATGGACTTAATCTCTGCTTAAGACTCCTGCCTTTGAGCTAACATAAAAATGTAATCCTTGGTCCTGAATTTGTAAATATTTTCTTAAGCAGGTACTTCAATCATTTCCAGGAAGACTTCCTGTAATGGTGGCAGTGTAAACAGGTTAAGCATGGAGATGTTTTTGAGACCCATAAAAATAGTGGTCTCATTCTAACTTGCAGTGTTTTACCATAAGGGGAAAAATAAGGTTAAATTAAAAATGAAAGAGTTTTACAGATTTTGAGGGATTTCCCAGAGCCAACCAAAAATAAGCTTAAAACAAAATAAGCAACATTATGAACACTGATTTACTGAGCCAAATCATTCTCTAGGAGAGAGATTTTTTTTTCATTGTTTTTATGTAAGATTCATTATTTGACAAAGAATTTTGCTTCTTTATGGCATGGTCTCTCAAGACCTACTAGTTCCAAAGATCTATAGGTATACAGAAGGATGCCTGGCAGGTGGGGGCAAAGCATTATTGCCATTGGAATCATTGATCCCAGTCATGGGGAGATCAAATGCTGCTGGTAAGAGCTATAGAACGAAGATATGACATAAGGGTTTAATATAGGTATAAGCAGTGAGAGACATTCTTATGCTATATGGGTGGGAAGCAGTCTGTATTACATAGTTATACTGCCTCATCTCATATTCAGTTGCATATATGGTCCTGGGAACGAGCAGCAAAGACAATTTCCAATTCTTTCTTGAACAGAGAAATTTGCTCCACCAACCTGAAGAAAAGCAACATAAACAATGCAGCAATCCAAATATCTTTCTGCAAGTTTTCATTAAAAGAAATGCTAGGGAAATATCAAACACATCACACTAGTTTTGATTTCATAGTATATCAGCAGTCACGAGTACTACAGCACTAAATAGTGCTACGTGAGTTCATGTTGCTGGATTTATAAATGGGCTCCACTTTGTAAGATTCTCAGCAGAGCCTTTTAAAGGCTTTTATTGAATAATTGATTTCCAGCTATATGAAGTATGGAAGCCATACGCAGCTTTGAACTTTCTTTCTAAGAACTGAATGCTCAGTAGATAGGGAGAATAGGTTCAATAACTCCATTTTAAAGGGGAAAGTTTAAATTGCATCAAGAGCAAGAATGATCTTACTTTATCCCTAATCACATATCTCCTTCTTCTCACTTTGCGAGTCACTGTAACACTGCGACTAGAGAGAGAGAGACTACAACTGATGAGATTCAGACTGACATATTCACTTATCCAGGGGAGGAGTATCTTTAGGCCAGTATCAAGTCTTAGAGGAAAAATTATTGCACATTACCTTATGCCTTTGGGATTAAACATGGGGCTAAATGAACGAAGGCTCAGTCTCAGTTCTCAAAGCCGGAAGTCAGCCTCTGATGGTTTGTTGAACATAATTTCCCCCACCAGGTTCTATGGGAGTGTAATCTGGATTCTGGTCTTCCAGTATAAGCTGAGGCCATGTCCAGATGCTTCCCTATTACCACTCTGGCTGCTGTTCTAGACATATGCTCTAGCATCACCTCACCTGTGCTTTGCGACCCCGGTTGACAAAGGTGCAGACAGGATTATATGCGCCAGTGCCACAGACGTACAAGTGTGTTCGATTCCAGGGCTGGATAAGTCGGATGAAGTTCCCACACTCACCCTAGAAGACAAATGGAACATTAACTTAAGCTCCTATAAAATTGTGCCCACTTCAAGAAGGGGAGGTGAGTAATTGCATCCTCTCTTCGTCAAGACCCAGGGAAAGATTCAAATGCACAAGGTCTTCTGCAGCAAATGGCTTTAATATTAAAGAGAGCTCTTTCTACAACAAGAAAGTCCTATGGCCAGGTACTTACATGCAATGAAGTGACACTTAAGACTGAGCAAATAAGACCTGGTGCCCCTTTAGAATCAGCAAATGTACATTTTGAAGCATTTTTTCCAATGAGATTTTGGATATCTCTGCAAAACAAATTTTCTGCATGCCCTATTTATGGTGCTCTCTTTCTCTGTTTTTTTTAAGAAGTTTGAATTATTTTCCATTTCAGAGCCAACATTCCTTTTTTCATGTCTTATGCTACAACACATTTGTAGCTGAAACAGACTATAAATGGTACAGGTCAAAGCTTTCCTTCTTGTCCTTGGCAATTTTTCTTCAGTCTGAGAAAATAATAGTTGTACAATTCCAGAGAACTATCTTGGTGTCAGGATGGCAAATGCCAGACTCCTGGGTCCTGCTTATTTTCAGATACAAGGAAAATGACCTGAATACAAATGCATGAAAGGAACATGAAAGGAAAATCCTTCTAATGGACCCAAAAGAGGACTTTCTGATTTTATTGGTTCTGGGGGAAAAAAGGAAAATTACTCCAGTAAAGCTGATCCTGTTAAAGTAGTGATTTTCAACCTTTGGTAACTTTGTGATATGTAAACTTCAACTCCCAGAAATTCCCAGTCAGCACAAATCATAGCTATATTGTATATGAGAAATGACTATATTTATATTACATAATTATAGTTATACTCATTTTAAACACTTGATATGTCTTTTTTTATTATGTACAATTTTTCATCTTTTTTCTGTCACTATTTGAAATGCAGCAAAACATTATTTTAAAAACTCCCAGAAATCCCCAGCCAACACACAATAATAAAATTATATAAATAATTAGATATAAATAATGTGTTAATGTATTACACAAATAAATAATTTTTTGGCAAGAGAGAGTGAGAGCCCCTTGCCTCATTCCCTCTGATTTGATTCTTATCATCTTTTGTCAGTTTAATTGTAGTTTTATTTTATTGTGAGCTATCCCAAATCATTGGAAGACATTATTATTGTTGTTGTTGTTGTTATTATTATTATTATTGTTGTTGTTATTGTTGTTGCTGCTGTTATGCAGTGAAGCCTAAGCAGCGAAAATAATGCTGTGTTAGTAATTTTTCATCTTATTTAATTTTCCTTTTTTACCAATTGCACAAAGATAAATGTGATGCCTGTTGATAGCTTAATGGCACTGTATTTCAAGATAGTGAGGACCATTCAAAAACCTTCTGAAGTTCTCCTTCTTCTTATTCAGAAGGAGAAACTGATGACTAGGATGGCCATTTAATGGAGTGGATCTGTTAGAGCAATATTTCTCATTCTCAGAAAATTTAAGATGCATGAACTTCAACTCCTAGAATTCCCTGGCCACCATGCTAGAGGATTCTGGGAGTTGATGTTCATACATCTGAAAGTTGTCAAAGTTAAAAAAAAAATACTGCATTGAACAGTATGAAAAGGCTTGGAAACCCCTTGGCTAATGAAACCTATACTGCATATTTAGTAAGTGACAACAGAGAACACCAGAGAATAAGCAGAGAATTCCCAGCATGTGGCCAGGCCTAAGCTTATTAATTAACTGGATCTAGGACCAGGAATGAAACATAAAGCAGTGTGTTTGAGCATGGAATCCCATTTCCTCTCCACAGCTCATGTTTCCTCCTTGCCTCATGCCTCAGTCTGGAGGATCTCAGCTGGAGCCAAGGGTAATAAAGTTCAAGAGGAAGGGAAACATACAAACAAATGCAGCTTCCTTAACTCAGGGAGTTTGGCTCCTCTGAAATTAAAACCCAAACAGTAGCAGCTGAGAGATTTCAACAAGACAGAGTTCAAGGACAGTTGGTCAAAAGGCTGGCTAGGCCTTTCAGGAAACAGCTTGGTAACCTCTAACCTTGCTTCCTTCTATTAAGACAGTAGATAGATAGATGGATAGATGGATAGATGGATGGATGGATGGATGGATAGATAGATAGATAGATAGATAGATAGATAGATAGATAGATAGATAGATAGATAAATAGATAGATAGATAGAATGCATTATTACCAATGAACCTAGTTCTGGCTGAATGTATTTTCCTGTTGCCTACCATTTAATGCTGACAAGGCTGCTTCATCTGATTATGGCACAAAAGCTACAGAAATTGCCAGGCTGGGGTTCACGAGCTTTAGTTACATCCACCTGCATACCGTACACACCAACATAGCCTTCAGTTGAACAAGGTTACTTGGAGAAGACAACCTTCTCCTCCCTCACTATTCATGCTAGTGTAGGTTGCTGCCATAACTAGCTGAAAATCAGAGATTTCAGACAAATAACAACAACAACAACAATAACAAAAACAATGGAGTTGGAAGGGACCTTGGAGGTCTTCTAGTCCAACCCCCTGCTCAGGCAGGAAAACCTATAACATTCCAGACAAACTACTTCTTTTTTTTTAGCCTACATGAGACAGAAGATGTTCTAAACTCTGTGAATTTTATGGCATCTGGTCAAGCTTGGGTCCGGAATATCTGAGGGAACACCTGCTGCCAGCATCAAGTTCCCTTCGTCCAGTGCGCTCCCACAGGGAGGGTCTTCTCAGGGTGCCGCCGGTAAAAGATTGCTGGCGGATAACACACAGGGGGAGGGCCTTCTCTGTGGGTGCGCCTGCCCTCTGGAAACAGCTGCCCGCGGAGCTTAGGACTGCCCCCGACCTTCGCTCATTTCGCCAGGACCTGAAGACCTGGCTCTTTGAGCTTTCCGGCCCAGGCTGAGAATTTTAATTGGGGTTTTTAGTTTTTAGGGATTTGATTTAATCTTTTTAAATTGTTTTTAACTTTTGTATCGATCTTTGTTTTAAATACCCTGTAAACCACCCTGAGTCCTTCGGGAAAGGGCGGTATATAAATCCAATAAAATAAATAAATAAATAAATAAATAAATAAATAAATAAATAAATAAGCTCCCTTTTGAACATTTGTTCAGGAAACTTTTGGATTTCTGTTAGAAGAAACCAGAGGAAAGAATCACGGAAGTGTGTGAAATTTGTGTAGCTTTGTAATTGTGATAGAACATAGCCTGGGTTCCTAGGAGGGAGGGACTGTCTTCTAGAGGACCAAAGAAAGTAAAGTTTAGGTAGTTTGGCTGGGAGAAAGAGGGTCAAGACACTGGGACACTGCATCTGCCAAAAGTACGCCCCAGGTGACAAGCGTCTGAGTTTTGATTGCATGACCAGGAGGATGCTGCAAAGGCTGTATGTGTGAAAAACAGTGATAAGTCACTTTTTTCAGTGCTGTTGTAACTTTGAAAGGACAGTAAATGAACAGTTGCATGTTGAGGACTACTGATTAGTGAGAAAGATGAAACAGTAAGGTAGTGTGTATAAAATTTTTCAGACCTGAGCAACAACGTCATGAACATAAGAACTGACAGCAGTTGTACACCTGCATTTCCCAATATCTTTTATAAGAGGACAAAATGGTTTAGGTTTTTGATGTGAAGACAGCAACTGCTAAGAGATTAGTGCAGAATGGAAGACAATCTGTGTTACTAACTTAACAACTGCAGGGATTCGCTTAACAAGTGTAGCAAGAAAGGTGGTGTTAAAAGGGGCAAATATCACTTAACAACTGTCTCAGCAACAGAAATTTTGGGCTCAAATATGGTAGCAAGTTGAGGATTACCTATATTCAAACTTGTGGCGTGGTACTGTTTAAGATACATAAGATACAATTCTTATGTATCTTAAGACACAAATGTATCTTAAGGTAGAAATATTGAGGCCCAAACAATCATAAACCCCTTGCAGGAGTAGTGCAGAAATGACCTAAAATGGGCTCATCTTTTAGCAAACACAGCAGTCAACAGAATCCTATTATTAGCTGTCACCTAAAGTATCTGGACTTCATAGCTGAAAGGGTGAGAGTAAACAGGAGGTGGGATGGGGCAGGGAAAGGTGGCAAAGCACAGTCAGTATTTGCTGATTTTCTTGTCTGCCTGAAATCCTTGTGGAGGCGTGAGCAATGCCCCTCTTGAGTATATGGTGATTTCTATTTTAAAAATAGGTGAAGATGAACTTCCAGCAACCTTTCCTGCATAATATTAGGACTTTCCCACCCTGAATGAGCTTTGGGGATAACATCAGAAGTACTTACATTATTATTCTTCCCTGATAGGACACATTCATCTATCCTTTGCTGTGATGCAGGCCAGTGGATCTGCCAAGCGAAACAACATCTCACAGTTACAACTCTAATTTCCCATATTTTCTCCTTAACCCTGCTCCCAAACCAGACAATATATTGAACTGGAGGCTTTGCATTAGAAATCACTTGGGTTTTTCCAGTGTGATTATTTTAGAAGCCAGCAGTCACATCACCTTGCTGTTTGTTTCAGGTGTGTTTCTTAAAGGCAGTGCCTTTTTGGGGGAGGAGGAATATTCTGGATCATCTGGAAATTACCCCATTCCTTTGACTGTGAAAAACCCTATTTATTAGTGGGTGCAAAGTACGATGTGGTTGTTCTGGAATCATAACAACGGGTTATGTTCTTGTCGTAATAACAAGCACATACATACACATACACAGATTTTAAACTTATACTGTTTCATAAATAATAGTTTAGAAGTGAAGAACATTTAAATATTTAAAACATTTTACAGGAATGATCATGAAACCCAGTTTTAATTGCATACTGTAGATATAAGCAATGCTTCTCAAGGTGTCAAGGTGTCACCATTTTGTCACCTGTTTTTATGAAGACACACCTTGATCTAGTAATTAAGGCACCAGACTAGAAACTGTGAATTGTAGTCTTGTCTTTGGCACAAAGCCAGCTGGGTGAAGTTGGCCTAGTCACTTTCTCTCAGCCATGGGAAGCAGGCAATAGCAAACCACTTTTGACATCTTGCCAAGAAAATTGCAGGGACTTTTCCAGGCAGCCTCTAAGACTCAACACTGACTTGAAGGCACAAATATAAATAGTTATGTATTCCTGAATAGATCTACATGTTATTTATCTCCATTCATATCTCTTTCCTGAGTTAAAAAATGAAAAATGATTCTCCATAGGAATCTTTTCTGACCGATTACGTGTGGAGCCTCCCTCTGATCCCAAAGGACTCTGGGCTTTAAATGAGCAAGCAGAAAAAAAGATAAATAAATGGTACTGTGGCACTAAATGGCACTGTGGCACAAGAGGTGCCTATCAAGAGTTTAATGCTTTTGTTTTATATTTGGTAGACTAATCTTATATGGAATGATGTAGGAAAAAGAAAAAAAAATCTCTGGGCTATTGAAGAGACAAAATACTCTCCAAAAAAGCAAAAGAAAACCCTTCCTAAAAGATCTGGACAAATATTAAGGTTTGTTTAATATTTTCTTCATTGCATTAAATGCTAGAAAAAATGATATATTAACCGGAGAAAGATCCTATTTTCAACTTACTTTTCCAGACTCATCTGCTTCAATATCTTTCTACTGCAAATTCAGCATAAATTCAGAAGCATTTTGTTCCCCATCAAACAGAATTTCCCTCTGCCTACTCCTGATATTTTTTTTAAAAAAATACATTCTTACAATCAAGGGCTCCCGATTGATATCATGAAGGTCTAGCGAGAGGATGTAGTCTTTGCTCCCCACATACATTCGGTCATGATCTTCATCCTTCAGCAAGATTCTGTAATCTGTTGAGTTGAGAAGGAAATTGAAGAAGCGTGCCGTTCCAGTGGCCTTGAGCTCTATAGGAACAAACATAAGGAAAGACCTGTATTAATTGTCTTTTTCTACCCTGATTCCAAAATAACCAACCTCTGGGAATAGTATGCTTGACTTAGGAGAAATCAACCTGTTCCCCAAACTCAGTAAAACATTTGACTCTTAAATAGAGCCATATACTTGTGTGCGTAGACATTAACAAATTATTCAGAGAAACACTCCTCTTGCAGCAATGTAATGTGTAAGCATAATTTAGCTCATGAGACTCCATCAACCCATGTTTAACTTGAATTATTGAAAGCCAAGGACTTTCCCAGCATCTACATTATTCTCTACTAGACTGTCAACCTGTGGGGCCCAAGAACATCTATGAGAAAAAATAAATTAAAAAGCATTTCTATAAAACATTCTGTAAATTAAAGAATAATATTCAACTATTAAAAATATCAGTATGAGAATCAAACTTCTGTTCAGTCTTACATACAATGAAATAACATGGCTTTATATTGGATATTCATTGTATTCCTTTCAATAAATGTCTAATTTGGAGCATTTGGAAAGTGGGATTTCAGAAGGGGGAAATGGTTTAGCTCTGACTGTAAGAACAAGTCTTGATCCCCCTGCCTCCAATATTACAAAGCTTGGGCTTTTTTGTTTACTCCAAGGTGAAAGTCTACCAGTATTCCAAAAATTGCTAATTAAAGTTGTCATCAGCCTTAGGTAGCATGGTCAATAATGGTGATGTTGGACTTCACATCTAGGGAATCCTAAATACCTCACTCCTACTCTAAGTGACACTCTTTGAAACTCTAAGGACCTACTCCATTTTTCATTATTTTCTTGGAATTAGCCTTTTGTTTGCCTGGCCTTCCTAATCCTTTATTGCTTCTTCAATCTTTAACTTCTTAGGGACTTTAACTACGTTATTTATTTGCCACTGCCCATCTCATTCTTATTCTTATCCACTACTATTTGGATTAATAATCATCCTCTCCTTCTCTTTAATATCTATATGTAGAAATGGACATCAACTTCAGTGGAATGAACTTAAATGAACTTCGACCTATAGAGCAGAAATGTCAGCATTGGATAAGTTTTCTCTAAAGGAGATTAGGCAAGGTTTGAGAAGGCTACATTCTGCCCCCAAATGTGTATGAATATATTATTTTCTTTTTCTCTAAGTCTCCCTATTCAATTCAGCCAGGGAACAGAGTAGTGGCACAGTTTATCCATATGTATTATCATATCAGATTTACATGTCTGTAAATGAATTTTAGGTGTTGCTGTAGAAATATCCTACATCTACAGAGTCCAAATCAGGTCCAAGAATGAGACCTGATACCTGAGACTTATTTCACACCTTGATTCCACTCACATGTTACTCTTCCTGACAACTTCAAATAAAAGCACACTTAAAATTAACAGCAGTTGTTTTTACAATCTACTGACGCTGAATTTTAGCCTGGAGGGATATGAAGGTCAGCAAATCAATACAGTGAGGAATCATCATTTCACTCAAATGAGATCTTTCCTGGAAATAAATCTCCATGGAAATTGGCCTTCCAACTTATCAAGAGCAAAGAGGGCAGCTTTAGTTGCTGCAAAGTGGTTGATAATTGCTACTGAATGTTCCCTACACCTCTGTACAATATGTCAATATAATTACCTTTTAAAAACAACAAATGATTAATTTAAGCTTTGAGGAAGCTGTTTGCCAGTGAACTGCCAGTGAATTAATTACATAGCTGGGCACTGAGCTCACACGGGTCTTTTGTTTGTGTAAGTGTGCTGTTCAGTGTGGAAGGGGGCATAAGGCTAAGCAGGTTTCCCACAGTGAACTCTTGTCAGTCCAGCATCCTAGGCAGAGACACCATTCTTAATTTGTACAAGTGTTTTTTTAAGAAGGAAAATTGGAGCCAACACACTTATTCAAAATTCTGTTCTCACTTCTGATTTGAGGATTAGTGAATAGTTTGTTCCCTTGACTGTTATTGTATTATCATCAAAGGGCTGTAGAGTTAGTTGTTAATTCTTCCACCTTCCGTTCGGTGGGGTGGTCTGGGAGTTGTAGTCTACATAAATAGACCCACCTCAGTTATTTAGCTTATCAGTAAAGACTCATCCCATGTTTTCATGGTGATTATTATGTGATCTGGGGCAGGGCAGTGGTGCAGTGCTTAAGGCGCTGGGCTTTTCAGCTGGAAAGCTGGCAGCCCAGATTTGAGATCCAGGTGCCATGCAACAGGGCGAGCTCCTATCCTCACCCCAGTGCTGACCAACCTAGCAGTTCGAAAGCATGAAAATGCAACTAGATAAATAAAGGTGCCACTTCGATGGGAAGGTAAGCAGGGATTCACTAAGAGTCACTAAGGTTGAGGAACACTGGCTTGCACTGAAGCTGCCCTACCTTTCTGTCATATCCACACAATTTGGATGATTACTGCCAATGGAACCATGATGCTTCCAATTGTCAAAACCCCAGAAGAGCATCTAGCAGTCCAACCAATGATATAAACCAGAGGGAAGAAGCAGGTAAAAATGAGGCTAACCAGAAAGTCTTTAAGAGACCAAAGGAGAAAAAAGAAATTGTACCAGTGGTGAGGAAAAGCATAGCTGAATTTATCTGGTCAGCAATCAGGCACATTATCTGGTTGTGAAGCAGATTGACTGTACATTTCCAACACACACACTATAACAAGCAAAGCCCCATCCACAGGATGCAGGCAGCACACAAAACCACACATCCTCCGGTCCGTGGAAAATCCTCTCTCCATGGAACCGGTCCCTGGTGCCCAAAAGGTTCGGGATCTCTCAGTTAGGCCACATCTTCTTTATTATTGCAACATATGAAATGTATTCCAAATCCAAACATAAGAGATTGGCCAGCTTTGATGAATTAACACACCAAAAAGATTAATCAAACAACCAGATACATTCAGATAACTGAGAATGTCCATTCCATCCCTCCCAATATGGCTATTTGCTGTTAAGAGATTTGTTAACAATTCAATGCAATTTATTTTGTCACAGAAATTATTGCCAAAAATATGGGTACACTTGATAATTACTTTCCAAAAGCACAACTTTGAGAATGTGCTACAGCCCACGCAACCTAGAGGGTTTGAGCCGTCCAAAGTTAAATTTCTCTAATATGCTCAGTCCAAACTTCTTTCTAGACAAATGAAATATCCAGAGTAAACCCTTTTTTAAGAGAAAGAGAAGGAGGAGGGAGAGAAACAAAAAGGTAGCCTCAACTCTCTACTTTAAGAAGAAGCAAGAGATATGGTAGAAATCATCCAACATCTGGGTGATTTGTGCTAAGTAGCAACAATTCCTCACTCATTCTCTTTAACAATGGCAGCAAAAGTATTACTCTCTGCTTCCCACCAAATTATGCTGCTTCAGAAGAGGAAAGTGGGGTTTAACGTTAGAGAATTGTGACAGTATTTAGTTCTAGAATTAAAACAAATTCCAGAACTATAATAATTACTACTCCAATAAACAATTTCATAATTGCCTTATAATCTAGTAGTGCCAGCTGGTAGCTTTGGAGCAACTAGTAAAGAAAAAAAAGCTGTTTCTGCAACCTGTAATTAGTACTTTGTTTCAGATAGGAAAGCTTCAAACCGGTGATTCATTAAGGAAAGAGAGATTTCAGAGTTACTATAGCTGTGTGAGTGAAGACTTGGGGATTCTGAAAAAAAAGATTGATGAATTTTCAGATTGCTGCTGGCTGGAGGGAGGAAGAGGATAGTTGGTTATTTTTTCATCAAGCAAAGCATAAAGTATGAAGTCAAGAAATCTGGGCATGATGGCAAGTAGCCAGTTATGAGCTGAAATGAGCCAGCACCAGAAGAATAAATCAATCCATACGTTTATTTTATTTTTCATTTGCATGTATAGCACATTCAAATGAAAATATAGTAACTCAGTATAATCCATTTAAAACAATAAAGAGCAAGTACATGCAAGTAGAAAAATTGCTTCCTAAAGTTCATTGTTCAGCAGTCTCTGGGAAGGCACCCCAAATATCTGATAGATCCAACTACTGTTATTCCTCAGAACATACAACCCCTAGTCCATACAAATGGTTCTTCCGATGGGAAGTTAAGACAGTTCTGCTGCTGGATAAGTGCAGTGATATGAGGAAGGCACCTTGAGATAAATCCACACAGAAATTTTGTGCGCTCACTGTGAAGCCACCCTGACACTGTGATGTTCTCCTGACACTTTTTCTCCAACATTCAATTTCTCCATAAGTTGCTTTTATGGTAGCCTTTTGGAGTAAATTTGAGAACTAGGCACTACCAGGGAAGGTATTGCAGGATTATTTCTGACACTGGTGGGAATGGTGTCAGGGTCTGGCTGTATGGAGAAAACAGCTGGGTCTTCCCTGCCATCTTCTAGGTCAGGGTAGGTGAGGGAATCAATATCTCTCATTGGATTGCCTTAGAATAGTTGGATACAACTAAGAAAAGAAGGAAACAAGAGGACCAAACAAATTATGCAAATAAACAAGTTTTTCATCTAGCAGAATAAGTATCAGCAAACCGTTAATTCTTAAAGTTTCTTTAAGTGATCTAAAGGAAAGAAGTTTGCAAGTTCAAAATTGTGCTTTTTTCCCCTTTCAGCTATTTCCCACTGTGCAATAACAATGTTAGGCAGATGTGAACAGATGAAATATTAATTCTTTAACTGCACTGTTTCATTGACATGAGGGAAGGCTAGAATTAATAGGTGCAAAAATATTTCATCCATTGGCAGCAAGAGAATAAGATGCAATGGCTAATCCTTTCCCTTCCCATTTCCTAAGAGATAACAATTCAAGGCTCTTGTCTATCAAAAAAGGCACAGAGAAAGGGACCAGGACAGGTCGCTGGTATTTGGAAATACAGGACCATGGCTGGCTTTTGTCTGTTATTTATGCTCCACAAAGCAACAGTGGTGAAAGAGAAATCCTGAAGCGCTCCTGAGTTTGCTTTCAGAAAAAGCCTGTGTCGGAAAACCACCTAAGAGGCAGAGAAAAGAAGCTTAGCTGCCATGAGAGGGAACCGAGATTTGGTCATGGACCAAAGACTGGCTATGGAGAAGGCAAACAAAAAACCGGATTAGCCCAGTGGCTTTCAACATTGTTTCCAAAATGGCCCTGAATTCTCTAATCAGGTTCATTCAATAGATAAAGCTCGGCTTTTGTTAGCTTAACTAGTTTGCTTTTCTGGGGTGAGATCAGCCATCTTCACCTCCTGCATTGTGTGATGTTGTTTCTGCCACTTGACTGAACTGCCAAACTTTCTTTGAAAGCAAGAGAAACACTACGAAATGCTCCGTCAGCCCTAATCATCACTCGCTACCAGAGTTGCCCTTTTTTGTAAGCATTAACTAGCAGAACTACTAGGCAAGAATTAACCATCCCGCAACCAAACTACTGTCGTCAGCCACTATCTGATCCAGAAGTCCTCCATCCTTTCTTCCCTGTGTATTCCCTGTGTATTCGACAACCAAGATAGTGCTATAAATTTAGAGCCACCGAGGTAAGCTAAGCAGTAAAACAAAGTCAGGTTTGTCTGAAATAGGTGACAAATAGAGAAACAAATATACAAACATATACCGTATATTAGTTAGTAAAATGGTGGAGTCACCTAACACCCAAAGAGGGACTTATTCCCAAGTCTCTCTTTGGATTTTAAGTGACTCCAACATTTTATTAACTTTCCATCTTTGTCAATACGAAAGAAAGGACCTGAGATTTTAGTTGAGACTTTGTTTTTAGTTACAGGAAATGAACATGTTAAGCACTCTAGGTTCAGGAGACGCATTGTAGAATTTCCTGAGGGCTAAAGTAAGACATTTTGAAGTTTCTGAAAACCCTATGAAGTGAGTGCTTCCTAGAGCCCCTTTCATTGCTTCCTTTGGCAATGCAATTTTTGTCTTCAACATTTTTGTCCACTGAAGTGAACAGCAAGTCAATTATAAAGTGTGAGGTAGGCTAAATCTGGAAGGAAATCCAGAAATTATAAAGGTAAAGGTTCCCCCGCACATGCGTGCTAGTTGTTTCCAACTCTAGGGGCTGGTGCTCATCTCCGTTTAAAAGCCGAAGAGCCAGCGCTTGTCCAAGGACGTGTCCGTGGTCATGTGGCCGGCATGACTAGACACCAAAGGCGCACAGAACACTGTTACCTTCCCACCGTAGTGGTCCCTATTTTTCTACTTGCATTTTTACGTGCTTTCGAACTGCTAGGTTGGCAGAAGCTGGGACGAGTAACAGGCGCTCACTCAGGATTCGACCCGCCAAACTGCCGACCTTCTGATCGAGAAGCTCAGCGTCCTAACCCACTGAGCCACCCCGTCCCTAATTCAGAAATTATATTTCAACTTAATTAGTTTATTCTATTGACTTGAATAGAAATAATAATAATATTAACAACAACAACAATAAAATTGGAAGGGATCTTGGAGGTCATCTAGCCAAACCCGTTGCTCAGGCAGGAAACCCTATACGATTTCGGACAAATGGCTGTCCAGTCTCTTCTTAAAAACTTCCAGTTTTGGAGCATTCACAAATTCTGGAGGCAGGTTGTTCCACTGGTTAATTGTTCTAACTGTCGGGAAGTTTCTCCTTAGTTCTAGGTTGCTTCTCTCCTTGATTAGTTTCCATCCATTGCTTCTTGCCCTCAGGTGCTTTGGACAATAGCTTGACTCCCTCTTCTTTGTGGCAGCCCCTGAGATATTGGAACACTGTTACCATGTCCCCCCTCGTCCTTCTCTTCATTAAACTAGACATACCCAATTCCAGCAGCCATTACTTATATGTTTTAGCCTCCAGTCCCCTAATCATCTTTATTGCTCTTCTCTGTACTCTTTCTAGAGTCTCAACATCCTTTTTACATCATGGTGACCAAAACTGGATGCAGTATTCCAGGTGTGGCCTTACCAAGGCATTGTAAAATGGTATTAGTACTTCACGTGATCTTGATTCTATCCCTCTGTTAATGCAGCCTAGCACAGTGTTGGCTTTTTTGGCAGCTGCAGCACACTGCTTGCTCATTTTTAAGTGATTGTCCACTAGGACTCCAAGATCCCTCTCACAGTTACTATTATTGAGCAAGGTACCCCCTATACTATACCTGTACATTTGGTTTTTCTTGCCTAAATGTAGAACCTTACTTTTTTCATCATTGAATTTCATTTTGTTAGTTAGCGTCCAGTGTTCAAGTCTGTCCAGATCCTCCTGTATCTTAAGCCTATCTTCTGGAGTATTGGCTATTCCTGCCAGCTTGGTGTTATCTACAAATTTGATGAGTTCCCCATCTATCCCCTCATCCAAATCATTGATGAAGATGTTGAAGAGCACTTGGCCCAGCACTTCCCTCCATGTAGATGCGGTTCCATTGAGTAAAAGATCATTTCCAATCCTGAACAGTGGAAGGCTCCCTCAAAGTGTGGCCTGAAGCAAATATCATCAATGTCCCTCAAAAAATGTTGACTAGAAGCCTACTTAGTGAGAAGTCCTGGAAAAGTTAGAAAGCTGCTACTTGGAAACTCACTCATTCCAGCCAAGAGGGCAGTAAAGCACCACTGGTTACCTTCAGTCAAATATATAAGGACATTAATTCCACATATCTCATATCAGTCTCAAAGCCGGGCTGGGGCTTGCTTTGTTTAAGCACAGCAAGACTGAACATTATTTTACATTACACTGCAGGGGTTTGGAAAACAATGATTCTCCCTAGAATTTGCCCAAGCTACTCACACTCCTTTCTCTTCCATCCTACCTGTCCTCCACACTTTTGACTCTTGATGGTTGTTTAATGACACCCAGCCATTAAAAAAATAATAATAAAACCCCAAGTGCAAAGTTTCTGTTTGAAGCTCTTTAGAAGAAAAGATCTTAGATCTTTAGAAGAAAAAACAAACGCTTGCTCCATAAAGAATGCCTGTAAAGGTTCAAATGTCTCTCTGGCACAGTGAGATGGCAGCATTTGCCTCCCATAACTTAGTCACATATCTGGCATGGAGAATAAGCAAACAGTATTGGGAAGAAGTGAGAAGCCTCCCCAATCCTAACAGCAACTGAGAAACATTTCACTTTTTGTTAAAATACACAAAAAATGGTAGGGAGGACACATGCCGCACATAGTTTCACTTAAGTACTTGGAGGAGTCATGAAGTCGCATTCCAAATTCTGAAAAATCTGAGCTCATCCAGTAAGGGGTGAACTAGATGTAGGTGTCACTGTTGGGTCATGTGTTGATCTTTGTATATGTACATTGTAGGGAAACAGTCTCTGGACTCAGATGCTACTAAGTTTTGGTCTGGTCTTCCTTTGGACTGAGAGAAGAGAGAGAATTGCCTATAGCTTAACTTTAATTCTAAAACAAAACAGACTAGCAGATATTGTTAACAGGACAACAAACAATGGTTGAGAAATCAATTTCATTAGAGTTTACTTTAGGCAACCCAGTGACATTTTGCCACATTCAAAAATAAAAGTTGTGGACAAGCTTAGAGGGGCTCAGGGTATGTACACCCAATACTTTGGGAGGAGTGCATGTAGGGGATGTCCTAGGGCCTCCAATTATGTATTTCATACTACATTTCATCTTCTGAATTTTAATGGTTCTCAACATGTGTGGCAAGGATGCCCTGCACCTCCAAAACTCTTGCAGTGAGTTTAGCTCACTTGGCTCATAGGATTCACTGGCCTCAGATATGGATATGGTGGAAAGGGTGTTTCCAAAAGGAAACAGCTTTCCATCTGTGCCCAGGGATTCTGTGAGTGCACTTGTCTTCTTCGAAGGAGGAACCCTTCAGATGTCATTCCTCAGGAATCCTGAATGCTGGGTGGCATTAGCTGCTTCACTGCCTAACAAGCACTCAGCCAACTCCATCTATCCACTCCCTCTGCCTGCCTGCTCTGGCCTTCAGACAACTCCCTATATCCAGTCATTTGATTCTCCCTGCATTCAACTTTGGGAGGGGAGAAATGAATCACAATATACTTCTCCCCAAATGTCATATTTTGCTAATTTAAGCCCATTCACAACTCATTCATGATCAGTTGCAGATGTTTCGGTAATGGGTGAAAATCAAGTTATGCAAAAACCACTGGCTACATAATATTAATTTGTAGCTTTTCATCAAAGGATGTTAAGATTTGGTGGGTTTTTGAAAATCAGAGTTTTAAATTCTGACAACCAGCATGAAAATTGCAAGTTTCAGAAGGTGCTGAATTTAAGATTAGTAATAAAAATTCATTTTATGTCTGCAACCCTGCTTCTTGCATTTCACACATGAGCAGATTTTTCAACCCTTAAAGAGCTCCTTGTCCCAATTACTTTGTGACAAGCAATATCGGGTAGTCATGAAGATAGTCTCACTGTGGCTCCTCCAAGAACCCACCCAGGAGAAAATCGACAGCACACGCAGCCAAGGAAGTATTAAATCACCACCATGCACGTCTTAGCAGTGTCAATTCTTTTGCAGCTCACATTTTTGAAATATATTTTCCAGGAGACAAGACAAGAAGCAGCCCTACATGTTAACCAGGTTCCAGATTCTATCTTACAGTACATAGGGGGAGGAAATTTTCCCTCTTTCACCAGCTATTTTTAGCTCCAATGCTGGAGAAATGGTTGAAAGAGTTTAATGAGGGTCATGAATATTCAGGCACTAAATGAGGCACACAGATGGCAGCCAGGAGTGCTACAGATGCCTTGGGTACAAGCCAGAGTTTCATTATCATCCTCAGTGTAACCAGAAATACAGCAGGCCTTCCTCTGCCTAGTAATATTCTCATCCGTTCATATGATCTTAGGGAGCACCTGCTGCCAGCATCAACTTCCCATCACCCTGTGTGCTCCCACAGGGAGGGCCTCCTTAGGGTCCCACCGGTCAGGGAATGCCGGCGGGCGATCCTCAGGGCAAGAGCGTTCTCGGTGGGCGCACCTGCCCTATGGAATTAACTGCCTGTGGAACTCTGGATCGCCCCCGACCTTCGCTTGTTTCGCCGGGACCTAAAAACCTGGCTATTTGAGTTAGCTGGCCTGGACTGAGGGATTTTAAGGTTTTAAATTTTAAATTTTAAACTCTTTGGGGGCTATTAATTTAATTTTATTTTAATTTGTACATTGCACTGTTTTAATTTGCCCTGTAAACCGCCCTGAGTCCCTCGGGAAATGGGCGGTATATAAATCTAAACAAACAAATAAACAAATAAAAATAAATATTCGTATTCATCCAGCCCCATCAACAATTCTTTTACCTGCTAGTCTAAGCTGGTAAGTGATATCTGATTAGACACGACTAGAACATGTCACAGAATCAATGTTCACATTAGGATAGTTACTGCTGAGTAGCAGATAGAGGGTTGGATTTGGACTAGGTCACTAGTCACTAGGTCACCTTAAACAAATAGGCATCACTTGAGACTTCAGGGTTGCTGCCAGGATCCAATAGGTTTACATAAAGTAAGATGTAGCTAGCAGTCTTTAACATACTTGACCTTCACAGACATGTTTGTACCTCAAGAAGAATCTTAAAAATGAGTCCTCCAGAAGGCGGGTGGCAATATATTGAAGAGCGTCTAGGAGAAAGGTTGGCAATTTCTAAATAACGTGATAATTATTAGTCAGCTCCAAGCTAACAGCCAGTTTACAACACTGAAGGCCTTCTGAAATAAGATCTAGATCATTTTGCACACTGATGGCTGTTACGGTTTAAAAACTGTTGTTCATGGCATAGTAAAACATGAACCCAGTCACTGTGGTTTATTCAACAAAGCAGGGTTAAACAAAAAGTGATGATGTAGTGTGTGATCTTATATACCTCTTTCTGATAATGGCACATTATTCTCTGCTGTGGGTTCAGCTGGTAGAATACCTATATGTGAGGAGCGTTAACCTGGCACCAACACTTCACTACAATAGCAATAGCATTTAGACTTATATACCGCTTTATGGCCCTCTCTAAGCGGTTCACAGAGTCAGCAAATTGCTCCCAGCAATCTGGGTCCTCATTTTATCAACCTCCGAAGGATGGAAGACTTGAGTCAACCTTGAGCCCATGAGACTCGAACTGCTGAACTGCTGGCAGCCAGCAATCAGCAGAAGTAGCCTGCAGTAATGCATTCTAACCACTGCACACAAATTACTCAGTCATCACAACACATGCAAATCTTAGTCTCTTTGAAGGGTTTGGGCTGCTCTGTTGTTATCCTGGTTTAATTGTACTAATCTTTTCTTATACATAGAATTTTAAGTTTTAAGATTAAAACTTATAAATATGTTAATAAGGAAACAAAGCAGAATGCAAGAGTGATAGATAATAGTTGTGTGGAGGCATCAGTTATGTCACGGGTGTCAAACTCAATTTCATTGAGGGCCGCATCAGCATTGTGGTTGCCCTCAGGGGGCCGGGCGGGTGTGGCCAGGGTGGGCGTGGCCTGTTGGGTGGGTGTGGCTAGAGTGGGTGTGGCCTACTGGGTGGGCGTGGCCAGCTCTACATTGTTCGCATCAAGGGTGCCTATGGGGCCCTGGGCAGGAGTGGGACAGATCTAAGGGTCTCTGGCAGGAAGAGGGTCTCTGAGCCAGGGCCAAGGCAGTGGGGGCCGTTCCCTCACAGTTTTCAGGATGGCTTCGCAGGCCGCATGAAACCACTTCACGGGCCGGATCTGGCCCCCGGGCCTTGTGTTTGACATGTCTGAGTTATGTCCTTTCCCACCCCCTCTAAATGATATGTTGCATTACTGAACGAACTTTTTATGTTTTAACATAACATTTTATGTTGAAAGTGTCCAAAGCTACCTAAGGCCTTCTGAGAGCAACTGGTGTAGCAAAACCTCAGCGACAACCTTTTCATATCCACTCATGAGGCAACGAGGCGGTAGTGCTGTGGCTGGTGCTAATGTCTCAGTTGATCTGACCACTGACCAGCACCAGTCAAGCAGCCATTGCCTCTGAAACCTCCGACTGTGCTGGGGCCCTCCTCTTCCTTGAAACTCCAAATCCATTTACATTCTTTGGAGGGGGAAAAAAAGGCAGCCCAGTGGAATGTGCCTGTTTTCATTTCTCTTCTGAGTTGCTGCAATCTCAACTATGCCCGTTATTATTGCTGAAATAATAAGCCTTTCAAGGTCATCCAAGTACTTCAACAAGAAAGGGGAGGGAGGGGAAACTAATATGCCTGAGGAGAGGCATTTTTGCTATACAGATTTCTTTCCCTTTGAGTTCTAACTTTTCCAGAAGAAGGAAGTTGTAGGAAGTGACACAAGACATGTGGGGGTGGGAAGGAGAGGGGTCTAAGCAGTGGTGACTGTTTTCAGTGCCAGCCTGGCCTGGCGTGTATAATTTCCAGGGCCAAGAGACTCCTTTTAGCTGCATTTCACCTGAACAACAGGAAACATTACTTTTAAAAAAAAGTGGAAGAAAAAAAAAGGAACAAAAGGCATCTGGAGCAAGAGAATGTTTTCTACTTCATACTGTGGAAAGGGAAATGATTCAAAGCTGTTCTGTAAAACATGGACATGCTTCTCTCTCTGCTCTTTGGAAAGAATGAAAGCAATATTTTTGCAGGACCCAAGAACCCACCAAGTTTTGTAAAGGTCTGTTTTTTATCTTTGAAAACTTTGCCAGACAAGAACTCAAATGCGCCAATCAAGCTCAAGTAACCATATCTCACCGAGCTCAAGTAACTCCCCACTCTTGGCCCAATATTTAATTATCTTACATAGCTTTTCCCCTAAAGCAAAATACTGGGAGCAGTTGTGGGTGAAAAATCAGGAGCAACAGAATGGTTAGCACAACAGCGTTTCCTTTTCACACATCCTGGTTTTCAGTTTAACTGCAGGCTGCTTATGGTATTTTGATTATACATTGGTTAAAATGATATCCATGTCCTGTGTAGCTTGGGCATAAAGAGAATGAATACGTTGCTCCTCTCTCTCGTTATGAAATAAAATTCTCTCTGCTTGTAGATAGCCAGAATGCAAGACAATCTCCTGCCGGACACAAAACACTTTCCTATTAAATGGGAATGCAGATTGCCTACTCATGATCACCTAGCAACATAAAGCATGATGCAGGTTCTTGTTGTTCTCAAAAATATAATTTCATCTCAATTCCAGAAGGTTACTCCCTGAGAGAATTAACACACACATGATTAAAAACAAAATGTGAAGTGTTAATGCCACTTTATAATGCCCTGATAAGGCCACACCTGGAATATTACATCCAGTTTTGGTCATCACGATGTAAAAAAGATGTTGAGACTCTAGAAAGAGTACAGAGAAGAGCAACAAAGATGATTATGGGACTGGAGGCTAAAACATATAAGGAACGGTTGCTGGAATTGGGTATGTCTACTTTAATGAAGAGAATGGTGAGGGGTGACATGATAGCAGTGTTCCAATATCTCAGGGGTTGCCACAAAGAAGAGGAAGTCAAGCTATTCTCCAAAGCACCTGAAGGCAGGACACAAAGCAATGGATGGAAACTAATCAAAGAGAGAAGTAACCTAGAATTGAGGAGAAATTTCCTGACAGAACAATTGGAACAACCTGCCTCCAGAAGTTGTGAATGCTTCAACACTGGAAGTTTTTAAGAAGACCATTTGTCTGAAATGGAATAGTATTTCCTGCCTGAGCAGGAGTTGGACTAGAAGACCTCCAAGGTCCCTTCCAGCTATTCTATTCTATTCTATTCTATTCTATTCTATTCTATTCTATTCTATTCTATTCTATTCTATTCTATTCTATTCTATTCTATTCTATTCTATTCTATTCCTATTCCTATTTCATCCCATCCCATCCCATCCCATCCCATCCCATCCCATCCCATCCCATCCCATTCTAAACTGTTTCCTGATGGAAGTTCTATAAGAATTTCCAAGCTATTCAGAGGAATGACTGACTAATCGGTGCCAGGAATGTCACAAAACACTAAACATTGAAGTAGAGCAGTAGCCTAGTAGTCATGCCTTTCAGCAACCTATGTGAGGAGCAACTTGGGGCTCTTCTTTCAAGATCACACCAACCCTCTTTGAAGAGGCAGCAGGCCAAGGACTGAACAAATGAATGTGGGAATTTGGGGAGAGCTCTTTGCCAGGTGGCTGGTATGCTGTCCTTTGGGACAGTGAACTATACTTACTCTGTTGAAGTAACCATTCATTGCCAATTTGTTGAGTTTTCTTTGTGAAACAATGGGGAGGATTGTCCCTTGCAACAGTCAGCAAAATGTCTGGGCCAGCTCTAGTTTCTCTTCGCTTTCCCAAATTGCTTTCTGAGTCTCCTCACATTTCAGTTTCCATTCTTTTTTTGAGGGCTCAGTGCTCCTATATTGCACTATTGCAGTGCAGAAATACCTATCTAAACCATGATGCAGGAACTTAATACAATCTTCCTCAATCTACTGCCTTTCAGCTATGTTGGATTTCAACTCTCATAAATCTTCAGCAATTCTCAGAGTTGGTCAAACACATCTGGAAGCCACCCAGTTGGGGAAGGCTAACTTAAACTGTTTACAACCTCCTTCCACCCTTGCCTTGTTATTTCATAAATGTACTATTATTTATCCTTAAATTCAGAGTAGTAAATTTATCAATTAGTTTTCTTTATCCATTACGCTTGGAATAAGCTAGTGGCAAACCATGATGTTGCCAATATGGCAGTACCTATTAAGTTGCCAGGAGTTGAGCTAATTTTTAAAGACTTTTTATTGCTTCAATACTGAAGTCAGTTCTTTGTTTTCTGTCACAGTGAAAAGAAACAGAATTATTTTTTTAAAAAAATACAGTACTGTTGTAATCATTTGGCAAGTCCTTAATGGCAGAATAGATGTGTTTGGAACTATGCATGCAAATGTATGTGCACTTACAGGCTCCATGAATCACAAAATATAGGTAAGAGTTACATGTGATGGCCTTTTTTTCTGAATATATTCATTCATCCAATTCTTAAGAAAAGCATGTTGACAGAAAATGCATATGCAACTCTCAGTGTGGCCAAATGTCAGTGCAGGGGTGAGTCTGTATTTGTGTCTGTGTTCAACACAAACAAACATCTGGATGAAAGATCTGGAGCAGCTCCAACATCTGTTTCTTCCATAATTTGCCTGTCAGTGCACTGAAGCAGGGCATTTGGAAGGCCCCCCATATAGCAGGCAGGGGGGTAGACCAGGAAAGGGTGAATGAGGCCAGAGAAGTATTAAACCTTGTTTGGGTTCTGCCTTCTCTGCATCCTTCCCAGCTGTTGCTACCTTAGAGGAAAGCAGGGGCCCCTGCGTTCCTCACATGCTTCTCCCTGCACCCCCTCCCCAATCCCTGGGCCTGCCTCAGTCCATTTGTGTCAATGAATAACTTGGATTAGTTATTGACTCTGTAGAGAACTCATGTAGCATCACAATATCCTGCAATGGAAGTGTACCAGAATACTGGTGTACTAATATCATGAACTCTGCTCTCTAAGGTGGAGGAACCAGGGCATGGGGCTGTTCCCTATGTAGGGAATTCAGGAATCTGCATTTCATGGAGCCAGATAATTCATCCTTGTGGCTTGTTAATATTTATACTCTTGGCAGCAGCTCTCTAGGTTTTCAGACAAAAGTTTTTCCAGATTTACCTGGAAAGATGAGGATCAAATGTTCTGCATGCAAAACACATGCCTTATCACTGAATTATGGCTGTTCCTGAAACTTAGTACTACTTTTCCAAACGGAAGTTATATTCTTCCATCCTACACAGAAAGGGGTTTGGATGGGGGTTTGCTGTAGGAGTTTGGATAGGGGACAGCAGGCTTCACTGAATCCTGGTAAGGTGGAGTGGGTATTGTTTCAAAGGGCCTCAGAACCTGGGGGTTTATCATCCTTAGTTCTGGAGTTGCAGTACCCCAGACAGACTTGGTGCACAATCTGGTGGTCTCCTGGACTTCTGATTCCTGCTCAAAGAGGAGGTGGCAAAGAGGAAGAGGTAGGAGAGTCTTTGTGCAAATTAGTGTTATGTGCCAACTGTACCCTCTCCTGGATCGTGAAGCCCTGCATGTCGTCACTCCTGCCTGGTTGGATTATTGCAATGTGCTGCTCTACATTGGGCTACCTTGAAGAGTATTTGGAAGCTACAACTGGTACAGAAAGCAACAGCGGGGACAGTTCTGGAGGCCTCTCAGGTGCCTCATATGTGACACTGCTGTTACATGAGCTGCACTGGCTGTCAGTTTGCTTCTGGGTCCAATGCAAGGTGTTGGTCCTTTAAGGCCCTTTTGTGGCATGAATCCAGGGTATCTGAGGAACTGTGTTTACCCTACTCTATTCCCTCCAGTGGAAAGGGCCTACTTTGGATCCCATCAGCCAAAGAATTTCAGCTGGCAGGGACCAAGAGGAGAGCCTTTTCTGCTGGGGCTTCTGCCCTCAGGAGGTGAGGTCCATCTCCACATTCCTGGCCTTCTGAAGAGTCTAAAAACTTGGCCCTGCCACTGGGCCTGGGATCCCAACAGGGGCCTGCTACAATGGGGGTGGCTTAGCAGGTAGAGAAGACCCACAATACGGGTCACCTACCATCTTGGTTTTTAGCTTTTCTATTCAACCTTTCTAATTTTAATTGTTTTCTTCTTCTCTTTTTTTTTTAAAAAAACCTGTTTATTATATTGTAAGCTGCCCAGAGTCACCATATCTGTGAAATGGGTCGTATAGGAATTTAATAGATAGATGACAGATGGACAGAGTCTCTCTTTAAGTTCATAAGACAGTCTTCTGAATTCTTTTTCTAATCTCTTTGTATGAGCCTGGCAGAATTGTAAGTACAGAAGTAGGGTGGGTACAGTGAGGGTTATGTCATTGAATACAAAGAAAACTTAGGAAGTTGTAGCAGAGCAGAAAAAATAATTTCAGAGCAATTCTACACTGCTACTGACTGCGCATCCCAAATCCCTTGAAACAGCTTTACATTTCCCCGTCTTCATTGCACAGAGCTCTCTATGTGTCAGCCAGCGCTCCCTCTAGCTGGTCAATGGAGAGGTGCAAAAGCTGACAGCAGCCCGCAATTCACACTGCTGCATCCATTTATGCTGTGAGGATAAAGTGTGTGTGTGGGGGGGGAATGGTCAGCGCATAGGGAGGAAAAGTTTCATGGGAAAGCAGCAGAATGGATCAATGGTGCCTTGACTGCTGCAGGCAGGCAGGATATCTCCAGAATCAGGAGATGGGATAAGCAAAAGTTCCCGTCCATGGGAGAATTGCCTTCCACAGCTCCAGGGAAACAATACTATCTTCTCAGAATTTCCTTTGGAGAAACAACTCAGCCTGGGTCCAGCACAATCCCAGATGCTACAGTATTATCTTAATATGTAGAAAGGTCTCAGCCGCTAATATTGTAGTGTAGGCTATTCAGCCTTTTGCTCCTAGTTCTTTTGTTTCACTCTCTAGATTCTTGGCAGCTCCATGCATCCTGATGATATCTGTTCCTGTCCTTATTCATCTGAATACTCTTTGATCATTCACAGAAGTGTTTAAAAACATTAACGAGCAACTAATTGCTTTACATTACTAGAGCTAGGTACATCTCTTTTATTCTCCCAGCTCATATTGATGCAAACAGCTGACCACTGACTGGAAGTAACCGTACATTTCTCCTCCCTTCTCTGAATCTGTAAAATGAATAATGGAAATTCTCTGACTGCACTCTCAAATTACAGTGATCAGGAAGAGTGACTGACAGCATTGCCATGTGACTTGTCAATTCGTTTCTTGGCAGCAGCTCACTGCATTTTTTTTTAAAAAAAAACATGGTTCCTTATGTATAGCTTCAGCAAAACAATTAATGATAACATATTGGTTCTTAATCTACCACAGTGCTCCAAGTAAATATTTTACTTGAATTGAGATAATAAAAATGCAGAACCCGTGTGCTTAAATGATCTGTTAAAGAATTAGCAGTTGGATTCAAACAATATACTAATCCTGAAAAGGTTTAGCCTTAGTTCAGTTTTTTGTTTTGTTTTGCTTTTTTGCAGCTTTCCAAGCTGTGTGAATCAAGAAAGTGCGTAAATTCAATATCCATGTTGTATAAACAACCCCAGTTTTAGTTTTTTGTTGCCATTTGCCATGTAAAATTGTTTAAAAAGCAAGGGAAAAAAGCACAAAATACTTTAGGAGGAAGACAGGATACAATCCATATTTTTAAAAAGCATATTTTATTATACTGAATTATTCTGCTTCATCATCCTTCAGACTAGATTATTTATTAGTGGCATCCCTAGATTATGAACACTAAGAATGTACACATTAAATGTGAAAGTAAAAAGATATCTTATAGTGATTATTGAAGCTATTAACTCAGAAGAATCTCTACATGTGCAGTTCTCATCATGAAATATGTGGCCTGTATTTCTCAGAAATGAAGTATCTAAAATTCAGGGAATATTGCATACATGATAGACAGCATTCATAATAAACACTTTTTTATCACCAGAAAGTAAAATCTCTACAGTTCTAACTTAGGTATCAGTGAAACATTATGCATTATACTTGTTCTTAAAGAGGTCAGAACAAAAACACTCCCATAATCAAACCAGAATATTGCTGAATAACTTTCTGAGATCCACAGATCTGAGCCCAGTAGAGTATAGGTCAAAAACTACATCAGAACGGAAGTCAATGAACTGAAGGAACAAATCACAGAGTCACATAAAAATAAATTGCAAAGTACAAAGTTTGTAATTTTAGATTAATTGCAAGTCTGAGAGGAAGAAGATTTTTCACGGATGTTCTCCAAATTTGTTAGGTCTAATGTTAATTGTAACATACAGAAGTATGTCTCTGTAGTAAAGTTACTGCTGATACAACAACATTGCTAGCATTATACAAGCTTTTCCTAAACAATAATCATTCACATATTAATGCAGCTTTGAATGCAACAGAACCCAGGAAAGAATTGGTACTGTACGCACACAGTTATAATAAAGAAGTGCAGCTCTGACAGAATTTGTGTAAGAAGGGGGAGGGAACTGCTCAATGGCTCAGTCACTCATACCTAGACAAGAAATAATTAAAGTAAATTAGCAGTAGCACAGAAATACAGATTGTTCTGCTCTCCAGTGAGCAATGTGCCAGTCAGTTCTCTGAGTGCTGTGGGCCTGCTAGAGCTCCTAGGCTGGCTGCTGTCCCTTTGCATTAGAAATCCCATCAAGCAAGTAAAGCACCCATCAGAGAAGGAAACCCCCCCTGTGACTTGCAAGCAGACCAAGTAAAGGACGTGGCAGGTTCTCATTAACTTTAGCGTCACAGCCTAGTAAGCTCTGTGTGTGTCTGAAAGGCAGGCAGGCTCAAGCCAGGGTATTGTGACTGCTGGTTACATAATGAGAGGTATGTTATTCAAAGAAAAGGGGAGCAGAAGACTGCCTGGAAAAAGATGTCCATCTTTTTATCAGTTATTATCAGTCCTGTCTTCGTTTAACTGGAAGGTAGAAAGGGGGGAGAAGATCAATCTAATTACCAACATCAGCTGAAATATCATCTCTGATTCATACTAAGCTTTCTTTGAAGCAACAATAGCCTGCGTAAACCTCCAGTGCAGAGATTTAATTTGAACTCAATGTAATCAAATCTTTCAATCAAACTGACGTTCTTATATGAATCAGAAAGTCAAATTGAATCATCAAATTGGGCAGTTCCAAATAGATTGTGCAGACAGACGCTGATTTGGAAAATATAACAGACCGCCTTTGACACTTTATATTGAAATAGATGGCTGGAACCAATTTGTACTTTGTAGAACCGGGTCAGCTGGCTCATCTGAATCACAAACATAACCAAAAACATACCTGTAAAAGACCAACTAGAAATAAAAATTAAAATAAGCAAGAAAGCAGTAAGAGAACATCTGTCTGACCTTGATGAATATAAATCACTGGGACCTGATGGATCACATCCCAGAGTTCTGAAGGAGCTGGCAGATGTTATATCAGAACCACTGCATCATATCTTTAAAAAATCTTGGAGCACGGGGGAACTACCAGAGGATTGGAAAAGAGCTGATGTGGTTCCCATCTTCAAAAAACGGGAAAAAAACAAACCCAAGAAACTACAGACCAATCAGCCTGACATCAATACCTGGGAAGATACTGGAAAAAATAATCAAAAAACAGATCTGTGAACATCTAGAAACAAATAAAGTTATAACTACTGTAGATCATGCCAAACCAATCTTATTTCATTCTTTCACAGAGTGACTGAATTAGTAGACCAGTGAAATGCTGTGGACATAGTATATTTAGACTTCAGCAAGGCATTTGACAAAGTAGACCACAACCTATTACTTGGTAAGCTAGAAAAATGTGGGATAGACAGCATCACTACCCAATGGATTTGTAACTGGCTGACAAACTGTATTCAGTGAGTAGTCCTTAATGGTACTACATCTACATGGAAGGAAGGAAGCAGTGCGGTACCACAAGGTTCTGTCTTAGGCCCAGTACTCTTCAATATCTTTCATAAATGACTTAGATGAGGGAATAGAAGGGGAACTCATCAAATTTGCAGTTGATACTAAGCTGGCAGAAACAGCCAAAAACACAGAAGAGAAGCTCAGGATCCAAAAAGATCTTGACATACTAGAACAATGGGCCCTATAAAACAAAACAATATTTAATGTGGAGAAAAGCAAGGTTTTATACCTGGCTAGGAAAAATCAAATACAGATTAGGCGAAACTTGGCTCAAAAACAGCAACTGTGAGAGGGACCTTGGAGTCCTAGTGGACGATCACTTAAACATGAGCCAGCAGTGTGCGACGGCAGCCAAAAAATGCTAATACAATCCTAGGTTATATAAACAGAGGCATAGAACAAAATCATGTGGACTATTAGTAGCGATTTATAAAGCCTTAGTAAGACCACATCTGGAATATTGCATCCAGTTTTGGTCACCACATTACAAAAAAGATGTTGAGACTTTGGAAAAAGTGCAAAGAAAAGCAACTAAGGCCTGGAGACTAAAACATATGAAGGACGCTTGCAGGATCTGGGAATGGCCAGCCTAGAGAAAAGAAGGACTAGGGGGGACATGATAGCAGTATTCCAGTATTTGAGAGGCTGCCACAAGGAGGAAGAAGTCAGTTTATTTTCCAAACTACCAGAAGGCAGGATAAGAAACAACTGATGGAAACTAATTAAGGAGAGAAGCAACCTGGTATTAAGGAGAAACTTCCTAACAGTGAGGACAGTTAACCAGTGGAACAGCTTGCCTCAAGAAATTGTAGGTGCTTCATCACTGGAGGTTTTTGAGATTGGACAGCCACTTCTTTGAAATGATATAGGGCCTCCTGCTTGAGCAGGGAGATGGACTAGAAGACCTCCAACGTCCCTTCCAGCTTTATTCTGATTCAGATCAATGATTCAAATCAGATCAGAGACAATCTGTGCATGGCCTACTTGTTGGCTGTGGAAAATTCATCTAGAAAGTCCTCGCAAGACAATTTCAGCTTTCAACCATTTGGAATGAGACCTGGAATGAGACTACTGACATTCTCCATGGAATAACTGCTGATGCTCACAGCCCTTGACATAACTGCTTCCACAGTCCCTATTCAGACTATGTACACCTGCCAAATTGACTTTGTGGTTACACCTTTGTGGGTTACACCTAGATATTCCTGATAAATTGACTTAGTGGTTATAAAATCTGTATACACAACTGAATCAGTCATATACCAGCTTTCTCCAGTCTGTGTTTCTTGAAATACACTAGGTCTCAGTTAGTTGGGTGAGAAACAATTTTCCTGAAAAATATAATGCACTGGATCCCAGCGACAACTGTGTTTAGAAACATTCAAACCTATAAAAAGAAGTCAATACTGATTTATGTTTAATTCATTTCAATGGATTGGTTCTAAAATTGAAGAATGAATTGAGACAGTTTTCATAGCCCAGAATTATCCAATGTAACAGAAGCAAAACCTCACAGGCAAGAGTGCAATTGATCATCAAGGCTGCTTCAAAGACATACACACTGAGATACAGCCAACAGCATAGTGAGAACAAGATCTAGTTCTTTTTATGCTTTTTCTCTGAAGACAAAAGTGCCTTTATCCAAATACCACCTTTAGTTTCTTGAATGGCAACTCTCAACTCTATGAGTCATTTCGTTTCCAGCAGTTTACCTCACAGAAATAGATCCCAGTATAATATGTAGTATAATAACAAATGTATCAGCCAAACAGCATGAATTCCCTTGCCTCTTTAATGATAGTACAAGACTTTTTGTACTAAATGGAAAGTGAGGGGTCCTCATGACATTCCTGAACAGGGGGAGACATTCCTGCTTATTATGGTCTAGCACTTTGTCACTGTCTGCACTGAGGATAACAAATATATAGTCACATCCAAACCACATACTCCTTGGAGCAAAAATTAATGGCCGGGCTGTAATATTATTACAGGTGGTATCATAAATACCCTCTGCAATGAACATGATTGTACTGCATTTTGGAATGTCTGATTTAGCACAAACTTGCTGCCTCAAGCACATGGAAAGCTCTTTTGGGGATACTGCATAAAGAAAATCCCGAGAAGGTCTTCATTTCTTTTCTTTCCACAAGAAGCTCTTTCCAATTTCTCTTCAAAGAGCTATTGGTTTACCCAGCACCAATCAATAGTCCTCTGTGTCTGAATATTTCCTCTTCTTTCTACTTGATCAAAGCATGTTAGCATCTACTTTTATCCTGTAGATTTCTGTCAGGTAAGCCACATATTACTCCTAATGAGAGAAGAAAAGTGACAACTGCAATCTCATCCAAGATTACTAGAAGTCCCTAACTTACTTTAACTGCTACTATTCTGGCTGGCCTGCCTATATCTGTAGCAGGCATAAGTGTGGAGCTCAAAACCTGGTCTTCTGAAGGGCTCTGCAAGAGACACTACTGGCATCAGTATATTGCCTGGCCCTGGATGTCACTTCTGTGACTAGTGTGAAGTCTTTTAATGCATCCTTCTCCAGTCCAGAAGATGAACTGCAGAAGGTTGATCTGAGGTGTAACAAATGCAAGGCTGCTAATTCCATAATTTCCAATCTCAGTTATGGATAACCTTGCTTTCCCAACAAACTGACTGCTGACATTATTCCTTTATCTTTCCTATCCTGTAAGTAGCAGGTTCAAAACCTAGAGCTCCATGGGAGTTGACTAAATGGTCTCCAAGGACACCTTTTTTATTCTGAAACTCTAAACATCTAGATTTGGACTGCAGAATAGGCTGATTTTGTACCTGATAGGGTCTGCATTCCTTGAATTACTGTAAGGGTTTATTCTTGGCACTTGTTCAGAAACAGTTATTAATTTCTCATTCCCCTTATAGGATAACCCTGAATTAAGAATTTCAATCTTAAACCGCTTATTTCGAAATGTATTGTAGAATTGCTTTTTTTTTTTTAAAGAAAAGAAGTGTGTAGAAAAATAGTGGTCTTTGAACCATTGCAACTAATTGGAAATAATTTCAAGCCTGAAGACTTCAAGATTGCCTTAAGAGCTCACCATATAGCAATATGATGTTATTGCAATTCATATTAGGTTGGGGGGTGGTGGAAAACAGAATCTGCTTGGAGAAAAATCTGAATCTGCTTGGAATATGTTTGGGAACGTATTTCAAGTTACCTCATTTCATATGCAATATGCTAGATACTAGAATGGGAGAAAATTCCTGGCCCTGTAAACTTACAGCTGATATCATGTACCTTGGAAGCATCCCATTTCGGTACAACCAAGGAAATGGGAGAGTCAGTCCAGGAAGCCAGAACATCGTAGTGCTTCCATCATCTTCCTGGGTGACTCATTCTCCTTTCAACTATTCTGAGTAAGGGAAAAATGGAAGAAGAAAGGAGTGGGGTGACAGTAGCAAACTGACAATGGAGCCATTTCCAGGGTAAAGGGAGTGTTTCCATGGAAGGAAATGAATTCACATTTTACTGGAATGAAATGATTCACAGTTATCTGAAAAATAGATGGGAAACAAGAAGGCTTAGTGGTCAGCTCTAATGCGTGACAAAGTCAAATGCTCGTTTGATTCTTCCTCCTCTCTCAGCCATGCCAGGACTCATCTTGCTTCTAGGGATATTAAATCATCAGCTACCACTGCCCCTGAACTTCACTCCCCTGGGGTCTCCCCAGCCCCTGCATCAGTTCCTGATTGAGTGGTGCGTTTCCTTTTCCCAAAGTTCATGTTGCCTTAAATGAAAAAAAAAAAGGCTTTTCCTGACCTGGGGCAAGACAGCCCAGATTTTGGAGGGTGATGTGCTCTCTAGAGGCCTTCCTGATGGAAAGCTTGGTAATTAATGAATCCGCATTTGTTTTATTCAGTGCAGCTGGCCAAGGAAGCCCAACTGATGGGAGCACAGCTTACACACGCATGCACACACAAATAGAGTGAGGGAGATCCAGAGGCCAGGCTGAGATTGTTTATGCCTCTCCGATCTGTTTCCAATAAGGATGATGAATGGCTTGTTTGGGGCAGATTTGTTGATATTATTTGAGAACTCACTGGATAATTATTTGATGAAGCAGGCCTCAGGACAGCTTCTTGACATGAGATAGAAAGCATGTTGCAATGTCCGGGCAGACTTGCTGAGAAGCCAGCCCAAGAAACCGCTGAAGCAGAATCCTCCTCACTTATAAAATGGCTGAAAATGGCTCCCTAAAACAGCTGTACAAATTCTATTTCTTCCTTTCCTGAGATCGGACTAGGGATTTCTCTCTATTATTATATATATTATTAATAAGAGAGACTGTTTAGTTGCCATTTTTTTTGGAAGGGCTAGCCCATCTGTATTCATTAGATCATCTCCCTATTAGTCCAATTCCCCATGATTGTCCTGATATGTTTATCTTCCATTCAATCTGTTCTTCTTTCTCCAAAAATTTCTTCTGATTTATATAGAAAGTCTTTTCCATTTTCAGTGTTGTCACTCCCTTTTCTGGATTTTCCATTGTATTTGTTGGTCAATTGAGTCCTATATCTTACTATTTGATTGTTCCACTTCTTCTGTTATCTTCTGCATTGTTAGTTCTTTGGTTGTGGTCAAAATTTGGGTTTGTACATCTAAGCTGGCATCTTGTTCTTTTATGTTGCATCTTATTTTGTCACAAGCTGAAAGAATGGTTTCATGTATTGCTTTCAACATGGAAAGAATCTTTTCCTGGTCTTCATCTATATTCTCTTAATAGTGTGTTAATTTGAGACCTTTAAAATCAGACAATAAAAATAATTTTATAACTAGGTATGGGACCTCTATTTCATCTGTTTGTAGGTAGTCTTTATAGTAGAAGTCATTTGGCAAGTAAGATTTTATAGTCCAAAGTGTTTCATCATCTCATCTAATAACCCAGTGTTCCTCAGGTAAAGAAATAGGAAAGCAATTCCCCACATATAGCTCTGAAAGTCAATAAAGATTTACATTAATAGTTCAAGCAGGCCAGTTATGCTGCCCAGAAGTTCTCTTTACAGCTGAGTTTCTCACAGTTGGTATCTATCAAGGTTGAAAGAATTTTATCTGTAGTCTGGGCTTCAAGCCAAGTCTCCTTTAGGCAATAACAAGTTGTAATACCAAATGTCATTTAAATTTTTTAAGTCCAAAATTTTTATAATCCTTTTTCCAATTTTATTTCTTTTTTGTAGATAAAAACAAGTCTCCAGTAAAAATAAGAAAACTTTTGGTCCCCAAGTTTCAGAAACATATAAATCCAATTAGATTAAAGTTGTTCTTTGGATAGTCAGTCACCGCTATTCTTAGAGGGTGGGAAATTCCCTTCCCTCTCTCCTCACAGGGGAAAAGATACTTTGGGCAGCTTTTACAGGAAAAGAAAATACTTAGGATCTTAAAGAGAAGATTGGATCTCACCCAGTTTCATCCGCATTGCTTTAGAAGTGCCTGGTGGTAAGTTTGACTTAGTGGCGAGCCATATTGCTAGGGTCGGTCTTTCCTCCACCAGTTTGGAGGCCTGCCCCAGATTGAGCGGAAGGGCTGCTGCCCTCCAGTAATCAAGCGGGGGTCCCCTCCTTGCTCATCACCCCTACAGGGTGACTTTCAACCTTTCCAGAGTCCCCCAGTAGAACGAAACCAAATGCGGGAGACGGAGCTCACCTTCCAGTATCCGCGGTGGCCACAATGGCAAACCAAAATAAAAAATATTATGAATATGTTTGATTTATTTATTAACCCAGACTATATATATAATGGTTTTGATTTATTAAAGGGGATACTGTATTATTAATTAGATAATTTAATATGGTGGGAAATAGATAACTGTTAGAAAATAGAACAAGACTATACTCAAATAGATAAGATGTGTATTTTGAATATTAGATTCTGTTATGAATTGAGATAAGGGAAACTTTGTCATTGCTGACAAGTTTTACCTAAAACCTGGAGATTATAAATATCAAATGTTAAATTTGAATATTGATGGGAAACTAAAAATTGGGAAAAACCAATAACAGGACACTGATTGTCTATAAAGATTGAATGTCAAAGGAATTATGTATAAGCTAAACATTTATTGATAAATGTAATAATGATGTTTTTACTTAGTTGCTATAATAAGAACTGTATTAGCTTAAATACGAGATAGTAGATTTTAAGGGAAAAAGAGAGGAAATATTTGATGGTGTAACTTGAGATTTGTACTAAAGATTTTTGTATGTTATTGAACTATTGATTAACTTAGCCACCACGTTGCTTTTTAAATACCTAAATATAAAATTAGAAAATTAATAAAATATTATTTTTAAAAAGTTGCTTTGGAAAAAGCACAACATTTGCCTCCCTCCTGGGAATTTTTGTACTCCTAGTTATATGTATATTGAGCCTGTTAGTGTAGTGTTTAAGGCATGAGACTAGTTCTAGTCCACCTTGGGCACAAAGTTAGCTGGATGAGTTCTTCTTTTTCAGCCCTTAGAAAGAGACAAGGGCAAACCACTTCCAAAATCTTGCTACAGGCCAGAGCCGTGGTGATGCAGTGGTTATAATGCAGTTTTGCAGGCTAATCCTGCTGACTCCCAATTGCCAGCAGTTCGGCAGTTTGAATCTCACCAGTTCAA
Organism: Vipera ursinii; assembly: GCF_947247035.1. Taxonomy (NCBI): domain Eukaryota; kingdom Metazoa; phylum Chordata; class Lepidosauria; order Squamata; family Viperidae; genus Vipera; species Vipera ursinii. The sequence goes on from NC_139513.1 coordinate 71,414,840, forward strand.
GGTTTGACTCAGCCTTCCATCCTTCTGAGGTCAGTAAAGTGAGGATCCAGATTGTCAGGAGCGATATGCTGACTCTGTAAACCGCTTAGAGAAGGCTGTGAAGCTGTATATAAGTCTAAGTGCTATTGATATTGATATCAACACTGATTCAAATGGGTGCATACACACACAAACACACAAAACATACAAACACACTTCTAACCACTAAAAAGGGATGAATGATTCCCTCCCGGCCTCATATAGCCACTAGTGTACTGACCTCCAGTCACTTAATAGCCATTTTCTACAGAAAGAGCAATGTACATAATGTTTAGCAAGTCAGGAAGGCTACTAAAAACATCTCCGCCATCACCCAGTGAGCAAATCCCTTTGTGTTGAAACAAGGAGATTTAGGAGAAATACAAAACAGAAACAAATAAAAAGGTGTAGTGCCCAGATGGTTTGAAAATTGTTGTTATTTATAAAAAGTTATTTATTTTCCCCCAAAGATCAATTGCTATATATGCTACTTATAAATACAAAATGTGATATTTGCCTTTGTGTGGTAAGTAGAATAATTTGCTTATTTTACCCTGATGTTCTACTATTAAAAGGATGACAAGAAGCGTTTTAATATGTCCACGAGGGAAGTCAAAGCATAACACCTGCAGCACTGTATATGGGTTTACTACAATGATTTCTGGACAATTCCTATCTTAACTGGTCTGCTCTCTGGGCAGCCATGTCGACTCCATGTCGGTCTCTGATTGGCAGCCAAGTTATAGAAAGGCAAGTTGGAACATCAAATCAGTCTTGTTTCGGACTTTTCATCTCCAGCAGAGCACCAGAGGGTTCTCCACCTGGCTAATTTAATCCCAAGGGGGGATTAACTGAGAGATGGATAGACCACTTCCTCCTATCTGGCTGTCCTATCACTTCTTTTTCCCCTTGAATCCATCTGGTGTGTGCACAGGAGGCTGGCAGAACCTGTACCCCTCCCCATCAGATGCCAAGGCCAATCTTTTATGTCATTTGATGGCTCTAATAGGATTATAAAAACCTTTTCATAAACTCAGAAGAGGCTCAGGTTCCTAGCTGTTCCCCCATCCGCTCATCCCTCCTTCACGCATGCACTTCCATAATCCATTACTCTTCCTCCTCCTTTTTCAGCCTCTTTACTGTCACACTGGAATCTATTTTTACAACCATATACTTGAATTTTCAACCTGTTAGATGGAGATCATTGCTGACAAGCTTTTCTGGAAAAGGGATAATGTCTTCTCTGTAATAGTTTTGCATTTATTCCACAACTTCCCACCTACTCTCTTCTTCCTACAGAGCTGACAGCGAGCCAACCCTTTTGGCAGAGAAAAGAAAACAAAGAGGCAGCGCAGCTTCAAACTATTCCTTTAATGTCCAGCTTGTCACTTTCCATAGAGAATAAATAATATAACAAATCAACATAATAATGGGCAAAAATCCGAACATTTATCAAAAATGCCACAACATTCAAGGCAAATAACCCTGCTTTTATGCAAAGAAGCATCTGGTAACTCATCTAGGATATTACTGGGGTACATAGAGAACAATACGATCCAAGGACTTGTACCTTAGAGAGTAGTCCCACTTTGAATCTACTATTCTTTGTTGTCCTCTCCTGTTTTCTATCATCATTATTGCATTTCTATTTGGATTATTTACATTTCAGACTAAGCAAAAACCTATTCCTGCTCTATATGGCTAATCCAGTAAGCTGCTTATTGCATCTCACATCCTTTAGACTTGCGGAGCAGACCAGAACTAATTTATCAAATACCAGATCCTGCCCTCTCTGACAGTCTCTGCTTTGCTTGGTGAATTCAAACTTCAGATCAAGGAGTATAACTTTGGTGAAAGATCCAGCCCAGATTCTTACTGTATGTATGTATGTATGTATGTATGTATGTATGTACTATGTATGTATGCATGTTGTGTGTATGTATATAGAGATAGATATATAGAAATTAATGATATAATCTTTTTCTTCAAAACATTGGATGTTTGAGGTAGCCTATCCAATCCATGCAAGCCACAGTCTCTTAATATTTAATACAGTTTGCTCTTGATATATTTAACTGCCAAGCAGAGAAGGTTGGCAGCAAGCCTAAAGCAGAAAAAGTCAGTCACAGAGTTTATTAAGTGATGACTGGGCAGCAGAATATCTCTAGGCCACAAGAAGAGGGTAGAATACATGGCTCTCTATGTAGCTGATAAAAACCTTTTCCAATATGGAAAAGATCTCTTGCTATAGAGTCTGAGAATGACTTTTGCTCAGAGTAGAAAATGCTGGGTGAAACAGACAATGGATTAGATTTAGATCTTGGTAGTAAGAGATATTTATGTTTTCCATGGTGGACTTTACCTTAACTTGTATAGCATTGTTGGTCCAACCTCCTATTAGAAATCTCCTATTTCATTGGATTGGATTCAACATTAGGGAAGGAGGGTGTTTTATGAAGGGAGAAGTTTTCCCCAGGAAGGAGAAAGAAGAAATTAAGTGAGATGGAGTTCATAGAACTAAGAGAAATAAAAATTGGAGACCATGAAGGAAAGTTGTGAGAGGAATGGATAAGAATAAAAGATGAATGGGGAACAAGCAACAGGGCAGCAGATCCAAAGAGAGGCAACACAAGGAAAGGCAACAGAAGAACAATGTGGAGATGAGAGGAATGTAAAAGAAGCAAAGAAAATGATGGGTGAAAGCAAGGAAAATCAAGATCATAGGAAGTATCCACACAGCTAAAAAGGAGAAGTCTACCACAACTCGCCATGGGACAAGAGTTACACTAATGATGAAGGAATAGTGGAATAGAATAATTAAAGAAAGGATGCCAAAGCAGGGACAAAATGAAATGTGAATGACAAAAATTAAAATATTGTTTTAATTATTTTGAATAACTAAACTGAATTATTGAATTGTCCTGCAATGAGTTGTTCTGTAGCAAGTTGGCCATGGCAAATTGTCTTGCAGTGAGTTGGCCTTGGTGAGTTGGCCATGTTGAGTTGAGTGTGGCGAGTTGTCCCACTCCAAAAAAGGAGAAGGGGAAAAGAGAATACTGATGAAAAGGGAGTATACAAGATGATACAGAAAAGGGAGAAGTGTGTGAGAGACTAAAATAGCTGATCAAAGATAGAGGACTAGGTAACCAAATATATTATCTTCTATGGGTTCCTCTCTCCCTTGTACTTTTTAGCACCAATCTCAACTTACTAGTTAAAAGAGTTTGATAGGCTTTGAAAGGGCTGCATTATTCATGTTTTATTTCTGAAAAAGAAATAAAAAAATGTTAATACTAAACCAGTTTCTATTCTGGATGCTAGGTAGAATATCCATGGTACTACTTTGATTTAAAGGAGCCATCAGAAGTTTGGAATTTCCACTGGGCCCTTTACAACATGGTTACTGAGCAAGTCAACTTTTCCCAAGCAGGTCTATGCTATATGTTATTTCTATGTACATCGCAGTTGAATCTACAAAGAAATTTACACTAGGTGGGAAATGATTTATTCTAGTTTGGAGGTCAGCAGAGATTAGGGGTAGGTGAACTGAGTCAGATGTGATTCAAACTGTTCATTCTCTAAACTGATTTGGATTTCTGAATCAGACAATCTTATCATGTTGTGATCAGACTTGGCAAGTTAATTTAATTTAGGGAAAATGCTGTTTGTACGAATGCAAAAGGCCACTGAATCTTTGGAGCAATTCAAAGGCAACTAATTCTCTTTGATTATTCAATCTGGATCAATGTTCTGATCTGAAAAATCACTTTCTCTTGGAGACTTAAATAAACATTGAATGTCTGGACTGAGTTTTTACACAGCCCTATTAGGTGTACTTCTGTTTCACTTGAATCAAGTTTTAAACATTATATAGCAAAACTGAGAGTGTTTCTGGATTCCCTTATGTCAGAGAGGGGGAAAGCTTGAAATATAATGAAATGGTGCCTGCATTAAGGTTAGTTATCTAGATATTCTGCACAATTGTTCATTTGTACACATAAGTAGATGGTAGATGGAAATAGTAAAATCATTCAGCTGCTTTAGGGAAAACTACATGCTGGCAGTAAACACATATTCAGTCTTAAGAATTGTTCAACTCTTGGCTTCCGGTTTGCGTGCACGGCGCTGGTGGACGTGCCGGGAGCAGCTCTCCCCTCTGCCATCCGGTCTTACTTCCTCGGAGGACCCTGCAAAGGGTTAAAAGTCACCCTGGAGGGGTGAGCACTATGAGGAGGCTATCTACATTTGATCTGGAGTTACTCACCTGGCCTGAAGAAGAAGAGATAGGCCATTAACATGGACGATTACTAAGCAGTTTCCTGCCGAAAGCCAAAATCACTATCAAGCACAATGAAGCAATCTTACTTCACCAATTACTTTCCTGTAGGACTTTCTTGAAAATCTTTTCCTCACCTTCTTGAAAATTTGGCGACTGCTTACTTGGGGATTTACAACCTTAATGCCTCAAAAGAAATCAAATGACTAAGCTAAATAACTAAGCAACTCTATCTGTACCTCTGAAATTTTGGGGGCACTAAAAAGTTTTATTGTCTATTTTTATGGGGACCTACTACCCTATTTACTACTAAAAATGAATTAATTGGATAAAAGACAAAGGATTGTACATGCTATTGAGGACATCTTGTGGCGAAACCTGGTATAGCAAGTAAACCTTCTTTTTTTACTCTGAGACCTGGCTTTAACACATTTGTCCTTGACATTAATTGTCCTTGACAATAAAAATGGGAACACCTGGCACTGAAAACAACCTTTAGGAATAGTGGAGGTGGACATGTACTGATTTTTATTAAAATAGCCTCCACTAAAGGCTTATCTGTAAAATATTAAAGAAATGGAAGAATATATCCCACTACTTGGCTGTAAACTCATACTTGATACAATTCTGGCAATGACTGCAGAAATAAAAGCCAGACTCAAAGACAAATTTGATAGCACAAACTCACCAAATGAGACTCTTACTTCAATTAATGAACTGACAATCCAAAAACGAACAGAGGATGAGGAATTTAAGAACAAAACAGGGGATTTTAAAGTACAACAAGTACAATCTACTGAGAGTCTTATAGCCCAAACTTTGATTTCAACTATAAAACCTACAATTCAACAAGCAACAGAAGCTGAAGAAAGCAATACTAAGATGGAGGATGCCAAAGGCCTTCAAATACAGTACACCAAGACTTCAACCAACCAAACAATAATTACAACACCAGACATGACCTCTTACCTAAGCCAGATGGATTTGAATGAAGAAGAAGACCAGAGTGAACTAAGAACAACTACACTGCACCAAACGTGGAGATGGGATTTACTGGAACGAAAATTTAATGACTACAAAGGGGTCATTCTCTATGATAAATTGATAACTGGATGGTCTCCCTGAATTCAAACAATGTGCATAGGAAGAAAGGGAGACACATTTGAGAAGCTAAAGGCAAAGATATGGAAGCCTGCCTGGCACAAAAAGAAAGCTAGAATTAGATTTAAATGAATTTTTTCTTCTTTTTCTGTTGTAAGTGTTAGGACTTGCAATAATAAAGGTTAAATTTTTCTCTCAACTGTTAAAAAGATATAAACTGAGTCTATATTTAGGATCTAGATTTTTAAGGGAATGAAAATTAGCTACAAATAATAAAACATACTTTCTTAACTATAGATGAATTGCAAGGATGACAAACACCATATGTATGTATTTCAGATATGATAATTACTATATAATGAAACAGATTAGCTATCAGAACATAACTTTGAATTATATTATAGAATTTGCAATGATATAATAAAAGATATTATTTTAAAAATGGATGAACTACTAAGATGTTAAATAGAATATATTTGTTGTAATGAAAGAGCTAAAAAAATTCTTAATGGGCTAAGGGGAATCTTTAAAAGATACACATTGATTTTATACTTAACTTTTAGACCTTTAAAGGAAAGGAAAGTTAGCTATTAGAATTGACATATTACAGAATTTGGAAGGATACAACAAAAGATATTTTCTCAATAATTAGTGAACTATTAAGATGTTAAATAGAATAAATTTGTATAACATAAGAATGCACTGAAATGAACAATATATGTATTTTAGACAGGATAATTACTATAGAATGAAATGGGGAAATGTGGGCTACCCAAAAATTAAGTTTTCTTTTATATATTATAGGCTAGTTCGGAATATCTTATTCCAATTAGGTAAAATGTAAAAAACAGGACATGGATATGTATATGTGAAAATATAATGAAAATTGTTCTAATTGATTGTGTTATAATTAGAAATGTATTAATTTGATTAATTTGACTATGCTATCATAACTAAGGGAATTGGAGAGGGAATTCTTGTTGATGTAACTTGACCTATCTACAAATGACTTTGTTATTTACTATTGTTTACTTTTAACTACCCAATCACCGTATTGCTTCATAAATACCAGGATGTAAAACTAAAAAAATCAATAAAACTTGTATATAAAAAAAGAATTGTTCAACTCTTGTGATGAAGCCCCTCTTGAACCATACAGCAGAACAGCCCCAGGTTTCTCTAAATGACGGACAGCGCTTACTTGGCTCACGTTCAAAATTAGCTCATGCTGCAATCCATACGTAAAATATTTTAGTCACAGTCAATGAGTGCAGGACCAATTCTTATAAAGAAATGAATGCAAACGTTAACTGTTAGGCTGCAAGTAGGTTTTGTGCAGAATTTACTATTTATGTGAAAAACGTGATTTCTGCCTGCCTGCCAATTCTTTCCAATAAAAGGTTCCTGTCTTACACTGTAACATATTAAATATTTTTCCTTCCATCTGTGCTACTCCCATAAAGACTCTGACTTCGGAGTTCCCTACCTGCTGATTTCTCTTTTCCAGAAGTGGAACAAAAAAAATTAATGTGCCCTGTTCACCGCCCTGAGTCCTTCGGGAGAAGGGCGGTATACAAATATAATAAACTTAATCTTAAACTAAAACTTAATGTCTTTTTTTCTATGGCATTTCACAGTTAAATTAAACAACTGTGGTCGTCCCCCCACCTCCCTAAATATCTGACACTCTCTTTCATTGCTCTGTGGTTGCTGTGATTTGGTGAAAAAAAAAATAGCCCTATGGTTTCTAGATTCATGTTTAGATTTGAATGCATTTAATGATTCTTAATTGTAAATGGTTTTCAGAACCAGAATAACTGAGAGGAAGTCTATAAATAGAGTAAGTAACTAGGTAAATGGAGAAATAGTTCTGATTTTTCCACCTGATTGGATAATGTAAATGTGTGTGAAAGAACAGATGCCAGTGCTGGCTCTACTTTTACAGAAAGTGTGTAAAATATTGTAAGCACAGATTGTAGTCTAACATAGGCAACATGAACTTATACCAATTATAGAATTGCAAACTGATTTCTGGTTGCACCTTGCTGAGTATAGTTTAGGATAAGAACCTGGCAATGAGACAGAATCTGCATGGTAGGAGCTGAGCAACTCCTACCCAATCCCATAGCCAACATCTGCGTATTACAGTACCAAGCACAGGTTAATTTAGAGAATTAGGGGAAGGAGGGGGTCTTAGTTTTGGAGAATGTGGGAACTCAGTTTACGAGAGCCCAATATAATAATAATAATAATAATAATAATAATAATAATAATAATAATAATAATAATAATAATAATAATAATAATAATAAAAAGTTGGAAGGGACCTTGGAGGTCATCTAGTCCAACCCCCTGCTCAGGCAGGAAACCTTATACCATTTCAGACAAATGGCTGTCCAGTCTCTTCTTAAAAACTTCCAGTGTTGGAGCATTCACCACCTCTGGAGGCAGGTTGTTCCACTGGTTAATTGTTCTAACTGTCAGGAAGTTTCTCCTTAGTTCTAGGTTGCTTCTCTCCTTGACTAGTTTCCATCTGCTGCTTCTTGTCCTGCTTTCAGGTGCTTTGGAGAATAGCTTGACTCCCTATATCCTGCAACCATCCGAATACCTACTACAGAGATACAAATCAAGATCCCAATAGGAACCAAATCCAACTTTGTGAAAAGAGAATGAGCTCAAGCTGGAAATGCAATAGACATTAATTTCTCCATCACAGCAAACCTGGAAAGAGTTTAAATCCCAGCTCAGCAAAGATAACACATTTTAAAAGTTTAGGAGGCTAAAATCTGCACATATTCTCTGATTCATATTCAAGTCATCTCTCCAAAGAAAACAAAGGAAGGAATGGTACTTGAAATCTAAAATTAAACTTGAAAAATTCTTAAACAACGAGAAGGATTTTCTATAACTTTCCTTAAGGAAATGAGGCAATAGATATCAATCTTCAGATCAGCCAAAGCTAGCTAATGATTTTATTTCACAGAGGTGCCCTGGGATCATTTTATATTATATGAATAAACATCGTTTTACATTTCTGGGTTTTATCTTACAAAAACTGACACCACAATAAATATGTATGCTTCTCAGACCCCAAAGAAATCATTCTTGGTTTTGCCCTATAGAAAAACACATTTATTCCTTGTAAAAAATATCCTCCATGGTTTGAAAATAGTCAGAACCCAGGGAATAAAAAATATTATTGTCAGGAGCTGATACCCATGATTTATCTAGAAGAAACTTTTGTTGTTCAATTGTCAAGAGTACTCCATTTGCAATTGCCCTCTCTCTTCCTGCACTTCTGCTGCATTTTTTAGGAAAAAAAGAGGAGTTTTAAAAAAAAGCTTTAGCAGTTACACAGAAGCCGTCTGCCCAGAACAATTCCCAATGGAACAAGTTGACAAGATACAACTCACTGTGAGTTGTGTGTGTGTGGAAGGGGGTACGAAGGGAGGCTCAGCCAATCTCAATGTATATACATGCTTGTACTTTGACAATAAAGGTTCATTCATTCACAAAAGTTACAGAAATACAGTGGACTTCGGAATGATGCCAACGGGTGAGTTTAAGCTTCACACATGGGTCACATATGAATCTTTAGGGAAAGACCGTGACTTAGCAGTTGAGCAAATATTTTATAGATGGTTCCTGTCTTCCTTCTTCAAGAAATTTTCATCTGGAAATTCAGGAAGTTACCTTCAAGATACAATCTACAATAGCAGAAATAGTATTGAAAATCTAAATACTTTCAAGAATGTATTCTAAATCAAGCTTTTGTGATCCTTCTTTGAAGCACTAATGACTAGAAGAGGAAAGCACGCTTTCCTACACACTCACTCCCAAATACTAACAGTATTCACTGACAGCAGGCATTGTACAGCACACTCAAGCAGTGTGAAAGATGACTGAAGATTGCACACAACTGGAGACCATCTAGAGGAAAGTTATCCACATTTCTGTCCTACCAATATTCATTTACAAGCCAAAGTGATACACAAAAAAACCTAAAACATTTGTCTGTTTTATAGAGGCGCACAAGGCTATTTAAAGAGCTAAAGAATGGAACCAATAGAAAAAGTTACAGCGTCATTAAATTACAGATCAAAGAGAGGATAAAATATCTAACATACAAATTCAGAACATCAAGGGTGAAAATGGGGTGGGGGGTGGGGTTGAGGGCTAGAATCCCAGAAACCAACTGCAGCTGGAAACTTTCAGCATATTGTTAAAATACCACCATCTAAAACAGTGAAAACTTGCTGATGTTGCATTTCAACGTTAGAGAAAAACACTACATAGAGAAATACAGTAAATGTTTGAAATGGTTCTAAAAGCTCTCCAAGCAATCATTACAAAAATACACATTTGGTTAGAAAAGATGTTAGGAAAACATGTCAATTTTAAACCTGAACTTTTCTTCCTAGGTATAATACCAGAAAAATCTGATAAGCAAAGTGTATATTTAACATTGCATGTACTAAGAGCAGTGAGGATTGTATTTGCTCAGCACTGGAAGAATGAAGAAACACCACTAGACGAAGAGATAATCAAGAAGATATTGGACTGTGCTGAAATGGACAGTCTTACATTAAGGATCAAAGAGAAAGAAGATACAGAATATTTTCAAACATGGAATTTATTTTATCAATGGTTGGAAAAAATGGGGTAGAGACTAAGAATGTAACTTGTATTATTAAGCAAACAAATTAACCCAGACAACACAATGTTTATTAAGCACTAATCAAATGTAATGATAGAAAATTAATTTAAAAAATCCTATATACTAGGTAGAAAGTGATGCAGGTGCACTGAAAAAAGTCTACAGATTTGTGTTGGATGAAAGTACTCAGCTGATCTTGCTTGTTCTTCAGAAAAGGTAAATGGGCTTTAAACAGGCTAGGATTTGAATGGAGGGCCATCACAAATTCCTAGGGCCAGAAGCTGTATTGTTGAAAAAAACCATGCTGGACAAAGGCAATGGCAAACCACATTTGAATTGTTGTCAAGAATATTAAATATCCATATAGATATCCAGACCTGAGTTTGAGTCAAGAGACTTTTCATCATATTTATTTTGAATCTAGAATTTAAATTTTCAGAAACAAAAATTTAAGAATTTTGTAAATATATTTGCCTATCTGATTATTTAAGGCTTAAGTATGAAAGTCTTCTTCACCCACAACCTGGATTTTGTATTTATATAAACATTTATATCCCAATCATCTAATGTTTATGGCTAGAAATTTTGGAGGTTATCTCTCATCGTGTCTGAAGGGTGCTGGATGGGAGCTTAAACAAACATCCATAGTAGGTGACAAAACTAAAAACGTTTCTGTTATTTTCTGTAGATTCTGGGAGAGTTATTTTTCATTTTGATTTATATACTACTTTTTGATTAATCCAAGAAAAGTAAAAGGTTGGGAGTACATGGTTCAAAGGCAAATATATTTGTAGCAATGCCTCTAATAGAGGGACATACCTGTGGCACATTGATGCTGATGGCTCTCTCGGTTCCCTGACTTGTCTCATCAGGGCAGCAAACAGATAAAAGTACCATTGAATCTGTTACTGGGAGGTACCACAATTATCACAATAAATTACTTATCACTTGCCTTTCACAATAAACCTTCTCAAGATAGGTTTTAAAACTTGGTGCAGATAGCTGTTAAGGTCATCTAAAAAGTCAATGAAGCACAACAACAATAAAACCAAGTTATAAATTAAGTCCAATAATAAGCAGTTATTTATACAAATAGAGCTTCATAAAACCTTAACTCAGTTCAATCTGATACATATATTTAGAGCAGAGACCTCCAACCTTTCTTGTTTGGTGGCCCCATAAGGGGTGTATGGAAATGCAAGTGCACGAATGGAGCTGCAAGTGCACACACGAATGGGGCCATGATTCATGTGCAATGCAAAAAGGGCCACAAGCGCTCAAGCAATGCTAGTGCCCACATGCCACTGAGATGCTAGCACAAGTGGGGGGAGTGTGTGCTTGCTGCATCAATAGAGCCCTTGTGCTGCCGCGATGCTAGCATGAGTGGGGGTGCGCTTGCGGTGACGCTAGCTAGTGCCTGTAGGATGCACACAGTATCACTAGCACCCGTGCGCTGCTGTAATGCTAGTGCAAGGGGGGTGCATGTGCACACACACACACACACATGCACCGACCAGCCACTCAGGTGGCCCAGTGGCTAACAGCCCACAGTCCAGTAGTGAGCCACAGCCCCCAGGCTGGGGACCTCTGATTTAGGGCATCCTTGAAAAACTGTAATAATAGTCCCTGTGGCTGCCAGTTGAAACAGAGTTCTGAATTCTGGGGTCCAGGCACCATTGCTTGTACACTAGCCCTCTCTATCTTGAAAAAGAAAGATTATGATGCTAGTTGATTTCAAAGAATAGGCAGATTGGTATGGCTGATGTCACCTGGACCCAAACTTCAGACCTTAAAGGCCAGGGTCATCACCTTTTTGAAGAAGAATCTGGTGGTTCCAAATTTTAGGGATGAAGCATGTTCGGTGTGGAATTGTGGGCTCCCAGACTATGCCAAGCTGGTTTTGTGTATCATCTGGTACAGATGGGATTCATCTTCTACTAGACCTTCTGAAGGAAAAGTTCTTTCCAATTACAGAAGTAACAAAGACTGTTTCAGGCAGAATCTGCTGCAGAACACACATAACTGAAAGCTAATGGAATTCATGTTGGGCTGGAAAGTTTCAGCAAAATAGAAGCATGTAGAGGTATTGGCTGCTGGGTTGACTGGCTGGCTATGTTGACATTTGGATGAAAACCAAGGCTTTCAAAATAAGGCTGTCAACAGAGATAAGAATATTTGAGCATCCTTGGAGAGTGATACCTCAGAATCTTCATTTTGTCAATCCCTTTTGTCTCTCTCTCTCTCTCTCTCTCACACACACACACACACATGAACAAATACATTCCTGTGCTGGGTATGAAAACAATGATAAGAAGTGATAAAATTGAGCACACAGAGCACTATCTTCCTTGCATCTTCACTGAATGGTTCTGCAGGTTAGGCCAAGGGAGAAGGGGGAAGTGAAGAGACAACAGCTGTGAGAAGACAGCGAACCAACTCTTTAAAACTACCTGATTCCAAGAATCTAATAAGGATTACTGCTGAAACTTTCTTTAAAAAATCAATGCAATTTAAAGTTGCTAAGGTTTTGAGAGACACTGATTTTGGCCAAGGATAGCTAATATGAGGCACTCCAGATCTTGTTTGTATCTCACCATTAATTTAGCACATATTAATTTTTTAATTTTTATTTATTTTAATTCCATTTATATCCCGCCCTTCTCCGAAGACTCAGGGCGGCTTACAAGCTTAGCAGTAGCCTTCATTCTATGTATATGCCTGCTTATTAGGGCTTTCACACACACCCCAAGCGGCATTATTACAAAGTCAGCTTAATTGCCCCCAACAATCTGGGTCCTCATTTTACCTACCTCGGAAGGATGGAAGGCTGAGTCAACCTTGAGCCTGGTGGGACGCGAACCTGCACTAACTGCAGGCAGCTGGTGTTACTTAAGGAGGCATTAGCCCACTGCTCCACCAAGGCTCAATTATACTTTTAGCTTACTTGGGAGGAAAACATATTGTTTATTTACTAAAGATATGCATAAACCTTATCACTCACAACAAACTTCCTTGAGCTAAAAACCTAAATTATAAAAATAAGTTGTAATAGCTTACATACATGAGTTTAAGGGGTTTGATTGAAAGAGGCAGAGCCAAATATGTTCTCTGTTTTCTTTTCTCTCTTTCTTTTTAGTCATTTAAAGCAGGGCTTTTCAACCAGTGGTGTGGGTACCACCTGTGGTACATTGGCACCTGGCAGGTGGTACGCGACCATCCTTGAAAAGTGGTAGCAGGGGAGGGGAATGAGCTGAACCAGTGGCAGCACCGCAGAAGCCTGAGCGAGAGATGGCTGGAGCTTACAAGGCTGTCAGGGCTCAGTGGAAGAGCCAGGATCAGCGTCAGGCTTCAGCTGGAGCTCGGCACTGATCCTGATGCTTCTGCTGAGCCCTGAAGAAGCGCCGATCAGCTGGAATGTTGCAGCATCTGCAGGGTCTTGTGATTTACATTCAGATGCTTGGCAACTGATTCATATTTATGATGGTCACAGTGTCCCAGGGTCATGTGAAGTGACCAAAACCTGCTGCAACCACCCAGCAGATGGGGGGAATAAAAACCAAGCACTCCCCCACCCCACCCCCACTGCCAATCCTCAACAGAAATGCTCACAACAATGAAAACCTTGGACAGGAGGAAGAGCGCTGCCGGGCGGACAGGCAGGTGTCTTGCTTGGTTGTGGCTTGGTGGGCACTTTTTTCAGTACCATTGTAACTTCAAACAGTCACTAAGCAAACTAAGTAAGTTGAAGACTACCTGTACTTCATCACTTTTTTCCTTTTTTTGGTCATCAGTTTTTGACACCTTGCTAGGCGACTGGTGGTACTCGGATGTTGCCATATCCTAAAAGTGGTACAATGGGTGAAAAGGTTGAAAAGCCCTGATTTAAAGACAGCAAGAAGAAAATCCAGCCAAATTTTATTAGGAGAAGCAAGCAAGAAGTTTCACTTTCCTGACTTTATGTCTAATTGAATCACAACTGCTTTGGATTTTTAGATAAATGTTTCTTCCTCCTGAATGATAGCAAATGTACAAAGAGTGAATTAATTTTGTGCTTTCTAACTGAGCCTCAGTACAGAATTAAGAAACCCTATATTAGATATGAAATGAATACATGCGTAGCTACAATAGTACACATGCATCCTCAGTATTGCTAAATGCTATCACTTCTTGTTTTAGATTTGGTGGAGCAGTGGGCTTGGTGGAGCAGTGGGCTAATGCCTCCTTAAGTAACACCAGCTGCCTGCAATTAGTGCAGGTTCGAGTCCCACCAGGCTCAAGGTTGACTCAGCCTTCCATCCTTCCGAGGTAGGTAAAATGAGGACCCAGATTGTTGGGGGCAATAAGCTGACTTTGTAATAATGCCGCTTGGGGGGGGGGGAAGCCCTAATAAGCAGGCATATACATAGAATGAAGGCTACTGCTAAGCTTGTAAGCCGCCCTGAGTCTTCGGAGAAGGGCGGGATATAAATGGAATTAAAATTAAAAAAAAAATAGATTTCAGAAATGAGCTTAAAGAATTTAGGGGCAAATATTCTATTTCTCTCATTTTGATGACTTAGCACTGGGGACCTGGATCCAGCTGATGACCTCTAAGATCTACCTTTGCTCTTTCCTCTGTGTCTTCTGGCATAATCACCATCTGTTTTTATTTTTATGACTAATTCAAGGCAGCAAACATGCCTAACACTCCTTCCTCCTCCCATGTTCCCCACAAAACAACCCTGTGAGGGTTGGACTGAGAAACAATGACTGTCCTAAAATCATCTAGCTGCCTTTCATGACAGTAGTGTGACTGGAACTCATAGTCTCTGTTTTCTAGGTCAGAACCTTAACTACTACATCAAATTGGCTCTCTATTAATTATTAGATACTCAGATGGTATCTTAGATTCCTCCTACAGCACTTTTGCTCCTCTGTGAGTTTTTCTTTTAGTCTCACTCTCAACCTTTCATGGACTTTATCCTACTCAGCCTTCAACAATAGATGAAAACCTTTCTAATCCACTTTAGAATCTTTCTCTGTATTAAGATGAACAGGGCATGTTTAACAGCCACTAGAGTGATCTAAATCCATTCCACTTGTTGTAGTGCCTTTAACTTTAGCTGTCTGCCATGATCAAGTTGTTTCTTCCCAGAATTCTCTCTGATGTTAACTTTGTCATCCAGTTATTTTAAGACCAACAAGATGCTAATTCTGGTTCTATGCCTCTTCTATGATAGCTACCTGTTCTAAGAATTTAAGCTATCTTCTACCATGGGGAAGTTAGTTTACATTTCTGC
This sequence comes from Vipera ursinii, assembly GCF_947247035.1. Classification (NCBI taxonomy): domain Eukaryota; kingdom Metazoa; phylum Chordata; class Lepidosauria; order Squamata; family Viperidae; genus Vipera; species Vipera ursinii. Next base: position 71,430,171 of record NC_139513.1, read on the forward strand.
ACAGATGCAAAGATTTGTGACAAGCCAGAGAGACACAATAATGAAAAGAAGGCACATCTCATCAACATTTTAAAACAAGTGGTCAACAATTGTCAGGATATGACAAATACGTGTTGCATTTACAAAAAGTGGAAGAAGTTTTTTCCTTATTCTATGTGAAATTTCACTGTCATGTCCTATGATCCTGTCTATCATCTCCTTAAAATATCCAACCAGTTTCGGAGAAAATATATCAAAGTAGCATAGATGGTTTTTCCTCTGGAATACACTGGCATTTGTGAAAGCATTTGGAAGTCTGTAATACATTCCATGATGTGTATAACTTTCAAGAAATTAATTGTAGGGCAAAGGACCAGATCAGGCTACAACAGCCTGATGTGCTGATCAGATACCATATAATGTAATTCAATCCTGAATATCTGATTGGGTGTGTACACTCTTAGAAATTTTTAGCATTTCCACTAGTTTGAGTTTTTTTCCAACTTTCGTCCTCAACACAAACCTAACAATAATAGCTTTATTGTGTGCAAGGGACTGCATTGCTCTGGGATTATATCTCCTGATCATATTCTATTCTGGCCTTTGAATCCCCACCAAGATGGCATGTCCTAGCCTTGCCAATAGTTGGTCTCAGACGAAAATGTCTTTGTGGGTATTTAAAAATTCCTTAAAGCTCTTGCACCTGTTCCTTGGTCTTTAAACTTCACCGTCACTCTCAGCTGTACTCTGAAGGGCCTTTTTCTCTATAATAAAAGGGTTAACCTGTTTCTGGAGGGTGAATGGAAAGCACCATCGAGAGGCCTCCATGGAGCTGCAGCCCCCGTTATTCACTGAAAGCCTTTTAATACCCCAGCCTGTTTTGAAAGTCAAACGTCAAGCCACAGACAAAGCCAACCTGAAAAGGCATCATGCCTGAGTGATCAGAAGTGGATGAACACACCCATCCAGTTAAGGAGCCCACAAGGCTGGTGAAGGGGGAACAGAAGGCCAAGGGAGCTCTGATAGACAGTTATCACTCCCACTGACTGCAGGCCTGATTCACAGTGACAGCCAGGAGGAGGAAAGGGGGGGTGTCTAATCTGAGTTTTGTAAAAGTGATGGACAGGCAGTAGAGTCTACATAATGACCCCTGACCTGCTCCCCAATCTAAACCCCCATAAAATGCTGACGGTGACAAGCAATTTAGGAGCAGCCTAATCCCTAACATTCTAGGTGATCGGGGTTGGGGGAGGAGAAGAGAAATTTTGGAGGTCACATTATGATCCAGGAAAGCCATATAAATATCCTGCTGATTCTTGATGCATTTAAAAAGACCCTGTGAGGCAAGAGCATTTGGAGAGTCTTCGGCCCTCTCCTTTGTACAGATCACACTTTCTAGTTAACAGGTTCTTCTGAGTCTAAGGCTAAGCTAAAGAGAAGTGGCAGCTGCAGCAAGATATTGGGAGATGAAATGCTCTTCTGGAGATCAATCCTCTAAAAGGATATTTCATTTCCTCTTCAGCACCATCAAAAAAAAAAGTCAGCCACCATTTCAGGGTCAAGGAATATGTTTTGCCCTCGTTGGTTTGTTTTGCCTCATCTCCACTTGTTTTATTTTCTAAAATGTATGGAGTTTGTGGGGTTCTTCTGGAGGGAGGTTCAGGGTAACTTTCAGATTAGAAGGCCTAACGGTGTTGATATTTCCTCTATGGCAATTTGCACAATGCACTCACATGGAACCTCTAAGACCAGGTGTATTGGGGCAAGGGGAAAGAACAGATGTGAGGGGAGAGACTGCACTCTGCTGGCTGGCTGGATGGGAAAGAGAGAATGGTATGTGAGAATGACCTTGGGAGACAGGAAGAAAACCCCCCAGAGTAGACAATGGTGAGATAATAGGCAGATGAGTCTACGGAAGGAATGGGACAGAACAAACTTCTCAAAAGAGACCCTCCCTAGTTTTTTGGATTGTAAAGGTGAGGGGGACAGATGTATTTCCAGGCTTGCAAGATTCTGTTAATGTAAGCTTATAATAAAATTAGAGCTAGTACTCTTGGGTGTGCTTCTTGTGTGGAGTAGCTCACAAAGCTGACAGGAAGCAAGAACCATGGATGATGGATGACAACAGAATACATATAGAGGTTGGTGTATGGCATTTTTTTAAAAAAATCAAATTATTATTTCTTATATGCTGCACTAAAAATATATCTGACTCTGAATTTTTGACCTGAGGAAGGCCAGTGCCACTGTTTGATGGATGTAGTCACTTTGACTGATCCCACAGATTGATTCCCATAAAGGTATGTGCATAATTTCTTTTACGTCCCTACGCAGTGTCCACTCAAACTGACATTAAGCTAACAAGGTTTGTTGTACCTCCTAGGAGAACACTATTTAGGGCAAAAACAGGCTATCTGCTTTTTTTTTTTTGGAAAGCAAGACTTGCAATTTCTTGCCACTTGCTAGGTTAGTGAGGCTGCAGGGTGGGACATTGAATTCTCTGTCCCAGTAATAAGACCTAGACTTACTTCTAGATTCAGTTCACCTAATTTATTACTCCCCAATTTACCAGTTCCAACATTATCTGCTCTTAAAACTACTATGTTTTTAAAGCACTTGGAAATCATGAGTAGCTACAACAGGTTTTTTTTTCCATCATAGATTGCTCTGTGTGGCTCCCAGAATGCTCTGACATCCATGCTCGGAGGCAAAAATAGCAGCTGTGGCTGCCATCTCCTTCCCTCTGTCAGGCTCTCTCATGTAAAGGAATGGTCCGAGGATGTAGGGAAAAAATAGGGTGTGCCACTAAAGCTGAATGCAACAGCATCACCATAAATGAGCAGTGGCTGAAAAGCTGGTGCCATTTGTGCAAAAACTTTGGAAAGGTTGAAGTGGCTAATGTGACATGAGATCTAGTCTAAGCTAATGTGCCATGTCCTAGTTTTGTTCTCACAGTCCATTCATCCATAGTGAACAGGTACTCAAATAAAGAGAGTCTTCCTATTACTATGGGATTTTCTTAAAAATGCAGCACTGTTCCTGATAGTCTCCACAACTTCCCTTAGCGGTATAAATATCCAGATGCCTAAAAAACCTAACCTGGTGCTTGGGAGGTTTTCATCTTCTCTTGCCCTTATTTGTGGAATCTTAACATTTGTCTCCCCTTCATGGATTACTGCCTTGTCGTGGCGAAGGGGCTTGCGTAATTCAATGAAGCTATGAGCTATGCCGTGCAGGGCCACCCAAGATGGACAGGTCATAGCCAAGAGTTCTGACAAAACGTGATCCACTGGAGAAGGAAATGGCAACCCACTCCAGTATCTTTGCCATGAAAACCCTATGGACAGTACCAAAAGGCAAAACGATATGACGCTGGAAGATGAGCCCCTCAGGTCGGAAGGCGTCCAATATGCTACTGGGGAAGAGCAGAGGGCTAGTACTAGTAGCGCCAGAAAGAATGAAGCGACTGGGCCAAAGCCGAAAGGACGCTCAGCTGTGGATGTGTCTGGTGGTGAAAGGAAAGTCCGATGCTGTAAAGATTTTTTCTCCATAGGAACCTGGAATGTAAGATCCATGAATCAAGGAAAACTGGACGTGGTCAAACAAGAGATGACAAGACTGAACATTGACATCTTAGGTATCAGCGAACTAAAATGGACAGGAATGGGTGAATTTAATTCAGTTGACCATCAGGTATACTACTGTGGGCAAGAATCCTTCAGAAGAAATGGAGTAGCCTTCATAGTCAATAAAAGAGTAGGAAAAGCAATACTGGGATACAATCCTCAAAATGACAGAATGATCTCAGTTCGAATCCAAGGCAAACCATTCAATATCACAGTAGTCCAAGTCTATGCCCCAACCACCAGTGCTGAAGAGGATGAAATTGACCAGTTCTATGAAGCACTACAGCACCTTATAGAACTAACACCAAAAAATGATGTTCTTATCATCATGGGGGATTGGAATGCTAAAGTAGGAAGCCAAAAGATAACTGGAATAACAGGCAAGTTTGGCCTTGGAGTGCAAAATGAAGCAGGGCACAGGCTGATAGAATTCTGTCAAAAGAATACGATGGTCATAGCAAACACTCTTTTCCAACAACCCAAGAGACGGCTCTACACATGGACATCACCAGATGGTCAACACAGAAATCAGATTGACTATATGCTCTGCAGCCAAAGATGGAGAAGCTCTATACAGTCAGTAAAAACAAGACCAGGAGCTGACTGTGGCTCAGACCATGAGCTTCTCCTTGCAAAGTTTAGGCTTAAACTGAAGAAAGTAGGGAAAAGCACTAGGCCAGTCAGGTATGAATTAAATCATATCCCTGTTGAATATACAGTAGAGGTGACAAATAGATTTAAGGAATTAGATCTGATAGACAGAGTGCCTGAAGAACTATGGACAGAGGTTCGTGACATTGTACAACAGGTAGCAACCAAAACCATCCCAAAGAAAAAGAAATGCAAGAAAGCAAAATGGCTGTCTGAGGAAGCTTTGCAAATAGCTGAGGAAAGGAGGGAAGCGAAAGGCAAGGGAGAAAAAGAAAGATACACCCAATTGAATGCAGAATTCCAGAGAATAGCTAGAAGAGATAAGAATGCCTTCTTAAATGAACAGTGCAAAGAAATAGAAGAAAACAATAGAATAGGGAGGACCAGAGATCTTTTCAAGAAAATTGGAGAAATGAAGGGAACGTTTAATGCAAAAATGGGCATGATAAAGGACCAAAATGGCAGGGACCTAACAGAGGCAGAAGAGATTAAGAAGAGGTGGCAAAATTACACAGAAGAACTATACAAGAATGAGCTTAACGTCCCTGATAATCACAATGAGGTGGTCACTGACCTCGAGCCAGACATCCTAGAATGTGAAGTGAAGTGGGCCTTAGAAAAGCTGAGCAACAACAAAGCTAGTGGAGGTGACAGTATTCCAGCTGAGCTATTCAAAATCTTAAAAGACAATGCAGTAAAAGTGCTACACTCAATTTGCCAGCAAATTTGGAAAACTCAACAGTGGCCACAGGATTGGAAAAGATCAGTTTACATTCCCATTCCTAAGAAAGGCAGTGCCAAAGAATGTTCAAACTATCGCACCATTGCACTCATTTCTCATGCTAGTAAAGTCATGCTTAAAATCCTACAAGCTAGACTCCAGCAGTATGTGGATCGAGAACTACCAGAAGTGCAGGCAGGATTTCGAAGAGGCAGAGGAACTAGAGATCAAATTGCCAACATACGCTGGATCATGGAGAAAGCTAGGGAGTTCCAGAAAAACATCTACTTCTGCTTCATTGACTATGCTAAAGCCTTTGATTGTGTGGATCATAACAAACTGTGGCAAGTTCTTAAAGAGATGGGAGTACCAGACCATCTTATTGGTCTCTTGAGAAACCTATATGCGGGTCAAGAAGCAACAGTGAGAACTGGACACGGAACCACTGATTGGTTCAAAATTGGGAAAGGAGTCCGGCAAGGCTGTATACTGTCGCCCTGCCTATTTAACTTATATGCAGAGCACATCATGAGAAAGGCAGGGCTAGATGAATCAAAAGTTGGAATTAAGATTGCCGGAAGAAATATCAACAACCTAAGATACGCAGATGATACCACTCTAATGGCAGAAAGTGAAGAAGAACTAAAGAGCCTCTTGTTGCAGGTGAAGAAGGAGAGTGCAAAACTTGGGTTGAAACTAAACATTAAGAAAACCAAGATCATGGCATCTGGCCCTCTCAATTCCTGGCAAATAGATGGGGAAGAAATGGAGGTAGTGACAGATTTTATTTTCCTGGGCTCCAAGATCACTGCAGATGGGGACTGTAGCCAAGAAATTAAAAGACGCTTGCTCCTGGGGAGGAAAGCCATGGCAAATCTAGACAGCACACTAAAAAGCAGAGACATCACCCTGTCAACAAAAGTGCGTATAGTCAAGGCTATGGTCTTTCCAGTTGCAATGTATGGTAGTGAAAGTTGGACCATAAGAAAGGCTGAGCGCCAAAGAATTGAGGCCTTTGAACTGTGGTGCTGGAGAAGACTCCTGCGAGTCCCTTGGACTGCAAGGCGATCAAACCGGTCAGTCCTAGAGGAGATCAATCCTGACTGCTCTTTAGAAGGCCAGATCCTGAAGCTAAAACTCAAGTACTTTGGCCACCTAATGAGAAGGAAGGACTCCCTGGAGAAGAGCCTAATGCTGGGGAAGATCGAGGGCAATAGAAGAAGGGGACGACAGAGAATGAGGTGGCTGGATGGAGTCACTGAAGCAGTAGGCGTGAGCTTAAATGGACTCCAGAAGATGGTAGAGGACAGGAAGGCCTGGAGGAATGTTGTCCATAGGGTCGCGATGGGTCGGACACGACTTCGCAGCTAACAACAACAACAACAACATTTGTCTTCTCAAGTCAATTCAGCCACTTCAGATCACTGAACATTGATTTGTTAGGAAATATTATCCATCCCTTATTATTATAGACAATAATATTCTCTATCTCCTGCTGATCCAAGCACATTTACCCGAGACAAGTGGATTGAACAGAATTCATTGCAGACCAGCTGAATTTCTAGCAGAAATAAAAATTAATTCCATTTTCAGATTAGAAAAAAAAGACTCAGATCTTTTTAAAGACAGAGTTGAATCCCCAGTCTCAGAACTGGAACAGAATTCTTTTTCAGGAATTGGCCTATCAATCCTCTAAACTTAGCTAAGAATCTGAATTGGTGGTTATTAATTCAGAATCTCTGAATTCTGAAAACTACTCACTCTCTGCCAGCCTGTTTTCACCATGCTGGGGCACTGGTGCCAATGAATGCCCTGTAATCCACAGTTTCTGTTGTGAATATTCTGTCTTCAGTCTTTTTGAATTCAGAATCTGCTGAAGGACATGAGCTGGGTGCTCAGCAGAGACACTCTTTGCCCTCTGAGAAAGTTAGATCCTCTTGCCATTTCACTCCGAGGACTTGGGAAATGCCTTCCTATTCTCCCTGGGAATTCTTCTTTGTGAGAAATTCTGAGACTTTCTGCTGTATCTCTCTACAGCACCCATGTTTCGAAATGAAACAAGTTATTCACTATAAGAGAACAAATCATTAAGCAAACTGATTATTATTATTTTTTTTATTTTTTTTAGCAAAGTATCTTATCTCACTGTACAGTCAGCAGCCCTATATTGGAGGAGATCAACAAAAACTCATTGCTATGGCTGGCCGACAGCCTAATCCTCTTTTAATTGGCTGCGGATAGAAAATAATGCCGGAACTCTCAGGCTCTGTCCAACCAATGAACATTCAAAACTGTGTCCTGGGCCAAAAGCAGAATATGAATTTGGAAGGGTCTTTAAAATACAAAATTGCTTTTTCCTGAAACAAACACACATTTCCCAGTGCATTTTAGTGTTGACATGACCTTTGCACTACTCAGTATGATGAAAAGTAATAGCATCTCCTGGAAGTTTGGGGTAAAATAGCACTTGTTTTTATTTGATGGAGGCATTAGATATTAGATAATATTTTACAGTACTCTGCATGAGTGAATAGGGAGAACAAACAAGAGACTGCCAGTGAAGTTCAGCAGGGGAGTTTAAAGCAAAATCCTTAACAAATGTTGTAAGCCGACAGTTGGCTAATCTAAGATCCTGAGAAGGGACCAAGAAAAAATAAAAGCCTTGATTGCTGATACCTTAAGTAACCAACATGAAGATCAATGGACAGAAATATGCCTGAGAGGAGCATCCTAGACTAAGAACTACTTGGCCTATATTTCTAGCAGGTGAAATCAGATCAAAGAAAGGAAGTTCTACAACAAATAGTGGCAGATGAAGATAAACACAGTCCCAACCCCAGGGGACTAGATTGAGCAATAGAGGGTGAGGATATACTGCACAGCTATCACAAAGAAAAAGCTTTTGAGCCCTTGGCAAAGGAAAGAGACTTTGAGTGATACAGCAAATAGGAGAAAAAGACAGTGGATCCCAAAACAGTGTTGTGTTCTGCAAAAAAACAAACAGAAGAATTGTGCAGCCTGGGACACTTCTATCTGGAAATGAAACTGTCTGATAATCTCATGATGTATGTCATTTACCAGAAGCAGAAATAAAAAAAATGATAAAACAACTTACACGGCTTATTAAATTCAATTGACAATTGTCAAGTGGACAATTACTCTTCCTTATTAAATCACATGAGGACAACTGCAATCATATCACTTTTGACTTTGAGGACCTAGGAAGCAAACTCAAGATGCTGGTAGCTCATATGGTGTTTTTCATCCATCCTTGCATCCTGGAAGAGATCCAGAAAGGGTAAACTGAATACTACAGATGAATGGCTGAGTACACAAATAGTGTCTATGGGAAATATTTGGTTTCTAGGATTAAAGTCTGAATTTTTTAGAAGATCGGCTATTAATACAAAATGCATATCACAAGGACTGGAAAAATATGTTAAAAAAAAGCATGGCAAGTTTGACGGGGTGGGTTTCAGGTTAATCCTGAAATTATGGGATATAGCTGTAATGAGCTGCTGTAGTAGGACTTATTAAACTACTCAGTGAAAAATCAGAAAGAAACACTATTTGATCATAAATGGTTCAAGCTTCATTATCTGTACATTAATGATAGAGTTAGCGTACTGAACTAAATGTATAGGAATGCAAATGCTTTTATTTAATCAAGATGTGGTGGAATGACTCTCGTGATTGTAGAATTTAAAGGATGCAATTTGTTAAAACCCCAGAAACTGTGGAAAGGCATTGTATCCAAGTGAATGAACTTGGTGATGGTGTAAAGAGTTATCACCTGCTAAAAAATCCAAATGAATTAATTTACTGACACAGTAGACAGCATCTGGTTAAAATAATAGAGAAACAAATGAAAACAATACTGTTCTTTGTGTCTACTATCACCCATCCAGTGAAAGAGTAGATATGGATGATGCTTTCCAAAAGCAAATTACAGATCATTCAAAAAAGCATGAAGTATACTAGTAGGGGGCCTTTATTGAAAGCACTCTTACATCTGTTGGGAGACAAATTCTGCCAAGCTTAGTCCTTTCAGTAAATTCCTGATTATGTGGTGCTGACAACTTTCTCTTTTAGAAGATGAAAGATCAGCTATTTGGAACTAACCAACAGGGAAGATATAGTTGAGGAAGTGTAAGTAACAGGGACATTGGAGGTAATTGATGGGCAATGGTGATATTCTTCTCTTAGTTTAAGCAAATCTTGAACTTCAAAATAGTTGATTTTAAAACAGCAGTGATAATGAACATTCCAATGATAAAGAAAATGGGAAAAGCACCAAAAGAAGCCAACACAACAATCTTAATGAAATTTTAAAAGGAGGTTTTTAAGAAGAGACTGGACAGCCATTTGCCTGAAATGGTATAGGGTTTCCTGCCTGAGCAGGGGGTTGGACTAGATGACCTCCAAGGTCCCTTCCAACTTTATATATTATTATTATTAAGGAAAAGATTCCCCCAAAAGAATATATATACATGTCACCCAAAACTGTAAAGATCGCAACAAAAAGTTTCTAAATGAGCTGAGATTGCCCAAAAAATATATATGCTAAGAACATAGCAAAAAGCATAAAGGTGCTTTAATTGGGATTCCTGCATTAACTGAATGCCCTAAATGTTGCCTTTCTATTCTGTGATATTATGGTTCAACACAGACAACATTTTCCTTAAGAAACAGACTGGGTGGCACAATTAAGAAAAATCTTTGAAAGCTGTCTAAATAGATGGGTAACAGACGGATGGATAATATATATTCCATTCCACAGCTCAGGTTTGAAATCATTTTGCCTGCTTTCCATACCTCCAAGAGGAGCTGATACTACAACCCAGCATCCCCAGGCAACATGACCAACAGAGAATTCTGCAGTTATAATCCTAACACATCTAGAGGACATTGGTATGTAAAGTTTTTCCAACTATAAGAATATATTTTATCTTGCTGAATCAAATGTCTCAATTCAACTTCATTGGCAATTTGCTTTTTTCACCTAGAATTTAAATGTCTATGGAAATTCTCAGCCATCCAGGTCATGGTTGTCCCAAAGTTGCTTTTTCAAGAGGCAACTGGACTTTCTTGAGAAAAGAAAGCCCAGTTGCCTCTTGAAAGAGCACCTTTTGGACATCTAGAATCCAGTTTTATAATTAAACCAAGTCCGCAGTCCAAGACCAAAATAATTTAATCACTGGCTTTACATTCCGCAGACTGATTATAGGCACCATAAAGCAAAAGCTATTATATACCAGTTTTAAAATTTTAAAGTCTTCTAACAGTTTTTGGTAACTTCACTTATCAGGTTATGAAACAGCAGAGGGGAAATCAAATGTGGTTCATTGCTAGTGTGGCTTTTAATTACATACCATTTACCTTCCAGCCTTGCTATTTTATGGTTGTTTTCAGGTAGCACCTACATTTCTTTGATTGGCATCTGAATTCCTCTCCATATCAGCCCATTAAGAAGCATTAATAATGGGCCAATCACATGGTTCTTAGGCAGTAAAATTGACTGCCCTTGGTCAAATAATCCTTCGTAGTGGACTGAAGGAGTAGTCACTTTAAGGCAATAATGGCCCTGCACTGGATTACTAATTACTGAATTAACCATATATTGGATTGTGCAACACCACAAACCTAACCATGATGAAGCAAGTTTATCATGTTCTACCAATGGAGCCGATAATTATTTAACTGATTTGGTTATGTATGTTGTACGAACACAGATCTCGATCTATCTCCTCAACAACTTTCATTATCTGCTCCTTCATCTAATTAATCAGTTATCTAATTCTTCCATCCCCCTACCAATACCATTCACATCCTATTATTTATCTATTTCTCCTGCTTCCTTTCACATAGTATTCACTGCAGATAGAATAGCATATAATGACTATAATTTTAATCAGTGAATCCTGGAACAGAATTTTTTCTTTAAACGGGTTCAGTTTGAACAAAATTATCTAGAGAACCAGGGAACCAGGTATATAAACTTATATACCGCCCTGAGTCCTACGGGAGAAGGGCGGTATATAAGTTTAATAAAATAAAAATAAATAAAATAAAAATTTTGTTTTAAAAAAATGTCTACATATATGTATGTTTTCTAGCATGACATTAGACATTAGAAGATCTCCTGACAGGTTAAGCCATCTTGCTGTCGTGCAAATTATACGTCCAAGTTCATTTTGTTGGAAAAAGCTTCCCTGCTTGTATGACCAGCTGGATGTCATGAGTCCTCGTCTAGTGTATAATTGTGATTTGGAATGACAACATTTTAGACACTGCCAAGACTTCTTCTGCATACAATTCACTGTTTATGTGCCCTGAATGCCTGCCATACAGCAAAAGACTCTGAGGAATTCCTCATTATCCTATGGCTTAGAATGATCAAATATTTTAGGCAGACACAAAATTATCTTCTATGCTGTTTTAGCAATTAATTTGACAGTCCCCCCCCAGTCTTTGTTTTGTCCATTTGAGACAGATTGCAAATCCCAGTGCCCTTTCTCTGTCCTGTATTATACCTCCCACATGGATGGTATTTTAGTGAATATCAATTAATTCCCAGTGCTAAATGTATTTTTAGCTCAGCCTTGCTGCTAAGCAATGGAGAAATGAAAAATGGCATATCTGTGAATAAGTTAAAGTATGCAAATAATCACTAGCCCCTTTTTCTCAATTCAGCCACTCTGAATTGATAGTTAGAAACCCAGCCGTTGTGAAAGGGAAGATCTCTCTCTCTTCTGAATTCCTTAACACTAAACATTTTCTGAACTATTTTGGCTTGGCTTTTAGCTAACAAAAATTACACTTCTGGATTTAGATAAGGAGTAGATAGTTTTAATTCCCACAGGAAGATCTATCTGGAAGACAGCATTCTACATAAAGGTTTCAAGTATATGCATTTAATGTATGCCAATAACACGATACCTCTATATCCCCAGTGTATGTTCTTTTGTTTTTAACGGAACTTGGGCACCAGACGTTGTCATTACAATCAACAAAACTTAATCCTTTGGATGAGAAAGCCTTCCCAGGTGCATCAGGAGGAAGTCCGCTACGCCAGCAAAACCAATTACATGTGCTCTCACCCAATTAGTTTCTAATTATGGCCTTGTAGCACATTCAACATAATTAACATGTAAATTACACAGCGTGTTTATATTCAATAACCGCTTCCCAGTGTTCCTGTCAGCGGGAGCTGTGCTGGCTTACGCGTCTGTGTAGGACGGGGCTCAGCTTTTCTCGTCTCTTCCTTTCTAATCTGGCTGACTGAATTTAATTTAATTGAAACGCCGTCAGAGTGATTCCTTACTGTATTTTACTACCTCAAAAGGTACCCGTGCTTAATGGCGACTTGTTCCTAAGGAGGGGAACTGGGATAGAGAGGCCTCCCAGTGAAGACCCATGCTGAGAAGGCAAAGCCACAAAGGGGAAGCACTAGACAGAAGAGGTAAGTTGACCCAAGGCACCAAAACACAAGATAATCCCTCCCCCCTTTGGGAAGAGCACAGGAGCTGCCTGAAGGGATTAGAAACCAGGGGAGAGACACAAAAGACATTGGGCGTGTGTGTGGGGAGAATAGTCAGAAAGAATCAGATAGATAGAATCCATGCAGCTGGAGAGGATGGGACTTAGTGTCCAGCATATCTGAGGGCATCAGGGAAAAATTGTTTTACTCTGTCTCTAGAGATTGGGCAGGTAGTCCTTGGCCTTCAACAGTTTAGTGACCGTTCAAAGTTATATCAGTACTGAAAAAAGCAGCTTATGACCATTTTTGGTACTTATTACCGTTGCAGCATCCCCACGGTCAGGTGATCAAAATTCGGATGCATGGCAACTGGTTCGTACCTATGATGGGTTCATGTGATCATCTTTTGTGACTTTCTGACAAGCAAAGTCAATGGGGAAGTCAGATTCGCCAAAAAATCATGTCACTAACTAAACAACTGCAGTCATTCACTTAACAACTGTGGCAAGAAAACATAATTAAAAATGTCTCACTTAGCAACAGAAATGTTGGGCTCCATTGTGAATGGAAATCCAGGACTACTTGTATATATCCAAGATCATACTGTGAATTGATGAATTGGAAAGAAGTGCGGGTATATCTCCAATAGAAGCACTTGCTCTTAGAGAAAGGTGTTCTCTGCTCCCTCCATCCCACAGCAATTTTAACAATTTCTAATCTCTCAAATATATTTTTGTTTAGCATTTTCCATTTCCTATGAGTTACAATCTGTCCTTCTTTACTTTACTTCTTTCCAGCATCACATACCGCCTTTTTCCTGGCCCCTACTTTAACTGTACTTGGCCTTCAAAAATCATTCCTGGAGGTATTCTAGTCCAATCTTTGCTCAAGACAGGAGCCTTATACCATCCCAGTCAAATGGTCTTGTCTTGTCAAATAAGGCCTTTTCTTCCTTGGCTTCATCTCTCAAAAACATTTTAAAAAAGCTAACCTATTTCCATAGGTTTTTCAATGTTCTGCCTTTTCCATGAGATTTTATAATATAAGACTGTCTCTTTCAGCCTTAGATCAGTCTTTCAGAAAGATCTGGTAGGAGCTGATAAGAATTATTAGTATTCAAGGGAATAGAATGGTGTGGTAATCAAATAACTGCAATACAATATCTACAATATCCAAATGAATAAAAACCAAACTAACGTGGATAGTTTCATTACTGACTGTTCCATACTTACCTAATTTATTCATAAAAGAAAATCTGCATGCCCAAAGGAATATGCCAAAAAGTGGGAAACATGATGCAGCTTTTTTTAAAAAAAGCTTGATTTCACTTAACCTTAATATATTTATTTATTTATTTATTTATTCATTCATTCATTTATTCATTTTTAATGTTGTCTGATTCTAATGACTCTGGGCAGCCTACAAAAGTAACATAAAAACAAAAATGCAAGCAACCAACCCATATAAAAATAATCACAAAATCATTACAAGAGGTTAATACAAACAACAAAATATACAATATTTTGGTGTGTGTGTGTGTGTATGTATGTGTGTATATATATATACTGTATATATGTAAACTTTTTGGATTGCTAACAAAGAACTAAAGGAAGACTGATATATATATGAAAACCATCATGAAAACACCCCGATGGCATGGATAACACTGCCTTACATTCATGGTGTATCCGAAGCCACGGCGCGCATACTGGCCCCCTATAAAGTCAGTGTTGCCCACAAACCTGATCAGACCTTGCGTGCTCGTGTCATGCACCCAAATGATCCGCTTCCCAATGAAGAGAAGTCCTCAGTCAAATGTATAAGATGGCATGTGAGAACTGCCACTATAATTATATTGGGGAGACTGCAAAATGGCTGAGGACTAGAATACACGAACACGAGCTTGCAATCAAAAGACAGGAACAACATGCACAGATGTGGGCACACATGGCCGCATACAATCACACCTTTGATCTGGCGGGGGTTGAGGTGATCGCCCGTGACAACACCAAGGGTGGACGATTGTTCAAAGAAGCCTGGTATTCCGACCACCTCTCAATCAACCATCATATAGACCTCCCCCCTTAGGGTCTGGCAAAAGGAACGACACAGACAACGTGAATGCAGACAATGTGAACACTTACAGGGCACATCGCCAAACCAGGATCAGGATTGCATAACTACACAACGACCCCACACCACAGAATGTGAGAAAGAGGAAGAGCAAGCATTAAGATCCTTCGGTATGAGAACACGTGCAATGACAAGAGCAATGGCTATGACTGATAGAACGGATAGCGATCTCCTCGGACAGCAAACCCTCAGAGACAATCGCAGCTTACAAAAATGAGTGCGAGGCGGCTCAAGAAAATACAGCTGACAGAAACAAACAGACCGGTGACGCATTCCATGAGTGGAGCACAAAAACGCCAATGATATAAATGTGGTTTTACCGCTCTAACGATTTTATCCTGACGACATTGGCAGTTTGGCCAACGAAAGCTCGATTTTATTAAAAACTGCTTTAGTTTTTTACCTTTTTACCTTTTACCCAGAATACACACACACACACACACATATATATACACACACACATACATACACAATATATATAAGGGAGGAGGAGGAGCAGGAGGAGGAGGAGGAGGGAGAGAGAGAGAAGGAGAAGGAGAAGGAGAAGGAGGAGGAGGAGGAGGAGGAGAAGGAGAAGAAGAAGAAGAAGAAGAAGAAGAAGAAGAAGAAGAAGAAGAAGAAGAAGAAGAAGAAGAAGAAGAAGAAGAAGAAGTCGTCTGATGGCAGAAACAGATGAGTAGCCATTATGATGTCAAAAAAACCTCCACCTTGTATTTCCATTATTCACACTTAAAGACAAAGGCATCCACTTGGCTTCCTTGGGCCCATCTCAATGCCATCTCTATATTATTGTAATGGAACTAGCGCCTATTAGCTTCACAGCTGTACAGTCCCAGTCTGTCTGACTACAATTTGTTATTTGCAAGGCAAAAGAAGGTCCATTGTATAGAAAAATCTCTAGCTCCTAGGTGCTCTGCAGTTCTTTGCATGCATAAAAACTGAAGTCATGGTTGCTGTGTGCAGGGATCATGGGAGGGAGGCCAGACCAAGACTGTCCAACCAGACTGCCCAGCCAGTTTTCCCAAGGAGAGGGGAAACTACAGTACAGTAGATGGGAAATGCATCTCTTTCCTTTGAGATAACAAATTAACCACATGAATGGACTGAAGCTGTAACTCTAATCAGGCATCCATTACTTCCTCCAGTTGAGCTTGATTGGAAGTCCCCTGAAGACAGGAAGACCTACTGGGGGTGGGGGAACACTAAGGAAAGGCATGCAGAGGAGGGAGGAGGCATGGGGAATAGCTGACAGATGAACGCTGCCAAGGTATGGGCAGGGATGAAAGCCAAAGAGACGTTGATTGCCACAAGGAGAAAGAGATACAGCTAGAAGCAGTGTTGGTCTATCCTGCTTGAGGCAGTCCTAGGAGTTAGGAGGTCCCAAAGGAAGGCTGTGTAAGTGAGAACGTTTCATCACCTTCTTGGATGAAAGAATGACAAAAGCTCTCTTCGGCTATTAGTTAAAATGAATGCAGGGATGGGTCTGTACTGAGTAGCTTTGGTGCCCTGACACAGCATGAACACCCCTCTTTCTGAGATTTCTGCATAGAAAATGAGGTTGGTTTTGTGCATGCAGGTATAGGATTACAGATATCCAACATATTGGTGTTTCATCTTGGCTTCTGCCAGAGGGACTCGAAGAGGATTGAAGTTTTGTGTGTTGCCTAACCTTATGGTGAAATACACAGCTGTTTTTATAGGGTTTCAAAAGTGTCCTCTAAAGAGCAATTAGCAATTTGGGGGCCACGGAGGCTACCTGAAAATGTGAGTGCCCAAAGAAAGGCTGTGGTTGTGTGGCCCACCTTCCAAGCAATTAATCACTAAGCCACTGTGCAATTCATAATCCCTCTTATATGATTTTAAAGTCACCAGGGTTATTGTATCAGGTTGTCAGAACACACATGTATTCTGCCTTTCTCCTTTTGTATATATATAAAAAATGAGCTTTAAAATTCTGCCTTGCAGATGCAATCATTTGTTAAGCAAGCAATCCAACCATCTTGTAATGATGAGCCCCAGTGTTTGTTTGGGTCATTTTGTTTGTTTACAGAA
The DNA here is from genome assembly GCF_947247035.1 of Vipera ursinii. Lineage (NCBI taxonomy): Eukaryota > Metazoa > Chordata > Lepidosauria > Squamata > Viperidae > Vipera > Vipera ursinii. The sequence continues at coordinate 71,446,813 of NC_139513.1, forward strand.
CATTTCATCATAAACCTAGAAATTAAAGATCTGGCAAGACTCCACTGAACTAGTCCAGAAAATATGTTTTTAATAAACCATTATAATTGCTACTTACATGTATTGATGCTAAGAGTATGATTTCATCCAACCATTACTACCAGAAGTAATTAAAAGGTGTGTATAGTGTTCTCTCATGTTAGAAACTCCACCTCCAAGGTCAGTTAAATATCTTTTGAATGCTTTGAGAAAGTTGAACACATGTATGGTTTTGGAGGAGTGTGGAGACAATTACAGTCATCAGCTGCACTACAATAAAAAAAGAGTTAGTCACCAGGGTACATAAGACAAAACCTGGCACAGGCTATCCTCTAAGTACATGGTTCCAGAGACCAGGGATAAGGAGCTGAAATTGGGTGATATCAAGACTGTGGGCTCAACAGTGAGATTAGCCCTGATACCCTTATTCTTCTGTCCAGAGAAAAGTGCTTCCCCCTGCACTGCTAGGCACAAGCAACAAGAACCACTCTGTGAATGGTCCCAAGTTGATATTTTATTGTTGATTGTGCTAATAATAATAACAACAACAACAACAATAATAATAAAGTTGGAAGGTACCTTGGAGGTCATCTAGTCCAACCCCCTGCTCAGGCAGGAAACCCTATACTATTTCAGACAAATGGCTGTCCAGTCTCTTCTTAAAAACTTCCAGTGTTGGAGCATTCACCACTTCTGGAGGCAGGTTGTTCCACTGGTTAATTGTTCTAACTGTCAGGAAGTTTCTCCTTAGTTCTAGGTTGCTTCTCTCCTTGACTAGTTCCATCTGTTGCTTCTTGTCCTGCTTTTAGGTGCTTTGGAGAACAGCTTGACTCCCTCTTCTTTGTGGTAGCCCCTGAGATATTGGAACACTGCTATCATGTCACCCCTCACCCTTCTCTTCGTTAAACTACACATACCCAATTCCAGCAACCGTTCCCTATATGTTTTAGCCTCCAGTCCCCCAATCATCTTTGTTGCTCTTCTCTGTACTCTTTCTAGAGTCTCGACTTCTTTTTTACATCGTGGTGACCAAAACTGGATGCAGTATTCCAGGTATGGCCTTACCAAAGCATTGTAAAGTGGTATTAGTACTTCACGCTATCTTGATTCTATCCCTCTGTTAATGCAGCCTAGCACTGTGTTGGCTTTTTTGGCAGCTGCAGCACACTGCTGGCTCATATTTAAGTGATTGTCCACTAGGACTCCAAGATCTCTCTCACAGTTGCTACTAATGAGCAAGGTACCACCTTGCATTTGATTTTTCCTGCCTAAATGTAGAACCTTACTTTTTTCACAATTGAATTTCATTTTGTTAGATAGTGCCCAGTGTTCAAGTCTGTCCAGATCCTCCTGTATCTTAACCCTTTGTTCTGGAGTGTTGACTATTCCTGCCAGCTTGGTGTCGTATGCAAATTTGATGAGTTGCCCATCTATCCCCTCATCCAAATATTACAAGACTCTCACCAGACTGTCTGCCTACCCTTGGGAAACAGCAGTACAGACTTCAGGGTTTGACTCCATACGTTTCTGTATTATATATGTAAACATTCCTTTATTTATGTTAACAGTACAAATAAGAAGGCATCGCCTAGTATATATAAGTAAAACCGCCTGACAGAAATACACGCGGGAACTTTGACAGCTGTCAAAGTTCCTCGCACCACGCAGGCGCCACCACTGACAGCTCGCGGCTGTCAAACGCCGGACTACGGAGAAGCCTGAGCTGTCAAAGCACCCACCGTACAGCGCAGGCGCGACCGCTGACAGCTCGTGGCTGTCAAAACACCAAGACACGCGGAAGCCGGAGCTGTCAACAAAAGACGACGCGGATTGGTCCCTGCCTGACAGGGCGCCAAAATGAACACTGCTGATTGGTCCTCGCTACCAGCTGCCGGCTATAAAAGCCGGACAAGTTATTCTATGTTTGTCTTGCTCTTAATAAACCTGTTGTTGAACTAGCCTGTCGTCCCGAGTGGTCCTTCGGCTACTTCACTGGCGACGAGGGTGGGATCGCTCCGGAGCTGAAGTCACGGCCGAGGAAGAGAGTTCCCGGCAAGAGCTGTCACGGAAGTTTTAACTTCCATCGGAGCAACCCAGGACCGGACGACATGGCAAACTTCGGCCGTGTGAGGGAGTTTGATACCCGCCATCCCGAGAGATGGCAATCACACCTCGGCCAAGTCGAGGGATTTCTCCTCGTCAGTAAAATCACTGACGACCGAGCAAAGGCCGCCGCTCTGCTGTACATCAGCGGGCCCCCGGTGTACGACGCAGCCGTCGGGCTGTTCAGCCCAGTGCCCATCACGGAAGTCTCCTACGCTGACCTGGTGGACCAGCTGAACAAGTACTACATGCCAGCGCGTTCAGAACTGTACTGGCGGGTGCAATTCGCACAAAAGAAACAACGGCAGGACGAGCCCGCCAACGAATTCATTGCCGGGGTCAGACACGCCGTGCGGAACTGCTCCTTCCCCGACCTGGAAGACCGCATCAGAGACCAGGTGGTGATCGGTCTGAGGGACGAGAAGCTACAGAAGAAACTGACGTCCAAACCCGACATGAACCTGGCAGAGCTGACCAGGGAGATCATGGCATATGAACACAGCCACAAGAAGAAGCCGACGAACACGACCCCAGAGACCCCCGCGACCGTCTACCAGGAAAGCGCAACCTTCAGCGACAGCGGAGAGTCAGTAGACTTCACCGATGGAGAAGCCCTACAGCGCAGGATGGAGCACCGGCAGCCGAGGAGGGGAAAAACGTCGGACCGCCGCGGATCCAGGAACCCACCTCCGCCACCACCGCGTTACGAACAACGGGCCGCCTGTGCCAGCTGCGGGGGCAACCATGCCCGAGGAAGCTGCCGTTTTAGGAACGCGAAATGCCACAACTGCGGGAAGACTGGCCACATCAAGCCGGTGTGCCGCAGCAAGGGCCGGGACAACATCAATGAGGTGGAGGCAAACCCCCCAGGTAGGCCGGCTGCCCAGGCCAGCAGAGAAACCCCACCAGGCCCCCTGGTAGAGACAATTGACAGGGTAAACAGCATAAGCTCCAAGGTTAAGATCTGGGTCAGAATTCAGGGGGTGCCCTGCCACATGGAGGTAGATTCAGGGTCAGCAGTCTCATTAATTTCGCTGACAACCTATCAGGAAATCTGTCAGAAAGGCCGAAGACAAATCCCCCTGAAACAAACTCAGGTACACCTTGCAGACTTCCAGAAAACCCCTATTCCGTTGGAAGGGAAAGCCAAGGTCCTGGTGCAGTATAAGGGGTTCAAGGGTCCCCTGGAGGTTTTAGTTACGCCAGGGAACCGTACCAATTTAATAGGGCTAAACTGGTTCACTCCACTAGGCATCGCCTTAACGGGGGTTAATACCATTCAAACACCTAGCCTAGAAGCAGTTTGCGAAAAGTACGCCGACGTTTTCGATGGCACTTTAGGGAAATATACAGGTTCCCCCATTTCCCTGCAACTAAATCCAGCAATTCAACCAATTAAAATAAGAGCTAGGAGGGTACCTTTCGCCCTTAAAGAAAAAATTGAAAACGAGCTTGACCGACTCGTGGGACTAGGGGTACTGGAGCCAACAGAAGGGGGAACCTGGGAGACCCCTATTGTCACCCCAATCAAACCTAATGGCGAAGTGAGACTGTGCGCGGACTATAAAGCGACAGTCAACCTAGCCCTCAGCCCCCATGCTTACCCGGTGCCAGCGGTAAGGGACGTATTTGCTTCCATCCGCTCTGGCACCATTTTCGCCAAGCTTGATCTCACACAGGCATATTTACAGCTGCCTGTCACAGACGACACCGCGGAAGCTCAAACTATTGTCACCCACCGCGGTGCTTTTAAAGTAAAGAGGCTACAATTCGGCATATCTGCAGCCCCGGGTATTTTTCAGGGCATCATGGAAAAGACCCTGAAGGGAATACCCGGGGTCTGCCCCTATTTCGACGATGTTCTCATCGCCGGGGAAAACGAAGCTAGTTTAGCTGACAGGTTGTCAGCTGTGCTGAGCCGGCTCAGAGAAGCCGGTCTCAAACTTAAGCGGGAGAAGTGCTCTATTGGAGTCACTTCTACAGAATTCCTAGGGTATAAAATTGATAGCCAGGGCATCCACCCCACCGCTGAAAAACTAATGGCTATTCAAACCGCACCCAGCCCTAGGAATAAGCAAGAGCTTCAATCCTTTTTGGGGCTGTTAAACTTTTACCATGCCTTCATTCCCCACAAAGCCACTATTGCAGAGCCGCTCCATAGGCTCCTAGACAAAGGTACAACTTGGTCCTGGACCAAGGAACATGAGAACAGTTTCCAATCGTTAAAAAAGCTTATCTGTCACAGCTCAACTATCACCCTTTTCAGGGAAGACACCCCAATATGCATCGCTTGCGATGCCTCTCCCTATGGAATCGGGGCGGTATTAAGTCACATATTCAAGGACGGTACACAAAGACCCATAGCTTTCTATTCACGCACTCTGACCAAAGCTGAAAGAAACTATGCACAAATTGACAGGGAAGCCCTAGCGATAGTGGCAGGGGTCAAAAAATTTCACGATTATCTGTATGGAAGACCATTTACTATATTTACAGATCACAAACCCCTGCTAGGCATATTTACTTGGAATAAAACTACTCCACAAATCCTCTCCCCGAGAATTTTAAGATGGTCAACATTTTTAGCAGCCTATTCTTATCAGCTAATACATAAACCAGGTAAAGAATTGGGCCATGCTGACTGCCTCAGCAGACTGCCCATACAAACCAGGGACTCAGACCCAGCCCCAGCCAGCGGGATTTTAGCAATCTCCCAACTTCCAGAATGCCCCCTGACTGCAAACATTATAGCCAATAATTCAACAAAAGATAAAATACTTGCCAGAGTCCTCAAATGGGCCACAACTGGGTGGCCAACTCAAAACCCACAACCCCAATTCCAACCTTATTATAACAGAAAAAATGAGATTTCAACACACAGAGGTTGCCTGCTATGGGGAAATAGGGTCATCATACCAGAGAAAAACATAGACCAAACATTGCACATTTTACATGAAGGGCACCCTGGAATTGTAAAAATGAAGGCGATGGCCAGAAGTTATGTGTGGTGGCCCGGCATAGATAAACAAATTGAACAGTATGTGGGTGGGTGTTACACCTGTCAGGAGACCAGGAATGAACCACCCCAGGCACCAATCCATAAATGGGAGACTACTAGGAACCCTTGGTCACGTATACATATAGATTTTGCAGGACCTATCCAGGGCCAAAGTTTCTTAATTGTAGTGGACAGCTATTCCAAATGGCTGGAAGTCACACCCCTTAGGAAAACAACGTCCACAGCCACTATTCAAGCCTTACGAAAAATATTCGCAACACACGGCCTACCTGATACCATAGTTTCTGACAATGGACCTCAATTCACCTCTCGTGAATTTCAGATCTTCGCTACGAGGAATTGTATTAGGCTGGTCACGTCTGCGCCGTTCCACCCATCGTCGAACGGAATGGCTGAAATTATGGTACGATACACAAAAGAAGCCTTGAAAAAATTCGTTAAAGGAAACTGGCAAAGGCGACTCAGCCAGTTCCTCTTATCACAACACACAACACCATGCTCTACAACTAGCAAATCACCAGCAGAATTAAGATGGGGGAGGAGGCTAATAACACGTCTCGACAGACTGCACCCTGACACAGCCCCAGAAGAAAAACAGCACCCCCACCCCGGCCGCAAACTCAACCCGGGTCAATTAATATGGGCACGTTCATACACAGATAAAAACAAGTGGGTCCAAGGGACGGTAATAAAACAAACAGGGCCCATCTCATACCTTGTAGCGACGCAAGCACAGGGCAACATACGCCGCCATATTGACCAGCTCAGACCCAGACAACCACCACACACTTCTGAGCAACCAACCAGTGCCGACTTACAACCCCCACCGGAAATGCGGCCTATCCCAAACCAGGAAGCTGAACACCAAGACGAAGAACCAGAACCAGAACACCCACCACCCCTTCGCCGCTCAACCAGGAATCGAAGACCACCCACCTACCTAAAAGACTATCAGTGGGCAGGTTCAAACATCCAAGAAAGAAGAAACGAACCAGGGGAGGGGTAAGGGGTGTATTATATATGTAAACATTCCTTTATTTATGTTAACAGTACAAATAAGAAGGCATCGCCTAGTATATATAAGTAAAACCGCCTGACAGAAATACACGCGGGAACTTTGACAGCTGTCAAAGTTCCTCGCACCACGCAGGCGCCACCACTGACAGCTCGCGGCTGTCAAACGCCGGACTACGGAGAAGCCTGAGCTGTCAAAGCACCCACCGTACAGCGCAGGCGCGACCGCTGACAGCTCGCGGCTGTCAAAACACCAAGACACGCGGAAGCCGGAGCTGTCAACAAAAGACGACGCGGATTGGTCCCTGCCTGACAGGGCGCCAAAATGAACACTGCTGATTGGTCCTCGCTACCAGCTGCCGGCTATAAAAGCCGGACAAGTTATTCTATGTTTGTCTTGCTCTTAATAAACCTGTTGTTGAACTAGCCTGTCGTCCCGAGTGGTCCTTTGGCTACTTCAGTTTCCTCCCTGAATCAAGTCCAAGCTGGAATGTTTCTCTATTCTCCCTAGAGGGGGTCCCCTCCCCTTCAGCTAGTGAATCCATCCCATGCACAGTGTATGCACATCCACATGCATTATTCAGTCTGAAGACGAAGGAATGAGATAGAAGCACCAGTAATGGCTCTTCACTGTCTTCCCCAATTGAGAACAATGCAGGATAATTTCTGGAGCAATTTGCCTGTTTTGAAATGTCAGTCAAAACTGTTTCATTCTGACTGTAAAGATCTGAGGATTTATGAATATTATGCTTGAATATGAGACTAGTTGCTTTATAAATGAACAAATACATTTATTTATAGAACACTTTTTTCCAGATGTAATCTACAGTAGTACAATAAAGACATACATGTACACAGGCACAGATTTAATGCCCCTTCCCTCTTCAGGCACTTTTTTTAGATAATCAGAAATTATTAAGATACGGTGTCCATCACACTTGCTAAGATGCCATATTGTGAAATGATAAAAGGAAATCATTTTAGAAAATATCTGAAAGGCTTACTTGTAAAATGTTAAACACTTTTTGTAAAAGAAAATGTTTCACAATATAGTCAAGGTGGTGGATACCCACTGGAATCATTATATAATTATTTTTTTATTAACTAGGCTCAGGAATACCATACATCAGCATTGTCCATCCTGGTGCCTTACAGATATGTCAGACAACATTTTGATCAAGTTATGGTTATAATATATCACACCTGGAAGACACAACCAGGTGGGGAACGTTGAGGTATAGAAATCAAACTAGAGATGGAGACCATCCTCAAATTTATATAATCAATTTTGTAGATAACAAGCAAAGGGTTGTGGAAGGTAAAACAGAGGAGGAAACTCCATTTGACAGTGCCAGAACAAAAAGATGAGTTTTTAATGGATTTTGGAACTGAGATGAACTTTAATTGGTCTCCATGCTAGGATAGAGGCATCCAACCATCCCGCAACCTGAGCATTGACTTATAATGGCAGCCAACTATTTTTGTTTTCCTGGCAACGTGGAATATTGCTTCTGGAAAAAAAATACATTTGAGTTTAGCAATGTGGGTTGGCATCTCCTTGGTTTATTGAGGCTATAGCCTTCAGGACAATTCGCTTTTTCCAGGTAGATATCATTTTCTGCTCCTATACTCATCTATTCTCACAGGATATAGATAGATCTAGTTCTCAAAAGGGGCAGAAGAGAAAGTAAATGCAGAAAATGAGCATGGCAAAAAGAGGGCAACCTCAGCTGGGTCAAGTAATTTTTGGTCTTTTGTTATTTGCTTGATTGCTGTTAGCCATCCACAATTGTTTCATGTAATATGGGTGCCATACAAATATTTTAAATCAATCAGTTAAATTTCTATGTGGATGATGGACTACTGATGATATGGAGGCATATTGGATTATATTACATTCCTCCTCTAAAGTCTGGAGTGATTCAGTCCAGACATAGAATTGCTGCTTCATCTGTTATTTGGTGGGAACTGTTCTTTGGATTCTGAAAGAAAATATAGAGGTTGACCTGCGATCAGAAGGTCAAACAGATACTATCCAGTGAGTCTCTGCAGAGGCACTGGTGACACTTGAAAACTTTTAATGGCCATTTAGAGATGCTGCAAAACCCAAACCAAACAAAACCACAGATGCAAACCCCTCATTCTTAATCTAAACTGTCTGTATGGGTCGAATTACTTACAATATTTATCCTTAACCATATTTCATTGGGAAAAGGACATGCAGAGGATTTGAACCAGACTGAGATCCTAACACAGAAGTAAGATGACTTTAATTCCTTACCTCCCACAGTGACCTTGGTTCAAATGGTCCTGACCCCATGTCTTTGGTTTACATTTCTAAAAAGTGGTCAATTTATGTGAATAACTTTTGTTTTAGCATGTAAAAAGGAAATCTAGTTAGGGACCACAGCATGACTCAAAGAGTTAAAGCACTTTTATTTTACACAGCAGCTGGATTTGCCCAACACACGTAACTTGGTTATCAAATAACCTAGCCCCTTTATGGTTCACACAAACATAAACTAACCAAACTGTTGGATCTACAAGGATCTACAACGGGAACCTACAAGGATCCAGTACAGTCATATTTGACTGCAAAAGGATAGCCTTCTCAAAAATGAGGGGGTCTGGTGAAAGGGAGTGAAAAGCCAAGAAGGCCCAATCCCTCCGCTGTGTTATAAGTTTATTTAAAACTACAATGAGGTTCAAATGGAATATATCCCACCATGTAATAAAGGTTCAACTAACTCCAGGAAGAGGCCACCAAGCTCTCTAGTAACATTCAGGAAGCTGTAAAGGTTAAAAAAGCTTCCTTCAGGAAATGGAAAATCTGTCCTAACAAGAAGAACAAAAAGGAGCACACAAACTCTGGGAGAAAGTGTAAAGAGATAAAAAAAGAATGCAAAAAGAAGGAGGAGGGTTTGAAGAGCGCATGTCAAACAGCATTAAGGAAAGCAATAAGAATTCTAAATATATTTGAAGCAAAAAAGGGAGGACAAGGGAACAGTTGGACAGTTAAGATAACAAAAGTGTGAAAGGGATGCTCAGGAAGGAAATGGAAATTGCAGAGAAGCAAAATTACTTTCTTGCATCTTTATTTATTACAGAAGGTAAAGGACAGTAGCTGCACTTATATTGACTTTTTAGGACAACTAAAGCATAATGAGCTAAAAGAGAATGATATTCTAGGATATTTTGAGAAATTGCACCTTTTGAAATCTTCAGGCTTTAAAGACATCCCCTTAGTTGTGGGGTGCCTCAGGGGTCGGTGCTCTCACCCCTCCTGTTCAACATCTATATGAAGCCGCTGGGAGAGATCATCCGTGGCTTCGGGGTGAAGTATCATCAATATGCTGATGATACCCAACTTTTTCTTTCCACCCCGAACCAACCCAGTGATGCCCTCGATGTGATGTCCCATTGCCTGGAAGCTCAACCCAGCCAAGACTGAGTGGCTTTATGTACCAGCATCTCGTTTAGTCCAAGAGGTTCCATCTTTGATTATAGGAGGAGAGATGTTACCTCCCGTTGATAGAGCACGCAATCTAGGCGTCCTCCTGGATTCACGACTCAGTTTTGAAGATCATATTGGAGTCGTGGCTAGGGGGGCATTTGCCCAGATTCACCTGGTATGCCAGTTGTGCCCCTTTCTGCCCTACGTACAGTCACCCACGTACTCGTTACCTCCCATATAGATTACTGCAATGCTCTCTACATGGGGCTGCCCTTGAAGACCACCCGGAGGCTTCAGCTGGTGCAGAGTGCGGCTGCACGGGTAGTGATGGGAGCACCCCGATACTCCCATATTACACCCCTCCTGCGTGAGCTGCATTGGTTACCGGTTGCCCTCCGGGTGAGATTTAAGGTGCTGGTACTTACCAGCTTTGCAAATAGCTGAGGAAAGGAGGGAAGCAAAAGGCAAGGGAGAAAAAGAAAGATACACCCAATTGAATGCAGAATTCCAGAGAATAGCTAGAAGAGATAAGAATGCCTTCTTAAATGAACAGTGCAAAGAAATAGAAGAAAACAATAGAATAGGGAGGACCAGAGATCTTTTCAAGAAAATTGGAGAAATGAAGGGAACGTTTAATGCAAAAATGGGCATGATAAAGGACCAAAATGGCAGGGACCTAACAGAGGCAGAAGAGATTAAGAAGAGGTGGCAAAATTACACAGAAGAACTATACAAGAATGAGCTTAACGTCCCTGATAATCACAATGAGGTGGTCACTGACCTCGAGCCAGACATCCTAGAATGTGAAGTGAAGTGGGCCTTAGAAAAGCTGAGCAACAACAAAGCTAGTGGAGGTGACAGTATTCCAGCTGAGCTATTCAAAATCTTAAAAGACAATGCAGTAAAAGTGCTACACTCAATTTGCCAGCAAATTTGGAAAACTCAACAGTGGCCACAGGATTGGAAAAGATCAGTTTACATTCCAATTCCTAAGAAAGGCAGTGCCAAAGAATGTTCAAACTATCGCACCATTGCACTCATTTCTCATGCTAGTAAAGTCATGCTTAAAATCCTACAAGCTAGACTTCAGCAGTATGTGGATCGAGAACTACCAGAAGTGCAGGCAGGATTTCGAAGAGGCAGAGGAACTAGAGATCAAATTGCCAACATACGCTGGATCATGGAGAAAGCTAGGGAGTTCCAGAAAAACATCTACTTCTGCTTCATTGACTATGCTAAAGCCTTTGATTGTGTGGATCATAACAAACTGTGGCAAGTTCTTAAAGAGATGGGAGTACCAGACCATCTTATTGGTCTCTTGAGAAACCTATATGCGGGTCAAGAAGCAACAGTGAGAACTGGACACGGAACCACTGATTGGTTCAAAATTGGGAAAGGAGTCCGGCAAGGCTGTATACTGTCGCCCTGCCTATTTAACTTATATGCAGAGCACATCATGAGAAAGGCAGGGCTAGATGAATCAAAAGTTGGAATTAAGATTGCCGGAAGAAATATCAACAACCTAAGAAACGCAGATGATACCACTCTAATGGCAGAAAGTGAAGAAGAACTAAAGAGCCTCTTGTTGCAGGTGAAGAAGGAGAGTGCAAAACTTGGGTTGAAACTTAACATTAAGAAAACCAAGATCATGGCATCTGGCCCTCTCAATTCCTGGCAAATAGATGGGGAAGAAATGGAGGTAGTGACAGATTTTATTTTCCTGGGCTCCAAGATCACTGCAGATGGGGACTGTAGCCAAGAAATTAAAAGACGCTTGCTCCTGGGGAGGAAAGCCATGGCAAATCTAGACAGCACACTAAAAAGCAGAGACATCACCCTGTCAACAAAAGTGCGTATAGTCAAGGCTATGGTCTTTCCAGTTGCAATGTATGGTAGTGAAAGTTGGACCATAAGAAAGGCTGAGTGCCAAAGAATTGAGGCCTTTGAACTGTGGTGCTGGAGAAGACTCCTGCGAGTCCCTTGGACTGCAAGGCGATCAAACCGGTCAGTCCTAGAGGAGATCAATCCTGACTGCTCTTTAGAAGGCCAGATCCTGAAGCTAAAACTCAAGTACTTTGGCCACCTAATGAGAAGGAAGGACTCCCTGGAGAAGAGCCTAATGCTGGGGAAGATCGAGGGCAATAGAAGAAGGGGACGACAGAGAATGAGGTGGCTGGATGGAGTCACTGAAGCAGTAGGCGTGAGCTTAAATGGACTCCAGAAGATGGTAGAGGACAGGAAGGCCTGGAGGAATGTTGTCCATAGGGTCGCGATGGGTCGGACACGACTTCGCAGCTAACAACAACAACAACACTTACCTTTAAAGCCCTACATGGCTTAGGCCTGGGATACTTGCAGGACCATCTGCTGCCGGGAACGAATTCCCATCGCCCAGTACACTCACACAGAGAAGGCCTCCTCAGAGTACTTTCGGCTAGACAATGTCAGCTGGCGACCCCCAGGGGGAGGGCCTTCTCTGTGGGAGCGCCAGCCCTGTGGAACCAGCTCCCCCCTGAGCTTCGGATGGCCCCAGATCTCCAGTCCTTTCGCCGCGGCCTCAAAACACTCCTGTTCCACCTGGCTGACCTGGACTGACAGGGATTTTAATTATGTTTTTAATTTTTTAACTCTAATTTTAAATTTATTTTAATTTTAATTTATTGTACAGAGGCCTTTAATTTTAATTTTATTGTATTAATTTCTGTATTTATTGTATGTTATTGTTGTTAGCCGCCCTGAGTCCTTCGGGAGATAGGGCGGGATATAAGTTCCAATAATAAATAAATAAATAAATAAATAAATAAATAAATAAATAAATAAATAAATAAATAAATAAATAAATAAGTACTTAAAGCACTTAATTGTGGACTGCCTGATCTAACAAACCTATGTTTAAAATTGGCTCTAGTGCAAGAGGACTTGGAGATAGCCATTGTAATGCCAACTTTTAACAACAGATCTAAAGGAGATCCAATAATAAGGCAGTCAGCAAAATGCCAATTCTAGACAAATTGGTATAAACAAGCAACCAAAGAAAAAAACAAGTAGGCACATAGAGGAACAAGCACTGCTGAAGGACAATTAGCATTGATTCCCCCAAAGTAAGTCTTTCCTCATCAAGGAAAGGATAAGCAATGGGTGGCCAAGTTTAAAAATGATAACAAACATTTGAAAATAAGGAACACCAAAAGCAATTGGTAAGGCTCCAAAAGGATTTATTTAAACTGGGTAAATGGACAAATAAATGACAAATGCCCTTCACTTACAGCAAGTATTTAAAAAAAATCACACATACTCTAATGTAGTATTTCTCAACCTCAGCAACTTTAAGAAGTGTGGGCTTCAACTTCAGAATCCCCCACCAGCAATCTGGGAATTGATGTCCATACGACTTACAATTGTCAAGGTTGAGAAATACTGCTCTAATAAGTTCTGAGCTGTTTGTAACTAAACAGGGGAAAAGGATAATAAGCTCACAGAAGATAGCTCAATAAAGTATAGAATAGTATAGTGGTATGCCTGGCTGAGGAATTCTGGGACTTGAGGTCCACAAGTCATTAAAAAGCCAAGTTTGAAGATCCCTGGCATAATAGCTCGCTTGATGACTATTTTTATTCCTTTCACAATTTTTGTAAAGTTTCCCAATTCACAAATTGTGGATGGCATACAGTACACATACATATTATAGAATAAGAGACATTTACCGAACAATATATTCAAGGAAGCTCCAAATGAGCTATGTAGGCATGTATTTACATATGCATTTATATAAAGAGCAACTTCAACTTCAGGAGTTAAAGAGTTATCCTGCCCTTGTTTTTGGCTTTGTTTTGTTCCATGTAATATGTAACATTTGTAAGCTAATTTATTTACTTATTGCATGTATAGGCCACCCATATCCCTCACAGCTCTCAGCAGCATACAGTATAATTTGGAACAATTTGGAACAATTACAACAAACACAAAAGTGTCTTTTAAGGGAACAACTATAGGCAATGTAACCTGTGTAGTTGGTTTCTTTAAACCTATGCAAAGGATATGGCTGATGTTTTGTTTCTGTCATGGATGGTAAAGTCTGAAGAGCATGAAGAACTGCCCTTTTGCCAAATGTTAAAATTACTTCTATGTCTCCATTTCAAAGATAATAGCCATTGTCTTTAAAGTGTTTTCAGATGCTAAATATAGTGTATATACATTATTTAACAGGCAGAAAAAGATTAAGGATTTACCATGCAGAATAGACACATACATAGCTCAGCATGTGCAGATATGCAGTGTATATAGACATGAGAAGGGGAAACTGAGGCTTTGCCCAAACTTTTTCCTTAACCCCCATCTATTCAAAGTCCAAACATCATATAACATATATGTGTAGATGGCCAATGCATGATCTATACCCTTGATAAACAAAGCTCAGTTCACAGGCTGGGAAGGATACACCCAGTGCTTTTTTTGTAAAAGAAAAAGGTGCTGGAACTCGCACATGTCATACAACCCGCTTTGCCTACCCTACAAGTTTCCATCCAAAAAAGGTGCCAGAACGCCATTCTGAGCGTTCTATGAGAAAAAAAGCCCTGGATACACCTATTTGCATAATATGCAGGTAAAAGCTTCCATAGGCAAGATCTCTCTTTGTGCAGCTTACTTGATAGGAACCTGTGGCTGAGACTGCAAATCCCCCCTTCTATACACTTATATTCATCAATATCCGATGCAAAGTTCATGTGCATTCTGAATGATAAACAATCCATCTGACGCTGGGAGAAAGAATTCTCTTTCTTCTGCTTTTCTTGATAAGGATGATGTGAAGGGGAAAAAAGTAGATTAGGGCTACCAAATATCAGTGAGCTCTAGATTGCCATGAGAAAATTAATTATCTGTGATCATCTAGTGAATGTCTTTTTTTAAAAAAAAGACTTCACAGTTTCCAGTCCTCATGGGACATGAACAAGAAACAGCACCTCCTAGATCAAGGCATTGTGGCAGATGGAATCAGTTTCAATTTGGCAGAGAAACTGCCTTTTCTTTTTCAGCCTAATATTTTTAATTCACTTGTCATTATTATAGCCCTGTTAAGTACGATAAAGAATTCAGAATGGCAGAAACATTTACAGCAGAAAGCAGAGGAGCTGGTGGTGGGTCAAACTGCAACCAAAGTATTTCCTTGAGGCTTCCATAAATAAAGGTTGTCCAGAGACAGATAATCGCCATCTGCTGTCAAAAGGTCAGTTCATAGTTCATGGCTGCAGAGCCTGCTGCCTTTAAATCTGTGGGAAATCCCAGTGAGTGCATGGGAGGAAACATCAAAACTAAAAGACCTGCTGTGGGGGCACCATAAGTTGCAATTGCTGGTGTTTTTAAAACTATGCATGGCCCTTATCTATCACAACCATGTAACACCAAACTGAAAGGTCCTTTCTCAGCTCTCCATCCTACCATACTCTATCTATCCTTCCGAGGTAGGTAAAATGAGGACCCAGATTGTTGGGGGCAATTAAGCTGACTTTGTAATAATGCCACTTGGGGTGTGTGTGTGAAAGCCCTAATAAGCAGGCATATACATAGAATGAAGGCTACTGCTAAGCTTGTAAGCCGCCCTGAGTCTTCGGAGAAGGGCGGGATATAAATGGAATTAAAATAAAATAAATAAAATAAATCTGCATTCTGGGAAGTCTGCCTATATCTGTTTACCCACATATAGCTGGGAAGCTGCAACCACTTATTCTGGTGCAGGAAGATTCCTTCCTTCCTTCTCCTTCCTTCCTTCCTTCCTTCCTTCCTTCCTTCCTTCCTTCCTTCCTTCCTTCCACCCACTAGGATTTGGGACTAATGACTCAAGCTTAATCAGAATTACCAGGTCCAGAAATTTTGGAATACATAATCCAACTCTAAAGTAACACGTAAACAGCAGAGTTCATGAGAAATAAGACAGATAAACCAAGTCATGGAAGGCCAAGAACTGCATCTAAGATATAACTATTTTTAATTATCAAATGACAGACATTGTGCAGAACAAAAATAAAATTACATAATTGAGAAAAACAGACCTATTAATAAAGAGAATATTCTTAATCCTTCTCTCTGTGCTTTTTTGTGTGTGCCAGTTTTACCCTAATGGTTCTTGTTCTCTTAAGGCTTGTGCAGTAGAGGACCTGAATCCAAAGACCAGAACTCATTATTCTGTTCCTACAATCCTTGCCTCTCTCAGAACCCGCAGCCAAGGGCAACTGGAGACAAAGATATTTTGAGTGCATCTTCCAGTCTAAATTTAGCCTCCCTGTTTCTCATTCAAAGAGTCACCATCTACATAACCTGCAAGCACCTATGCCTGCTATCATTTCTCATATGGAATATCAGCATAAAAGGAATGAGCATGCTTGTTGCTCCGGTATGAATAGGCTCCTAAACAAGGGCAAATGTGGGGAAAAAATGCAAAGCAAAAAAAAGAAGCCAGGTTATATTTATTTGCTCATCAAAGACAATGTGTAAATGCATCCTTCCCCAATCAAGGTTATCCCAGATGTGTTATCCAGAATTATAAGAACTCTAATCCGACACTAACTTTGTAATATCCCAAAGATGCTTTCTTTCAAAAGGAAAAGACTTTCTCATTTTGCTTGAAAATGTTTCACTTCTCATCCAAGAAGCTTCTTCAGTTCAGCGAAACGTCTTCAAGCAAAACAAGAAAGTCCAACTGCCTTTTGAAAGAAAGCATCTTTGGGGCAACCATGAACTGGACGACTGAGAATCTCCATAGCCATTTGACTTTGCACTGGTGCTCTAAAAATAGGTGCTCTAAAAAGATAGCCAAATAAGTTGGAAAGTAAATGCAAGTACCCAAAATAATCTGTGTTTTTTTTTAAAGACACCCTGACTCCAGGCTGGCACACACCTGGAAATCTACAGATCAACTCTTTCCTGCACTTATTAATAATGTGGTTTTTGTTGCTGCTTGGAAATACCACCTAGCTTTTCAGACTGGGGTAGCAGATCCCACCCAGTTAAAATAAACACAATGAGAAGAAGCTGCTATAGCTCACAATAGAACAGGGGTCTTCAAACTTGGCCCTTTAATGACTTGTGGACTTCAACTCCCAGAATTCTTCAGCCAGCAAGCCTGGCTGAGGAAATTTGGGAGTTGGAGTCCACAAGTCATAAAAGGGCCAAGTTTGAAGACCCTTGCTATAGAACATTGCATTTTATTTGACACAGAACCTAGAACTGTACCTCCAGTCTCGCAATTTCAGCATAAAGCAAAGATAGGACTTTAGAGAGAAAGGCCCATACTGACGGGGTTTTCTCTTTCTCCGTTATCCTCATTTGTTGTTATTGGTTTGATCAAAGTTCCATATGGGTTGTGTTACACAAAGCAGAATTGCTGATTTGTTTCTCTGTTTCCTACCCTTGATGGGCTATTTATGATGTAATTAAGCTAATTACAAGTAATGAGAGTCCTACTAGCTCTGAGCCAAGCTCTTTCCCATTTAACAAATTCACAGGTGGTAGGAAACTGGGGGAAAAAAACTTGGGGATGAAATGTTTCTTTACTCTCAAGTGTTTTTAATGCAAGGCACTTCTCAAATTGAGAGGCATTTTGGTATACGTGATAACCTAACATCCTCCAGGAAATTCAGAAATAATCAAGTCAGTGAGGTTCATTTGGAATCGCAGCAGGAATCAAAGCCTCTCATGCTTGAAAATGAGCAGGGAGGTTTTTTCAGTCAGTTTAGGCTTATTCTTTTTTTAAAGTATTCAGGATCAAACTTCTCTTCAGGAATACTAACAATAGAGGAAAAATCCTTATGTAAGAAGCCATTCTAAAAGTTACACAGGAACCCAGATCAGCCCTAATTCAGATTCATAACTTCAGTGTCATTTATAAAGCTCTAACAAAGTGCTTCTCAATTTCAACAACTTTACTCCCAGAGTCCCCCAACATTCTGGCCGAGGAATTCTGGGAGCTGAAGTCCATACACCTTAAAGTTACCTGTAACTTTGTAACAGTGTATTTATTAGCACAGCCATCCTAATCATCAATTTCTCCTTCTGAATGTGGTATCCTAGAAGGGTTCTGAATGGCCCTCACCATTTTATTTATCTTTTTATTCTTTGTGGGTGACTGCTCATCTCAAACAGGTAACTTTGGGCAGTGAATAATATAAAATCAATGAAAAACCAATTCAGTACAAAAAGAGAAAATAAATATAGTTAGTCCTTGACTTTTTACTGGTCATTTGGTGACATTCAGAGTCCTACAGCTGAGAGGAAAATGCATTCTGAGCTTTTCAGAACAAGGGCATTTGCTACTGTTTTCCCCTCCAGAGTGGAAAGCACTAGTGAATGCCATTGTTCCCATGATCATTCTGCCTGGTAGGATGGGGAGAAGGCCCAGCCTCTAGTGCAGAGGTCTTCAAACTTGGCCCTTTTATGACTTTGGACTTCAACTCCCAGAATTCCTTAGCTAGCGTGCCTGGTTGAGGAATTCTGGGAGTTGAAGTCCACAAGTCACAAAAGGGCCAAGTTTGAAGACCCTTGCTCTAGTGTGTGGTGAGAGGCCAGAGCCCTCTTCTGTCCCACCATTCCTGGGAGGCCTGGCCCCTCTCCCCAGTGCTCTACTTTATGGCCTGTGCAGTTGCTTAACAATCACATTGGGAGAAACGGGGTTGTGGTCATTGAGTGAGGCAGCTATGGAAGATCACACAGACTGTACAAACAATGGCATGGCAAAGTAGCAACCATGGTGAACTGGAATACCTGCAAGAAATACCATTTGCCTGTAAGCAAGAACTGGTGGGATCAAAAAATAGACAAGTAGAAAATGAAGAAGCTAAAGTACTTTTGGAACTTAGAATTCAAACAGACAAGCACCTGACACATAACACCCCAGACTTAACAACTGTCAATAAGAATGAGAAAAAAGAAAGACTCTGTACTGAGCATGGTAGTATCTAGAGGCAGCGTAATAGAAGAGAAAGCTCAGGAAAAAATCACAAAATACAAAAACTTGCAAATAGAAGCAGAATGACTGTGCAAACGAATGCAAAGATAGTACCAATAGTGATAGACACCTTGGTTGTAATCCCAAAATATCTGGAGCACCACTTGAACACCATCAGCACTGACCAATGCAGCAGCAGTCAATTGGAAAAGGCAATTGGACAGCTTATATCCTGCACAACAATATATTTAGCACCATCAACAACATTTGCCTATACCAGTTGCTTGGGAAAAACTTGATAGGTGGATAAAAATGCCAAATCCAGTCATAATAAAATACATTAAACTGGTATGCTACCTGACTCCCAGTGACTTTGAGTGGTTTACAACAATCAAACAGACATTACAATAAAACTGATAAAAGGTAGCAAAAATGACAGACCTGATGGAATAAATCAAAGACTGGATGGATAGATGATAGATAGATAGATAGATAGATAGATAGATAGATAGATAGATAGATAGACAGACAGGCAGACAGACAGATGATAGATAATTACCACAAAAATTAGTCTTGATGGTTACATAGAAAAAACACTAGTTGATTAATAAAATTGTCACAGTTGCTGCCAGTAAAAATCATGACTTGCAATCTCCCATTGTTTGGGCCTATTTTACTATTGGGATGATTCAATCCTCAACTGAGGACTGAAAAAAAAAAAGAATTCACTCATTCTGAGAATGAGTAAAGAAGAAATTGTTGTTACTGTATAGTACCAGTGCAATTTTTTTTACATGATTTGTACACCATAATATTAAAATCCACGTTTTATTGTCCAAAGTGCTGAGTTTAGTACGGTGTTTTTTTGGTATCTTTATGCCATGATTTGTACTTCATTAAACAGTCATTTAATCACACTGTTCCTCCATTATTATTTGAATAAATTTATTTTATGCTGGTCATTGTCATACTCCATCTCCCTCATTATCAGAGCCTTTTTTTCTTTTAAAAATATGAGCTGATTATGCGCATATTTACTTATTCACCATGGACACCTTGCTAATTTCTTCTGATGATTTCTTCTGGGTGGGGAGGAAGAGGGGGATGCTAATCCTGGCTACTTTACAGTCTTGTGCAGACATAGCCTCCATCATTTTTTTTTCTGCACACACTGTGGCAGTCGCCTGGATAAGGATAAACAACTCTCTATCATTTTAGCACTTTTCCTCAGAAATGAAAGAAAAGGCCTGATCCCACAACCCCAAAGGAGGAAATATGTAATGCAATCAGAAGCTGAGACAAAAAGGGCCAAGCAAATCAAAACCAATATACCCTCAGTAAAGCAATGGCCCAGCCACATGTTCCACAAACGAGTAGCACAATAATCAGAAATCATCATCTTTAGGCAAATGTATGACTTTTAAAATCTCACAGGCAGCTCTGTTGTTTGATGTCCTCCAAATGATAGGCAGGGTCAGAACTGAGCCTCGCTAGAACTAAGATACCAAAAACCAACTGAAAACTGGCTGATGAGATGAATTTTAACATTTGCTAATCGTTCCACTTAAGGGCTATCCTGGGACTTATTTGTGTGGTAAAGGGTCCAGCAAATGCATGCCGTTCAATATTTTTGAGAGTAAGGGTTCAGCAGAGGAACCCACAATGGATCTGAAAAAAAATTAACATTCAACTTCTTGGGGGCCAGTAAAAAGCTTAAATTCATCAACTATAAAATGGGGAATGATATTAATTATGCCCTTGAAAGAAGTAGTAAATTAAGGAATAGAACATACCAGAAATGCTAGCAAAACCATTAACAATAACAGAAGAATACTAGTTTAAATTCAAATATGAAGTTCCTTATCCTAATCAACACTCTGTGCTTTGCTTATAGCACAGAGGAATGTAAAATGTAAAGTAAGCCAGAAGTAAGAAGTAAGAAGCTTGACCTCAAAATCCTAATCTCTATGTCAAGGCTTTTCATTTTCCATACAGAGATTTTTGGTGTCTTCAGGACGGAAATCCTTGCTGGGCCTACACTATTATTTTGCTTAGAGAAAACAAACTCTCCATGGCTAATTGCCTTCAATAAATCACTCAGACATTCCCAGTATTTTCCACCACCTTCTTTCCCCTCCCAAATTTCCTCTCGACCCTTAAAAGCCAAAGGAACTGGCTTCCAGATAAACATGTCATCATCCACTTTAGTCCCACGAGAGCTCCTTCTGATCTGGAATGGCTTTTGTTTTTTGCGTGTTCCTGTCTTTAAGATAGTTTCCTTCAAATCTGACAAAAAGCCAGGTTAATCAAATGTCCCCAGATGCACCAAAATGGGCAACAAAGAGGCAATCGCCCCCCCCCCCACAAAAGACCTACGGTAATTCAAATGCAATTTTAAAGAAGGTTCTATTAAAGTCTAGAAAGCCAGAATGTTATTAATGCTCTGGTTTGCAACATTTGCACCTCTCCTCTCCTCCCAGAATCTTGGGATACGTTAATAGTTTTCTCAGTAACCCACTCAGGGAAGTTCATGAGCGATTAGGGATTTAAACCCCCATTTTCCCCAGCTCGGATCCAATGCTAGTCCTCTTCTCATGCTTGCCCAGACATAATTAACATGTGGAAAAGAAGGACAGAGTTATAACTTCTTGACACTGAATTCTCTGTGCTGGGAATAATTTGGGACTTCAGCTTCTGAAGTGCCTCTCTTTGTGTTCTGGCTTGGGGATTCAATTTATCTACTCTCCCTGTATATGTAGAGCCCAAAATCCAAGCATGAGAAAAGGATTTCTCTATCATCTATCCATTCTATCTATCTATCTATCTATCTATCTATCTATCTATCTATCTATCTATCTATCTATCTATCTATCTATCTATCTATCTACAGTCATGGCCGAAATTGTTGGCACCCCAGAAATTTTTCCAGAAAATCAAGTATTTCTCACAGAAAAGTATTGCAGGAACACATGTTTTGCTATACACAGGTTTATTCCCTTTCTGTGTATTGGAACACAACAAAAAAGGGAGGAAAAAAAAGCAAATTGGACATAATATCAAACAAAACTCCAAAAATGGGCCGGACAAAATTATTGGCACCCTTTCAAAATTGTGGGTAAACAAGATCGTATCAAGCATGTGATGCTCCTTTAAACTCACCTGGGGCAAGTAACAGGTGTGGGCAATATAAAAATCACACCTGAAAGCAGATAAAAAGGAGAGAAGTTCACTTAGTCTTTCCATTGTGTGTCTGTGTGTGCCACACTAAGCAAGGACAACAGAAAGAGGAGAAGAGAACTGTCTGAGGACTTGAGAACCAAAATTGTGGACAAATATCAACAATCTAAATGTTACAAGTCCATCTCCAGAGATCTAGCAGTGCGCAACATTATCAAGAAGTTTGCAACCCATGGCACTGTAGCGAATCTCCCTGGTCGTGGACAGAAGAGAAAAATTGATGAAAGGTTGCAACGCAGGATAGTCCGGATGGTGGATAAGCAGCCCCAAACAAGTTCCAAAGAAATGCAAGCTGTCCTGCAGGCTCAGGGAGCATCAGTGTCGGTGCGAACTATCCGTCAACATTTAAATGACATGAAACGCTATTGCAGGAGACCCAGGAGGACCCCACTGCTGACACAGAGACATAAAAAAGCAAGATTACAGTTTGCCAAAATGTACTTGAGTAAGCCAAAATCCTTCTGGGAAAACGTCTTGTGGACAGATGAGACTAGGATAGAGCTTTTTGGTAAAGCATATCATTTTACTGTTTACCGAAAATGAAATGAGACCTACAAAGAACACAGTACCTACAGTGAAATATGGTGGAGGTTCAATGATGTTTTGGGGTTGTTTTGCTACCTCTGGCACTGGGTGCCTTGAATGTGTGCAAGGCATCATGAAATCTGAGGATTACCAAAGGATTTTGGGTCGCACTGTAGAGCCCAGTGTCAGAAAGCTGGGTTTGCATCCGAGATCTTGGGTCTTCCAGCAGGCCAATGACCCCAAACATACGTCAAAAAGCACCCAGAAATGGATGGCAAGAAAGCGCTGGAGAGTTCTGAAGTGGCCAGCAATGAGTCCAGATCTGAATCCCATTGAACACCTGTGGAGAGATCTTAAAATTGCTGTTGGGAAAAGGCGCCCTTCCAATAAGAGAGACCTGGAGCAGTTTGCAAAGGAAGAGTGGTCCAAAATTCTGGGTGAGAGGTGTAAGAAGCTTATTGATGGTTATAGGAAGCGACTGATTTCAGTTATTTTTTCCAAAGGGTGTGCAACCAAATATTAAGTTAAGGGTGCCAATAATTTTGTCTGGCCCATTTTTGGAGTTTTGTTTGACATTATGTCCAATTTGCTTTTTTCCCCTCCCTTTTTTGTTGTGTTCCAATACACACAAAGGGAATAAACCTGTGTATAGCAAAACATGTGTTCCTGCAATACTTTTCTGTGAGAAATACTTGATTTTCTGGAAAAATTTCTGGGGTGCCAACAATTTCGGCCATGACTGTATCTATCTATCTATCTATCTATCTATCTATCTATCTATCTATCTATCTATCTATCTATCTATCTATCTATCTATCAAGGCTCCACACATATTTGCACTTCTAAGGTGACACTGAGGACACAGGTAAGCCTCCAAAATGGTTTCAGCGACTCTCTAAAAGAATGCAAATGACCATCTGTATGCAAGCAATATAAATCCTTCCACTCCCCACCATCTAGTCAGAGCTGAAGAAGCTTTTTGGATGAGAAGCAAAATGTCTTCAAAAGAAACACAAGAAAGTCCAGTTGCCTCCTGAAAAAAGCACCTTTGGGACAGCTCCAGTAGCTTTTTGTTGATTCCCTCATTTATCCTGAAATACACACTATCTTTCTCTTTCTCTCTCTCCATCTATATCTATCTATCTCTGTATTTGTATCTATCTATTATATATCTATATCTATATCATCTAGATAAATTATCTGACCGTGCGTGGCTTGTAAGAATGGTGAAACTCTATGTTTTAACCTGAATTCATTTCCAGTAATTCCTCGCACAGCACTGATTACTTTAATTGTGTGTTGGCAAGGCAAAATGCCCAGATAGTCTACTGGATGAATCAAGCTAGACAAGGGTGAAAGAAAGGATAGTGAATGGAGATGGATGAAGCACCAGTTGATCTATTTAAATGAAGCCAAATGTGATCTTAGTTCTAAATTTTGGAGTGTTTCCTCTGATTTAGGCACAATAGTGGTGGCCCCTGGGGGAGGTCCTTCTCTGTGGGCGCGCCGGATTTATGGAATCGCTTGCCGGTTGAGCTCCGGATGGCGCCCGACCTTCGCTCCTTCCGACGCGATCTGAAGACCTACTTGTTCGAACAAGCCGGCCTGGCCTGATGGGTGATGGGTTTGGGTTTTATTATTGTTTTAATGTATTTTAACTTACTGTTGTAAGCTTTTGGGCACCCAGTTTAATCTCTTTTAATTTTTGTATTCTTGTATTTTTATATGTTTGCCCTGTTCACCGCCCTGAGTCCTTCGGGAGAAGGGCGGTATACAAATAAAATTATTATTATTATTATTATTATTATTATTATTATTATTATTATTATTATTATTATTATTATTATTATTATTATTATTGTGGTTGTTGTTGTTGTTGTTGTTGTTGTTAGATTTGTTGAAGACATTGTAATAGCCATATCTCTGAATTATATACTGCCTTCACATGACCATGGAGTGGTCTGTACTGAGTGTTGTTCTGAAATGTTTATGTCCCAATCCAATAAAAAAAAGTGTGAGAAGTCATAGTGGAATCAAATCACAATGGAATCAAAACACTGAAATGGAAAGGCACAGAGGAATCAAAATCAAAAGACAATTGGTTTTTGAAGTTGAGCTAAATGGGCTTTTCTGTTATTTTGATACATGCAAAGAAGAAACCATTGGTAGACTGAAGTAGTATTTTTTTCTCTATATTTTTCAGTTGTCTTCAGTTCTGCAGACTTATATAAGCATACTATTGAGAATATAGTCAATGGGGGAGCCCAGATTTCCTTAACTACGGCATGATTCACTTAACAATTGTGGCAAGAAAGGTCGTAAAATGGAGCAAAACTCACTTAACAACTGCCTTGCTTAGCAGCAAAAATGTTGGGTTCAATTGTGGTCATAGGTTGAGGACTACCTCTACTCAGTTTTGAGCTTATTTTTTTTTTGCTCTAAATGGAAGTCCAAGGATCCTTATGGAGGGTATCTTTTAAATTTATGTCTCATGTTGCACCCCAAATACGTTCTGCTTTCCATGCATCGGATAATGCCATATACCACCATAAGTGTACATACTTTTTTATAAGTCCTGCAGAGAATGTGTGTATACAGTAACCCCTCTTAACTTATCATGGAAAACAACCTATGATTCAGATTAACATGTCTGTTCCTTTTTGGCATCTTCAGATGCATATTGTGGCTTTCAGTTCTTAAGTTTAAACAAAGAAACTGTTCAAATAAACAAATATTTTCCAAAGTTCTTGGCTGTCAACTTTTGAAAGATGCCTTTACAGACTGGAAGAACTGGTACAAGATATACACCAGCTGTTCCTCATGAATAGAGACTAATTCAGAAGGGCAGAGCAGGAATGTCTACATTCAGTAGCTGAAACAGCAAGGATAGAAGCATAGTACAAAACCGGTTGGTTAACATTTCTCTGCAAGAAGAAATACTGCAAACCTGGAGGATTAAGGATCCTGTTGGAGTACATGAAGCAAAGCCACAAAATAGGCAGGGCTATACATTTTTTAAAAAATCTTGATAATTATATCTATTTGCTACTCTGTTCTCAAATCTCAGATAAGGAGCAGAATGTAAAATAAGAATAAATAACAATAATTATAAAATTAAGGTAAAGGTAAAGTGCTCATCTCCGTTTCAAAGCCGAAGAGCCAGCGCTTGTCCGAGGACGTCTCCGTGGTCATGTGGCCGGCATGACTAGACACCAAAGGCGCACGGAACACTGTTACCTTCCCACCGTAGTGGTCCCTATTTTTCTACTTGCATTTTTACCTGCTTTCGAACTGCTAGGTTGGCAGAAGCTGGGATGAGTAACAGGCGCTCACTCTGTTACGTGGCACTCGGGATTCGACCTGCCAAACAGCCGACCTTCTGATCGACAAGCTCAGCGTCCTAACCCACTGAGCCACCGCGTCCCTTTATTATAAAATTAATTCAACACAAATTTAATTAAAACAATCTTAAGAGCTAGTGGTGGTCTGGTGGTTAAGGTGGAGAGGCCAGTTCTGGCTCCACCAACCCCACCCCCCACCCCCACTCCCAAGCCATGGAACTCCCTGGTGATTTGTCTATGGAGGTTCTCAGTCATCCAGGTCATGGCTGTCCCAAAGGTGCTTTTTCAGAACGCCACTGGACTTTCTTGCTTTTCTTTGAAAATGACCAGCTGTCTGCAAGGAATATAAGTCCTTCCATTCTCCACCATCCAGTTAGAGCTGAAGAAGCTTCTTGGATGAGAAGTGAAATGTCTTCAAAGAAAAAATAAGAAAGTCCAGTGGGACATCTCTGGTGATTTTGGGCAAACTAATTTCTCTGAACTTAGCCTTCTTGTTGTGAGAAAAATGATTTGTATTGCACTTAGATATAAGCGTGGATCAAATAAAAATGCTACTACCGAACTAAATTTGAGAAAAGCAATGTATGAATAGATTTTTTTTAAAAAAAAAACCAACAGCCTCTCTGTGACTTCTCCAACCAGCTGTCTTGAGACTGCACCTCTCAGCATTCTTAGCACCTTCCAGATGTTAGGATTGTCTCCTAACATAATTGGCATTCTTCAGATGTAGGAAAACTCTGACCCAGAATTTTCAATCCCCAGCTGCTTGGGGATTCTGAGAATAAAAGTCCTCATATAGCTGGAGGACAACAGGTTAGATAAAACTGCTATCAGGTTGAAGCTGTAATTTCAAGCAATGGTTTCTTTCTTTCTTTTTTTAAATTTTATTTTATTCAAATACAAATAATACAAACATAACACATATAAATCAAAATAAAAAACAATATAAAAAATACAAATACTACAGTGCACCCACACCCCTGGAGACCATTTTTATTACCTATATTTCTTCTCATATAACAACTAACAATATACAATATATTTCAATTGTGCCCTTATCCCCTCCAAAACAGCATATATTCTTGAGCAGATTTACTCCCTTTTCCTTTCAGCAAGACTGTTTTTATAAAATCATCCCATATTTCATTATAATCATTTAATCATCCCTTTTTTAAATTTAATTTCTGTTGTTAATTTATCATTTATTGCCATATTCCGTATTTCATTATACCACTCATTTCTCTGAATAACCCAATTCCATCTCCAATGTTTAACCATTACTAATCTAGCTGCCAATATAAAATTTACAATCAATTTCTTTTTTGCTTCATTTATATCTTGTTTTTCCACCAGTAACAGTAATGCAACCCTCGGTGACATATCTAAAATTGCCTTCAGAAATTCTCTAATTTTCCTAAACCTCATGTCCCATATCTTTTGTGCGCTATCACAATCCCACCACATATGTTTATATGTTCCAATCTCTTTCTCGCACCTCCAGCAAATATTTGTATATTTAACATATATTTGATTTAATTTATGTGGTGTTAGGTATCCATATCATTTTATATCCATTTTCCTTAACTCTGACATATTCTTATATACCCTTTTGTTCCAAATATTTTTCCAACCTTTATCGTTTATTTCTCCTAAATCTATTTCCCAGATTAATTTTAAACCTTTTGCCTGATCTTCTAGTTCAGTTGATATTCTGTATATTTTCCCAATTCTTCCTTCACCTATATATTCTTTATTTACCTCACT
This sequence comes from Vipera ursinii, assembly GCF_947247035.1. Lineage (NCBI taxonomy): Eukaryota > Metazoa > Chordata > Lepidosauria > Squamata > Viperidae > Vipera > Vipera ursinii. The sequence goes on from NC_139513.1 coordinate 71,474,226, forward strand.
TTCTTTTATAATCATTTCAAATTTTGTTAACTATCTTTCACCTCGATTTTTTTCCATCTTTATTCATTTCTCTAATTGTATTCAACCAATTTAATTTAGCTTCTGATAAAACATTCTTTAAATGCATTATATTCTTTATCTTGTTCTTCCAGTCTTCCCATTTATATATCAGATTTTTTTTTAATTTACTAATCCAATCTTACAATTCAATCTTGGGGAATTTCTCCATTTCTACCACTGATGTTAAAGGAGAAATTCCTGGCATTAACCGATATCTCCATTTATTCCATAATTCTATCATTTTTTTAAAAAAAGGGATTTTGAATTCTCTTAACAATTTTTTAATATCCTTTTTAAACCAATATGTTTCTATAGGACCGCCTATTTCCCTTAATTCCTTCAATTCTATATTGCTCCATAATAAATCTCTATTTACTGCTATAATATCTGGGACTGCCCTTAATTGATTAGCTACCCAATAATTTCTAACATTTGGGAGACCCAGCCCACCCTTTTTTAATGGTTCATACCATAATGCTTTACTTATTCTTGCTCTCTTACCTTCATTACAATACACCTCCAGCAATCTCTGTATTTCCTTTAATTCTTGATCCGAAAACTTAATTGGGACCATCCAAAACAAAAAAAAAATAATTTTTGGTAAAACTTTCATTTTTATTAGTGCAATTCTTCCAAACCAGGATAATTTTATTTTTCCATATTTATCCATTTTGTCTTTTATATCTTTCTTTAACTTGTCATAATTTATCTTCTTTAATTCTTGAATATTTTTGGGGATGTCAATACCTAAATACTTGATACTATCTACTATTTTTTTTTTCGTCCAAGATGGTGGCAGTCATTTGTTGAGCTCTGGGAGCTCCGCAACAGGCCTCAAAATTTGGGCAGTGTGGGAAGCCCAACCAAGGCACGCCAGTCTAACGGGGGGTCAGAGTAGGAAACAGCTGTCTGGCGCCGCTTTTTGCAGCACGGAGGCCTCCACCCCCCTGGAATGGCAGCAGCAACCTGGCGGCCCGAAGATCGGCCGTGGTCCAATCAGCCAATCAGCTGGCAGGCGCTGGTGCGGCGAGGATATTTCCCGCCCCTTCTCGAACGGTAGCAGCGGCCTGGTGGTAGCAGCAGCCTGGCGGCCCGAAAATCGGCCGCGGTGGCCTGGCGGCCCGAAGATCCTGCTCTCCCGGAGTGGTGGCAGTGGCCTGGCAGCCTGAGATTGGCCATGGCCTACCTGGCCTAGCATCCCAGATGAACTGGCTTGCGCCCTTGTTGGGGCGTGGAGGCCTCCCGCCCTTTCGGAACGGCAGCAGTGGCCGGGAGATTATGGCAGCCTGGTTGGATGTTGGAGCAGGGTGTAGTTGGTGGGCGCCGTATTTCAGTACAGTGACCCCCTCTTCACGGCAAATGCAGAAGCAGCGAGGAGACGACAGTGGCCTGGAGATCAGCTACGGATGTGATCTGAACTATAACTGTGATGTTTTGACACGGGACTTTTCTGCTTATCTGCTTATTTCAACATTAAGCTGGTTATTTGGACATGGCTTATACTCCTGCTCCTGTGACTTTCCTATTGATAGTCCGGAATTGACCTGGGACCTGACCGTGATGAGAGGGCAGTTTTGGATTTTCCATCAACCACCCCACTGGTGTGAGAGACCAGTGGGGTAGGTTTATCCCGGTAGTTGTGCCCTGTCCACCCCAGGCTGGATGCCTCAGCTGTAGTGAGAGGGCAGTTGGGGTTTCTTTTGCCTGGTTACCAGCTCGGGTGAGAGCGGAGCCGGATTGGGGGACTTGAGGTACTTCCAGACTTAATATCAGTGTCATCTTGATATTAACTTTACACCATCTGACTCCCAATTTGTCTGTAAGTGCCCTATGTGGATATCTTTAGCACTATATGGCTCGTCTGCGTTACTCTAGTGCTGACTTGTATGCTCTCAGGGGGGCTTTTCCCTCCTGGGCACGACCTGCCGCCTTTGTTTGTAATTCCCTTAATGACGAGCCCAATTTTTGGGACCCCGAGAGGTGGCTGGGCATGGATAGGGGCCTCTGGGGGAAATGCATCAAGAGGCCCCTAGTATGTTTTTTAGCCGGTTGTTTTAAAGGGTTAGGGAGGAGGGGGAATGGTAGGGTTGGGAGGGAATTAGGATGTGCTTCTTCAACCGGTTGTCAGTCTGGGCCTGAGATGGTCCCTGGCGAGAGGAGGTTGGGGTTGGGGGCTTCTGGTTTTCCTGGCATTGGGGTGGGGTTTCAAATCCCCACGACGACTGGGAATGGCAGCAGGTGGTCACACGGAAGGCCATATCGACATCTGGGATCACACCCATACTGTCTTCAAGCAGTGGCGTGCTCCGACCCTCCGGTTGGTACCCGTTTATCCGGGGGTGCGGGGGATCAGGTCCCTGAGCTTAGGCTGGTGTACTTCAATGCCAGATCCGTGGTGCATAAGGCTCCCCTCGTCCACGATTTGATCGAGGAGGAACGCGCAGACCTGGCATGTATTACAGAAACCTGGTTGGGCTCAGAGGGAGGTGTCCCTCTGACTGAGCTTTGCCCTCCAGGTTTCTGTGTGTTGCATCAGCCGAGGGCTCAGGGCAGGGGTGGTGGGGTGGCGGTAGTTATACGGGAGACCTTATGTCCGCAGGAGTCCACTGTTGTACAGATAGGCGGGAGTGAGTCCCTCCTCCTGAGGTGTGGCCCTAGGGCTCAGTTGGGATTGTTGCTAACATACCTGGTGCCCAGCTATGTGGCAACGGCCCTTCCCGAGCTTCTCGACACCCTCTCAGGGTTGTTGGTTGAGTTTCCCAGACTTATAGTTCTGGGCGACTTTAACCTGCCTTCTCTGGGAGGGTCGTCTGAGTTAGCCCGGGAGTTCTTGGCCTCCATGACGGCCATGGACCTGACCCAAGTAATTCAGGGTCCGACCCATGGGGGGGGGACACACTCTCGACCTAGTTTTCTTATCTGGGCAGTGGCTTGATGATCTGGGAGGGGGCTCACCAACTATTGTCCCCCTGTCATGGTCCGATCATCACCTCCTGAGGTTGGTCTTCCGCTATGCCACCCCCCGCTGCTGGGCTGCGGAACCGACCAGGTGGTTCCGCCCCAGGCGCCTAATGGACCCGGAACGGTTCCAGACGGCATTTGGGTCTATACCTATCCCCCTCACTCACAGCCTGGGATTTTGAAATGTTAATAACGTATCATCTGCAAATAAATTTATTTTAGTTTTCTTATATACACCATCAAGCAATGTTTTCTATAGAAAAAGATTGCAGCCTTAACTTCATTCCTGTTTCTCATTTGGAAAAACAACAAGGAGGTATTTCACATTTTCAAGTGATAAAACAGATGGCTGCAATTAGATCTTAAGTCTTTTGAGTTAATGAATGTACAGTATGCCTAAGTCTGGGGGTGTGTATGTTGATGTGTATGTGTGTGTGTTGATTAGTTTGTTTTCTTAGTTTCAAAGAAATCTATTTTGATACAGCAACATACATGTTCTACTGAACATCTAATTCTCACAGTACTGTCTAATGTCTATTATGTATATTTACCCATGTAGTAGGGCTGTATTGCTGTTATTATCCTTATTATCTTTTTTACTACCCCTCTTATTGATAGATGATGATGATGATGATGATGATGATGATGATGATGATGATTCTTTTGCTTTGCATGTACACTGAGAGCTTCTACATCAGAGACAAATTCCCTGTGTATCTAATCATACTTGGCCAAATAATTCTATTCTATTCTATTCTATTCTATTCTATTCTATTCTATTCTATTCTATTCTATTCTATTCTATTCTATTCTATTCTATTCTATTCTATTCTATTTCCTATCCTACCCTATCCTACCCTTGCATTAAAAATATTATGTTGTAGTATTTATAATATTTATGTATGCAAGAATATACAATATTTACAGTAAATATATTGTTTTGAGATAGAATATCTTATTCTTACTTCAGAAATATTCTATTTATCACAAAGCCAAAGATTACAGAGGGAAAATCAAGTTATTTTTATAACTATAGTTGTTTCCATGCCTGGAAGAGACACACTCACACACACACGCACACACTTAAGAGTGGCTAGCAGCTTTGTCAAGGCTGCCTGCCAGAAACAGTTCCTTCATCTATGTTAGAAATGCACAGTGTGAATTGTTTTGCAAATGCACATAGTGTTATGCAGAATGATACATTATTTCTAAAGAAAAATAAACAAGTCATAAAATGTAACATGCTCTGACTTTTTAAAGATAAAATTCCCAAAATGTTTTAAAGCCAACTATTTCCCATGAAGAAGGAAGACATATATAGAAACCCTGCTTGGTCCTATGAATTTTATCCAGGGGAATGTACAGAGAATAATTAGCAACAAAATGGAAAAACTAGCAAAGTGATGTTACAAAAGACAGGAAAAATGTAATGTCAAGCATTCATTCAGGACATTTTTCAAGAAGAGACTGGGCAGCCATTTGTCAGGAATGGTATAGGGCAGGGGTAGGCAACCTTGGCTCTTTTATGACTCGTGGACTTCAACTCCCAGAATTCCTGAGCCTGGGAGTTGAAGTCCACGAGTCATAAAAGTGCTAAGGTTGCCTACCCCTGGTACAGGGACTCCTGTTCAAGCAAAGGATTGGACCAGAAAACTCCAAGGTCTTTGAACCCTATTATTTTATGTTCTAATTATTTCTGAAAATTTAACAAGCACGCACGGGGGGGGGGGGGGGCAAAAAGAGAAAGTGAAACATAGCAGCTATGTCAGGCTCCCCCAATGTCCTAGATCAGGGGTAGGCAACCTCGGCTCTTTTATGACTCATGGACTTCAACTCCCAGAATTCCTGAGTCAGCAGGAATTCTGGGAGTTGAAGTCCATGAGTCGTAAAAGAGCCAAGGTTGCCTACCCCTGTCCTAGATGTTCTAGAATTCTGTCCAGGCCCAAGATCTGGGCCAGACTGAAGAAGGTTGTATAGAGCATGGTAGGAATCCCAAACTATGCTTTGTAGCTCTTCAAAAAAACTCTTATCTTGTACTGAAGCCAGGTCTAAGGTAATCATAAATTCAAAACTTCATTTTCAATCATAAACCTGTCACATAAGATGATGTTATTTTTGTTAGGATAACCTTGTACCTCTGACTTTCTAGAATTTTGTCTCTCCCTCCCTAGGTCAAGAATTCAGTAAAGAGGAAAGCAAGTTTAGTAGATAAAGAGGACAGACTTGACTTAATAGAGTTTGTGTTTAAGTGAAGATTGGGTAGAATGGATAATTTCAGGATTGGCAAATAGTGAAATTTTGACTTTTTCCTTTCTTAGGTGGCTATTCTAGAATCTCAGGATAGGATGATTAGCACCAACTCACTTTGGCAGAGAGCCAAATAATGGCTTTGAGAAGCAGAACACACTGAGCCAGTGTGGTTAATGTGAAGAAGGTCAAGTTAAGGATAAATGTGTCTGCACAAGAAAAGGTTCATGACCTTCTAGAAATACTTTATATACCAAAACTACAAACTCTTGCCTTTTCATTTAGCCTTTTTTAAAAAAAATGCCAGAATTCTATTTTTTTTATTTTTAAGAAGGTATGTCATGCACTGAGGTCCTCCAATATAAAACAAAATGATTTTATGTATTTTAACTTAACAGTATGTATCCACTTAGTTTTCTGGTGGATTTTGACTGGTAGAAAACAGCCTTGTTTATAGCAGTTACCAGGCAATTCTTAAGTTTATGCCAGAAAATTTTATTTATTTATACTGCTAGTTCTCCCATTGATTTTTCCCCATCACTTTTTTCTAAGCAGAGCCTCAGCTGTAGTGCAAACATAGGCTTGTGAAACATGAAGAGGGAGGGAGGGAGGGAGGGAGGGAGGGAGGAAGGAAGGAAGGAAGTTAGTTAATGATACATTTATTTATGAAATACAGGTAGTCATTTACTTGAAATTCATTTAGTGACCATTCAAAGTTACAACGGCACTGAAAAAGTGACTTATGACCATTTTTCACATTTATAACCACTGTAGCATCCTCATGGTCACATGAACAAAACTCAGATGCTTGACAACTGAGTTATATTTATGACGGTTGCAGTGTCACAAAGTCATGTGATCCCCCTTTTGCAACCTTCTGACAAGCAAAGTCAATGGGGAAGCCAGATTCACTTAACTGCCATGTTAGTAACTTAACAACTGCAGTGATTTGTCTAAAAACTGTGGCAAGAAAGGTTCTAAAATGGGGCAAAATTCACTTAACAAATGTTTCACTTACCAACATAAATGTTGGGCTCAATTGTGGTCGTAAGTCGAGGACCACCTGTACTATAGGCTGCTATGTGCTATGACATAGGATCATTCATAAATAGCACCAACAGGGGGCAGGAAGAAAATTGTCAATCATACATATAGAGATGGTCTGTATTTGAACCCAAATATCTCTCATAAATAATTTTGTCCACTGAAAAAAAAATACAATTTAAAATTCACCCAGTATAGAAGATGGGCCACTTATTTGTAAGGACATGGACATATATAAGGAGATCTTAAATAATCCTGAGTTTCTTGGTCTGTATATATTTTTATTTCTTATCAGTTGTTTTTAGAATATTTTGGACCACTCTATAACTTTGAAATGATATTTACCTTTATGCTTCAAAATTGATTTCACTGGATGAAAATCTTTGTGCAAGAACCACAGAGAAGAATCTCAAATGCTTCCCCATACTGGGGAATCGTCTTTCTTTGAAACTATATCATATTCTCAATCAGTACTCCAACTTTTAGCATTTAGTTAGGGAGTTCAATGAGTTTGGTTAAGCAGCCATAGCATAAGTATTATAATACTTTAATTTGATGTTGAATATCATAACAGCAGCACGGTTACTGGTGGGACAATATTGGAAGAAGGATAGTTTGCCTACTATAGAAGAATGGGTGTTTAAAGTTTCGAATCTTGCAGAAATGTCTAAGATTTCTGCTTACTTGAAAGATCATTCACAGGAAAGATATATTTCAGTTTGGAGGAGATGGATAGATTATATTCAGAATAAATATGGGACTAAAAAGTTCCATTTAGCTTATGAGTAGATTTTAGAGGGATATTGTTATTGATCTTAGTGTTGGTACTTTGTATGTATTTATGTTAAAGGGGAGTTAAAGCACATTATGAATTTGGTTAATTGTATATTATGCATAATTTTTATTTAGAATATGATTATTATAACTATAATCCTGTATTTAGCTCTGGGAAGTGGGGGGGGGGGAAGTGGGCGGGTTTGGGGTGGGGGGGATTTGGGGATATATTGTAAAATCTTGTTTTTGTAAAACTCTTTAATTAAAAAAATATAAAATAAAAAAGTATTATAATACTTTTTCCATTTACACATACAAATATTTGCACACTCAAGTGTAAAATACAGAAGTATGCATGTATTTAAATAAATCCATTGTTGCTGGCTATACATCCTAAAGGTAAAAGTAGATGGGAACTAAATCTAGTCCCTCCATTCCAGTATATCAGAATTTAAGATCCACAGGGCAGTTCCAGTCAAAGTCTCAGCACCAGACAGCAGCAGTTTTCCATCCAGTGCCTGCTGAAAGGCATCACCCATCAGTTCAATTCACAGACTTTTTTTCTGGAACATTCCAAATAGAAGAAGACATGGTGAAGCCAGGTTAATTTAAGACCACCAACTTGTTCTGCTTAGGCCTCAAATCTCCTTGCTCGTAATGGCTCTCCTGCCCTGTTGACCTGGAGGTGAAAGGTGCCATCTTCACTTCCAAGTCCCTGGGGGCTCCTTGTTTTCTCCTTCTGTGGAGGGATTTTTGCTGTTTTGATACAATTTCACTTCAGCTGACACATGGGTGGGTGTTGGGATGGGGAATAATTTGCACAATGAAGAAAACAAATTCCTATTTAATTCTTATTCCCATAGCAGTTATTATCGAACCTTTTCAGCACTTCAAACTGTTGCTGTGGCTTTTTTATTGATTCTTCCAGATTCACCTTATCAGTGGTTACCTTCAGCCTTCTGATGTTGCAGTAAGAAGTGAGAACAATGATCATTACAAAAATTTTCACCAACTGAAAAAACCCGAGTTTGGCTAGCCAGATTTGAGGAAAAACTGCTTCCCAAATTTCCTCATAAATACCTTGGGCTCAGAGCTAATACAGCTGGAGAGCACTCTTAATTGCAAACTAGAAAGCTGTTTTTATAACAACAACAACAACAACAACAACAACAACAACAACAACAATAATAATAATAATAATAATAATAATAATAATAATAATGCCATAATCCCATCTGACCTACTCCTATAGGCATATTGATATTCCCCCAGGCATGGTGGTTCTAATATTATATATTTTATTTTTGATGGATTGATTGATGATGGTTTTGATTTGATGTTATGGGACCCTCCACTGTATCAGAACTCTTTGTCACGCTTCTTTTCCCTTTGAATATTTAACTCAGATTCCCTTTAGCGATCGATCATAAAAAAGTCTCCTTCTATGGATTCTATGGACAGGACCGTGTTGTTTTCTGGACCACAGAGCAAAAATGACTTGCCACTTTCAGTATGTTTTTAGACTTCTCAGTATAGCCTGCACATCTGAAAGTTCTTGGTGGTCCTCCATCCAGATACTATCCAGACCCAATTGTACTTTATTTTTTACAGATTAGTTAGATGCTGCCATCATAAAAAAACAAAACTACTGCATAGGGCTAAGCACATGAAATACTCTTAGATTAATCAGTATTTGTAAACCCAAATGATGAGGCTTTGGCATTTTGAAAATTAAAAAAAGAATAAAAAATCTGTGCAGACAATTTCAGTTATTAATCAAAACCCCTTGGCTAAACTCCATCAATAATTTATAGATAGACTGAGTTCATATTTAAGCCTGAAAGCCACATGTGTGGTATGCATGATGTTGCTCATTCTTATATGAAACAAGAGATTTGAGAAATTCTTCAGATCTCTCAATGAGCAATCTGCAAATAATATTTGAGAATGGCACACTGTTTTCTATTAATAGTTACTTGATATTTTTCATTGCAATAACATAATAGCAATGAAATTACATTGATTTGATTGTTTCCACTCTATTTTCCACAACCGTCCTAGGTAATATGATTCAGGCTATAGTACTTAACTTGAATGGTTTCTATTGGCAAGCAAATTTAAGCATAGGACCCAATAGTCTTTATGTCTAGAATACTAAAACAAATCAGGCATCCAACAATAGGATGTAATGGAAACTACTAGGGGTGAATAAAGAGAATATACACAGCATTTTCAATAGAAAAAGCAAGAAAATTGGCAGATTGCTGAACCACCCATAATTAGGAAAGAGTATGGTTTAGTAGAACTAAGGAGTCCACAAAACTAATCAATAGAGCATTAGGAGAGAAATGATTGAGGTAGCACCCCTGAAATGGATGCATCCACAGAAGATCTCTTGATTCCATCTCCACAGCCACAATGATGTGGTCTTATTGTGCCTCATTTGATAACCAGGGCCAACATATCCTCTGAAATATCCAAAATTCAACAAGGAAGTGGCAATTATAGATACGTGCCATATATTTTTCCTCCATGTCTTTAAGACAAAGAACAAATACTGTACATCAGGAAGAGCTGTGGTGGCACCATGGCTAGAATGCAGTACTGCAGGCTATCTTACTGCTCACTCCAGGAGTTTGATTCTGACCCCCTCAAGGTTGACTCAGCTTTCCATCCTTCTGAGGTTGGTAAAATGAGGACCCAGATTGTTGGGGGCAATATTATGCTGACTCTGTAAACCATTTAGAGAGGGCAGTAAAGCACTATGAAGCAGTATATAAGTCTAAGTGCTATTGCTATTTATGAACCAGCATTTTCTTTTTTAAAAAAGGGTCTGGGGGAGGTTCAGGCCTGCTCAGTACTTGCATGGGAGTCCAGCACTGTAGGCTAGACCACCAGAAAGTACCAGAAGCACAGATTAGCTGCTTCCATATTGTTGCCAGGGAAACTAGATGGATATATCCAAGAAGTTGTCAGCAGTCAAGCACAGTTTGAAGGGAGACTTTATCATTTTATTTTGTGCAAATATTTAAATAGAGAGGACAGCTGTAGGGGATAAATCATATTATTCTTAGAATTCTTAGAACTCCAGTCTTTGGCCTCATTTCACAGGAGGCCCAACTTCAATGCTGCTGGCGGCTGGGAGTTGCAAGGGCAAGTCTAATGATTTGACCTTAGTCAAGCAGGCAGGGAGAGATTATGCCTGAAAACAGGACTCCTGTTTCTCTTCTGCCATTCCCTCACATCCCCCTACAGAAAGCAACTGGGTGGGGTGGAACACACACACACACACACTTCCCCCCTCAGCAACAGGTTGTTTTCTCCAAGGGGTTTTCACTGCCTCTGCACAGCCCCAGTGTAAAGTGCACAAAGGGAAACAGAGCCACCAAACCTACACTGCACACATTGTCCCTGCTGCTCAAACATACCCAGCTTATTTTTCTTTTAGGACCAGACCCAGGCACTTGAAGCAGAACAAACAGTTCTCTAAGGCAGAATTCCAAAGCAGCTCCCACCAATGGGTGGCTCTTTCAAAACTACATTTTCTTGTCCCAGCTGGAGCATCGCCAGATGCAGTCATCGAATGATATCTTTGGAGAGGGTGGAGTAGGGCTATTCAGCACATACACTGCCACAACTGCCCATTATACTGCTCAATTCCCATGGGTTTCTTCACATGTGACCAGGAAGCTCTGCAGAGGCAAGGATCTCCCCTGAGCACATCCTTGTCGTGAGAAAAATGGGGGAAATGACAGCCATTAGAAACCAACGTCGGCTCATTACAGGATGGAAAATGTTGGCTATTGTAATTGGCAGCACTTCCTTTCTTGTTTAAACTTGGGTTTTCCACCACCGCTGCCTCTCCTTTTCCTCGTGCCCTTGCTGGTTCCACTGGACCTGCCAGAGAAAGCACTTATATTTCTAACTAATAGGAATTAAATAGAGGAAACAGGCTTTCTCAAGACATTTTGCAGCCTGAAAGAGAACAATCAAAGACCGCTCCTAGTCATCCAAGCAGAGGATCTGATGATGAAGCAAGCATTGTGATGGCATACTGCTGTTTTCATTATTTACTTCCCCATGAATTCACCCTCTGCACCCAAGTCAATTCACGTGCCACCAAAGTTACTTTTAAAGAAAATGTCTCTCCTCTCCCTCTGCCCTTAAAAGTAAAAATTCAGTGATAACCAAAATGAAAACTCAAAACCTCTTGTCCCTATTGGCTGCCTCATTTTGCCTAATGGTGGTTTCCATCCTACGACAGGTGCCTACTCACATCAACCGCTGCTTTCCTACACATCAGACTACTTCTGAGAAGAGAAGCTCTGGAGATGCTTCTTGACAATACACTTGCACGATGTGCGATGCACTGGCTTTAGCTGAGAAAGAAGTCACTGAAACATTTGTGCCATCAGTGCATGGCAACTGGTGCCCTTCACGTATGATTCAGGTTAGTGTGTCAGTAGAGTGCATTAACCAAGGGTGCTGAGGAATCTTTCATCTTTCAGTGTAACTGGTATGCAGACACTCTTCTTTAAAGCTATTTTTATCATTTTTAATTTGCTGCTAGGAATTCAGTGAGACTACATCATGCTGCTTTTGGCATAAAGGCACTCTGTTAAGTAATACCAATTTTAATTGAGAATTAACTTTGTCTGGCAAAGGTTTCTCCTGTTAATTCATGGCTGAGTTCTTGCAAATAGTTCAGATTTGATCTCAAAGCTCCAGGTTCTTCTCTTGAAACTTTGTTTGGTAGTCAATAATATTGCTTGGTTAGTCTTACTCATAAGACCCAATAAGCCATAGACTGATTGTAAAAATGACAGGCATTATAATAACAACTATGAAATAATACTCAAAGAGTTATTAGTATTTGTTATAATGAGGCACCAATCATGATCTTGTAAACACTCATTTCCCTGAGGGGAAACTTCACCTTCCTCCAGATTGTAGAGAATAGGGACCCTTTGGCTGCAAGAACATATCAGTCAAGAACATCCAGATATGCTGGATGTTTTTCTGGCATATCTTCATTATATATTGGATTTTCTATTGAAGGCCACATTAATGACTGATTACATGTCAGTGGAAAAGAAGTAGAAACAAATGGTGGGGAAGACCATCAACAACATTTGGAAAGGATGCCCATTGTTGCCTTTTCTCCTCTTGTTAATAACATTTCTCTCCTCCTCCTTGCAAAAGAATGAACAGCTCTGTCCACATCTATGCATTGGATTGAGAAGTGTACATAAAAGGGTTCCCAAGGCCACTCAAAATGCTGTGACAGCATTTGGAATGACTGTAGAAGCTATAAACCTACATGCATGGTTTCCTAGGCCAGCCTGAATCACTAATTCATGTACAAAGAAAACAGCTTGCTTGCCAACTAGGTTATGGACTACAGCTATGTTCTTCATTTTTTTCTCTTTATTTCATTCAGCCAAAGAACAGAAATAGAGCAGAATTTAGTCCAGCCACACTCCCCCATCTTATGTTCTTGCCATCCAGCATAGAAGAGGTGGCAAGTTGGTAAAATACTGGTTGCTTGTCAGCTAACTCCAACGTCTAAATAAGTAAATTCATGCATCAAGAAGGGATGTGGGAAGAAGGTTATTGAGCTCTTGGCTAAGAATAGCTAACCTGTTTTTCCTGAGAAGAATCCTGAAACAAAATGTACATATCAACATGATATAAATAGATAGTTTTTCCCCATCTCATCCTTCCTCAGAAAACAAAATTTAATTGCAAATAGGGGAACCAGTCAGGATCCTGCCAAATTTTTCATTGCTGGTTACCTCTGTTCCGAAGACATGTCCCCATTTTTATTTATTTTTTTGCATGGGGCTGAAATATGGAGCAGAGAGATTCAGATGAGATGTTACTATTATGGGTTGACTGCTATTGTAAAATTGAATATTTCTATCAGAGCTAAATAATACTAAGTAAATGCTCACATATGAAGGGTGTCTAGAAAAACTGTTGTTCATGTGAATTTAAAGCAGCAAATATATGTCAGAATCCATGCAGAGCATGGCTAATCAGAGTTTTCTTGTTCAGGGAAAAGGAGATACTTTGCTCTCTTCTAATGACATTCCCCCAGCAACTTTCATATTTAACAAACAAAATTTTTTTTTCCAAATCTTTACTCATATTGCCAGCACATATAATTTAAAACTTGATAAATCTGACAGCATACATAAGACAGTGATTCTTGATGCCTTTGAGTTCTTCAGCTGGAATGAACCTGGACCACAGAAAATTGTATACGGCATGTACCATTTCTTGGCAGAATGACACTGGCAGGCTAATCTCAGAGCTCTAATTATGATTCAGCAGCAGTGGTCTGGGTGTTCCTACTGAGTGTTAGTGCAAACACCGGTATAAGCAGAATAACAGGCATTTTGAACTGGCTGCAGCAGGAAGTGAGGAGGCAAACTGTTTTACCCTTTACCAGATGGACAGCAATGCTTCCAAAGTGTTCACTCAGGCTTGCAGCATTCACATCAGCGCATTCTCCTCCATCTTACCATTAACCATAGTTAGGAAATGTAAGAGCTATCTCAGTGGAGCCATGTTTCATCTTTTGAGTCCAGTGCTCAGTTTCCAACAGCATCGTGCAAATGCTCTGAAGAACTAACAGCTTTAGAAGAGTCGTTGGCATCAAATCAAAGGTCTATCTGCTCCATCATTCTGTCCACGTGTTGGCCAACCAGATGCCTGTCAGTAGCACTTCAGGACATGACAGCTGTAATACCTTCCTGCTTTTAAGACTGAAGCTAACAGTTGTATTGGTGTGTGGGTGTGTTAATTCTTTATGTGAAAGTGAGATACATTAGTGCAGTTAAGATTGACACCAGCAACTGAAGGTGGTGAGATTAGTTCTGATCATTTATTTGAAGCACTTTAAACCCCCTTGCAATAAAACCCCACCATTGCTGCCTTCCTAATATCTCCAGAGATGGTTAATCTCAACTCATTGCTCTCTACACAATAGCATTTTGCTCTTCTAGACAATAGTCTTTAGTAATCAGTGCTGCTTTCTAAATTCCAAGGACTACTAAGTAGTTAAAAATTCAAAAACAGGAGTGGATTAGGGAAAGCACCACCCAGGGCTAGCATTAAATAGTCCATATGCAGCAATGGCCCATGTGCACCCTCCAAAATTGTAATTCTGGCTTCTGCCCTGACATCATCCTCCCTCAAAAGTTGCAATCCAATTTTAATATTATTGGGACAAAAAAAGTCATTAAATATAGGAGATGTGTGATCCTATTCAGTTCAATTCAGTTTAATTTACTGTAAATCCAGTTGTGTGTTTCCTTGGTGCCACTCACCCTTCACATGAAAGACCAAGTATGGTTTTCAGTCCCAACTTTCAGTTGAGCAACCCTAGTGTACACTCTGAAAATACAATTCCACTATCAAGTGAAATGACTTTATGACACACATGCTCCTTTTAACAACTGAGCTCCTAGATTATATATATATGTTCCACAGCACTTTTTTGATACTGCTCATAGCAGTGCTTTTCTTTATCACAAAAGCACAAAAAGAGTGACAGATTAATTCTAACCCAAATAGGTTGCATCAATGAAATAAACCGTTTCAAGAGATAAAGAAGTTTCTCTATTCTGCTTTCGTCAGAAAACCTGGAGTCCATTTCTGATCACATTTAAGGAAGAGATTGATTTATTGATTGATTGATTGATAGAGTTTTGGGACTTATATGCCACCCTATCTCCCGAAGGACTCAGGGCGGCTTACAACAATAAAAATACAATAATACAAAAGTTAAAAAGAATTAAACTAGCAGCCCCAATAATAAGTTAAAAACATTTTAAAAATCCCTGTCAGTCCAGGTCAGCCTGATGAAAAAGGAATGTTTAAAGGCTGCGGCGAAAGGACCGGAGATCTGAGGCCATCCGGAGCTCAAGGGGAAGTTGGTTCCACAGGGCTGGCGCTCCCACAGAGAAGGCCCTCCCCCTGGGGGAGATTTGCCGTATTCAGGTAATATTATTAAAAGTAGTAAAATTCATCACATGAGCAATGAGAGAAATGCTGCTCTCCCAAAAATGGGCCCTTTGATCTTAGTTAAAGGCAAGTGCATGGGGGTGAGCAAAGTTGTCTGCCCACTGGATACATTCCCATATGCACCTGGTAGGGCATGCAGAAGCTAATACTTTGACAGCCTCTAGATCAGATGAAGAAAATATTATGGGCATTGTTTAATCATGTTTTAATAATTTTAATTTTTGTATCTGATTTTTATGTATTGCCCTGTCAACCGCCCTGAGTCTCTTGAGAGAAGGGCGGTATATAAATTAAATAAATAAATAAATAAATAAATAAATAAATAAATAAATAAATAAATAAATAAATAAATAAATAAAATAACCTGTAGTTCTTTCCTGCTTCTCCTGTGTATACTGAAGCTGAAGGAATCCAGTGCCAAATTCTTTGGAGGGCTACTACTACACAGGTCATACTTCTCAAAATTCCAAGAGCCTTTAAATCCTAACATTATTTTAATTTCAAGCTCATTATGCACCCATTGTTTCAGGATAGGTTATTGGTGTCTATACCCAGTATTAACTGTAGGGAGCCTGCCTGGAAGCTCATCTGTAGGCTAAATTGAGAACTGAAAAAGGTCTCAGTAGTAGGCAGTGGTAACTGCTTCCACATTGCTGCCATGAAACTGACATGTTGAAGTTGAGATCAACTGGAAAGAGTCTTTGCTTACTAAAATGGCAGCTATAAGTCTCGCTCTATTGCCAGCTCCACTATTGTTATTCCAAACCATGAATTTACTATAGGGATACACATTCATAACAATGCTTTTCACAACGCTGCTTGCAACCTGATCCTTGTTATAACTTTTCCCCTTCCTGTTGATACTGAATTATGCTTTTTTTCCCCCGCTGATTAATCTGACAAGAAAAAAAAAACCAGGGAAGTGGGTGGTTTTCTCTTCATTGATTCTCTCACCTTTCTCTAAAGGCCCGACTGCAGTATTACTGGCCATGCTGGTGGCCTGGACCATGTTAAGCACCAATAATGATTAACTCTTCCTTCCCATGTTTCCCACTTTCTCACTGACCTCCTCCCTTCCTCCAATTCTTTTCATCTGCCACACTGATAAAAGGGAGAAAGATACGGATGCACAAATGATTGACTCAGGAAAAAAGAGAGCTTGGTTAAACAAAGATCTTTAACCACTCTGCTGTTACAGCACTGCAGGGAAATGGCAGTATAGAAATTACTAGACTGCATGATAAGCATTGGCAGAGTTGAAGGGATGGTCCTTTCTTGGCAAAATAGGCCTATTAGCTGCTGAGATTAGTCTGCATTAAGCTAAATCAGTCTAGCTCAGACAATAGGAGTATTGGAGCAACATTACGAAAACGGGCCCTTTGAAAATAGGGCAGAAAAACTTCTCCTAAGATCTTTTTGAGAATGAGTGGGGTAGTAATAGAAGGTACCATTCATTTCTGACTTCCAAAATCAGTTTACTATTTCTTTCTGGCAATTGGACAATTGAAAAGTATATATAAAATTTTAATTAGGCTAGTTGCATTAAAATTAGAATTGGATTATATTCTCCTTGATACTGAAGTTTTCTTAGCCCCAAATGCTCAGATCAAATATATATCTTGTCAAGGCCTAATTCAAACCAATTAAATGCTTTCAAAATTCCTTTAACGTAACAACCCATTTCAAAGCAGTAAGTGGTACCAACAGATTATGTATGTCTTAAATTTAGAAATGTTTTTGTAATGTACACAACAGAAAAGGCATCCCAGCTATCTTTGAAAATAGACCAGAGATAGAACCAAACAGTATTGCCTAGAGGGCCTTCCAGAGTTGCAGTGCAGCGTTGCGCAAAAGAGTAGAGTTTGGGTTGCAATGTCACCACCACACACTTTTCATCATTTATCTCTCATTGCATAGTCACCCATGGAACTGTTTTGTAAAAGGGATCATGAATATCATGTTGAATTTGTACTTGTGAATTGTGGAAAAAAAGAATGAAGACGTATAGTAGGCGATAACCTCATGAATCAATAAAGCCTTATTAACTTAGTTTTTCTTGGTCTGTTGTTTGAAATAAATATAGTTACAGTGACCACTGATAATAGCAGCATCAACAGAAAGGGAGAAAAAGGGAGTGCAAAATAGGAGCATATTGTTGAGGAAAAATATTGCTAAAAAATGAAGGAAGCATACACAGAAATCTCTGCCCACTCACTTAGGGATTACCTCTTTATCTATGCCAGGGGTGTCAAGCTCAATTTCATTGAGGGCCGCATCAGCATTGCGGTTGCCCTCAGGGGGCTGGGTGGGTGTGGCCAGGGTGGGCGTGGCCTACTGGGTGGGCGTGGCTAGAGTGCATATGGCCTACTGGGTGGGCATGGCCAACTCTACACCGTTCGCATCAAGGGTGCCTATGGGGGCCTGGGCAGGAGTGGGACAGATCTGAGGGTCTCTGGCAGAAGGAGGGTCTCTGGGACAAGGCAGTGGGGGCCGTTCCCTCACTGTTTCCAGGATGGCTTCGCGGGCCGCATGAAACCACTTCGCGGGCCGGATCTGGCCCCCAGGCCTTGTGTTTGACATGTCTGATCTATGCCTTGGATTCATTTTTGATTTAGTGCTAAAGGCTAATCTACACTTAGATGGGCCATGAGACCATTAGCCTGCCTTAGTGGGCAGATTTAGAACAGGCTTATTAAAAAGCATCTGTCATATTACAAAGCTGTGATGTAAATTAGCTCTGGCTTTGAGAAATTAGAGAGGATTCAGAAAAAAAACAAGCTTCCAATGGATCTGACAGTGAGCATGTCCAAAGCATGTTTTCTGCTATATACCGTACTTGGCGTGATGATGCTTATCTTTCAGCTCTAATCCCACTGTCCCTGGGCATGCAGATATGCTCAGGAATAATTGCATTAAGGCTTGTGTGGCTGAACATAACAGTGTATGGTGACAGTAACTCAGCAATATCATGCAAATGAGAATGGCATCTTAAACAAACGCAGGAATCACTGGAAGAATAGTCAGTGAAGAAGAACATTGAGCATATTACTAGTCATAAATATTCCCATTCTCCCCATTGGTCCTCTTCCCACAGTTCTCTCTGCATTGTTATAACCCTCTGCTCAAGTTACACACATAGAGCTATGAAAATAAACTTAATGCTCTTGGATGTACCCATCAGATTAGATCAGATCTTTCCCAGGAAGAATGCAATTCCAAGTCTCCTCAATTCTCCATCTATTCACCATCTCTTGTAGAAGAGGCCACTCTTCCTCCTAGACGTTCTTCAATAATCCCATTTAAAAAACATATCTTTCCTCTCCTGAGCTCTTATTTCATTCATGTTGTTCTCCTTAGCTTAGTGCCTTTGAGTTGTTTTTAGATTGTTCTCCAGAGTCCCAGCTTATCTAAACTGTATGCTTTTAACAGCCAGTCCAGCTTCTTCTCTCATTTCCTGCAACTTCACCTCTCTCTCTCTCTCTCTCTCTCTCTCTCTCTCTCTCTCTCTCTCTCTCTCTCTCTCTCTCTCTCTCTCTCTCTCTCTCTCTCTCTCTCTCTCTCTCCAGCTTTTACTCAACCTCTGCTACTCAAGTTCTTCCATCCTTTTAGCTGTCTTGGCCATCCTTTCCCAGCAGCCTTCAGCTCTATTGCCAAGTCTTATGATTTATTCTTGCTGTTTTATCAAGGCTGCAAAAACCCTGGGTCAGGTGATCCAATGAAAAGACTCAATTCCCTGCCAAAGGTAGTGCTTTTCTACTTTTTTTTTTAAAAAAAATGTAGATTAACAACAGGAAACCAACCCTTTTATAAAGACCTCAAAGACACTATTTTTCAAAGTCCTCAGTTTGAACTTCTCCCTTCCACGGGGTGCAGAAATCTTTAACAAGCCAAAAGGAGGATTTCAATTAAATACGCACACACATCACTTAAAGGCAGAATGGATCATGTTTCCATCCACTCTTGTTCTTCCTTTCATGCTGCAAAGAAAAGGTCAGATTGCTCTCCAGAACTATATCCTTCTTTGTAAACGAGATGAAAACAGAGAACACAGCTCTGGGCAAAGCAGAGTTATAATAATAATTTCAGAAAAGACAAGGGCTGTCCTATCTTTACTAAGCATAAGCAATAACTTCGGGCAGCAGATATTGGAGGCGTAATCCTCTCAGATGGTCCTCTAGCACTTCTCTGCCTACCCTTTCCCCCTTTCGAAGGGACAGCTCTGTAAGCCTTGACTGCGGTTCTTAGTCTAGGTTTCTTGTATATTTGGTGAAGGCTGCTAGCCCATCAGTACTATGGAAATATAACCAGCATCCCAAAAATAAATGCAGGGGTGGGGGAACCACCTTGTCCTTTGCCTCAGGCAGCAAAATGTAAGAAAAGGTCGATTAGAACAAGCCACTGTGGCACTTAACTCAATTTGCCAAGCACGGATATTCTTAATACTTTCTGTGTGTTTTGAAACCTTGAGCAAGTAACAAATGACATAAGTTTTTCAACCCATATTTCCAAGCATAGAAACAGCCTGTATTCACACAAAATGAATGGGCTTGACACCAGACCCATTTGAGAGAATTAAATCTGGACAAATTCAAATACGGTCAAAAACAAAATATAGAAATCAGAGAAGTCAGAAACAGAATCTCATACTATCTACAGGTGTCTCCAGTGATGCAATGCATCCATCTAATAGTATTTTCACACTCTATGGCCCCTTAACCTCATCTTTCAACCTACTAGCATGGCAGTTAATTCATTCATTCATTGACATTTATTATTTAAAAAATAAGTTCCAAAATTAGGATGAGTGGATGCAATCAAAGATGATCTGTGTGAACTTTTCACAGTTCACTCACCTCTGTCTGATAAGTTACACCAGCCGAAATTCCCTCTTTTAATGTGGAAGAAAATTACAGGGTTTGCTTTTTTCTGCCTAGTTGATTTAAAGAGGTATGTAGATAGAATAAATCTTCCATGTTCACAAATTATCACCACAGATTCTGAAAAGATGTTTGTTTAGAGAAAGAAGAGCAGCAGAAACAATCAACATTCCCATATTGGGCTTTCAAGAATTCAGAGTGTTCACAGGTAAGCAAGTTAGGCAAGGTACAAAATCAACTTCTTATCCCCTTATAGTTTCCAGGTCAGATTTGCTGGTTAACCTATTGTTTGCCTCCAGTTATGACCCAGAAAACATCAGAGGCTGTTCCCCTAAAGGTCTCCTCTAAGGAACTGTACACCACATCTCTTCTTCCCATGCTCAACATAATATATGCTATGGGAATATTTAATGGCAATATTGAAAGGCGGGTTCTTCATGATCCCCTTCTGGTGAACCAGAAGGGGCAGCCTAAATATACATCAGCCATAATAAGTACATAATAAGTCTGTCTCCCTGCAGCCTGGAAAAGGAAGGGAACTTAAGAGGAAATGACACATAAGGTACAACCATCTGTTCCTAGTGGGTAGTCACATGCTGAGGCTACCATGTCAGCTTCCTACCCTTGGAGCTCCATTTGTCAACTCAGCTCAGCATCCTTCACAGGCAATCATTGCTTCACACCAGCTAACCCTGAACATTTACAGACAGTGCGTCCCAACACCTGTCTCCTTCTCAGCAACAGGCAGAGGGTCCATTCATCGTAGCCCAGTCTCTTCCTAGGGATTTCAGTATATGAGTGGCTGCCAACTCTTCAGTGCATTCAGCAGCTTGGGTTCACTGAGCTGTCAATCTGCTGCCTGCACTGCCAGCCATGGTGCATGACTCTTTCAAAGATCTAAGGAAAAGCCACAAGCTGCAAGGCTAGTTCTCTCCAGATGGAGAGAGGCATGGAAGTGCAATGTGCCATGTGCTTGATTGATGCAGGCTGCTAGCCCAGGGGCTTCTCGGAACCTGTTCTAGAAAAGCATTGTTTATAATCACGGCTAGAGTCCTAAGAAAAGGAATTGCTTCAAGCAGCTTCCTTGGAAACAGAGTAATCATTCGGATAAACTAGCCATTGAAACTGGGCTTTCAAGTTTGCAGCTTGCTCTGTATACAACTATGTTCCAGATAGAGAACTTTTGATAAACCACTGATTGCCAGAAAGTAAAACCCAAAATAAGTTTACCATCACAATGTTGTTTTAATTCAGAAACTGGATCCTTACCTTTGAAAGTGAGCTGCACCCTTGGAGTAGCAAAGAGGTAATCCTTGGAGTATGAGGGCCACCAGCCCACAATGAGAAGGATGGCCCAGAGCAGAAAGCCAACTAGGGGCATGGTGCAGAGAACTGAGGATCCAAAATCCAAGCAGATGTCTCAGCCACTCTAGCAGAGGAAGAAGGAGGAAAGAAAAGACAAAAAAAATGTTACTTTCCCAAGTTTAAGACGGGAATTGAAGAAATAAAATAACCTACTAACCTGTCAGCTAAACCATTCAGAATCCTATCCCCCAGCTACACAGAACTTGGGAGTTAATCTCTGCTTTCTTATAAGCAGATTAAGGGTGAGAAATTCAACTTTTGGAACAGGAAAGAGGATGCTTTGGCAAAGAAATTGATGCTGTGTGGGATGGTCTATGACAGCTCACCACAGCCAACTCGCCATGGCCAACTCGCCTCAGGACAAGAGTTACACTAATATTGAACAAATAGTAGCATAAAATTATTGAAGAAAGGATGCCAAAGGACAGAGAAAATGAAACGAGAATGTCAAAAATTAAAATAACATTTAAAATTATTTTAAATAACTAAATTGAATTGTTGAATTGTCCTGCAGTGGTGAGTCAGCCATGGTAAGTTGTCCTACGGCGAGTTGGCCGTGACGAGTTGGCCATGGTGAATTGGCTGTGGCGTGTTGACTGTAGCGAGTTGAATGTGCTGAGATGAATGCAGTGAGTTCTCCCATTCTGGTGTGAGATGGTCTATCAATAGTTTAAAATTTGGTCTAGTGGTTAAGGCACCAGACTACAAAATGGGAGACCAGGAGTTCAAATCCTGCCTTGGCCATGAACGCCAGCTGGGTGACTTTGGGCCATTCACTCTCTCTCAGCCCAACCCATTTCAACCTGCCTCCAGAAGCTGTGAATGCTCTAACACTGGAAGTTTTTAAGAAGAGACTGGACAGCCATTTGTACGAAATGGTATAGGGTTTCCTGCCTGAGCAGGGGGTTGGATCAGATGACCTCCAAGGTCCCTTCCAACTTTATTATTATTATTATTATTATTATTATTATTATTATTATTATTATTATTATTATCATCATCATCATCATCATCATCATCATCATCGGTTGTTGTAGAGAAAAAAGAAGAATATTTATTGGATATGTCCAATAAATAAGTAGAATTAGTATGTGTAGTATTCCCTCAGAGCACAAGAGCATTTCAGTGCAAATGGTGTATGATATCCCCCCCCCTCTCCAACACTCTGCATAAATGCCTGGAACATTTATATCTTCTGTAGGCTCTGATAAGGCACCAAACCAAAGTGAGTTTTCTTTGTGGTGAACGTGATTCCAAGACTAATGGTGTGTTTAAAGTAATTATAAAAAAAATGCTGTTGTCACATTCCACATCTAAGGGCAGATACTATATAAATTCTCACATTTTTAGTAAAATTCCAAACCATCATCCTGACCACCTGGTTCACACATTGCATTAACCATGGTTTTCCAATTCTTATTGTAATGAAGAAATCACAGTGGTGGGATCACACAAGACAGCAAGCAATCACTTCTTTGTGCGATGAACCAGATTAGCTTAATCTGGGCACAGAGAGAAAAATGTTATAGAAGCGAGGCAAATACAAAGTATCTTGAACGTTAACCCCATTCTAGAGTGATATGGGTATTCTTTGGCATTAGACTGCCTAGTACTGAATGTGTACACACACTCACACACACAAACACAGATTTCGGACTATTTCCTCGATGAAGTGTAATCCTTTGCTGCCCTCTGGGTTTTCTGCTAAATCTCTTCACGTTAGGAAGGCCTCTAGACCAAATCACTTTTAGCTTTCCATACAGTAAATATTTCTAGTCCTCAAAAGAAACGTGAATACCATACTTTTCAGTGTAGATAAATTTGTCTCCTCCCTTAGAAGAAAAGAGATCCAAGGGCTGAGCAAGTTGGTGTGCACATTTCAAGATGATTTCGTTACAACAGTGTTTCACCTCTGGCCTCAAAGATAACCCCAAGGATGAATCAGACATATTGCCAGCGTCCTCAGTAAGTTTAAAGCAAGTTGCTGCTGTAACACGAGTGCGGACCCTGAGTGGGGGGACTTTTCGCCCGGTGAGTGCAACTGGGGTCACTGTGTCTCCCTACTGCTAGAACATGGGAAGGGCTGCCTTTCACTGGAGGCATGAATCCCAGCCAGGCCATTGGAGCCCAACTGCAATTAACAAGCTCACATGCTGCTCTCATTTGGTAAAGTAAACAGGTTTTGATTGAGGGGCAGTAATCAAGTTGTCTCCTTGCAGGAATGAAAAGAGTCCTTATAGTCCTATCTCATGGCGGCAAGAGTCAGAGCCAGCAGCCCACCCACCAGGGGCTCTCGAGGGAGTAGCTCTTCCCCCTCGGAGACAGAGGCAGAGAAGGGCTGCTCCTTCCTTCCTCCTCTGGGCTACCTCCATCGCTCTCCTGCCGAGGACAGAAAAGCAGTGAACCAGGGGAAGGAACCCTTGCACAGTACAAGTCTCCATTTTCTACCAGGCAGGAGAAATCTGGACTTAATTATTTGAATGACAAAAAAAAAGACAAAACGCGTTTTCTTTAAGAGGAGAAGGAAAAGAGAGAGTTTGTATGTACCAGACTAGCTGAGTTGGAAGGGATCTGACAGCTTTGCCTGGCTAGAGTGCAGGGCGGGGGGGTGGGTGGGTGGGGAGGCAGTGAAAGTAACTACCCAGAATTCAAACGGGACTTTCTGTATGTGTAATTTACAGTATTCCCTTTGTTGGGTGTAAGTTACACATAAATTTCCCAACTTCAGTGATGACGGCAAACATACATTTCCTCATAGGAACATTTCATCATTTCCTCAAGACAAAACATTTTCTCATTTAAAAAAAAAATACTTTTGCCCTTTACCCAGTCCCTCTGGATCAGAACTGGCTTCCTGTCCTTCTTTCCCAGCAGATCTGCCTTTTCAGAATACAGTACAGGTTAAGTATCCATTTGACAACTGGACAACTAATTACATGATAGTTGCCTGCTTTCTGCGGTTGCAGTTGGTGGAGGCTTATAAAAAGCAGAAATGTGATTGAATTTATTCCTCCACACAATTTCGGCATCTGAAATTGTATCAAAGTACTTCAGAAAAATGACTTCCTCAGAACGATGGTCCCACTACTAGTATAAAATGGGAACCTTTCGTTGAATATTCTGGGAAACCAATTTCTTCTATGAAACAGAAAGGCATTGAGTGCAATTCGCCTTCCTAAAACCTGCCCAGATTTGTTGGATACAAGATGGATACAAGCAAAAAAAAATTATAAACAAACAAATTAATTAATTTATCAATGAGTCTACGGTAATTGATTTTTACTATATTCGGATGATACTTGCTCTGAGGAGTTAAACTTTATCCAAAGGAGTTGGCAACCAAAACACAAAATCATCTATGCCAATCCCTTCAGCATGTCACGATAACATAGTATCCAGACTTTCCTGCCATGCAAATACAATCAGAAGGCATCACCTAAAGATGCTCTTAAAATATGGACCCAGGAAGCCCCATCTACTGCATTTGCCTTTTTTTTCTTTCTTTTGCAGCACAGCTGAATTTTCCTTCTGCTAATAGAAGGCAGAACATTGTTCTATCCAGCTGAGCCTGCCTTGCCTCCGGAGACCTCTGACTTTTCCTTCTTTTCTTCTTGTTCCAGCAAAGAAAACAGGCCATTTGGTGCCACCCATATTCTAAGAATGTTTTTTGCCTGGATTACAGGGGCTTGAAACTCAGAAACATGGTAACTTCTACATTCTTAAGCTCCTTTCTTGTTTTATTTCTATTGTACTAAACGCGCATCTGGATGCAGTTATAAACCATGTTAGAATGATTCAAACAGTATGCCTACATGTGAACAGGCAAAAATCTGTTTAGGTATTTAGAGCTCTTCTCCAGCAAGGGTATCTGAAAAACCTCAAAACTAATGTATAACATGCACATTATTAGCACTACAGTGAGTTTCTAAAAGGATACTTTTTTAGGCTGATCCAGAACAATTTGCAGTGAAATGCACACACATACACACAAAACACAAAAGGCAAAGCAAGCCAAGCACAGCTCATATTCTGCTCGGGACAAGCAGAACAAAGGGAGCCGGGGTTTAAATGTTCTCAGTACTGCTCTCTCTGGTTAACCGGTAAGATGCAGAGAAGCAGGAGTTAATGACAGAAACAAACTTCAGGGATTTCACAGGAAAATCCTTGGAATCAGTCAAACAAATCCAACCTTGCTGTAAGGATGTTGAGAATAATGGATGGGCCCATAGGAGGATAGAGCTTTCTTCAGCTGTGGGCAATACACCACAATTGGAGGAGTTAAAGTTTCCCAGGGGCAATATATCATAGCAATTTCCTTTGCTCTAGGTAAATATTTGTATTATTTCCCTTTCTTTCCGCACACATTCGCACTTCCCTTTTTGCAGATTCCTCACTCAGCACTCACTCTGGGATTTTTTTTGGGGGGGGGGGGGACCAGAATGTCTAAAATCCGAATTAACCGCAAAATAACTGCTACAATCAACTGAAGTTGAATCAAAACTTGCCTGCCTTGGAAAATAGTTCTGGCAAGATAACGCTGTTGCATTTGGATAGTGATGAGCGTGCCAGTGAGAGCAAGTGAGATGGCAAACAAAGGGAAAGAGTAGGGCGGGGGGTGGGGGGGGGGAAGAGGATAAGAATGAAAGAAAAAAGGAGAAGATAAGCAATAGAAGTAGCTGAAAGTTGTGAGATAAATGCAAAATAAACACCTGTATAAATGAAAGAGAAGCTGTGTTTTCTAAAGTTTCATATACTTTCCTGACGGAAATAGACCCAACTGACTAATGCATGTTTACCATGAACCTTACCTAGAAACCGTACCCTTCTGCATATGTTACAGCTAAACCTCTCTTCATCTCACATAAGTAAGGAGATCAATTGAACCATAAGCGAGGCAAACATTTGGGGGAACTAAAGAAAATTGGGGAAACCTCCTGATGGCTCTGTTAATTCACAAGAGGGGTTTCTGATCACACTCAGTTTACCACCAGGCCTTCAGAGAAACAAGCTTACAGTGCAGGAATTATCTTTAGAGAATGGTAGAACGAAAGGGGAGAAGGAATATGTGAGAAAATGATTAACAACTCTGTTAATGTGTGCGAGCCACAAATGGGCAACGATGCTAGTGAAATCATTACAGCTTTTGATCTAGGCATAGGTCTCCTAACATTGCCATATAAAAGCCTCATGAAACCTCAGGCCTGTTCTACAGCAGTGTTGCTATTAGCTACATTCCTGTGCTCTCTTGTGCCTCCCAGAAATGATTAGAAAGGCAGAAAATGCCCAGAGCATTCATTCCATATGACCAATTATCAGTAGGGATTTCATACAATCATTTCTTGCCAGGGGTGTGTGTGTGTAGAGGAGCACAGATCTCCTTTTTATTTACAGTGTTTTCCTGGGGCCAACCTACCACTAGGTATAATGAGGCAACCACCTTAGGCAGACATTCTTGGTGGAGTGGAAGCAGAAAGATATTCATGGACAGAACTGGGGGGGGGAGGGCAGTGAACTCCTGCTGCTCACTAGGCTCCTCTGAAGGTAGAGGAAATGATGCAAACAGGCAAAGAAAGAGGCAATTATTTATTAAACCTATAGGCCCATGGTGGCGAACCTATGGCACACATGCCACAGGTGGCACACAGAGCCCTCTCTGTGGGCACGCGCACCGTCGCCCGAGTCCTAGGCCTTCAGCTGGGTTTTATAAAACGTTTTCGCTTTAGGCCTCCGCCACCGTGTGCAAAAAAAAAAAAGGTTCAATCAATGAATTTCAACTTCTCTTGGGAAGAATAAAGATCTCGCAAAGTTGGAATTGATTGATTGAACTTTTTAATCCCATCCAGTCTGCTGTTACCACCACAGCCACGCCCACCCAATTGGCCACACCCACCCAATAGGACACACCTACCCAGCACCCGACGAGTTTGGGCACTCGGTCTCTAAAAGGTTCGCCATCACTGCTATAGGCTGACCAACTCCAATGTGACTATGGGTAGTGTGTGTGCATGTGTGTGGGTGTATGCTCTCAAATCAGTGTTGACTCTTGGGTGCTGCCTGCACAAGTCCCTGCAAGTTTCTTAGCAATGGATTTTGGAAGTGGCTTGCCTTTACTTCTTCCCCAAAGCTGAGAGAAAATGACTGGCCCAAAGTCACCCAGCTGAATTGGGTCCAAGGCAAGGCTAGAATTCACAGCTCATAGTTTCTGCCTGTTGCCTTTAGCCCCACACCAAACAGGCTCTTGTTTTTGCATGGTGTAAAATCAGTTGAAAACAATACAATAAATATAGAAAAGAAATATCTAGGGGGAGGGGGGGAATGAATTTGCAATCCAGTTCTCCCCAAAGGGGTCTGCCACCACTTTGCCCAAACTTAGAAGAGCTGGTTTTGAGGGCTTGTTGAAATAGGAATGGCTGTCATCCACAGATCAAGAAGAGTTTTTCTTGCTAGCCTCAAGCAGCTTCATGTGATTCTATGTTTTTTGTTGTGTCATTCTGTGTCTGCCTGTCTCTCTATCTGTCAGGGTATTTATTACCTTATTAGTTTATTAGGACAATTCTATTGTTTTGTTAACCAGCTTAAAACTTTCTGTAAATGCGAACAGGAGTATTAAATTAGTTTGATCAATAAGCAAGGCAGTATGGATGCCTTGCATGTGGCTCCTTATGTAGTCAAAATGGCACCCCTTCATAAAAGGCAGGCATCAGCAGAAAACACAGGGAAATCCCTGTATCTGCAGAAAAACCAAGTGGAGAAAATATAAGCTCAATGAAGATTGAATGTTTAGTGCTGGCTGGGTGACTACTGAAAATTAATTGAAAATCACAGTGCAGTGAAGAGAGAGGAATGGCAGAGCTATTTGGTAATTCCAACCCCCCTCCCTCCCCCCCCACACACCAACATACTGCAAAGTCCCACTTTTCATAACTATGCATGTTATCTGTCCTCTGATAATTTGCACCTGGTAGCAAATACAAAATAAGTTTACTGAATTCTTTGCCTATGGTGATCAATTCCCAAAAGTTACAGTATGTGTAGAAACACATGGAGAAGGAGAGTGCATTGCTAACTGCAGACGGAGTTTTATTGGCTTTTCCCCATTTTTCCTTGGGATTCCAATTATTCCAATAGCCCCCAGAGTGGATCATAATGGCTTCCACATTGAGTATCTTGATCATGGTAAATTCTTCAAACTAACTGTTTGTTAAGAAAATAAGTATTCTTTTAACATTTCAGTTCATGTGTAATAATGGAAAACGAAATCTACTTGGATTTCTCTTCCCATGTTTGTGCCAGATACGAATATTGTGTGTGCATGACACAATGCACCAGAGGAACTTGACAGAAAATGGTTTAAAATGAACCAAGCTTTACGCTGGCATTGTAACAGACTAGTTGAGCAGTGCATGAATTGAACTGTCCTCTGCAAAAGTTCCCCAAATGCTGACTGCAGAAGACTGAAAGCACGAGGGAGCCAGCCCCTTTTTATTCAAAGCCACGTCCTGCCATGCATGGAGATCAGGGGATGCATCCCTTTCCTTACTGACACCTCATTCATAAAAAACTGTCTGTCATTCATGCTGCAGTGAGAGAAATGAGGGTTCTCGGGACAGTGACTGAGGAGGGAAGGAATCACCTGCCATGGTAGCTGGACATTTTCATTCCTGCTCTGAAGGGCTGTAGTCTTACTTGTTGAATTAATTAAGACTTGACTCAACAAATAACCCAATGACAACACAGTGTTCTGTATGTTATTTTAAACCAAAGTACATATTTAAAAAAAGACAGTGTGCTTTTCAAAAGCAGGAAGGAAAAACATTACTATTTGCTGGTTTGCCTTGACAAAGAAGAGAAAAGGCATCTGACAAGATCCAGAAACTTGTCCACAATTGAGATGTTGGAGTGTGGATTTGGGAACCTTTTAAAATGGTATTGGCCAGGCCCTACCTGCATTTCATTTGATTGCCAAGAAAGTCCATCTTTCTTTCTTTTCTTTCTTTCTTTCTTTCTTTCTTTCTTTCTTTCTTTCTTTCTTTCTTTCTCTTTCTTTCTTTCTTTCTTTCTTTCTTTCCTTCCTTCTTTCTCTTTCTTCCTTCCTTCCTTCCTTCCTTTCTCTTTCTCTTTCTCTTTCTCTTTCTCTTTCTCTTTCTCTTTCTCTTTCTCTTGTTATTGTTTCCTCTTATACACAAATATAATGGATTCGTTCATAAATGAATTAAGGAGCTTATGGTAACCGCGTTTCTGGCGGGTCTTTCCCCGTAACGTTCATCGGCAGCACAAATTCCTTCGGCGCACCACCACCACCACCACGCCGCCCCGAGGAAACCAGTTGCTTTCCCCTCGGTCGAGTGACAGCCGGCGGCCCGAGGAAAAGCAAGTCGCCCAAACGCGGGCGCGGCGGGGCCTGCCTTGCCCGGGAGCTCAGCAGCCGGCCCGGGCCTTTCCCCCGAATCCCCGCGACGGGGAAAGGGTGGAGCGGAGCAAGAGCCGCAGCACCAGCCCTCACTTCGGTGGGTGACGGGACGAGCGAGGCTTTGGCTCGCTCAGCACCGCCCGCCGCTTAAGCGAGGAGGCTGCGCGATCTCTCGGGCCAAGAGAAATGCGAGCCTCGCTCGAGTTCCCCGAGGCGTCGGCAGTCGAGAAACCGGAGCGGCGCGTCCTCAGGGCGATCCGAAATGAGTCTCTAACCTTGGCAGCGCACCAGCCAACTCGGAGCGCGTCCGCTCTTTCCCTCTCCCTCGAAGCACCCGGAGAATGCCCGGGAGGGAGAGAGAATAGGGGGCGCTTGGACCGTCCGATCCTACCCGGCTCGTTTCTCCCGAAGACTCAGAGTTCAAGTCTTCGCCAAACCCGAAACATCAGCCCGATCGCACCATCGTCCCAGACCGATCTTCGTGATTTCCCGCTCAGGTAAACAAGAAGTGCCACCCATTTGCTCCTCTCCTCCTCCTCCTCCTCCTCCCGCGATCCGCAGGTCCAGACTAAGCGCCCCGCATCTCAGACTGCCTCGGGGTTCCTGTTCTGGACGGGACCACTAGCGATGTGCGCACCGGCGAGGAAAGGGGGTCACGGATGCGGCGCGATGCCTCCACCTTTCTAAAGCACGCCTATGCTAAGGCGGCATTTATCTACCCAAGGAAAAGGTCTCTCGGGAGATTTAACTTTGAAGGTTACCACTTCAGGCAGCTTGGTTACCCGGAAGTCACGGAAAGACACATGCACTCACGCCAACGTGCTTTCCAGCGCCTAACCCCGAGACTTTTTGGTGATCCTGGAAAGGTGATACTTTTCTCAAGTCACCTGGCTTCTTCCACCGTTCAGCTCCTTTTCCTGTTCTACTACCCTTCTCATAACTCCTGGACTTTAAAGCGGTTCCTCCCGAGTTCCCTCCAAATAAAGGTATGCAGCCATTCAAACATACAAAATTGCCCGCGTTCTTAGCAGCAAGCACGCGCGCGCGCGCGCACACACACACACCCCTTGCTAAATGAGTCCCCCTTTTTATGGGGCAGGGATATCAAAGGGCTTTCGCCGGAGATATTAACAAAGAGAGAGAAAGGATTCCAATCCCACCTTAGTAAAAAGAAAAAAAGAAAGAAAGAAAAAACAGCTTCGAGTGAAAGCGGTCCAGAATTCTGCCTCGGCTCCTTTCTTCCTCTACATCCCACTTTCTCGGATTTTCTGCTCAACTTTCCGGGCCCAATGGAGGTAAAACAAGGGCCAAACTAGCTATTTCCCGGAGGCCGCAGAAAGTTTGCAATCAGAAATAGTTCTTTGCCTCCTCTCCACCGATCTCCCGCTCTCCGCTTGACAATCCTCTCCTCCCCACTTCGCTTGTCCGGGACTCAAGGTTGGAAGGAGTTCCGAAAGTGGAACCCGGAGCCCGAGCCGAGCGACGTCCCCCTGACCTCCGCTTCCCCGCCCTTCTCGGTTCGCGCCCCCTCCCCTCCCGTCCTGTACCTTTGCCGAGGCGGAGAGCAGTCCGGCCGTTCTCCCGACAGAGCCGGACCCGTTCATTTGGAAGCGGGGCGACAAAGGTGAAGGCGCGGGAGCGGCGGTTCGCGGAAAAAGAGAAATCTGCTTACGAGCTTATAATCCTCTCCCGGGCAGGCGTACCTAGATTCTGCCTGCAAGCGGATCGCCGCGGACGATCCAAGCCAAGGCACGTCGCCCAAGGAGCCGAGGAGAAGCGCTCGCTTCCCAGCTCCGCCAAGGCGGAACGGAGAGGAGAGAGAAGACCCCAGCAGACCCTTTTTCGGCGCCAAGCGGGCATTTCTTACCAGCTGTCCTGGGAGCGACGTCCCACCGCCGCCGTCCTTCCCCGCTCCCTTCGCCCGGAGGAGAGCGAGCGCTCCGACGACCCCCCGATCGAAGTGCCGCGCCTTCCGCAGTTCGAGACTTGGGGAAATCAGCAGTTGAACCCGCTTCTCCTCTCCCAATCCATAGATAGGCGCTCGCGGCGGAGCAAGTTAAGAAAGGCGGCCAGATCTGGGGGGGGGGGGATTCCCAGACGCCCCGAGCGGCGCTCCTGACTTTTTTTTCTTTTTTCCTTTTCTCGCGCGGCTCGGCTCGCCGCTTCTCCCGGCCCCTCCGAAGTTCTTGCTGCAGGCCGATCGCCAGGAGCGCACGGGCGCAAGTGAGGGCGGGGGAGAGCGGAAAGGAGGGGAAGGGAAGGCAGGAAGAAAGAATAAAAATAATCCTGCCCACTTTGCCAAAAGAAAAAGGAAAAAAGAAAAGGAAAGGAAAAAAAAGAAAAGAAAAAGAGGGGAAATAAACCGCCACCCTCCTCCTCCACACACACACACGCTTACAAATCCCCCTCGCTCACGTTGAGCACCCAAAGCCTATTCAGTCAATTGGCTTCTACTTGCCTGCGATTTGCATAGCCCCGCCCCTTTCCCACCTCCTCGGCCATTCAAGCGGGGCTCGGACCCCTAGCCGTTCCCCTCCCCGCCGCGCCCCCTCTTTTTTTCCACCTGTACCGCCCCTCCCTGCAGCTGGGTTTCGCTTTGGCCAGGCGGACGCGGGGAGCCGCGGGATTCCGGCGCGCTCTGGGTGTCGGCTAGGTGGGTTGGCCGCCGTCTCCCGAGAGGGAGGATGGCTCTGCCTTCCTTCCACCCATCGCCTCCTGCCGCTTCCAGCCGTCCTGCGCGACGGCTTCCATCCACGGCCCGGTTGCAAGCAGCGCGATCCGAACCCAAGGCTATTATGGGAATCGCCCGCGTTCGGGCACACACGCGGCTCGCTCTTCTCCTCCCCGGCTGCGTGCTTCGGGAAGGGGGATTCTGACTTTCCTAAAAATCCAGAGGCAGGTGGGTGGGTGGGTGGGTGGGGTAGGGGGATAAATAAATAAAGCGAGTCCTTTGTCTCTCTCTTTCTCTCTGACTTGAGTTATTCTGTGAAGTGCAAGGGAGTGGTGGGGAGGGAAGCTTGGTGATGGGGTGAAAGAGAGGAAGAGAGAGGAGGCAGGAGGGGGCGTTGGAGGAAGGGAAAGAGAAAGAGGTAGAAAGCAAAAAAAGAAGAAGGGAAGAATACCCGCGTGAGACCGAATGAATGACGGGGGGGTGGTAGGGGTGGGGAGAGAAAGATGGGGCCTTGCTTTTTAATATTGCAAAAAAAAAAAAAAGAAATCCAGCCAGGCACATCCTTCAAGAAATACACTCTCCGCAACAAAGAAAACTCGGGTGTAACTGACAGCGGGAGAGACTGTTATCTCCCCACCCCACCCCACCCCAGCCGAGCCGAGCCGAGCGCCTCCTCGCTCAGTTCATCTGCTCAGGCAAGCTTGCTTAACTCTTTGGTGGAGAGGAGTAGAGAGGAAACCTACCCCTTTTCCTGCCTGGGAGGAACCATCCTGATCTTTGAGATTGAAACTGGGAGCTGTGGAAATGCTTCTGTTTGGGTTTCCTCAGCAGCTTTGGAAGAAGGGTCCATTTACAAGTCAGGATTCCAGACTAAAACTTCTGCCTGAGGGGAGCAGGTCATTTTGTCACCTGAGTCAATAGGTAAGATGGCAGTTTCCCCTTCCGGATGGAAAAGCTGATTGGGCTGGCAATCTGAACCTCAGCAGTAGAAGAGATGCTACAGGGGGAGGCAGAAGCTTATTTGAAGAGCCTGAGGGAATGAAGGGGAAGTGGGGAGGCTGAGGAGAACTAGCCAGGGGTGGGCTACCACAGCAACTCCCAGCATCATCTACCCGATGGGTAGGTAATAAATCAGTGGCTATGATCATGCCAGCATTCAAAAGTATGATATAACCACATTTGGAGCATTTGGGTCACCACATCTTAGTGGTAATGCTACAAAGAGTGCCAAGGGGGGAAAAAGGCAAGCAAGAAGTTTTACAAAATGAGGTATGGCAAGGAAAGGATGAACGGAGAAGATTTTGCCATCTCCCATAATGTAAAATTAGAGGGCGCCCAATGAAATTGAGCAGTGGAAGATTTAAAACTGATGCAAAGACTTTTCCCCCCACAATTATCAGCCAGTGTCACAAGATAATGATGTTGACTGCTAGTAGAGATGGCTTCAAAAAGGACTAGACAAATTTCTAATAATTAATTTCCAATATCTAAGGGGGGTGTCAATCTATTCTCCAAATCACTTGAGGACAGGACTAGAAGCAATGGATGGAAATTAATCAAGGAGAGAAGCAACTTAGAACTAAGGAGGAATTTCCTGACAGTTAGAATCATTAGTCGGTGGAACAGCTTAACAGAGTGAGCGCCTGTTACTCGTCCCAGCTTCTGCCAACCTAGCAGTTCGAAAGCACGTAAAACTGCAAGTAGAAAAATAGGGACCACTATGGTGGGAAGGTAACAGCGTTCCGTGCACCTTTGGCTTCTAGTCATGCTGGCCACATGACCACGGAGACGTCCTCGGACAAGCGCTGGCTCTTCAGCTTTGAAACGGAGATGAGCACTGGCCCCTAGAGTCTGAAACGACTAGCACGCATGTGTGGGGGAACCTTTACCTTTTAACCCTGGAGAATTTTAAGAAGAGATTGAACAATCATTTTGTCTGAAATAGAATAGGGTTTCCGGCTTGAACGGGGTTGGAGTAGAAGACCTCTAAGGTCCCATCCAACTCTGTTATTCTACCATTCTAGAGGGCAGGGCTAATTGGCTTGAAGATAAGATACCTCCTTCAGTCTTCCTCTATATACTGGGGGCTGGAAGAAAAATTGGGAGAAAATGGGTTGATCTCCTTGATTGCATCTTGTGCAGCGATCACCATGAGGCAAAAGGCTTGCTAGATGAGCCTTGGATTGATCCAGCAAGGCTATGTTGTCAATTGAAGTAACTGTCACAGTCAGTCCAATTATAAGGCTAATTCTGACATTATAAGCACTGGCCAGATGCAAACAAAATCAATTCAGGTTTATTATTTTGAGGTGTGGGGTCAAAATAGAGAGGACATAGTAATGAATGCATGTAATTTAAGAATCCCTGATATTTACCAGGAAAAGCTCCTTTCTCCTCTGTGCATAAGAAAGAGTGGTAAGCTGTGGTGAGGAGAGTCATTATATGACTTTTGCAAACA
Source organism: Vipera ursinii (assembly GCF_947247035.1). Classification (NCBI taxonomy): domain Eukaryota; kingdom Metazoa; phylum Chordata; class Lepidosauria; order Squamata; family Viperidae; genus Vipera; species Vipera ursinii. The sequence continues at coordinate 71,509,124 of NC_139513.1, forward strand.
TAAATTTTGATATAATGTTGTGTGCACGCTGCAAGACTTCTGCAAACATTTTTTTTCCGCTGCATAAAATGGATTCACCCTGAGCACGGTCTGATCCTGGGTTTCTGAGCAAAATAGATACTATTATAATTAGAAATTAGACACCATCTAAATTCCCAGGCAGTTAAAATATTAATTCTATGCAGGTAGCAAGCGGGACATTGCAGACAACTTCCATATTAGAATAAGTCTGGTTACAGCTATAGAAATATATACTGCTCAAAAAAATAAAGGGAACACTTAAACAACACAATGTACTGTATTTAATAGTAGGATGTCTTATCTTGTGTTCCCTTTATTTTTTTGAGCAGTATATACCGTATACACACACACACACACACACACACACACACACACACACACACATCCTTTCCCCATCACACCATGGACAGAGAATGATTGACCAGCCAAAAACTCTGCACTGAAAAAAAAATCCACATGACAGGTTCTGGCCTAAGGCTAACTAGGAAGGATGCATAATTTTTCTGTCTCTACTCTCTGTCTCCCCTCCTTCTCCTCCCTCCCCTTTTCCCCCCTATGTCTTTCACATTGATGAATAATTCATCGGAGGCTCTTTGGCACACGGTATCATCTTCTAGTGTGTACAGTTAAGTTAAAAACTGCAGAAAGTTTCAACAGCCCCTCTACGTGGGGGCTTTTCTAATGTCACAACATCTCTGAAGTGCATTTGCAAAGTACTTTTGCATGCAGCCCCAATTTCTGAGGGTTAAGATCACTGTCATATCTCGTGGAAGATAAATTCCGTGTCTGATCTTTAGAGCACAGATCTATTCAACTGCAACTGTTATAATAGGTGTTCTTGATATCTGTCGGCAGTCAATTCACTACCCAGTGGAATCAGTGTTACGACATTTTAAAAGTAGATATGCAAATTTACAGGTCAATCACAATGCTTGCAATGTACATGTTTCTGTGCGCTCTCTCTCTCTCTCTCTCTCTCTCTCTCTCTCTCTCCTCTCTTCCACTCTCTATTTTAGTTGCTAAAAAGCAATAAATTTAAATAAGTTGTTTATCCCTCCCTAAATATAAATAGCCATAAATGAACTTTGTTACTAGCACTACCTGTAATGCAGATTTCCACCCCACTGCAACTACTTGTAGTAAAGATTAATAATATAATAAAATGCAGATTATCATTTATTCACTTTGGGACTATTGAATAATACCATAAAATATATTTGGACTATTTATAATTCAATCTGTTGAGATGTTCTTGATATCTGTCGGCAAAAATAGGATGACTAAAGGTTTCAAAAGAGGAACACACTTTGTGATTATTATTTTTTAATAATAAACATTGAACTTATATTTTCCAAGAACAAACAGTAGTTTACACAAAGGTATCCCATAATTTTACCTCTATAACAACCCTGTAAAGGGATTGAATTAAAAAAAGAGTGCTTATCCCAAGGCCATCCCATGAGCTCCTTGGTCAAGTGGGGCCATGAATTTGGGCCTGCCAATCCAAGGTTAACTCTTTAGTCACTACACTATCACAATTTTTTTTAGTTTGTATGCACAATTTGCACTATGAATAGAACATATCCTATTTTATAACAAATATGTATATCTTTGTAATGCCAAACATACCTCTAATCTTCATTGTAATACACACACACACACACACAAAACATACCTGCTGCCGGCGTCAACTTCCCTCCGCCCTGTGCGTTCCCACAGAGAGGGTCTCCTCAGGGTGCCACCGGTTAGAGAATGTCGTCTGGTGGCCCCCAGGGGGAGGGCCTTCTCTGTGGGCACCCCGGACTTATGGAATCAGTTGCCGGTTGAGCTCTGGATGGCGCCTGACCTTCGCTCCTTCCGACGCGGTCTGAAGACCCATTTATTTGAACAAGCCAGCCTGGCCTGATGGGGATATGTTGGGGTTTTTATTGTGGGTTTTTACACTATTATTTATTGTTTTAGCTCAGGCTTCTATTTAATTCTCTTTTAACTTTTGTACTTTGTATTTTATATGTGCCTTGTTCACCGCCGAGTCCTTCGGGAGAAGGGCAGTATACAAATATAATAAACTTAAACTTAAACTTAAACTTAATGTGATATCCATCCATCCATCCATCCATCCTTCCAGCCTAAACAAGGTTAAAAGTTGTTCAAATAGTTTTTTTTAACAAAACTGATTCTGGAAACATGGACTGCTATCCTCAGCCAAAGCTTTTATTGCAAAGGAAGGGCAACAACTGTGCCCTGTAGCTCTACACTCTCTGCTGATGGAATTTTTCCCATGGGTTGATCTTCTGACCTTTGTCAGGCAATGCCTGCATGCTGCCATTTAATTACAGCCCTTCCCAAACTGGCCCTTTCCAGGATGAGATAAAAACCTATTTATCTGCCTGTTGGATTTGCTATGTGGTATTTTTTTTTACCGGCTGTGGGTTTATATGTATTTGAGGGATTTTCTGTAGGACTGCTTTTATTTCACATGGACCTTGAAGAAGCAGGATAGGAGAGTATTGATGCTTTTGAACTCTGGTGTTGTAGAAGACTCCTGAGAATACTGCGGACAGCCAAGAAAACAAACTGGTGGCTCATCAAAGAAATCAACCCAGGATTTTTACTTGAGACACAAATGACCAGGCTCAAAATTATCCTGCATTGGACACATTATGTGAAGATGCATCTGTCTGGAAGAGGTTGTAATGCTGGGAAAGGTGGAAGAAAAGAGAACAAGAGAATGACCAGTTACAAAGTGAAAGAACTCAGTTACAGTGGCAATGAATGGACTATTAGAACAACCTGAAACACCAAGTTAAGGATAGATTGTGAGGGAGAAAAATCTGTCTGTCACTAGCCGTTAAAAAGACTTGATGGTAAATTTTAAGATAAATAAGATAGCCTTTATTGTCATAGTTTTACTGTGGACACACAGGCACACATTAAAAATGAAATTCTGTTGCTTGCTCTCAAAAGTGTACACATACATAACACACATATGAACATGCTATATACAACATATGTATATACCTACAACCTTACGTATAAGGTAAAGGTAAAGTTCCCCCGCACATGCGTGCTAGTCGTTTCCAACTCTAGGGGCCGGTGCTCATCTCCGTTTCAAAGCCAAAGAGCCAGCGCTTTTCCGAGGACGACTCTGTGGTCATGTGGCCGGCATGACTAGACGCCAAAGGTGCACAGAACGCTGTTACCTTCCCACCGTAGTGGTCCCTATTTTTCTACTTGCATTTTTACGTGCTTTCGAACTGCTAGGTTGGCAGAAGCTGGGACGAGTAACAGGCGCTCACTCTGTTACGCAGCACTCGGGATTTGACCCGCCAAACTGCCGACCTTCTGATTGACAAGCTCAGCATCCTAACCTACTGAGCCACCGCGTCCCTTAACCTTACGTATAAATATATATAAATATTAATCACTGTCCATCTTGAATACATGGTGGAAGGAGGAATTTTGAGAGTTCACAAGGTTAATACTGTACAAGCTTTGACTAAATCTGGATGTTCTGCTTCGGATACCACAGAGCCTCCTCCCAGAAGGTAACAAGGAAAACAAGTCGTGAAGTAAATAATAATAGTAAGAAGAAGAAGAAGAAAGACCAAATGAAGAATAGAAAAGCCACAAAGCACAGCAAAGTATTACATGGCCAGTGCATCAATAAAAATAGTAGACCAAGCAGATAACCACAGCAATGGACAGCAAGTGCTGCCTCTGCAAAGAAGTTGAAGAAACAGTGGACACCTGGTTAGTTGCTGCAAGAAGATTACACAAACTGACTACAAGCAACAGCATGACAAAGTAGCAACAATGGTGGACTGGAATGTTTACCAAGAGATATCATTTGCCTGAAAGCAAGAACTGCTGGGATCACGAAACAGACAAAGTAATAAAAAATGAAGAAGCTAACAAGCTCTGGGTTTTTAGAATTCAAACAGACAAGCACCTGCCACTTAACATGCCAGACTGAACAATTGTCAATAAGAAAGACGGAAAATTCTGGATAGTGGACATGTTAGTACCTGGAGACAACAGAAAAGAAGAGAGGGAATTGAAGAACATCACAAAATACAAAGACTTGCAAATAAAAATAGAACAGCTATGGCAAAAGAAAGCAAAAATAGTACCGATAGTATTAGACAATCCTGAAACATTTGGAGTAATACTTGAACACCATTAACCATTGACAAAATCACCAGCGATCGATTGCAAAGAGCAGGTTTACTTGGAAAAGCTTACGTCCTGCAATAATATCTTTAGCACCATAAAAATAACAACATTTGCCTATCCCAGGTCCTTGGGAAAGTATGGATAGGGAGATAAAATTGACAAATCCAGTCTCTAAATGACTAGCTGAATGTGTGATGAAACTTAATAATAATAACAACTGTTATTGCATAACATTGTAATGTTTTGTTATTTTAAGACTGTTGAATTTTGCTTTTATTTGTTGCTTTAACTGTCTTTCAGGGTTTGAGATTATGCATTAAATGTATCAGATATATGGTATAGTTCTCCCTTGCTTTGGTAGTTAGCTCAATTTTGTATGTCATCATTTTTTTCCTGTTCTCAGAATACATATACTGAGTCACCAACTCATAAATCTGATGAAGTGGGCCTGACCAAAATGAAAAAAAAAATCTTAAACCACAATAATTGTTTGAGCCTTCACAGCACCACAATTTTCTTTGTTGTTTTGGCTACAACTGACTAACACAGCTATTCTGGAATCCAAAATAACTTTGCAGTCAAGGACAAAGAGTCTGCAGTCAGGACAGCAGTCTCTAAAATGCATTTTTACTGTGGACCACAATCCACTATGTCTCTTCTAAAACATTGTCCAATTTAAAACAGTCTCTTTCACTCTAAAGTCCAGTGACCATTTTTTCACAATGCATGCCAACTGCCGAGGGTTATGTGTAAGATTGACAACCATGTAAGTTATTTAAACATATTACGGTAGCTAACAAGCTAACTAATTAAAGCCAACATTTTGTGCTGAATTGTGGAAGATTATGTATACTGAACAAATAAAGCAATCTTTATACATGCAGAAAAGGAAGCCATCCTTATAACACTTCATTTGTTTAATTCAATGGACATTTCTCCAAAGATACACAGGGTTGCAGTAATATGCAATATGCAGTAATAAACCTAAGCAGAGATGTTAAAATCTAGAGGCATCTAAAGATTTTTTGTTTGTTTATTAAATTTATATGCCACCCATCTCAGTATGGAAGAGTAATAAGAGCCGTGGTGGTACAGTGGTTAGAATGCAGTATTTTTATTTTATTTTTTATTTTAATTCCATTTATATCCCGCCCTTCTCCGAAAACTCAGGGCGGCTTTACAAATTATTGTAATTATACAAATTACAAATTATTGTAATTATACAAATTACAAATTATTGTAATTATACAAATTACAAATTATTGTAATTATACAAATTACAAATTACAAAGTATTGCAGGCTAACTCTGCCAACTGCCCGCAGTTTGATCCTGACTGGCTCAAAGTTGACTCAGCCTTCCATCCCTTTGAAATCGGTAAAATGAGGACTCAGATTGTTGGGGGCAATATGCTGACTCTGTAAAGCACTTAGAAGAGGGCTGTAAACTACTATGAAGTGGTATACAAGTCCAAGTGCTACTACTATTGCTATCCAGTACTGCCACTTTCATACTAAGATATGACCTTCATAGCACAAGTATTGAAAGGGCACTGCTTACAGCTGCTTACCCCCATCCCATGGAAGCATCTCTCCCTCTCTGTTTTAAGCAGAGGAATATCTTAGCTTTTCCGAGTACGGTAAATATCTGGTTTTCAAGAAGGGCTTCAAGAGTTATAAGGTTAGCTTAGACTATTCTTCTCTTTGTCACCCCAGGTGCTTCACCAACTTAGTGTACATGAGTTTAAGAATTTCAATGGACAACTCTTGGGCAACAAGTTTCTGATAGTTTTTCTTGTAAAAATCACAGAATATAAAAAATGGAGTAAAAAAACCTACCACAAACAGTGAGAGGTTTAGGGGCTGAATGCTGAAGGCTCAATAGATGTCTATCCTACAGCAAGAGTTGCAGGTAATCTGTTGAATGCCATTTGTTATGAGGATTGCAGTTATTACTCACAAATGAGGAATTCCCAGTAAATATGGTCATAAGCTCATACTGATAAAGTGTCCATCCCTTTGTACACAGTATTTGTCAATACAACCAGCTGGATTGAGATGAGAGTTAGTTCTTACAAGGTCAGAGGAATTTAACTTGATATCTGATCTGTCTGTTATCAAAACATAAGACAGCTGGAAACCAGTCTCTTTTGCCTAAAAGAGAGTGCTGTCAAGTCCCTTTTGAAGGCATGAGAATTTGAACATAGATTTCACTATAAATGTTTGTTATATAATAGTCACTGGAATTTTAAAAAGCTAAGAAGCTATCATAAATTATTAATAAATCTACCTGTTACTCGTCCCAGCTTCTGCCAACCTAGCAGTTCGAAAGCACGTAAAAATGCAAGTAGAAAAATAGGGACCACTACGGTGGGAAGTGTAACAGCATTCCGTGCGCCTTTGGCGTTTAGTCATGCCGGCCACATGACCACGGAGACGTCCTCGGACAAGCGCTGGCTCTTCGGCTTTGAAACGGAGATGAGCACCGGCCCCTAGAGTCGGAAATGTGCGGGGGAACCTTTACCTTTACCTATAAGAAATTCTTAAATTCTTGTTGTATCAGTTGTTTTGCTTTCTACTTGCTCTACCAGGAGACACCTGACAGTAGGTGGCATCAAACCGGCCTCTCTGGAATTAATCACAGCCCTTGGAGAGTATCAAGATGATATTGAACTTGGATATCTAAAAGTTCTTCCAACTTGTTGCTGAAGACTTGAACCTCATTTATATGATCTGCATTGAATGTCCATACAAGATTTTTTATACTTCATTTTTACATTGTAGAATTTAACATATGGACATGTGCTCATTATCAAAGTGACTACCTGTCTGTCTGTTACAGGAAGGAAGGAAGGAAGGAAGGAAGGATTACAGTAGAAGAAAATTTTAAAATTTCAAAATCATACAAATTAAACCTTTTTAAGACTATTAAAGCTATTGTTCTCTATAATAAATAAAATACAATCATTAATACTAAGGAAGAAAATAATTATTGATTATTGTTATGTTATGGGTGCAAAAATTCAATAATAATTAGACATTAATTTTATTAAAATTTGGACCAGGATAATTTTAATACATGTCATCTAAATATTTCATAATCTGTTTTTAGAAAAAGAAGAAGCCAAGGTGCAAGCAAAGAACCAATCTGAATTACTTAGCTGTATTTGCTTTCCAGAGACCATACCACATTTTGTAAGGGAAAAAGTGGGAGGAGAAACAAAATAAGCTATTTCTACCAAGATGCAAGCAAGCATATAAAAGGTACTTTTAAATACAATATTGATCTTTATCAAGAGAGAAAAAAAGTGCCTGAATTGTATTAGACAATCTCAAAGCATATATTTTAATTAATTTTTTTTTTATCTACTTACAAACTGCTGGATCAGCAAGAGCTGGAGCTAGTGACAGGAGAACATTCTGCCACATGGCAGCAACCAGGTCTCAAACGTAAGCCTGCTAATCATCAACCCAGCATCCTAACCACTGCACTCCTATAGTTAAAATATTTTAAATTATGCATATGAAATGTAGCAATATGTTAGGTTGCAAATATGATACTTTCAGGACAAGTTTGAAATAATGTCAATAGCATCATCAGACCATTATGCTCCGTATATGTTCATTAAGTCCTTGTTTTCATACTCCTTTCTCTTTTTTTGTTTCACTTACACTCCTTTCCAAAAAGAATAGAACTCTGCAAAGTGTACCTTTTAATATCATAACAAAAACAGTGTTTGTTATTTTCAATATAAAATGGCCTTTGACTCACAACTGCACTCAGCCATAGTCTTAATTATGTTTTAAACTTGTCCCATGCATAAAAATCACTCATTCACTTTCTCATTTAAGTAACATACATAACTTTGTTTTTCCTTTGGAGAACAAGGAAGGAAAGTATTGTTGCTATAGAATTACTGCTGTTCCCACATGACATTTTCCGGAAACATATTCAGGAGGACCTTTACCCAAACAGCTGAAGGCTGTTTACCCAAGACCTTAAAAACCAATCCCACATTATTTAACACTAAAAATCTAGCAGATAGGATTCTCTAGATCCCTAGTTCATTCCCTTCCTGGGCCAATAAACCCTGAACTGATGTGATCTTTTTTCTTGTTTCACATCTGGACTGTTAAGAGTGAAATGATTGGGAATTTGAGGGACCAGCAAAAGCTTAGAACTGCAAAGGGGAAGAAGGGAAGATTTTACACTGGGATGAGTGAGACCAATATCCCTAGTCTGGAAGGCAATAGCACATCTTAGGCCTTTTTCCAAGCCCATCTATTTAATAGAATATCTTTTAGGTAATCCCACAACTACTATTGTATTTTCCTTATTTCCATAGACTGGAACTAACCTAAAACTTTTACACTGTGTGTATGTGTGAAAAATATTCAGTCTTAGAGTGTTTCAACTCAAAAAGAGATTGCTCCTATTGTACTGGAAAAGGTGTGAGCTTAAAATGGGTCATTTCTATTTTGACTATAGAAGAGGCCATCCTGATTCTGGAAAGAATTCTTCCAGAAGTTCTAAATGGGATCCTACTCCAAAACATATTTCTGAACATTCTTCTTCGAGAATGGGATGGTTTTCCACATTCTGTTTTATAGTAGGTATACTATCTTTTAAAAATATTCTCAGAATGCTATCCAATTAGCTTCTTGTTCATAGTTTGTCTTTTTACAAATTTCATAAATTTGAACATTCAAATGGATCCAAGCTCATGCTGCTAAAAAGGCTATCCTAAGGCTACTTCTGCACATTTCTGTGTTTGTGTTTGTGTCTGTGTCTTTGTGTGTGCCTTTGAGTCAGTCGTCAGTCCTCCAACTGTCTAGACCAGTCCCTGCAATTTTTTTGGCAAGATTTTGGAAGTAACTTATCATTGTCTTCTGGTTTCTAGCCCAGTGCTTAACCACTACACCAAACTGTCTCTCTTCTGTACATTCAGCAACTATTAATAAGTCTTCCTATTATATTTCAAACTCAAAGTAAAACAAGTTTGCTTTACAGTAATCCTTCAACCATAATGACTGCACCCAGAACCTAGGTGGTAAGACGCTGAGTTTGCACCAACACAATCGTCTTTGGTATCTATTGCAGGCCAGACTTTTCAACAATAGACTCAATTTCCATTTATTTATTTATTTATTAAATGTATAAGGCCACCCACCACACACACTCTCTGGGTGGTGTACATTTAGTCTTTGTCTTTCATTTTCCAAGTCAATACAGATATAAAAATCCTGCCAGTCTTCCAGATGCTTCCTCTTATTAATATTAAGATAGCTATTATTTTTCACTAACAACAACAGCACTAGAAATACATATTTTATTAGGACCATACTTTTTTGTCTCTTCCTGTAAAATGTAAAATATGAAATACCACTAAATACCACAACCCAGTCTCCTTATATGAAGCAGAGGGAATACTGCCTACCCCACCATAATAATCAGGGATGCTTGGACTTTTACAGAAGCATACAACCAGGTTTTTTTTCTGCCTGAAATACACAAGACCTTTGTGTTCACTGCATAAATTCTGCTCTTTTTCTTGATCTACATTAAAAAGAGGCTGTCTGATGCTTTGATCAGTATTTACCTCAATTCAAACATGATAGCCATTTCTTTATTTTAATATCCAAAATCTCAGCACAAAAATACGTTCCTCTTACCAGCTGGATCACATCCTATGCTTACAGTGCAAAGTCAAACTTTGTCAACAAATGCAATGTTTCAGAAATCATATAAACAAACACTCAACTTACCCTAATCACACACATTTACTTCTTGGCAACCATCTGGATCACTTATGGTTCCATAATCAGAAAAGTGAAAATCATTCTGGTACCAGGCACTCATTTAAAGTTATATCCTTATAGACCTCATCTTTAATATAGTAGGCTAAGATCTCCCCAAACATATCCTCTCCATCAATGTGCAATTGGATTTTTTCACAGACTAATTCCTCAAAACCTAGGTTTTTGAACAAATTCTCCTAGAAGAAAATCCCTCAACCAACAAATAGTATTGCTGAACCAAAACAGGAGAAAATAAATAGAGCATAACTTGTGAAATGGTCATGAAAAATGTGCATCACATTCATCAACAGTTATTTCCATATGGTTGATTGACTGAGTGCCATCAATTTAGTACTGACACTTAGACAACACATAGATGGATCTTCTACAGAATAATCTCTCCCCAGTCTGCCCGCAGAGTATCCAATATGCACCCATCAATAATATAATCAAGTTCATTCACCTTGATGCTGTTCATCGTCTTCTTTTTCCTTCCACTTTTTGCAGCATTGGGACTTCTCAAGGCAATATGATCTTCAGTTAATGTGTCATAAACATGACTGAGTCTGGTAATTTGTGCCTTGAGTAAGAACTCTGCATGGATTTCTTCTCTTGTCCATTGTTTGTTTTCTTGGCTAGCCAGGTTATCGTCAAGAGTCTTTTCTAACACCTACATTCAAAAATGCCAATAATAGCATTTAGCACTTGGACATTTATATACCGCTTCACAGTGCTTTACAGCCCTCTCTAAGTGGTTTACAGAGTCAGCATATTGCCCCCAACAATCTGGGTCTTCATTTTACTGAAGGATGGAAGGCTGAGTCAACCTTGAGCCAGTCAAAATTGAACTTCTGGCAGCCAGCAGAATTAGCCTGCAATACTTCATTCTAACCACTGTGCCACCATGTGTCTTTTAATCAGCTCAAATGTATTTTATTTGTTCATTATCTTGCACTTGAAATGCAAGTGTCATTGAAATAACCCACTTTCACTTCCATAGATTGTCACAAGGTAAAGCACTGCCTACGAATATATCAGGGCATATGAATATATTTTCCAAGGCCTTCATTGCATATGCTACCAAGTCTATATTCTATGTACATTTTTTGACTGCAGATTCCTTTTCTGTTGATAGTTGATAAAAGGCAGAAGTTTTCCACCACTTCACTGGTTTTTTTTGCCATTTCTAAAGACTGGTTGCTATACCTGCTATCATTAATCTTGTCTTCTTTGTATTTAAAGAATACACTACAATTTTTTCACTATACTATTTGACTTTCATTAGTAGAGTTTGCAGATCATTTGCACTTTCAGCTAGCAAATAAGTGTCATCAACAGGTTACTGATATTTCTTCCTCTAGTTTTAAAATTATATTCATTTTTCACTCCAGCTTCCCTCAATAAATATTCAGCATATTGACTGAATAAATAAGAGAGAATACAGTCTTGTCTCATTCCTTTATCAATCCCAAACCAGTCTGTTTTCCCATGTTCCATCTGTTGCATCCTTTGTTATATATAGGAAAGTGAGATGTTCTGGGATATCTATTTTCCTAAGGGTGCAACTTGACATCCTCAACACAATCAAAAGCCTTTATATAATCAATTGACATACTGTTTGACTTCTTTTTGGTATCCTTCTGCCTTTCTCCACTATCCAGTATGTGTGAGCAATTATTTATCTTGTTCTTTGGCCTTTTCTAAAATGACTGTGGTGGGTCTTATTACAGGTGGGGATGAGACAGCATACAGGGTGGAGGTACAAAAACTATCCATATGGTATAGTAACAACAACTTGCACCTAAACATCGGCAAGATGAAAGAAATGGTGTTAGACTTCTGGAGAAAAAAGGAGGAACCTGCCCCACTTTACATCAGGGAGGACTGTGTGGAGAGAGTTTCCTCCTTTAAATTTCTGGGAGTCTACCTCTGTGAAGATCTGACCTGGAAAGTTAATACAACCCAGGTGGCTAGAATGGCCCAACAGAGGCTTCACATTCTTAGGGTCTTGCAGAAGAACAGGGTAGAACAACAGCTTATGACCCTCTTTTACCGGTCTACTATAGAGAGCGTCCTCTCGTATGGTATTGTGGTTTGGTATGCTGGTCTGACAGCCGCGGACAGGAAAGTATTACAGATGGTAGTGAGCACAGCACAAGACATTGTGGGCTGTCCCCTGACACCACTGGATGACATCGCCAGGGCTCGTTGCCTTGGAAGAGTGAGGAAGATTCTCAGGGATGACTCACACCCTGGACGGTATCTCTTTACTCTCCTACCATCCGGTAGGATGGTATCTCTTTACTCTCCTACCATCGGGTAGGAGATATAGGAGTATAGCCAGCCGTACCAACAGGCTGAAAAACAGCTTTTATCCGTGGGCTGTTAGGCTTTTGAATGGGATATAATCTCTGTGAATTTATGCAGAATTGACTTGGGAGGCCGGTGTGTGGTGTAGTTGGTTCACATGGTGTGGTAGGATGGAGGGTTTGTTGTCACTGTGTGTTGGGGGGAGGGAGCACGGGGGGAGGCTCAGCTAATCTCAATGTACACATGTTGTACTTTGACAATAAAAGTTTATTATTATTATGACATCTGGGACATCTGGCATCTCATTCCCATTTAAGGCCGCACTGAATGAGCCCAAGCATTATTTTCATAGCACATGAAATTAAAAATATTGTTAAATAGTTTGCATATTCTGTAAAATATACATTGTCCTCTCATCTGTTGGATTCCATGTCATTCTTCAGATTTTCTGGAATAGTTTGGGGTTAGAATTTCTATTGATTCTACCATTTGCCTTATTTCTGTAGACCAGACATGTCAAACACAAGGCCCGGGGCCCGGATCTGGCCTGTGAAGTGGTTTCATGTGGCCCACGAAGCCATCCTGGAAACAGTGAGGGAATGGCCCCCGCTACCTTGGCCCTGGTCCAGGCTGGCTGGGAGCCAAGGTACAATTTCGTGGTGGTCATCTATGCTGAAATACATTCAGTCTTAGCTTCACAAGGCCATCTGGAAACAGCAAGGGACCAGCCCCTGCTGCATCAGCATTGCCCACTGGGCACACGCTGGGGAGGTATCACCCTTTGTGAGGAATGAAGAAATGCACCATCTCCGGTCCTTTTGTCACGGCCTTAAAACATTTCTCTTCCATCAGGCTGACCTGGACTGACGATAGGGATTTTTAGATAGAATATTTTTAATATTTTATCATTTTATCATTGGGGCTTGTTAGTTTAATATTTTTGAACATTTGTATTTTTGTTTTTTTATTGTTGTTAGCCGCCCTGAGTCCTTCGGGAGATAGGGCGGCATATAAGTCCCAAAAATAAATAAATAAATAAATAAATAAATAAATAAATAAATAAATAAATAAATAAATATACTTCAGGCATTTTTAGTTATCCTCCCAGGACCACAAATGAAGCAGAATAGTAGTACTTGATGCAGGGGGGGGGGGGAGACTTACTTCTATAGTAATTTTAATTAGGATTGCAAGCACAGCAGTCACCTGACAATATGGGTTACACTAGATGCTGGACTAAGTAATCCATTTAATTTATTTCTGTTAAGTATCACAAACATTTCCTGCACACTACTCTTTGTTTAAAGATGCTGCTAAAAAGTTTGGAGAGATACCTATAAAACAAAGTTTTCAATGGCCATGAAATATTAGCATAGTATTTTTTAAAAATAGCAATACAGTCCTACTTTGGCATATGCCAAAGGGGTATTAAGATGTTTATTCACATGAAAGAGTGCCATCTATTGGCTCCCCAACTTTATTTTTTTATTGTTTACTTCACAGCTGCTTGTTGCAGAACAGATAGATTTTAAAACTGGGAGCTGGGATGTTGAAGCCCAATAATCATAGCTTCTTCAGTATTGCAAGTTGTAGCATAGGTTTGCACCCGATGGTCTACCCAAAACTGTGCTATATCCTTTTATCTGTTCATTAGTACGTCTACCATGTCTCTAGAACCGATCACTGTTTCTGCATGTGTATGTGTGTTTCAGAGTGCATACATTTGGGTGTGTTTCAGAGTGTGCATGCATGAGTATCCCAGGGAAGGAGAAGAAAAAAAATTTTTAGCATAAAAAAGCTTCCATAGAATGAGTAGGACATTGACAGAAGGTCGGATGAGAGGAGAATATCAAATAAAAAGTGAGAGATAAAGGCAGCCAATCTGATATTTCAGGCTACCTTCCTCATATCTAGAAGATTCAAAAGTTGATGAACGAGAATCAACTTGGTTGAATGAAAGAATCGCAATGAGTACAATAAAAGTGGTTTCATATCTCCAGCAGTTCTACAGTGACTGCGCAAAAGAAGTAAGAAATCTTGAGTCCTCACTCTTTAAAAATAAAAGTGGCAAAGAATTTGCATGATCAGGAAACAAATCCTGGGCATATCTTGGTAATATATTTTTTGCTATTTTCTAAGTTTCCTGTAGAAGAATTGTCTTCTCTCTCTTAGTACAGGACTACATTGTCTATTTCAGAAACAAGCAACAATTTTAACAGCTCCTAACCAGTTTCCCAAGTAATGCATATTTTGCAATGCTTTTAAAAGCAGAATTGGTTAGGTTTGCAATTTGCTAGTCAGGCATCAGGAAGCATTTGTTCAGTAACTCAGCTGATTATTTGCTTGGGGGAGTTGGGGGAAGTGGGTATATCAGAAAGAAGACTGAAGACAGAAATAGAACTGCAAGTCTAAACATACTTACTGGGGGGGGGGAAATTGATTGAATTTCCCAAACTTATGGTTTTGGGAGACTTCAATATACCATCCCTGGGAGGAGCATCTGAGTTAGCTCAGGAGTTCATGGCTTCCATGACGGCCATGGACCTGACGCAGGTAATTCATGGACCGACTCATGAGGGAGGCCACACCCTTGACTTGGTTTTCTTATCTGGTCGGTGGTTAGATGATCTTGGTGGGGGCTCCCCAATTGTTATGCCCCTGTCATGGACCGATCATCATCTCCTGCGGCTGGTCTTCCGTTTTGCCACTCCCCACCGTGGGGTTGTTGAGCCAACTAGATGGTTCCGCCCCAGGCGCTTAATGGACCCTGAGAGGTTCCAGGCAGCACTGGGGTCCCCACCTGCCTCCTCAGCTCACAGCTCAGCAGATGCCTTAGTGGAAGCCTGGGAAAGGATGGACATGGAGGCACTTGACTGAGTTGTACCCTTGCGGCCCCTGACCCGGTGCAGATCCCAATGGGCTCCATGGTTCTCCGTGGAGCTCCGGGAGATGAAGCGTCGGAGACGGGGCCTAGAGAGCGTTTGGAGGTCCAGCCGATCTGAATCCGACCGATTGCGACTAAGAACCCATATTAGGTCTTATCTCGCAGCGATGAGGGTGGCAAGGTCTAACTACTTCGCTGCCCTCATCGCGTCCGCAGATAATCGCCCGGCCGCCCTGTTTAGGGTGACCCGCTCCCTCCTTAATCAGGAGGTGAGTGAGGAACCCTTGCAGGGGCGTGCCGAGGAATTTAGTCAACATCTGTCGGACAAAATAGCTCGGATTCGGACCGGTTTGGACTCCGACTGGGCAGTATCGGACGATCAGGACACGAGCGGTCTTGTCAATGTCACCTGGGAGGAGTTCGATCCTGTAACTCCGGAGGAAGTGGACAGGATCATGGGGAGGCTGAGCTCCATCACATGTTTATTGGACCCGTGCCCTTCCTGGCTGGTTTATGCAGCCCGGGAGGGGACACGAGGCTGGTTCCAGGTGGTTATATCTGCCTCTCTGAGTGAGGGTAGTTTTCCCGCTGCCTTGAAAGAGGCGGTGGTAAGACCTCTCCTCAAGAGGCCTGCCTTGGACCCGGCTGTTTTGAATAACTTTCGTCCGGTCTCCAACCTTCGCTTTCTTGCGAAGGTTGTTGAGAGTGTGGTGGCGCATCAGCTCCCTCTGGTCCTGGATGAAGCGGATTATCTAGACCCGTACCAATCGGGCTTCAGGCCCGGGTACAGCACGGAGACGGCATTGGTCGCGCTGGTGAATGATCTCTGGAGGGCTCGGGACAAGGGATATTCCTCTGTCCTAGTCCTATTAGACCTCTCAGTGGCTTTCGATACCATCGACCATGGTATCTTGCTGCGGCGTCTCAGGGGATTGGGAGTGGGAGGCATGGTTCTTCAGTGGTTCTCCTCCTATCTCCTGGGACGCTCGCAGTCGGTGTTGGCAGGGGGGCAGAGGTTGACCGCGAGGCCTCTCGTTTGTGGAGTCCCTCAGGGGTCGGTCCTCTCGCCTCTCCTGTTCAACATCTACATGAAACCGCTGGGTGAGATCATTCGTGGTTTTGGAGTTGGGTATCATCAGTATGCTGATGATACCCAACTTTTCATTTTGACCCCAAACCACCCCAGTGATGCCCTTGACGTGATGTCCCATTGCCTGGAGGCGGTCCGGGTCTGGATGGGGAGGAACAGGCTTCGACTCAACCCTGACAAGACTGAGTGGCTGTGCGTACCGGCATCTCGGGATATTCAGGATATCCCACCCCTCACTATGGGGGCTGAGTCATTACCTCCTGTAGATAGGGCTCGCAACTTGGGAGTCCTCCTAGATTCACAACTCTCCTTAGAAGACCATATTGTAGCTGTGACTAGGGGGGCCTTCGCCCAGGTTCGCCTGGTGCGCCAGTTGCGGCCCTATCTAGACCGGGATGCCTTACGTACGGTCACTCATGCGCTCGTGACCTCTCGTCTTGATTACTGCAACGCTCTCTACATGGGGATACCCTTGAAGACCACTCAGAGGCTCCAACTGGTACAGAATGCAGCCGCGAGAGTTGTACTGGGAGTTTCCCGATACTCCCATGTCACACCTTTGCTCCGCGAGCTGCATTGGCTACCAGTTGTCTTCCGGGTGAGGTTCAAGGTGTTGGTAATGACCTACAAAGCCCTTCATGGCATGGGTCCGGAATACCTTGGGGAGCACCTGCAGCCGGCGTCAACTTCCCTCCGCCCAGTACGCTCCCACAGAGAGGGCCTCCTCAGGGTGCCACCGGTCAAAGAATGCCGACTGGTGGCCCCCAGGGGGAGGGCGTTCTCTGTGGGTGCACCGGATTTATGGAACCATCTTCCGGTTGAGCTCCGGATGGCGCCCGATCTCCGCTCCTTCCGGCGCGATCTTAAAACCCATCTCTTTAAACAAGCTGGCCTGGCCTGATGGGACGGGGTGGGAAATATTTTTATAAATGAACTTTAATTTTAAATTTGTATTAATTTTATGGGCATTGTTTAATCATGTTTTAATAATTTTAATTTTTGTATCTAGTTTTTATGTATTGCCCTGTTCACCGCCCTGAGTCCCCTGGGAGAAGGGCGGTATATAAATTAAATTAATAAAAAATAATAATTAATAATAATTTCCCAAACAAAATGGAATTCACTTCTAAGTTTAGGAAGTGATAGTAAATGTAAGAACAAATAACATAAAAACAATAACCTTTTTCTTCTTCAGTGGCTGAAAGGTAAACCCTCACCCTTATTACAATAAAATATTTATTATGAGTGTATTTACTTTGTATTTAAAATAATTAAAAAACATTTAATATTTCCTGGAAATATAATGTTGGGGAGGGGGGTTAGCAATAAAACTATTTTCTATTTACTATGATTCAGTGGCAACATACTACTAAGGGCTACCAAATAATATTTGCCCGTTTATGTGATAATCTTTTGCACCAAAGAAGCATTAACGTTCAGTAGTTTTCAAAATGTTACTTTTTAATCTGAGAACAGTTTCTTTTTTTCTTTTGTTTAAAGGGAGCTGATTGATAAAGAGATTTATTTATTTGTCTTACCAATGTAACTTGGAAAATGCTGGCTTTTGACATATTCTTAGGAAACAACTTGTAGAATACTTTTGATTTAAAGCAAAATGTTATTAATGGCAAATTTTGAGTCATTTGAGAGGTCTCAGACTGGAAGGGAAGGGAAGGGAAGGGAAGGGAAACCTGTTCGTGAAAGTTGTTCCTTGCTTTGATGTTTTGAGGGGGGAAAAACAAAAACACTCTTTTGAAACCAGCATTGCTGGAAATGCCTTTCTTAAAGAAGAGAACTCAAAGAGTATCACATATTTTCTACCAATAAGAACAGTTTGACAGTGGATTGTTGGCGATGGTCTCTCTTTCACTGCAGGTTTTCACCCAGAAGCCAGACAGCCTTTGGCCATGAATACCTTAAATTGGGTTCCAGAAATGAGCAAAAGGTGAACATTATGGTCTAAATCAGGGGTCATGCCTGGCTGAGGAATTCTGGGAGTTGAAGTCCACAAGTCATAAAAGGGCCACATATGAAGACCCCTGGTCTAAATGGTCTCTTCCAATTCTACAATTCTATGACATGGGTTAAAAGGCCACATGAATTCCAGAAGGCAGCTATTACTTTGAAAATAATAGCTTCTTGAAAAATTATTTAGCATGCATACCTTTTTATCAGCTAAGTTCCTCCTTTGTTTGTTAAAATTATTCTAATCAAAGGAATGTTGAACTCTGGCAAAATGAGTCTCCCTCGAGGGCTCCAAGTACAAGAAAGGTAAGGTACAATGGACAAACTGTTGATTCTTTTAAATATATATTTTGGAAATTTTGGAAATTTTGGATTGAATTCTAACATTGCTGTTGCAACAAATCTAAAAAGAACTAAACTGGAAAAGGCTGAACTAATTATTTCTTACAGCCAACTAAACCTGAGGCCAGTACTGTAACTTGTATGCTATGACTATATCCAAAGCTACATAAAGCACTATGTTTATTCCCAGCTTATAATAGTCATATTATCTCAGCTCTAAATATGAAACACTTCAGGCATGTTTTCAATAAACATGGACATTTTAGGATATCAGAATAATATAATTTTAGAGTTGGTGCAGTTATGAAAGTTTTCTAGTGCAATCTGAAGATAACTATGATTAGTTTTCTCAGGGATAACTAAACAATTAGAGCCTTGGTGGAGCAGTGGGCTAATGCCTCCTTAAGTAACACCAGCTGCCTGCAATTAGTGCAGGTTTGAGTCCCACCAGGCTCAAGGTTGACTCAGCCTTCCATCCTTCCGAGGTAGGTAAAATGAGGACCCAGATTGTTGGGGGCAATTAAGCTGACTTTGTAATAATGCCCCTTGGGGGGGGTGTGTGAAAGCCCTAATAAGCAGGCATATACATAGAATGAAGGCTACTGCTAAGCTTGTAAGCCGCCCTGAGTCTTTGGAGAAGGGCGGGATATAAATGGAATTAAAATAAAAAATAAATAAAATTAGTTAAATTATTAATTAACCAGATTTTAGTTAAATACCTCCAGGTCCTTCACCATCCAGATTATCCTCCTCTGATGCTATCTAATAAGTTAATGTTATTATTAACGTGGAGTGTCCAGAACTGGGCTAAAAGCTTCAGTTACAACTGGGCAGCACAGAATCAAATGGGCTAATTATTTCTTGGGATCTGGCCACTATCTTTCTATTAATACATCCTCAAATTATCTTAACGTTACTGGCTCATATTAATTCTGTATATATTTTAGGTTTAATTAATCTTTACTTTTAAAGTTGATTTTTATATTTTGAGATGCCCATTTTTATATTTGCATTGTTTTCATTGATAATTGTGTGCATTCCAGATCATTCTTTGTGAGATTGGCAGCTATATAAATTTGAATGATTAATGAATAAATAAAATCTTGCATCTGACTATTATTTGGTTTCATTTACAAACAATGGCCACAAATAATAACCATAAATTGATCTCAGCTGAACTATATTAATTTACTTTATATAATTCTGTTTTAAAGGTGCCCCAGC
Source organism: Vipera ursinii (assembly GCF_947247035.1). Lineage (NCBI taxonomy): Eukaryota > Metazoa > Chordata > Lepidosauria > Squamata > Viperidae > Vipera > Vipera ursinii. The sequence continues at coordinate 71,528,933 of NC_139513.1, forward strand.
TCCATTTTTAAAGAAGCTCATTAGTGATCAGCATTAATCAAAGTAATGTAGCATCTCCAGTGTGATACTAAATGAATGATACTTTATCTCTTATTACAAGACTGACACTGAAGGCTGTGATTGGAGGAATGAAAATACAGCCTGTTTGGCGCCACCCATTTCACCATTTGAAAATTTGGTCATCATCAGCATGTGACCCCTGAGTAATGTGACAAAAGGACAAGCAACCTTTTGTTTCTATTGAAACAAGGTATTATCCCATAGCTGTTACCTAAAAGCACTGAATACAATGTTCCTATAATGAACTGGATCCCCACTAACATGAGACATTTTGATATGTGGAGTAGCAGTGTAAACTATTATTTTTTTAAAAAAATGACCTGACTTTACCAGCGCTCAAGTTCTTTGAAATGCTTTGAGCTCATATATTTCTGTAAAGCATTAAGCTGTCTGCCGTATAAAACTGCCCAAGAGATTACATTGGCAGGCCAACCCTGTAGGTTTTTAAGGCATTATTGTGTTTCTGAATTAATGTCAGCAGGACCACTTAAGATGCTTATGGGATTAGGTCTGTGAGGAGTCTAAGTAGGTGCCACATATTGTTTCACAAGTTCATTTGGGGAACCAAGTCTCTTTGCTAACTAAGCATTTGTGTATTTTAAAAATACAAGTAAGAATCATTACCCTTTATATCCTTGCATTATTGTAATCATCTCTTTGTTGTGACCTAGTAAGCAAACAGAAAGAGAGTTACGTTCAGTTAAAATATCCAATGTGTGGGGTGGGGGTGGGGGTGGGGTGGGGAGGAAAGGCACTTCCAAGAACGCAGTGTCTGCATACCACAACTATCCTGCTAGTATGCTATTACAAAGGTGAAAATGAGTTTTGCTGCTTAAAGATTAGCAAAACCTGTGTGGCATGTAGTCCAAAAGATGCACAAAGAACTTTTCTGAATTTTAGCAACATAGCATATAGGGGTAGTGATTGGGAAGAAGTAGTGAAGTCAAAGGGAAATGAAAAGAAGGAAGGAGAGACCAGTGATGTTAAGGGAACATAATAACTACATAATTATGTTACATTTATTACCAACAGTCAACACTGCATTAATGCAGGCAGCAAAACATTGTGGGATCAGCGGGAAATGGACTATGGACTATGTGTGGTTTTGTGTGCTGCCTGCATCCCAAAGATGGGGCTTTGCTTGTTTGTGCAGAATGGTTTCTGGCATGCCACGGCCCAGTACCGGTCCACGGACTGAGGGTTGGGGGCCCCTGGCCTAGAATACAAAGTACTTTTGTTATTTGGCATATAGGGTAGCAAATCCAACCCATTTCCAATTATTGGCAAATAAAAAAAACAGTAATATGGTATTAAGGATCAATTTGCTACTGACGACTGAAGATGGCAAGGCTGGAGATTAATTAATAAACTGATTAATTTCCATGGGTGCTCTGCCACAATAAAAAAATGACTCTTGGTAGACATAAATAGCTAAAGAATGGACTGAAAATACAGCCAACTGGCCACTGTAAGAACCACAATCAGAAATAGATTATGAGTAGTCCGTTAGAAAAATGTTTATATACTAACATGTCTTCAGCCTTTTAGAAGCTGTTATCCATCATAACTGAGTTGCTTGTATCTGCAGTATTTTACAGATCTGTCCAAGGATTTTAATTCCATGACTGCTCTGAGTTCCTTACTGTAGGAAAGTAGGGCCAATCTCTTAGAATTATCTTCCCATGACATCTACATTGGACAACTGAGGTGACCATGTCTTTTAGCCTAATGATGGTGTTGCACTTGATGAAGTGAACCATAATCTCAAAAAGTTATTTGGCATACCTTTTTGTGGATATAGTTTACGTCAGGAAATGCATGCTGTTCACTTCACCAAATACATCATTTCTGGGGTTTTTCTGATAATTCTTGGTCACAGGGAGAGAGCATAATTTTCATATGAAAATTAAAGGTGTGTGCAAAAGATAGAGCCTGGTTCACCCACCTGCATAGATTTCCATTCATGTTAGAAGTAATAGTGGGATAGTACAGTAACTCGTAGGAAAATATTATTTAAGTTTGTGAAGAGTTGTCCAAGTGACAGTTCTAAGTACAAATATGAAGGCATCTCAATCTATCAAAGAGGACCAAGATACATTGGATCAGCTGTCTGCTGCAGGATCGTTTTTAGGAGAGATGATGGGGACAGTTGCTCTGAATCCAACAGGTAGAAGGGGCTATAACTGAAAATACAATTCACCATTTAGAATAACCATATAGTCTGATAATTCTCATTAGAGGTAATTAAAATAATCAGCTAAATATAATGTGGAGTATTTTTCATATTTTGGATTTCCCATCCATTTCCATTTACAAATCCACTTTCTCCAATAGTCTAAAAAAATGGAGAAATAGGTACATCAGTAGATAGGTAGGTATAATACAGGGGGTTTTTTACGGGGGGGGAGGAACGGGTTCAAATCAATGTTTTGTTGGAGACATTTCAGAGTCTTTAAAAGGTGGTGTCTCCAAGATCTACTGGTGATTTGTTAGATGTATTGCAAACAGTATGAGAACATAGAAAGTATTTAGAAGCTTTTTTATAGCCATCTGTATGAAATATGAAGTGGATGGATGACTAATCTCTCAGATCTGTAAAAGTGGAAGTTTATGAAGTCCTGCAGATGTTATTTTAAATCCATTTGATTGGTTGCTTATTGTACACTCGGTTCAGCACATGCGCTCGCTCCATTTTCCATTCAATACAGTACGTCCTCAAATGATTAGTAAGCTAGAATAAGTAACTGAAGAAAGGTGTACATATTGTGCTTCATCCAATACATGGGATGTTCCACATAAAAACTTGCAGACCACATTCTCAGACTTTTTAAACCTCTGCTGGGCAGTTCTACAGGTTTTCTGCCCCTTTTCTTCAAGACAGACAATATATATATTCCATATGCTCTGAACAGCCATTGAATAAACATGAAATCCCTACACTGTCCCACTCAATTATAACATGAAAAATTGCATCCACAAAACTCAACTTGTATTTCATTTGATTTTAGAAAAATGTTCTTAATTTTATGAAGCAGAGAAAAAGCTAAACAGAATCTGCCAACATTCCAGACAATAGAAAATGGCTTGTCTAAACTTCCAAGAGTCAACAGGAGTGGAGATTTAGTAACTTCCAACATTTTAAACTGTAATTGCTTGCACTGAATCCTTGCCTTTTTAGCTTCCCTTTTCTTGGTTCAGATTACTGCAGGCCTTGTTAAGAAATGCTGGATTTAGACACATAGGAACATAAATCTTCAGGTCAGCTTTTCCCAGTCTTTGTTGTTGTTGTTGTTAGTTGCGAAGTCATGTCCGACCCATCGCGACCCTATGGACAACGTTCCTCCAGGCCTTCCTGTCCTCTACCATCTTCTGGAGTCCATTTAAGCTCACGCCTACTGCTTCAGTGACTCCATCCAGCCACCTCATTCTCTGTCATCCCCTTCTTCTCTTGCCCTCGATCTTTCCCAGCATTAGGCTCTTCCCCAGTGAGTCCTTCCTTCTCATTAGGTGGCCAAAGTATTTGAGTTTCGACTTCAGGATCTGGCCTTCTAAAGAGCAGTCAGGGTTGATCTCCTCTAGGACTGACTGGTTTGATCGCCTTGCAGTCCAAGGGACTCGCAGGACTCTTCTCCAGCACCAGAGTTCAAAGGTCTCAATTCTTTGGCACTCAGCCTTTCTTATGGTTCAACTTTCACTGCCGTACATTGCAACTGGGAAGACCATAGCCTTGACTATACACACTTTTCCCCAGTCTTAGGGTCCCAAAATGTATTAGTCTACAACTCTCAGATTTCTATTCAGAGCAGGTTATAATTTGGAAGGTATATTTCAATACTGAACTATTCAATTCACCATAGAGTGCTGCTTAGGGAAGCTGATGTAGCTCCATCCTAGGAACAATATCTTCATTTTGGGGAATGATGGGGGATTTGCTCCATTTCCCAATCAAATCCAGGGTCTTCTCCTTCTGGTTCCCAAAATGCACTGTGATATTTTAAGATATTTTAAGGTTTATCTATTTTGGAAAAAGTTCAGAGAAGAGCAACCAAGATGATCAAAACCAACTTCAATTAAGCCAACTTGAGAAAGAGTTGGGTCCATTGAAACCTGATACATTTGAAGAGGAACATCTCAAGATGGTTAAGCAACCTAGAACTAAGGAGAAACTTCCTGACAGTTAGGACAATTAACCAGTGGAACAACCTGCCTCCAGAAGTGGTGAATGCTCCAACACTGGAAGCTTTTAAGAAGAGACTGGACAGCCATTTGTCTGAAATGGTATAGGGTTTCCTGCCTGAGCAGGGGGTTGGACTAGATGACCTCCAAGGTCCCTTCCAACTTTTATTATTTTTATTTTTATTATTATTATTATTATTATTATTATTATTATTATTATTATTATTATTATTATTATTATTATTATTGTCTTCTTGATTGCAATAAATTGGAACTGGCATGTCTACCTCCACACAACTTCTGATACTTTCTGTAGAGGTCATTCCTTAGTTCCCCCAGGAAAACCATACCCCTAGTGAACCATTGGTTTGCTTAACAACTGTGGTGATTCACTTAATGACTGCCACAAAAAAGGTCATGAAATCGGGTTGGCCATACTACTAACCCATCTTTATGATCATCATGTGTTAAGGCCGTGGTGATGAGCTGGCTCTGTTATGGTCATAAATTGAGGACTACCTGTAAAATTCATTTATTTGTGGAATTGATTTCCTGATTCAGTCTATCACTGGAAGCTTTCAACAAGAGACTGGATTGACATCTGTCAGAAATGGTGTAGGGTCTCCTGCTTGGGCAGGGGGTTGGACTAGATGACCTACAAGGTCCCTTCCAACTCTGTTATTCTATTCTAAAGGCTTGGAGATTAAACCATGAAGAATGGCTGCAGGACTTAGGTTTGGTTAGTCTAAGGCAAAGAAGAAGTAGGGATGACATGATAGCATTATTCCAGTATTTGAGGGGTTTCCACAAAGAAGAGGGGGTCATATTATTTTCCAAAGCACCAGAGGACAGTTGGAAACTGATCAAAGAGAGAAGCAACCTGGAATTAAGGAGAAACTTCCTATCAGTGAGGACAATTAACCAGTGGACCAGCTTGCCTTCAGAAATCATGGGCAGTCCATCACTGGAGGTTTTCAAGAAGAGACTAGACAGTCACTTGTCTGAGATGGTAGGTTCTCCTACTTGAGCAGGAGGTTGGACTAGAAGATCTCAAAGGTCCCTTCCAGCTCTATTCTATTCTACATCTCCAAGGTCCCTTCCAACTCTGATATCTATTCTATTCTATTCTATTCTATTCTATTCTATTCTATTCTATTCTATTCTATTCTATTCTATTCTATTCTATTCTATTCTATTAGCTCTCCTGCTTGAGCAGGGGGTTGGACTAGAAGATCTCCAAGATCCCTTCCAACTGTATTATTCTATATTGATTTGATTTTGAAATTAATCTAAGAAATCCTCCTGTTGTAAATTAAGCTGTTGAAAATTATTAATTGGAAAGTAAACAGAAGATCAGAGAGGGCTTGAAGATTGACTATTAAAGTGAGATCCAGAGTTTGGTTATAATTAAAGAAACCAATTACTATAATGGTGCAATATTATCTGACTATAGAAGAAATGAAAGCTATTTGGGGAAAATGTACAAATTACTTACAAGATTGTCTAATACTACAGCAAGGGAAATAGAAAAACAACAAATTTCATTGGATAAAACAGACTGTGACTGATTTGAATGTGGATTTGGAGTTTTTAAAAAATGCCATATTACAAAAGTAACATAAAAAGATGCTGTGGACCCAGAAACAGAGTTAAAAATGCCAGAATATAAGAATGATATGGAAAAAGATGTCACAATGGATTTACAAATGAAATCAGCTGGTGTCTCAATAATTAAAAGGGACATACAAATAAATCAGAAGAGCAATTTGGAAAGCCTTCTTATCTTGGATTTACAAAAGGTACGTGTTAAACTAATGAAGCTGTTCCTGAGAGAAGACAAAGACAAAATGATAAGAAATCAGCTTGTGGGACATTCTTTGACCAGATTAAAGATCAAGAATAGTAAACAGAAGAAATTCAAGTGGACTTATTTTATCAGGGTAAATATCTGTGTTGTAGTTTCTGACAGCTATTAATGGAATTTATTTTTGATTAGGACTGAGGACAAGGCTTTAAAGATCTGTTTTTAAATGGAGAGAGATTTCTTTTGTTTTAATTCTTAGAGAAAGTGATAAATTAGAATACAAAATGGACCTATTAGATTAAGATTAAGATATAATATGTTACTATTTCTGGCAGCTCAGTAGACTTTTGCTGATTGGAATTGAATGATAAGTTTTTATAATTTAATTATTGATAAGGGAGGAGATAGGGGAAGAAGAGATTTCTTTTTTGTTGAAATATTTTAAAAGGTGTTGAATTACTGAAATAGTTTATATTTATCTGGCATGAGGGGGAGTCATCTGTGATATATCTTTGTTTCTTGCTTTTATTTTGTTTTTCGCATCTCTTTGAGCTTTTCTTATTCTTTTCTTTACTGTTTATATACTTCTTTTTTGTATTAGTCTTTTATCTTTGTATCTGTAAACTTTAATAATATTTTTTAAAGAAAGAAATGAAGTAGAGGATTCCCAGCTACTGTTTAAAGAGCAGGTGGCAGCTATGGCCAAGAGATCACTTGCACAGGTCCATTTTGTGTACTAGCTGCACCCTTTCCTTGACCAGGAGTCCCTTCAGGCTGAGGCCCTAATCCCCTTATAACTGGAGTGTCACAGTGGCCTTGAAGACCATCCAGAAACTATGGCTGGTCCAAAACAAAGTGACACAAACAGTAACAGACACATCTGATTTTACTAATATGTCTACACTGCTCCAGGAGCTTCATTGATTGCCAGCTGCTTCAGGGTGTAATTCAAGGTGCTAGTCATCTCGCATAAAGTCTCTGTCATGGCCTGTCTTCCAACCGTTTCTGCTAATTCATTCAGGCAAAGTTTGGGGAGTTAGGGGAATGAATGGTTTTGAAAGATCTTGCAAATGGATTGTTTTACTTAGGGAAAAATGGAGGTAGAGGGGAAAAAATGATGACATTTCATTTATGGATTAAACATGGTATGGGGGGCCTGAATCATAGGAATCGCTTTTCTTCTAGGAGAAGTATTTGTGGGAGGGGTGTGTGACAAGCTTGTGCTGACTTTGTAGACTAGTCAAGCAAGCATGATCTCTGCTTCCTATAGGTGTGAATATAGTAGGGGTTTCATTCATTCAGATTGACATGTGATGACATGCAATGCTTTAAATCTATGAATATACCGTAAGTTAATATGAAAATGATGAACTTGTTTCCTTTGTTCTCTTAAGAAGTAAACATTTTGCAGGGGTTTCTTGGTGCAAGATTTTATTACACATGGAGATAGAATGGATCTTTATCTGATTTCAGACTTCTTGCCTTAATTTTGTGCCTACTTGATCCATATGCCCATCTAATCTTTAGCACTAGAAATTGAAAAAAAAAGCTTATAGAGTGGGAGATTCTCAGATGGTCTGCATAAATATTTCTGGATTGATGCAAATAGAAAACCCTAACTCCCAGAAACAGTTTATAAAAGATCATAAAATAAAATAATAGCCAGTGTTTTGAAAGTTTTAGATAAATACAGAAAAAATAGTCCAGATTTATTCGCCTTTGTTTTGTTATGAAACATTTACTTTCATACAGAAGAAAGACACGTGTTCAATGCAGAGAAAGCAATTCATATAGATTGCAGTATTTTATTATTAAGAAGGCAAAGATGAAATCTAGTCAGAATTTTTCTGACTAGTTTCAGTGACTTCAAATAAGTAGTATAGTAACAAAAGCACTGCAGAAACAAGGTAGGATGATTAAAGTTTTGCTTGAATTTGAAAATCTTATAAAACAGACTCAGAGCATTGCTGGTAAAATACTTCAGAGACCGAATAAGATTGCACGATTGTACACCTGTGAGGACAGTACAACTGATTGACTTCCCAAAGGTGTTCTAGCAAAAAGTCAAGTGGACCGAACTATGATGGGTGGGGGGAAGGCAGTGTAGAACCCAGTAGGGTAGAAAGCAGACTCAAGGCCTGTGAGGACACAGTGAAGCAGAAGGTGGAGCACAGGGTGTTCAGAGGTTGAGGGGGACTAAGGAGGATAGGGGTGAGGTGGGGAGGGCCTGCATTCTGGGCCTTGGCCTGTGCCAGGCCTCCCAGGGTCTCTCCCAACCCCTAAGACATCTTGTTCTCTGATTAATGACCTGCACAGTTGCTTAACAACCATAACGGACAGAGCAGGGATTGTGGTGATTAACCAAGATAATCATTTAGGTGCTGTCACAACCTATGGCCATAATGGGTAAGCTCCTACAGGACTATCTATATGTGGATCTATTTTATTTGTTTATTTATTTATTTAATTTGTATACCGCCCTTCTCCTGAAGGACTCAGGGTGGTGAACAGGGCAATAAATACTAAAATACAGAAATACAAAAATTAAGAAGAGATTAAACCATAATGCCCAATAAAACAGATAAATTTACATAAAAACAGTGATAAAATCCCAAAACCCATCAGACCAGGCCAGCTTGTTCAAACAAATAGGTCTTTAGATCACGTCGGAAGGAGCGAAGGTCGGGGGCCATCCGGAGCTCAACCGGTAAACGGTTCCACAGATCCGGCGCACCCACAGAGAATGCCCTCCCCCTGGGGGTCACCAGTCAGCACTCTCTGACCGGTGGCACCTTGAGGAGGCCCTCTCTGTGGGAGCGCACTGGGTGGAGGGAAGTTGATGCCGGCAGCAGGTGCTCCCTAAGGTACTCCGGACCCATGCCATGTAGGGCTTTAAAGGTCATTACCAGCACCTTGAATCTCACCCGGAAGGCAACTGGAAGCCAATGCAGCTCACGGAGCAGAGGTGTAACATGGGAGTATCAGGAGACCCCCATCTATGTCGCATTTGGCAAAATATGGGTTTCTCTTTACATAAAAACTTATTATTTCACCCTTACAGGATATTTTATATCAGAACAGACATTTATTGGTATGAATGGAATTTATTGTGATTTATTATTTTAGTTTATGATTTATACTGTGCTGACTCCTGAAGGTGAAGAGTGGGGCAAATAACAAGCTGATAATCCAGAAGAACTGTGGAGACCATGTTAGGAAAAATAACTCTCAGAACTAAGGTGCATGAACTCAGCAGAGCAAAAATTACTTCTTGAGATTAAGTTTATAATACAGGTAGTCCTTGAATTACAGCCACAATTGAGACCAAAATTTATGTTGCTAAGTGAGACATTTGTTAAGTAAATTTTGCCTCATTTTACGACCTTTCTGCCACAGTTGTTAATTTTGATCATGTGACCATGGGGATGCTGCAATAGTCGTAAGTGTGAAAACAGTCATAAGTCACTTTTTCAGTGCTGTTGTAACTTTGAACAGTCACTAAATGAACTGTTGTAAGTCAAGGACTATGTTTAAAAATAGAAGCAAATCTGTATTTGCTATCTTAAAGGTTAGGAAATCATGAATAGTTGAAAATGATTGGTCAGAGCAGTGTTTTTTCAACCTGAGCAAGTTTAAGATATATAAGATATTCAACTCCCAGAATTCCCCAACTAGCATTTCCCAGAATTCTGAGTGTCAAATTCACATATTTTTAAGTTGCCAAGGTTGAGAAACACTGGGTTAGAAAATACCTTTTAAAATTTTTGAATGAGTTTTAATCTCTGTGACTAGATAAATTGTATCCTAAAGATTCAATTAGAACTGTCAGAGCATTTGGATAGGGCAAGTTCTTAAGTCAAGAACAACGCTTTACACCAGGGGTGTCAAACTCAATTTCATTGAGGGCCGCATCAGCATTGCGGTTGCCCTCAGGGGGGTGGGTGGGTGTGGCCAGGGTGGGCATGGCCTACTGAGTGGGTGTGGCTAGAGTGCGTATGGCCTACTGGGTGGGCATGGCCAGCTCTACATCGTTCGCATCAAGGGTGCCTATGGGGGCCCGGGCAGGAGTGGGACAGATCTGAGGGTCTCTGGGCAAGGGCCAAGGCAATGGGGGCTGTTCTCTCACTGTTTCCAGGATGGCTTCACGGGCCACATGAAACCACTTCGCGGGCCGGATCCGGCCCCCGGACCTTGTGTTTGACATGTCTGCTTTACACGCTGCTGAGGGAAAGAATGCAGAAATGCTAAAGCCTCCAAAGGCGGATAAGAAAGAGAAAGAGGGGATTTGGAGTGGCCCAAGAAAAGCACAAGAACTAAGGTCTCCTTGGATTTGTTTAAACAGAGAGAATTGGTCATTGCTTACAAGACGACCAATCTGTTTGGATTAAAGTTTAGTTCTTTGCCCTATCATACAATTACTTGAGAAGGCAGCAACCAGTGAATTCCACCACTGGAGAGACTCTGGCAAGCATTTTGAAAACAATGTGGTGATTGCCAGAAGTCAGCACATGTTGCCAGAGTAACATTATCTCATTTTCTGATCAGGTGACTTGATCAGTAGATTGTTGGCAATGCTGTATAGAGCGAAGCATCTGAAAAAGTACCACACATTCTGATTAGCAGAGCACTGAAGAGTGTGATGGATGGCATGACAATTACATTGATACATCACTGGCTCGAAAATATATGCTTGTCAATGGGTCTTCATGAAACTGGAGTGAGATACTGAGTAAAGTGCCACAAATTTCATTCCCCAGTGGTGGGATTCAGCCGGTTCGCACCACTTCAGCAGAACCGGTAGCTAATTTTTTGTTGCCCAGGCCCAGAATGGACTTCCAGAAGTGGCATCCACACAGAGAACCGGTTGTTCACATATTTGAATCCCACCACTGATATATATTCAGATTGGGGGAAAAGACTCCAAGTAGGGCAATGAAAATGATCAGGAGACTAGGAGGAACTTGGAATCTTTAATCATACGAAATAATTAAAAGTAAATAATATATTTATGTCTTGCCCAATGTTAACCCCAACAAAATATTATTAAATATTATTGATAAGTATTAAACTAATATTATATAAATACTATATTAAATTTATATGGCACTCATCTTACTCTGCAAAGCAACTCTGAGCGGCTTACAATTAAAATCATAAAGGTAAATATATTAAAGGTGTTGTGTACTGGGTTCTTTTCTTGAAGCAAGAGATGAGGCGAGAGAGTCCAGGCAGGAACATGCTTTATTGAAATAATAATAATGATAATAATAATAATAATAACAATAATAACCAACAACAACAACAATAATAATAATAAAGTTGGAAGGGACCTTGGAGGTCATCTAGTCCAACCCCCTGCTCAGGCAGGAAACCCTATACCATTTCAGACAAATGGCTGGCCAGTCTCTTCTTAAAAACTTCCAGTGTTGGAGCATTCACAAATTCTGGAGGCAGGTTGTTCCACTGGTTAATTGTTCTAACTGTCAGGAAGTTTCTCCTTAGTTCTAGGTTGCTTCTCTCCTTGACTAGTTTCCATCTGTTGCTTCTTGTCCTGCTTTCAGGTGCTTTGGAGAATAGCTTGCCTCCCTCTTCTTTGTGGCAGCCCCTGAGATATTGGAACACTGCTATCATGTCCCCCCTCGTCCTTTTCTTCATTAAACTACACATACCCAATTCCAGCAACCGTTCCCTGTATGTTTTAGCCTCCAGTCCCCCAATCATCTTTGTTGCCCTTCTCTGTACCCTTTCTAGAGTCTCAACATCTTTTTTACATCGTGGTGACCAAAACTGGATGCAGTATTCCAGGTGTGGCCTTACCAAGGCATTGTAAAGTGGTAGTAGTACTTCACATGATCTTGATTCTATTCCTCTGTTAATGCAGCCTAGCACTGTGTTGGCTTTTTTGGCAGCTGCAGCACACTGCTGGCTCATATTTAAGTGATTGTCCACTAGGACTCCGAGATCCCTCTCACAGTTACTACTATTGAGCATGGTACCACCTATACTATACCTACAGTATTTGTTTTTTCCTGCCTAAATGTAGAACCTTACTTTTTTCACCATTGAATTTCATTTTGTTAGATAGTGCCCAGTGTTCGAGTCTGTCCAGATCTTCCTGTATCTTAAGCCTATCTTCTGGAGTATTGGCTATTCCTGCCAGCTTGGTGTCATCTGCAAATTTGATGAGTTCCCCATCTATCCCTTCATCCAAATCATTGATGAAGATGTTGAAGAGCACTGGGCCCAGAACAGAGCCCTGGGGCACCCCACTACACACTTCCTTCCATGTAGATGCAGTTCAGTTGAGGACCACATGCTGAGTACGACCAGTCAGCCAGCTACAAATTCATCTGGTGGTGATGCTATCTAACCCACATTTTTCTATCTTATCGGTTGTGATCTACTTTATCAAATGCCTTACTGAAATCCAAGTAAATTATATCTACAGCATTCCTCTGGTCCACTAATTTTGTCACTTGATCAAAGAATGCAATAAGATTTGTCTGACATGATCTGTTTTTGACAAACCCATGTTGGCTTTTAGTGATGACTTCGTTTGCATCAAGGTGTTCGCTGATTTGTTGTTTGATTATCTTTTCCAGAATCTTCCCAGGTATTGAGGTCAGGCTGATAGGTCTGTAATTTCCTGGATCCATTTTTTCCCCTTTTTTGAAGATGGGAACTACATCAGCTCTCTTCCAGTCCTCTGGTAGTTCCCCAGTGCTCCAGAATCTTTGAAAAAATATAGTTCAGTGGTTCTGAGATCACGTCTGCCAGTTCCTTGAGAATCTTGGGGTGTAATCCATCTGGTCCTGGTGATTTGAACTTGTCTAGGCTAGACCGGTGCTCACTTACCTTTTTCTTGCCTATCTTAACTTGTGTTTCTATTCTGTTTTTTATGGCACTGTTTTTGGTAGGTTGGACTGTTTTTCCCCTTTGTGTAAAGACAGATGCAAAAAACAAGTTAAATAGTTCTGCTTTATTCCTGTTGCTTGTCACCTTCTTGCCACTTTCCCCCACTAATGGACCTATCATTTCCTTAACTTTTTTCTTGTTTTTTATATGTTGAAAGAAGCTTTTTTTTGTTATTTTTAACTTTGGTCGCAAACCTTAGTTCATTTTGAGCCATAGCTTCCCTCACTTCATCTTTGCAGGCACGGGATATTTGCTGATATTCTGCCTTAGTTATGTGCCCCTCTTTTCACTTCTTATACTGTACTTGTCCTTTTTATCTTTCAATTTATCAGAGTTCTTTATGCAGCCATGCTAGTTTCTTTTGAGAGCTGTTATTTTTCTTCTTTGTTGGTATTGTGCTAGACTGGGCCTTTATTATCTCACTTTTCAAAATTTCCCAAGCTTCTTTTCTTTTTAATTGAAAAGTTTTATAAAAGTTACAATATTATCCCATCCCCAACCCACCCCTAAACCCCCTCCCCCTCCCCCACTTCCCAAAGCTGATTACAGGGTTACAAATATATAATAATCATAATGTAACTAACATTAACCAACTATATAAATAACCAAATACATAATGCACTTTAACCCGCCTATAACATAATTACAAACAATCTAAAAGTATCCAACTTATACTAATACAATAATAATACCATATAATATACTGGTATATATTATTATAACTAATAATAAAAAAGAAAAAAGAAAAATTTAAATTATAACAATCTAAAATTTACTCATAAGGTAAATGGAACTTTTTAGTCCCATATTTTTTCTGAATATAATCTATCCATCTTCTCCAAACCGAAATGTATCTTTCTTGTGAATGATCCTTCAAATAAGCAGAAATCTTAGCCATTTCTGCTAAATTTGACAGTTTAAGCGTCCATTCCTCTATAGTAGGCAGGCAGTCCTTCTTCCAATATTGCCCTACCAATAACGATGATCATTTTGAACTTCTTATGTTCTCGTCAGTCAGTCATACCCTTTATCTGAGATTCGAACCTGGGCTGATTATATATTAGGCAGTTGTTTTAACTTTATGAGGCACAGGTTCTTTCTTTCCCAAGCTTCTTGAGTTGTTTTCCCCTTTAGGATTCTCATCCATGGAATTCTTCCCAAGGTCTCTCTAAGTTTATTGAAATTAGCTCTTTTAAAGTCCAAGACTCTAGTTTGACTGTGTTCTATTGTTTGATCACTTCCCCCCAAGGTTCCTGTGGCTTCGACACCTTCTATCATTTCATCTCTGTTAGTGAGAATTAAATCCAATATGGCTAATCCCCTAGTTCCCTTCTCTACTTTTTGGGAGAGAAAGTTGTCTGATAGGTTTGTCAGGAATCTGTTTGATCTTCCACTTGGTGCAGAGTTTGTCTCCCAGTTGATATCAGGGTAATTAAAGTCCCCCATTAATATTAATATTAATGATGTGCTTCCTACATAACCTAGTTAGCTGAGTAGCAAAAGTTCATCTATTTCCTCTGCTTGGTTGGGCGGCCTATAGTATACACCTATGGCAATGTCATTTCCCCCCCTTTTATATTGACCCAAATGCATTCAAGTTTACAGTTTTCATCATTGTTGTGCTCTATTTCTGTAGAGATAAAGTTATTTTTTATATATAGAGCAACTCCACCTCCTCTTTTGTTTAGTCTGTTTCTTTTAAATAATTTAAATCCCTCTAGCTATGTGTTCCATTTGTGGGTTTCGTCCCACCATGTTTCCGTAATGGCAACAATATCATATCTGCCCTCATTTACCTGAATTTCTAGTACAGGAACTGAACTGAGAACCAAGGCTGCAATGCTGCTATTTATACTCTATTTTAAGGAACCTATTGCCGCCCTAGGGCCAACCAATGGTGGTCCTGGAGACGGTCTGTCTGAGTAGCCAGCAACCGTTACCCAATTACCTGCTTAAACAACTCACAGCATTCAAAACCTACGTGATACAGTTTAAACAAACTAGGCCCAATACATTACAAAAGGCATTATATAAAGAGACAAGAAGCAAAAGGCCAGATTGGTACTGTGGTAGATTCTTCGCTGTTAATCCACCAACCATCTCAATTATAGAGTGACCTGTCAGGACCCCAGGCTAACAAGCAGAGCCATGTTTTAATGCCCTTCCAGAAGGTAAGAGCAGATCTAATTTCAGGAAGCAAGATATTCCAAAAAGCAGGGGACACAGCAAAAAAGAACTCATCTTTGAGACACTGCCAGCTGAAACTCTGAGATTGATGGGCCTTGTAGCATGTCACTTCTGGATTGAGTGGGGTGGGTTGATACTATTGGGTACGATTTATTATTTAAAGTTTTAAAAAACCTTGCAAGAAGCAAGACAAGTTTCTTGCAATACTGCAGATGGCCCCTTGCAATTCTATGATTCTGTTCTCATCTTTATTTTATCCTCAATGAAATTATGTTACTTTATCTTTTCTGCAAGGCTTTTATACAGATAATGATACATATACAGAATAAGGAAATAAACTATCTCAGATGAGTAGGAATAAAACTGCTTTTAACTAAGTCAGGAAGCTCTGCTACAAGTTAGTGGTTAATTTCCAGGATTTCCTTCTTGACAAGTTAAGATTAGATGTGTCAAGCCCCTGTGGGCTGGACACTAATGGGAGGGGGGTGGGGAACAAGGAACGAGGAGGAGGCCAGGAACAGAACTAGTTTTCTGTTGGAGCCAGGGGGTGGCAAGGACTTCTGACAAGATGATGATTAAATAGCCAGTTTGGTGCAGTGGTTAAAGTGCTGGCCTAGAAATAAGAGACCATGACTTTTAGTTCCACGTGAGGCATGAAAGCCAGCTGAGAGATTCTGGGCCAGTCACACCCTCTCAGCCCAACTCACCTCACAGCCTTGTTATGTGGAAAATAGAAGGAGGAAGCAATATTAGGAAAGTTCACCACCTTGAGTTATTTATAAAGTAATAAAGGTGGAATAAAAATCTAATAAATAAATAAACATTCCTCCAATCTTTACTTTACTTTTATTAAATTTGTATACCGCCCTTCTCCCGAAGGACTCAGGGCGGTGAACAGGGCATATATAAATAGAGTATACAAAAATTAAAAGGAATTAAATAATCGCCCAGATAAAAACAATAACAGTATAAAAACCCCATTAAAAACCCTAACATCCCCCATCAGGCCAGGCCAGCTTGTTCAAATAAGTGGGTCTTCAGACCGCGTCAGAAGGAGTGAAGGTCCGGTGCCATCCGGAGCTTGACCGGCAGCTGGTTCCATAAAGCCGGAGCACCCACAGAGAAGGCCCTCCCCCTGGGGGCCACCAGCCGACATTCTCTGACCGGAGGCACCCTGAGGAGGCCCTCTCTGTGGGAACGCACAGGGTGGAGGGAAGTTGACGCCGGCAGCAGGTGGTCCCTGAGGTACTCCGGACCCATGCCATGTAGGGACTTAAAAACCATTACCAAAACCTTGAATCTCACCCGGAAGACAATCTGGCTACTTTGCCTAGTTAGTTATTAAAAATAATCAGAAAAAGAGCATTTACTTTCTCCTGAGAGTCAGTTTTCTGAGTTTCCATGGTACAAATGTGCTGCCAGCTCCATCATAAAACCCAAATCATGCAGTGCTATTAGTCAAAGTATTCCCTGCTCATAACTGCTTTTGGCCATTTTCTCTCAATTTCACTGCACTTATTTTAAACAGCCACAAAGAGATCAACATTTGTTGAAGGAGAATATCCCAGGGTGGAATGGGAAACC
Source organism: Vipera ursinii (assembly GCF_947247035.1). Taxonomy (NCBI): domain Eukaryota; kingdom Metazoa; phylum Chordata; class Lepidosauria; order Squamata; family Viperidae; genus Vipera; species Vipera ursinii. The sequence goes on from NC_139513.1 coordinate 71,545,659, forward strand.
TAACTGTCTATCCACATGGCCATAATCCAAAATGGAACTTCTTCTAAGGGATAAGCACTGATTGAACTCCCTTCCAGAATTCCACTCAAATTGCAGAGAAAGATTGTCTTTGGGAAACAGCAATTACTGCCGGCTCTTCCCAAGGTTAAACTGGAATCAAATAACATTCAGATCTGGCTCCAGGCTTCACTCCCCAGAGGTAACAAAAATCATTAACTGCTTTACTTTGTGATGGCTTCCAGGATCTTGATCCTGTTCCACTCCAACAATTCAAAGGGATGGCACAGCCAATGCTTCATATTGTTCCCCTTCTGATTTCCCTTCATCTACTGCACAATCATCATTATTAATTATTACTATGACAGCTGGAGAGGAAATGACATCATCTCTCATTTCATGATAGCTAGTGGTTTTCCCTGTTCCCCCTCACCTTCTTTTTTTAAAAAAAATATATGTATGAATTTCCAAAAAAAAAACCAGATGTAGGAGGGAACATTAACAAGGGACATGAGGTTAACATATCAGAATTTGCCTGAGTGTAAATTGAAAGGATTAATTAAATGGTATCCTGCCTTTGATTAATGCTGGAGTCCAGCCCTAGACAGCCACTCTTCTCTGAGAATTTGCCTAGGAATATATATGGGGCAGAAACAGAAGGCTGACTTTCCCCCGTCCCCCACTGATTGTCTCATGAGCAGTCATACAAGAATCAGAACCCATCGTAATTCATAGACATAGCTGACCACTGAAGACAGAAACAATACCTCTAGGGCTGGTATTAGTACTTGTCAGGATCTTGGTACTCTTCCAGAGCCAAAGACCTCTGATGCCTACCAAGCTTTGGAGGTGCCTCCCACATTCATGTTTGCTTAATTAACATTTTGTTTCCCCAGTGTCCTTAAGAGCATTGTTGGAATAGATGTGGTGGCTAGACCTAGCCTCCTGGGGTTTTCAAACATAATCTGCTACCACAGATAACCCTGGTGGAATTCAGTGGAGTGGGGCTACTGGAGAAAACATTGTCTAAGACAACCTCAAAACTGGAAGGAGGGTTGTATAGTTTACATGTTTGGTCTTGTCCAAAAAAGTATATTTGCTACCCATGGCTAATATATATATATAATATTAATGTATATTAAATTTGGGTGAAAATGTTAAATAAATACCTATCAGCTAATTAGTCTGTATACAATTGTCTTTCACTGGCAGTCCATCTGGGGCACACCCACTGAATTGTGTGTTTTGTCTAATATTTGATCAGTTGGTGTAAGACTTACTTAAGGTCCATAAATAGGTGGGTCTTCAAATGTTATGATCCTTGAAGTTCATAAATATCTTTAAACTTCAAAAGTAATACTTTGAATTTGTTTTGGAAATTGAGATCTCATATAATATTAAATGAGTTGGACACTTAATTCTGTATAAGTTGCAATCAGAATTCACTGAAATATATGAAACAATTTTTAAAAAATAATCATAAACACTATAATAGACTAAACCAGATCCTAATCCTAAGAGAAATTAGGAGCCAGATCATCTTGGGTAGGGCTGCTGATATCAGGACTCTTGTATAACTTTTTTCCCTTTAGTGCTTCATGTATTAAATAAAATTGCCACAACCACAATATTGAGCAATAGCCTGGCCCTGACCTTGGGCTATGTACAGAAATGTTTAATATTTCCAAGTACTGTAAAAAATACATTTATTTGCTTTTTCTCCACTGTTTTGCTACAAGGGGATAAGCCATGAATGGGTTGAATTGGAAAACCATATGCCTATCAGTCAACAGGTTGAACATTCCCCCCTCCTTCATTTTTCTTATATATTTAATTGGCCCTGCATTTAAATGGCATGAACACCAAGAGAACATTACACAGAATTCTATGTAATTTATTTTACTCCTGAGTTTGAGTTTGTAGAACCTCTTAATACAATCAGAATTTACTTGTGTGCACATGCCAGGCAAACATAGATGCATAGAGAATGATAAAAACTAAACAGTGATCCTTGTCAACAACAACAAAAAACTGATGAGAGACAGGAAGGAAATAATATTTTGATTGAGGATTCCATTTCTTCATTTCAGCCTTCTCAAATCTGGTGCCTTCAAGATCTTTTGAATTTGGCCATAAAGGCCCCAAATTGTGGAAGCTGCAGGCCAAAAGGCAAGAGACTGAAAAAGGCTACAGTATAATATTGTCAATTATCCATCCATGCATGTGTATCTATCCATCCGTGTTTATGTTGGGAATAAAAATAGTTTGAGGGTTTCTTTTCTATCCTATGTGAAACTCGAGTTCAGAATTCTCTTCAACAGGCAAGGGAGTTGCTGCTGTAAGTGTAAGCCTCATTGTACAGCTTGGCATTGTATCAAGTATTATTAATGTCGTGCTTGTAGCTAAAATTGAAATCAATTTAACCAGTTGTGATCCCACTGGGAAAATAAAAATCTCAACATGGTGTCCATATGTCAGTATGTCCACCTTCAAATATCTAAAGATACTTAGATCCACCCAGAAGAAGGACTGGGTTTATTTTCTGTTACCCCAGGGAGCAGGAGCAGAGCCAGTGAGTTAAAACTACAAGGAAGGAGGCTCAGGCTAGACTTAGGAGGAATGTTATGACTATACAAGCCATCTGTCAGTGTACAGGATGCTCTACAGAAAAATGGGATCTGACGCACTAGAGATCCCCCAATGGAGACTGAAAGATCATCTGTCACAGATATTCTAATGGATTCTGCATTGGATGGGGTTGGTAAAATTATTTCTAAGGTATTCTGTGATTCTCTTTTTAAATCAAGTCTTAGAGCTCCAATCAAGACAATGCTGGACCTGACTGAAATGAAGAGTACTAGAAACAGCTCCCACAATTTTTTTTATATAGCATAGATGGTAAATTAACTGTTTAATACATGATCTAAAACTCAAAGGACAAATAAACTGGCATAGGAAAGACTTTTACCATGACATTCTTTTCCAGAACAGAATGCTAATTCCAAGTGTCAGAATCTGCATTTTGGAAAGGGCAGCCATTACATAAGTAAGTGTTCCATCAAGCTCAAGTATGAAGTATCACTGGGAAATGGCAGTGTCAGGGCTTGTTTAGTAGGAATGTGGAGAAGGTAAACATGAAACTGCTATTAAGAATCCATAACACAGAGAGAGGAGAAAAAGAGCTCTAGATTTGAACACAGAAGTGTTTACATTTTAGGAGCCAGCCCTAGCTGCTCAGTGACTGTTGATATTTGTAATGGCTATTATTTTTAAGTTATGATAATTAGTTCTAGGTGGATAATTTCAAATCTTTGGGAAAACTTATCCAAGTCATTTCGGTCCAGGGAATATGACAGCTTACTTCTGGTCACCAAGAGAACTAAAGTTGGGATTGCCTGAAACTACGCTACAGGGAATTCCAGACACCTGGAGTTAATAATCATTTCCTCATTTTGGTTTTGTTGATAACAGTCTCCAACATGGATATCTGATTTCAGACCTTAGTAGACTATTGTTGCCACTGGCAACTTCACTGATAAATCCACAACAAACAACAGCCTACCTACCCAATCTGTCCAGTTTCCTATTATTATGCAAATCACAGTTGGTTGACTTTTATCTTTCAGACCTGAGATCACTGAACTATTACTACCCAACATTGGCAATCATTTGAACTTCATTCAGCAATATCAGCCTGTTAATTTTAGTAATGTAGGAATGGATTGACTATAGACTCATGGACTTCATATTCCTATTATGAGCCACAATTCAGAATCTGAAGATGTTGCGCCAGCTGAGCCTGTACTTCAGGATTTTCAGCCTCAGGTCTCAGTAAGCTAAGATTCAATTGAGGGTGATCAGCCACAGGCATCTCCTGTTCAACTGGAACAGTCAGATGAGGAGACATAACCCACCCCCAAGACCCAAGCCTAGATGCATACAAAGACAAGCAGAGAAACACTCCTCACTCCATGCTAGGCAAAAAGCAAAACATGAGTGATTGCAGCCAGCTTTCAGTGGAACTATTTAGGTAGCTGCTTTACTTGCAATCTTCACTGAAAACAAATGTTTGACTTTCCATCTTGTTGTTCTTATTCTTGTTCATGACCCTTTGACATTGACAGGTCTGAAGGATAAAAAAAACCCTACCATTTAACTACCTGATTTGGCTTTCTGTGACTCTTGGAATGTATTTGGACTACATTTTTGGTTCTTGGATTGTGTTGGCATTTTTCAGGCAAGCACTCTCTGCTAGGAATTCAAATTACATTCCTGTACGTTGCTATCTGTTTTAACTGTAGCAAATATTTCAGTGTGTATGCCAGCAACTATGAAGCAGAACACTTTCTTCAAACCTTAATTATATCACCATTAACTCTCCAGTATGCCAAGCCCATATTCAACAAGAGTCATAGCCTATGTTTGTTGCCATTTAAAAAGAGAGATCATTTTTTTCTAATCCTATTACCTTATCATATTTTCAATTGCATTATGATTTTTTTATACAGCACTTACCCATGTTTCATTTTTATCCCATGGAAGAATCTGAGTTGGCCACTATGAACAATTTTATTTACAGAAATCTACTGAGAGATTTTACTTGCTCTTTTTCCTCCCCATGCCAATGTGCACCCACTATTTTTCTTTTTAGAGTGCTGATTTAATTCCATAGCTATTAGAGATAAGTTCACTCTATCCCTCTTTGCAGAAGTAATCATTCACTAAGTTGTACCTTGATTTGGTTTCCATGAACTTGGAGTGTGAATCCTTAATAACATCTCTTGCCACCTATGGGAAGTTTGAATATATGGGCATGCCCTTTGGTTTGGCTAATTTTCTAGATACAGTTAGGTATCATATTTTTCATTATTTTCTGGACAATTTTTAATAATTTATCTGGATAACCTGCTCGTTTACTTTGAGGTCCATATGCAGAATTGTGATCATCTTTGTGCTGTCCTTCAGCACCTCTGTGACTAAAGCCATTATGTCAAGTTAGAGAAATATCCCTTGATTTAACTACTTGGATTATATGGGCTAGCATGTAACCTCATAAGGAATGGAAATGAAAAAGATGGACATGGCTGAAATAAAACGAATTTGCCTTTGTCCCCAGCCCCCAAATAATCACCAAAAATATATAATATCTTGGTTTTACCAACTTTTTCCAGAAATTCATCCCTGATTTTGTTATTCTTTTCTTTTAATTGGTTTACCAAGAATATTTCTCCAAAACCCAGTAAACCTTTGAACTACTCAACAGACCTTCATCTCCCAGTTTATCCTCTGTTATCCTGTTGCTGCTGTTCATTAGATGTAAAGCAATATAGGATTGAACTTGATTGGATTTCACTATATTGTCTTTGAACTTGGGTGTAACACTTGAGGAGAATAAGAGGAAATCCACATTTCTCCTTCTGAGAGGTCAGTGCAGAAGACAATGTGAAGAGTATGAGAACTTTTGAATACTTAAATACCTTTTATGACACTTGTTTCCTGCAGTAGAATAAAAATCGTTTCTAGCTGGGTTCATTCTTATTTCAGTGGGACTCTGATACTAAGGGCAATTTGACACTCATGCTAAAAACATCTGACTTTGGTGTAACTCAGATTAATACTTTGATATGTGAGACCAAATTAATCATTATAACAAACAGTAAAAACATGCTGCCATAGTTTAGTGTAATTGTATAATCTGTTTCTCAACAAGAGATAATGCAGTTATTAATAAAAGTAAGCATAAAAATGAACACTATAAATCATACTACTTACAAGTGCTAAATATAGATATGTATTACCTGATGAATATTCACATCTTTGAATGATGAAGATATTTTCCCAATTAAATTGGCTTTTACTAAGTTCAAGAAGCCAATCTAGAGGTCATTTCAAGAGGTCCTCCAGGCAATGAGGAGAACATGACAAAACATTGAAATGGACTGTTTTTATCCTCAGATGCCAGAGGTAATAGTGGGATAACTATTTTGACTACTTCCAGCTTTCCCAGTTGTTATGGATTTGTCAAGAAAAAAGAGAAAAGAAATATAATTCATATAGATTAACTACACATCTTATATTTCATTTTCTCTATAACCTAATCCATTCCTCAACTCCAAAAATGCATAAGAGGCAAAAAATCTGGAAAAATATTTAAGAAAACAATTCACATCCAAAAGAAGAATGACAGATTCTAGTTAATGTGAGGAATTATAATGGCATAATTTCCAGCATTCAACCCCATATCCTCATGAAATAGAGATAGTTTAAATTCTGCTTGTGTACAATCTTCTCAGGTTACATAGAAACCTCAAATGCTTATTTTACCATTTTAAACTATAGGATGAGATCACAGTAGATAATTTTTAATTGCAGCCATACAGCTAACATATATGGTACATTTTGATTCAGATGATTGGGTTAAGAGTGATGACCTAGTATACTTCTAATTGGAGCAGTCTCCTCAAATTTGTTCAACATTGCTTACAAGAAAGTTATGCTTCACATAATAAGAAATATGGCAATTAAAATGATCTGATAGCCTAGAATATAATGTCTAGTAAGTCTTGATCAGGTTAAAAAATGCAATATAGCACCAACCATGAAAATCTTAGAAATTTATTTCAACTTTATCTATTGCTAACAATCTAAAGTCACAAAATGTTTAAACACAGAATTACTGTAAATATCAGGAATGATGAAATGATGAGGTCTGGGGAAAACAGATGAAGTAAATGCTTTGCATGAACTTTCACCAAAGCTATTCACCCTTTGAGGATTTGAAGAATGCTAATATGTAAACCAAAAGGGAAGACTTATCCAAGGAATGACACAGGTCAACTCTAAAGGCTGAGATTTTGACTGTCTCAGTGTGATTTGTACATTTTAAATTTTAGATTTCCATATTTAATAATGAAAATTTAATTTTTATAATGATTATTTTTACATATTTGTCATTTTATATGGCTGTTGTATGCCAGCCAGAGATACTTTTTGTGAACTCTGCAGCTGTATAAATATAAGGAGTAAATAAATAAAGGGTGACTGAAGTTGGAAGCCTTGCAAGTGAACAGACAATAGGATTTTGTCTGTTTTAGAATCTGCTTGTGCTGCAAATTAAACCTTTGTGGCTTTTCCACGAAAATGTATTTGCATAATTGCTCCTAGCCAAAGAGGGCTAGTCAACAAATCATGGTTAAAACAAACCATAATCTCTCTTCATCTCTCTTTATGGCCATTTTTTAAAATATCTAAGTAGTTTGATTTGGTTTTCCTGGCACATAGTGGAAACCCTCTGAAGAGAGTCAGAAGAAAGGTAAAAATACTTCCTTCTTTGCAAATTTATTTGTTATTCCTGGAAAGTGAACTGTTCTATGACAGTGTGGACGTGACATGACTCTTGCATTGGCTGCAACTGTGATTACCAAACAACTCTGGAAAGTGGCACAACAACACAGCAACAAGAATTTTGAGACAGGCTTCTGCCTGCTTCCCCTGAGGCAGATGATTGGAAATTGCAAGAAGACTGCAAGACTACATGACTGTTTTACTTTTGTTTATAAAATAAACATTTGCTCCTCTCCTATTTTGCAAGCATCCCTACCAAAAAGTACCCATCAAGCCAGAGTAATATGCCCCAGCATTAGCTGAGGTTGGACCATAAAAAGCTCTGTCTGGGGTCATTGACGGAATCATCCCCAATACTAGCCCCTGTCTTAGGCACCCTTTTGAAAGTAGGGGCCTACAAATATCTTGGAGTTTGGTTTCTATAATTCCCAACTTCCATAACTCCCAACTTCCAACCATAAATCTTGCAAGATGGAACTAAAAATGACACTCCAAAGCAAGAATTTATTGCTTACTCATTAGACTTTCCCCAGCCTGTTTGGTGAACTTTTGCCTTTTGCTAATTTCCTACAGCTCACCTTCCCAGCACTGTAACAACCCAGCATGTGCTTATGATGAACTCTGAAGAGGAATCCTGGAATTCTGGGGGTAGTGTTGGAGGGTGGATGGGATTACTACACAGTTTCTGGAAGCCACAATCTTGTAACATACCCAATTTGTCGGCTTTTTTTCTATGTCTGAACTTGTTTCCCATTTTTCCTTAAAAAAAAAATCCCACCAAGCCTGTTTGCCTTCATTTCTGTGAGTGAACTAATGTAAGTTGAATTGACAAGATGGAAAATGTCATTCAGGTCAGCCACAAATTTGTAAATATGCTACAATACAAACATATTCTTCTTATGAAGAATGACATTCTTTTACCCTGGAACATTTAAGGGAAGGGAAGGCGCTCTAAATCATTAGCTCTTTGTATCCAAGGGGCAAGGGCCTATAACTTGGGGCCTCCTCTGGTGCTCAAGAATAGAAAAGAGGTTCAGGATAATTAAGCTATCCTTCCTTCCTTCCTTCCTTCCTTCCTTCCTTCCTTCCTTCCTTCCTTCCTTCCTTCCTTCCTTCCTTCCTTCCCTCCTTCCTTCCTCCCTCCCTCCCTCCCTCCCTTCCTGAAATTTTCACCTTATCTCAAACAGTGTTTGCTGTTCAATGCTTCAGGGCAATCTAACGCTTAAATGAGCAGTAGAGAAAATGGCTGTGACTCTCTCCCCTCAACATTCCCTATTTTTTTATTTATGTGCTCTTGCCTAAAAAAACCTCTGGTAATTAACTGTGTCGTTTTACAACCAACAGAATGTCAAGACTATCAAGGTTGGAGAATTTGGGACTTCCAACTACATGTGTCTTCAAAAATGGGCAAAATAACACACACTTGACAGATAGTATTTTCAGTTTTTCATGAAGAGTGTTTGCAGCGCCAGTAGTATTTTTTTCAGAGCTTGGAAGAAGGGAGTGGAAAGTCTGAACTTCAGGTAGGAAATGCTACAATTATTCTGAGATGGGAAGAACCAGCAGCGCTTGCAGGCTCTCACTATTTTTATCACAATGATGAAACTAATGTTGATGTGCACCCCTTTGAGGCATTCACACAATGCTCATAGGAAAGGGCAGGGATTGCATCATTTTGATCTCTCTCATACTCTTCCCCCCTCTGCTGCCTCGTGGATGTGGATGCCACCAATGAGACTTTTTTCCCCTTATTTCTTATTTTTTTCTACTTGGCTGTAGTATTCAACAAACTCACTTGCAATGTACTTTGAAAATCAAATATGGAATGCAATGTAGTAGTGAAGGTGTTGGAGTTAAGTTATTAGGTCATTAGGACCAGGGAGACCCAGTTCAAATTTACCACCATGGAACTTTACCAGAAGACTTTGGGTCTGTTTCCCTCAATCCAAGCTACCTGCCTTGTTTTAGGGAAAACTGAAGGAGAGCCTACTATGCATCCTACTGAGGTAGGATTTCTGTCTAATGAAAGACTAGTTACAAAAGCAGACACCAAAGGAATAAGAGAGATGTGCCCAGGAGACTTTTTCCAGATATAAAGTGACATAATTTTTTAGATCATAAAACAAATCATTTACAGTAAAAAAAAAAGAAAGAAAGAAAAAATAACCCTTGCCGTCACCCCCTCATAATGAATTTATATTCCTTCCCTCCTGCTAGAAAACATAAAACATTCCTGACAAGTCAAGATAATCCCACTGCCATCTTAAAAAAAAAAACTTTCTGGTAAAGTGGGCAGATTTTGAACTACCTTAATTCTCAGTACTTTATCCAAAGGCCCAATAACTCTACAATAACTGAACTGAATTTTCATAGATTCTCTGCCCAGGCTTGTCACCATTCCCCATTTACCCCACTGCAAAGCAAAGAATTTCCACGCTCACTACCTCCTTCCTGTCTCTACTCTCTCACACTGTATATTATTTCACTCAGTAAAAAAACATTTGATTTGTTATAATCTGCAAGAATCGGAATAAGTCAATTCTGGTGTATGAGTTTTTTTATAAGAATAAATATTTCAGCCTGAGTTGTTTCAATGTGTGAACTGAGCGCTAGGCATTGCAACTTATGTATATTATCAGTGTTTCTCAACCTGAGCAACTTGGTTGGCTGGGGAATTCTGGGAGTTGAAATCCACACATCTTAACAGAGTAACAGAATTGGAGGTCTTCTAGTCCAAACCCCATCTCAGGCAGGAAATCTATTACCATTTCAGACATATGGCTGTCCAATTTCTTCTTTAAAATCTCCAGTGCTGGAGCATCCACAACTTCTGAAGGCAGCGCTGAATATTATTGATGAAGTTGCCATATGATAACAAAATATTGGAAACAAATTCTGGGGTAAATGATCAACATCAAGAGTCAGTTTTTGGAAACAGACCATTTTTAATTCCAAGATGTAGGAAGAGAAATATTTAAATCCTTCTCCTAAAACCTGAATATTATATGGTCTTTTGTTGTGTTGCTGAGAGTTAAGAGAGGTATATAACAAACTAATCTTAGCCGTAACAGCTCTATTAATATACTGCTGCTTCCTGCCTAAAGTTCAAAAAAAAAAATTGAATTGAAATAGTTCTTTTTCTTTTCTGCTATCACCAGCTTTCTCATGGTTTGATTTGTTTTATTTTTAATTTAGAATACACTATGAAACATTCTTGGAGAAAGAGCTCCCATATTTGATTCACTTTCACTATTCCTGATAGAACTTTTCAGATTGTCATTTGTTTATTTATTTAATTTACATTTATTTATTTATTAAATTTATCTGCTACCCATCTCACTGATAAGGCAACTCTGGGTGGCTTACAAACACTAAAAAAGATAAATATAAAAACAATTAAAAGAGTTACACAAGAGCTAAGACCCAGGGACGAGCAGCACGGAGGTGAGGTCTTGACATTTAAGTAGTCATAGAGAAAGAGTCAATGTCCCAAATCCGAAGAAAGCTCACTACATTTTAAATTTTGCGAAAAGCCATATAAACTTAGTTGCAATTGTTCCCACTAATATCGATAGCATAGAAAAGTCAGGGTGGTCGTGATAATAGCATGTAAAATAAAGTAAAAAAAAAATTCTTCTGAGTTTCTGCCAATCATTTGACTGGGTTCCATCTCAAATATTTAAACCCAGTTTTTTTTTCCTGGTTCCTATTTGCTCTTTTTGAATGATGCTAATAATTCTCAGAATACCAGTCCCAAACTAACATAGGGAGAGACCCCCTACGACAGTTAAAAATTATGTTTCCTTTTGTGTCCCTGATACCCAAGCATTTCATCTTTCCTTTGACAGAGGAGATAATGGGGTCCAGCAAGCATACATGTTAGCACTGCCAGTCTCCTGCAAGGCTGGGAATTAGGAGGAGGTGGAAGTTGCTTAGCATGGCAGTTTTCTGACTTGCCTTTCTTAATTAAACAAAGCTGATTTCAGTCAAATCAGACGCTGTGCCAATGGAATGTCATACTGGATGTGTTCTTAGTAAGAACTAATACGTAGTTAGTGAACATACTATTATTCTTCCATATTTGTATTGTAGAAGCATGTCATCTAGCAGAACTGTTAATCACATAACTTATGGATTTTGCCTTTACAAAAACAAAAGAAAGAGTCTATTATGGTAATACAGACTGAATGGTACAGATTCTTACTTCGTGGGGCTTGGTTTTGAAATATCTTGATCATGTGTCAACCTTGGTTTATTATCTCTAGGACCCCCTTGACAAGATGGTAGGCAGGCAATGGTCACCCAGAGTTTCATGGTGAAATTCACCCTGGATGGTGGTCAGAGAATGTAGTCTTGGAACCATCTATGCAATTTGCCTTTTCCTGCCACAGATTTATTGTGTGGTTTATTAGCTAACACAAAGCACATTTCACACGACACCAGTTGCCTGAATTCTTGCACAATGTGGATTCAATTTTTGCCGTGCAAATTTCTAAGGACTTTGTACAAGTTTTTCTGGAGGACAGAACTTTGAACACAACTCCATAATTTCCAGCCCCCTTCAAAACGCCTTTTCATTTGCTGCCAAATTGCTTGAGGTTTTCTTTCCCCCTCATATGTGTCATGTTTCTCTTTGAACTTGCAATAGTAACGTAGCCATCTTAAATCAGGTAAGAAAGCATAGCTCACTGCCATGGAAATCGGTGTGCAAACTCAGGAAAGTCAACCCCATCAGTGTTTTGCAAACTGATCTTTTTCTAGACTCAGTGCAACTTGCCCAAGTGAAGATTGTTTGTGTGTGCATATCATGGCAAATAGAAGAAGAAAGAAAACAAACTAAGAACTTTTGCTACATTCAGCATTTGGCTTTTGTTCATTTGTACAACATCAAAGCAGTCCATGCTCCCTAAGTTTGCTTAGCAAGCAGTATAACATTAGCAATAGCTAATGTTATAATAACAGTTAGACTTATATACCACTTCATAGTGCTTTACAGCCCTCTCTAAGCCGTTTATAGAGTCAACATATTGCCTCCAACAATATGGGTCTTCATTTTACCAACCTTGGAAGGATGGAAGGGTAAGTCAACCTTGAGCTGGTCAGGATTGAACTGATGGCAGTCAGCAGAGTTAGCCTGCAATATGGCACTCTAACCATTGTGCCACCACAGCTTTTAATTCATTCTGTTATGGTTATAACATAATGACTATTTCCTCAATGACTTTTTCCTTCTGCAAAAACTGATACACACAAAAGATTTGGTGCATTAATCCAATTTTCAAGAGAATCTTCACACTAATACAATATTTCCTGATGCTGGAATAAGAAACTAATTTTGGTTTTAATTCATTAAAATATATCATGGGTCCCCAACCCCTGGGCTCAGTATCAGGCTGCAGCCTGCTGAAAACCAGGCAGCAAGTAGGTGAGGACACCAAAGTCCATTTGCACAACTGGTGGATGTGGGCATGAACCTCTCCCCCCCCCCCCCGCTACAACTGCCACTGTCCCCACCAGTCCACAGAGCTGGAAAGGTTGGGGACTGTTGAAATATATGGTCATAGACCAAAAAGTATTTTCAAACATCTACATGCTGATGTGAAAAAGCTTGCTTCATAAGGTTCCACATCTGATGGAAATACTGTAAATGTTGAGACCCCCATTAGCTATAGATTTTGTGGCAGAACCTGGAGTCTGAAATCTGAGATCTGAGAATCTGAATGCTGAGATCCCCAAGCTGCACATGGTCCTCCAAATCCTTTGATTTGTTTGGATCCTCAGTATCAATTCAACAGTTGGCAAGGAAAAGTAATGTTCATGTGACTGAAAATTAAAAGTATTAAATATACTGGGCTCACTTGTATTAGCTATATTTAAATAGCATCAGATTCAATGTAAGTTTTGTCTTGGATATACCCACTTCTTTGCCATTCAAAATGGCAAAAGCAGATCTTGGTTTCAAGAGCTCACCCATACTTTAAGGTAACCACAACTAAATATCCAATCAACTGTGGTCACTCCTTCCAAACCGCTTTTCTTTTGGTCCCAGGTACTTCAAGTACAATGCTAATATCAGACCAATTTCTCCTAATTTTTGCTCTTCTGACTAGAGTCCCTTATTTCAAGGGGAAAACTGGGGCTATTCTAGAACTCCTTTGGTGTCCTTCATTCCAAGACTGTTGACAAGTTTGTAACTTGACATTGGACCAATTTAGCTTAAAATCTGCATTTTTGATGTGCGTGTTCCTCACAAGGCTTGGGAAGCGCTATGCCAGGAGGGCAGAAGGAACCTGAGACAGTTAATTGCAAACATCTGGTTCTTCCTGACACTGAAGTTTTCTTTGGCGTGGAAAGGGTAATTTACTCAGGCCGGCTGGGAGGTGAAAGTTTGATCTCTTGCAGTCAGTATTAGAAAGTCAGTATTTCCTTTCCATTTATTGGAAAGGAAAAAGAAAAACTCTAATGGATTCTCCAAAGAACTTCCAGCTTTGAGATTGAAAAATAAAAGTATTAAATATAGAGGCTCAATTGTATTGGCTAATTTCAATTTGATTTGTTTCCATGTCATCCATTTAAAAATAACTGAGGAGGTTAAAAAAAAAGTCTATTGGTTGGTCCAGTCTATCCAAGCTTTAGAATGTTAACACTCATGAATCTTAAGAAAAGTGCTAGTACCTAACTTTTACTGGAAGAGATTATTGGTTTAATTAGTAACATCTTCACTAAATATTATATTCTCTAAACATCATGGATTTTGTCTTTCCTCATTTTGGGTTAACGAAGCTTTTCATAATGAAGACTGGAATTTATTGCAGTCAAACTCCAACAACAGTGGGAGAAGCTGAAGAACACTGATCATATAGTTGTCCTATACAGTATTTCCTCCTCTCTTCCTGAAGTAATCTTTTATCACACAAAATGCTCTTGTTCCACTAAGGTATTTCTCTACTAAGACAATAGTTGGTGGTTGTTGTGATTCAGGGTCAGCCTGTGAGTTCAGCAGTTGGGTCGGACGATTCAGAGGAGGAGGAGGGGGGTGTTGGAGAGGTTGCTGAGGGTGTTGGAGAGCCTGCTGATGAGAGCCCTCAGCCAGGCCCCTCCCACCTGGTTATGACGCAGACCCAGCTGTGTGAGCCTGACAGCGTGGATGAAGATGACCCACAGCTGGCCCTGTTCAAGGACACCTGACGCAGGAGGCAGTCAATCAGGAGTAAACAGAGGAAGGCAATGGGGCACCTCGGAAGGAGGCAGAGAGAAGCCACGCCCTGAACTGTTTAAAAGGGGAATACGTGGGAGGGCTGGTTTGCTGAAGGCAACCGTTTGAATAGCTTCTGTTTCATGGTTCGTGTCTTGTTTTTGCTCTGTTTGCTTTTGTGTCCATAAATTTGGCAGGCTTAGTTCCAGCCTCTTGCCTTCTTGTAAAAGGGGTTGTCCCTGCCTTATCTGCAGGGCCGGTAGTAGGCTGGTACAGAACAGTGGTCTTATTCAGAACATAATTCTGACATAAGGACCCAGATTGCTGGGGGCAATTAAGCTGACTTTGTAATAATGCCGCTTGGGGGGTGTATGAAAGCCCTAATAAGCAGGCATATACATAGAATGAAGGCTACTGCTAAGCTTGTAAGCTGCCCTGAGTCTTCGGAGAAGGGCGGGATATAAATGGAATTAAAATTAAAAATTAAAAATTAAATTAAATTAAAATAATTCTACATTTCACATTCAGCAGCTATCTCAAACTTTTCCAAAGAATGGGAAAGCTACTTATTTATAAAAATGTTGAGCAGAAACTAGAAATAGCCTTCAGTATGGAAATATCTTTCAACTAAAAGCAAGCTGAGAAAATGATTGGTCTGCAGTTGATGGGAACCTTGGAGGAAAAGGTTCAGGGGGCCTTCAGATAGTCACTCATGCCATGATTGCTTTCCAGATTGGCTAGTACAATGTGTTCTACATAGGACTAGTGCTGAAGACACACGGAAGCTTCAATTGGTCTAGAATGCAGAAGCACAGACAGTGATGAGCAGTGCCTTGACATGCTCATATAACATCTCTACTTCATGAGCTGCACTGTTTGCTAGTGGTGATTCAAGGCATAGGACCTGGTTATTTGAGGGGCCACCTGTCTTCCATTGTGGAGTCCCACTGACCCTGCTAAATCCAATTTGGCAGGGTCAGCACACTCCAAGTTCCTTCAGTTAAAAATGCCATCTATTGGGACCCTGGTGTTATAAATCACTCAGAGTCACTAGAAATTGGATGACCTGTACTTTTAATGAGTTGATGGTGATGGTGATGGTGATGATGGTAATGATGATGTTTGGTCCCAGCCTGCTACATTTCCTTCACATCAGCTTACCTTACATATTATATAGATGGATGGAAGGTTGGTTGGCCCTAAACCTGTAGTATTCTTTGCTTGTTAAATAAACATGTAGAAGTATTATCTAGAGAATTGGTATGGGTTAGGTGCGAATGAGAGTTTATCTTACTTTTTCTTCTCCTCTTACTTCTTTTACTTTGTTATGTAATCAATCTTAGAAGAAGATTGAGGAAGTTGGAAAAAGCCAATGAGTTGCTGCAAGCAGTCATGCATGGTGTAATGGTGTATGGACCTTGGGAGACAAGGTAAAGAGCCACAGCTAAGAGAATGGTCAGATAAAAAGCATCTGACCCACAGAAGGTTGGGCAAGAGGCCCAGGAGAGACCTTCCCTAATTTCTTCGGCTATAAAGGAAATGGGGGAGAGAGATGTACTTTTAGACTTGCAAAATTGATGTTAGCCTTATCAAATAGACCAGACAGGAAACATGACCAGACAAGCTAATTCTACTTTATTGTAAAGCTACATTAACAGAATCCTGCAAGAATTCATTTAAAATTATCTAAACTGTTTTGACTATGTTTGCTTTGCTTGTCCTGAATTTTCCTGCCTCTTATTTAATGGACAACTCTGTGTTCTAATATTGTATTGTCACTGTCTCTATACATTTATAACTATATACAGTGCTTTTTTTGTTTAAAAAAAAGGTGCCAGAACTCACACACATCACACAACCCACCTTGCCTACCCTACAAGGTTTACCTTTGTAGTTGAAAAAAAAACCCCTTCAATTTTCAGTGTACTAGGATTTTGTTCAAAGCAACTCTGGAAAATCCATCAAAAAAGGTGCTGGAATTCCGTTCTAGTGTGTTCTATGACAAGAAAACCCCCTGAATGTATATATTATAAATTATCATGTCTCCATTACTATGTTTTATAATTTGCTGTTTAGTTGTTTCTGATTTACTGGGACCTGATGCATATTATTTCACTAGGACTGTTTATCAGATATTCAAAAGAAGTATTCAGCTACAAGTCTTTTTCAAGGGATATAGGTAGCATGTACCATACATGGTCTTAGCCAAAAGTCTGAGATGTGATAATAAATTATAAAATATACTGGAATTCCTGTTAGCATGTTCACAATTATAATTCTCCATGCATTTCTTCGATTTCTATCACACTTTTTCTCAGGAGCTCAAGGCAGCATGCGTAAACTTCCTCTTTCATGTTTTCTCCACAACAAACTGTAAAGGAAGTTGGGCTGAGAGAGAATGAGATGCCCAAATCCACAGTGAGTTTGATGGTGAAGTTGAACCTGGGTCTCTCATCTCAACATTTCAGCCACACTTCATACCACACTGGCGGTCCATCTGAACCTCTTCCAAAATTGTACCCATGGTCAAAAGAAATGCAAAATCAGCATGTGAATCTCTGGGATTATCATAATTTACAAGCAAGTAGAGACTTATTAGAGGATGCTAACCTTAACTACGATGCCATGAAAAAGATTTACATCAAACCCTACAATTTCAACTCATGGTGAAAAGATCCAGAGAATGTTCCCTGCAACTCCTTATACCCAGTCCCTTATAAGTGGACTCAAAGCCTCTCAACTTGCATCTTTAAATGCTTTGGATGGCCTTCAGCAATATAAAGCACTTGAAAAGTCTGACTGAGTTAATATATAATCTGAAGGCGGGTATGAACCTTGCAATTATTCATATGAAAGGAATTAGGACAGGCGGTAAGATAAGGAGCCTAGCGGGAATTTAAAAGGAGGCCTGTAGAGAATAGAATTGGTCAAAAACTGATTTAGAGATTTTTCATTATTATTCCTAGAGCAGGTAAGCCATTTGAGTGTAATGTTAGATACCAGTAGAAACAGTATTCATGGGCACCTCCTTATTTCACCAAAATGATGGAATAGTGAAATATCCTGAATATTTCATCCCACACATGTCACTGTGTCTACTCCCCATTGCAGTTTATATTTGCAGTTCCCTCATATTATTTTTAACACAACTGAAGAACATATGAGAGTACTTTAGGGTACTGTGAAGTTCTCCCAAAGATAAGTAGATGATGATTTAAAAAGAGATGAGACCGCACAAGATTGCCTCTCCCGGTTAAGGCCTTAACCATCCTCCTATGCCTTTTATTTACCACAACCATGTTAGAGTGGCACTAGTGGAGCCATCACAATAACTTGAAGACATATCCGGAGGCGGATTTATCTCACAGATCTTGCCAGGTAAAAGTATTGGATTGAGACAGGCAGAGACTGTTCCCTTTATGATCTGCTTGCCAGTTTTTAAGACATCTGCACAGAAAACAGCAGGATAACTTTTTCCATTATTACAGATTGCTCCTAGCCGTCTTCAGATTTCACTTTTTAATTTAGCTCCTTGTTTCTGGGCTGTCCTGCCAGACATCTTCATTTCCCCAAGGCTTCCTCAGGTTATATCATGAAGATAGTAACGGGGAGTTTTCCTGTTCTCATTAAGGCAGGAGGAGAAGCGCCTCCCTGCTTGCACCTATTCTTGTTATACTCCTCCTCCCTTTGCTTCAGTTCTTGCTCAGATCCAATCCATCATTTCTGATAGGGAATATTTTCAGTGTTTGCTTCCCAGCAACATCCTGTAGACCTTCCCCCCCCACCACCACCCTTCCTGGCAGGGGTGGCTGATCGGTTGACATCAAACAGCAGCTCCAAGCCTCCAACAAACAAAGCAGTCAGAAGGACTTGTCAGGCCTGTTAGCTGTCCAGCCACCTCCTGATATCACTAGATGATGGACCCCTTTCATAGCCAGGATTAAGGCGAATACAAAGTTTGGTATCAATTTGAAGAATGCTCATCTCTTGGGAAGTTGGGAAACTTGGCAGTAGCCCATAGCAGGATTATTTGCCTGATAAGGTTTCTTTCATTCTCATTCTTTAAATGA
This sequence comes from Vipera ursinii, assembly GCF_947247035.1. Classification (NCBI taxonomy): domain Eukaryota; kingdom Metazoa; phylum Chordata; class Lepidosauria; order Squamata; family Viperidae; genus Vipera; species Vipera ursinii. The sequence continues at coordinate 71,564,265 of NC_139513.1, forward strand.
TAAATATATCAGAGGTAGGAAAGTCTGTCTCAGTCCAGGGCAAGAAGGAGAAGGGAAAAAAGAATAATGATGTGTGAAAGGAAAGGTGGAGGTGAAAGTTCCTCTTTACATACACAGACACGCAGACACACAGACACAGACACACACACAGAGACACAGACACACACACACACACACAGAGAGAGAGAGAGAGAGAGAGAGAGAGAGAGAGAGAGAGAGAGAGAGAGAGAGAGAGAGAACACATAATAACTCTAAACTGGGACTTCTAATACAAACTTACCAGGGATGGGATCTAAGCTTTTTGTCCTATCTTTATGTTTTGATTCAGAATACGTAAAGGGCTGCCGCAGCAATAAATAAAAAAAAAAGTAGAAAACCCTTTCTCTCTGAAACCCAGGTCTTCCTAAAGTTTACAGAAGTATTATGGAGCAGCTTCTCATTGGCAATGCTGAAAGAAACTTCTCCATTGTTTTTCCATAAGAATACTTTTCTTCTGACAGCTTTTGGACAGTTGGATAGTTCATGTATCATCTGAGCGTTGCTTTTATGCTTCTGTACGGAATAATAAGTATTAGTAGTAATAGTTTTGTTTGGTGTGATTTTAACTGTTGTAAATCTTTTCAATATCTGAAGCAGATCGATTTGTCAGGGATCCTTAATTTGCATCCTTCTATAGAGCAAGAGAGTGAAGTCAGAAGCCTAAATGGTCTCTTCCAACACTACAATTCTGTGAGTCTAAGACATTCTAAATAATGCATATGCATTTATGAGGGCAGGAGAGAGGGATATAAATCTTTATACAAAACAATACATACATCATCTCATAAATATGCTAAGACATAACCTCTACCCAATCAAATGTTCCCCTCACCTTAATATTGCAGATGGAAATGAGGAACCTAAATAGTAGCCAATAGCCCTTAGCAAACATACTAAAATTGGATTAAAGAAAAATGTATGAGGTGTATTCTTGGTCTGAATCTATAATTGCTGTACAATGCATGAAAGTAGAAGTGATGGATGACAATTGCCCAGATCATCATAACTTAATAAAATGCTTCATCAATCAGAGGAGCATCAAGCTATGACATCCATTTCCCTCAGCTAGATCCTAAAGACTTCCCATCTTTTCCCTTGTAAAGATGCTGCCTCTTCTCTCATGCAGATTTCGCAAATTGTATTTATTCACTGCTAAGTGATAATTGGATTGTGCTAAATGTGACACGAAATGGGGGGTTGTATGGGAGACTGACAAATTTATTGACAAGTTCTACTCACTTGCTGCCTGCTGGTGGGTAGATGGAGTAAGTTTACTTTTCTGTTTGTGCCTTTTTTGTTTTTAAAAGAAAAAGATTGCCAGGCACTTGAGTATGCAATTGCATGCAAGTATATGAGAGATCACAAAAGCAGCTAATGTCAAAGGGCAGTAATGTTTTCTGGGTCCTTATCCTGAATTAGCAAAGTCATTCATGTCTACCCTGTTCAGACTTATATAAACATAAGTCTGTAATAATACAACTCAAGAATCATAATTAGTGTTTAAAGGAATTGGTTAAAGTAATACTCTGCTATGAAATCTGACTGTGTGGCTGATTCTTTTCCAGGTGGTACCAGGGGGATAATTTAGTATACTGCTTACCTGCTTTTAAAATATCATTATGCAATATATTGTCCCAATTGCTCCCAGTGTAAAACCTTCCCTATGACAAATGTGCATTGTCACTGCATTATTTTTCTGTTTTGTCAGCTCAGCACGTCTCACTCTGTGTTTCTGCCAGCTGCATAGTAATCTTATCAATGTAACCAAGGTGATTATCACATGTCCAGCCATGTTATGGTTTCATGCCTAGAACTGCTATTAAGTGCACATATCTACAAAAGTTTTCTCACTTTACTTTTTTTCTCCTTCTTTTGTATTCTGTCTGATGAGAGGATGTAGTCAGTTAAGTTCTTTCTTTTGCTTTCCAATTAAAGTTTTATATACAGTAGAATATGCCTCGGGTTTCTTTATTTTTACCTGATGTTTACCATGTGTCAAATGAACCACAGTTCATTGCCCTCTGATAGGGAAGTATTAATTTATTTCCCTGACAATGGTAGCAGAGGATGGTTTGTTTATATTAAGATACTGTGATCAATAAAAATACAGATGAGATAAAATCCTGCTGTTGTTTGCATCCAGCTCCACCTTTAGGTGAAACACACATAGGATTCTGTGGCAGACAAAATGTTCAGAAATCCTATGTTAAGTAGTTTGTAAACTGAACTTTCCACAGAATTTAAATTGTAAAATTTCTATTTAATTTAGATTTTCTAGCAATAGGATTCAGAATCTTTTCACATGGCCCAGACTCTTACAGACTTGGCCCAGTGGGTTCCAAGTAAGAATTGGATTACATATTTTCAAAAATAGGGGACAAACCATTATGCCTTACTTGATCCACTATTTCTTACTTAAAGACTTTGTGGAAGTCTTACGGCAAACCCCAAACCATACAAGCCTCCCCCCTCCAGCCCTTCTGCATCGTAGGTGTTTTGATTCCTCAGGCACTCACCATAATTTTCAAGTCATCTGCTAAATTCTTTATTGATGACCAATCACAGAAAGCTCCACAAAAGATAACAATACAACTGACAGTTCATGAAAATGAGTGTACCCTGCCCCACCCAAGGACTTCTATGTGGGCATTTGATGTTTTAAAAACATTTGAGCATTTGTAGTTGGAGAGCTGGTGGGCTGCAACACTGCCAAATTATTTTCCCTTTTGCACAGTTTGTAGCAGATAGGAAATCCTGGCAAGTTGCTATCTCTGTGAGGAAGGGGGGAGAATTGCCCACTAATATAAAAGAATAGTCTGCCTCCAAGGTTTGCAAAATTCAGATATGGAAAACTGGATTTAGTGTGTTTCCTGTTGAAGCACAGCTGAGCTAGAAACAAAAGAGTTCAATTGTTGAACCAAGGCAATAGTTTAAGATTGTTTGAGTATGGAAATAATCCAGAAATACTGTAAACATCACATTGGTGTTGCCTTAAGACATTCTATCCTCATATCTAATAATTGCAGTGCTTGTGGTTTCAACATCACCTACTTTCCTCCTTTAGGAGTTTGTTTACCCAATTAAGTGCATGAAAGAGGGAGTACATCGCTGTTTTGTTGCTTTGAATTGGCTAATAAAGACTTATTACATAATTTGAATTGTTCTTGAAACCAGCATAGGTGCCTTTATTTTGAGTAGAATTCAACATGACAATTATGCTCATAAGATACTGGACCTCAGAACTTCACATAACATGATACAGAAGATGAGTTAAGGGCAAGAGATAGGGTGGACACTGCTATCTTAATGGCGGACTAGCTATACTGTTAGAGGTTATTGTAGATACAGGGGATAGGGAAGTTGGCAAATTGCTATCCCTGGCTGACCCTGTCTGGACTCTGGAACTAAGCAAGGACAGGCATGGTTAATACTTGGATTTCTCCAGGAAATACAGAGCTGAGAGCTAGGCTGATAAGTTGAAAAGCATCCCAGAAAAGACAAGGACGTATCATTTCTGTACTGCTGCCAGGAAAATAGCATTGACATGTCCATTAAGTTAGCAGAAATCAAGGTCAACCTGAAGGAGACTTAGCTTTTCTATATATGGTGTTTTGGTTTAAACTTCTAGCATGTCATTTTTTGGCTTCTTAGAACTGTTTTACTATTCTTCACGATCGTTAAGCATTGCTGTACACTGCTTTGGAGAGGTTTATCATTTGGAGTTGTTTTTATATCTTTGCAACAGATAAAATAATAAATATGCTTCTGAAAGTTGACCTTGTCTGTAAGGAACTTGTTTATGATTAATGATGTATTTCTATTTGTAATTTTTTTTGCCCTAAACTTTATTATTGGCCTGAAACTGAACATAAATGCCTTCTGATCCTACAATAATAAACACTTATTATAAAAGCATTTGTCACTGCAGTGAGGAAGCCAACAGCCCTAGAAATCATAAACTTGTGCAAATCATGCCATGTTTTGCCATATTTCTGTTCAGTTAATATATTATACAAACCAGACCTCTGAGCAATCCCTCCTTATTTAGGCCGTTAAAAAAAAGAAAAGGCTGATGTCACATACAGCTTAAAATTGTCTGATCATTTAAAATAAAAGTTCCAAAGCTCTATCAAGACTTTCTCATGGGTTAAACAGGCAGAAATTGAGAGATCTAAAAGTATGCTATTTATTTATTCGTTTGTTTATTTGCCAAATTTATATAGTCACTCATCTCACCCACTCATCTCTGGGTGGTGCACAGCAACAAAAAGAATAAACGTAAAAACAGCAATAGAAATATGAAAAACATAATAAATATCCTAAAACCCCATAATATCAAAACCTAAATGAAAGGAAAATAAAAAAAAATGATCCCCTTAGCAATGGAGCTATTTAGACAAGTCTCTGGTTCTGGGGGCACCCGGACACAGTCACATAACTCGGGGCCCTTTCAAAATATTAAAAAAGGTGGAACCAATGTAATTTTGGGGGAAGGATATTCTGCAAGGCGGGCTCTGTGTTAAAGAAGAGACCTCTTCTGGGACCCACCAAATTTATTTATTTATTTATTTATTTGATTTGTATACCGCCCTTCTCCCTAAGGACTCAGGGCGGTGAACAGTGACCTAAATAACAGAATGCACAAATAGTTATCTTAAGACAATAATTAAAACAGAACCCGTCAGACCAGACCGGATTGTTCAAACAGATAGGTTTTTAGGTCGCGTCGGAAGGAGCGAAGGTCGGGAGCCATCCGGAGCTCAACCGGTAAACGGTTCCATAGGTCAGGTGTGCTCACAAAGAACGCCCTCCCTCTGGGAGCTACCAGACGGCATTCTCCGAACGGCGGCACCCTTAGGAGGCCCTCTCTGTGGGAGCGCACTGGACAGAGGGACGTTGACGCTGGCAGCAGGTGATCCCTAGCACAGGGTGCCCCTAGCATACCTTCCCTGCAAGATCTGATGGGGTGGGCTGATGTAATCAGGGAGAAGCAGTTCCTCAGATATTCCAGTCCCATGCCATGAAAGGGTTTAAAGATTGAAACCAGCACCTCAGGTTGGACCCAGGGGCAAACTGACAACCAATGTAGCTCTCAGAGTAGAGGCATAGCATGTGCTGTTCTAGGAGTGCACATATCTCCTTGTGCTGCTGCATTTTGTAGCAGTTGAGGCTTTCAGATACAGCCCCATGTAGAGTGTACTGCAGCATTACCCTTTTTGGTTAGAAGGTCAACTCTTTCTGGAAAACCAGTGCATTACATTTTCATCAGAAACTATGCAAAAGAGAGAACAAGAGAGAAATCCAGAGATTTCTCCATATCCAAATCCATATCAGAGATAATTAAATTGTCAAGTCTTCTTGTGATATGTTGTGTAAATCTTATAAACACATGCTTTGGTTTGCAGTTTCAACCAAGCACTTCTTTTCTTTATTTCAGGAAATGGAAGAGAGACATATTTGATGCTAATTCAGAAATGGATAAATTTTGCTCTTTCCCCTGGGTAAAATCCTCTACTTGTACTAAGAAGTGGATTAGGGAAGCACAATGTTCCCCAAAGCCTACTTTTATATTTCATTTTTGCATGAAAGTTTTGCAGGACAAATCATCTGATCCCAAATTTATGAGTGTATTAACACATTGAAAAAATTTCATACTTCTCTACTTTCCCACTATCCAGAAATCAGGCATATTTACACTATGTATAAACATTTATCTCTTTTTTTCTGATATAAAAAAAACTAAAATTGAAAATCTCTGGGCAGATGCATAAAAATTCTCATTCCCATCTTATGGTACTATATTCATGTCATTCCCCCTTCTCCTTCCCATTTCAAAAAATATAATTTCCTGTTGCTATATAAATATATGCCAACAATACTTACAAATAAAGGTCAATGTCCATTGCATGTCTAAACCATTTTACAAAAAAAGAAATCCATAAGGTTATAAACTTGGTGTTACCTTGAATATCTTATAGTAAGTTCCTCTTTCAAAGCCTGGTGCCCTACTGGGGACTACAACATTTTATGCTACTCTGGCCAACATTTGGTGCTTCCTGGTTCAACACATTTGGCAGGCATTGGGGGCAGGGGGACAGTAATCTAGCCTAGGGATTCAGGGATACATACACACACATATGCTTGTGCACACACGTGCACACACACACACATGTATGTATGTATTGTATATGTGTATGTGTGTAGATAGATATAGATAGTAACTGTAGCATATGTGAATTATTTATAGGAAAGAACACTGACATTTTACATCAAGCCATTTGAATCACTGTGAATAGGGATTCAAGAGTTTCAAGCCTATCATTGGAAGGGATATATAGTAGTATGAGAAGAATGCTGGTTCACAGCTCTGTGCTCCAAATCAACTTGGATGACTTCCCTGGAATAAAAGTGATAGTGGGTCCAGGTAGAGACCTAGAATTGACAGCAACATTTCAACCTTAGCAGATCATTCAGAAAGAGAAGGGGACATTAAATCTTAAGATACATAATTTGCATCAATTTACATCATTATCATGATTATCTAAGGTTCCCTCGCACATGCGTGCTAGTCGTTTCCGACTCTAGGGGCCGGTGCTCATCTCCGTTTCAAAGCCGAAGAGCCAGCGCTTGTCCGAGGACATCTCCGTGGTCATGTGGCCGGCATGACTAGACACCAAAGGTGCACGGAATGCTGTGACCTTCCCACAGTAGTGGTCCCTATTTTTCTACTTGCATTTTTACGTGCTTTCGAACTGCTAGGTTGGCAGAAGCTGGGAAGAGTAACAGGCGCTCACTCTGTTACGCGGCACTCGGGATTCGACCCGCCAAACTGCCAACCATCTGATCGACAAGCTAAGTGTCCTAACCCACTGAGCCACCGCGTCAATAGAAATTGCATCATTTGCAAGAAACCCTGGATTTAATGGATAAATTCTTATTCTTTTAAATGAGGATGATGGCCAAATGGAAAAAAACAAAGTCCATTGCATCCAAAGAGTGTTAAACTGTGATCCATTAAAATGGAGTTTTACAGGAGAGTATTAACTTGGCCACACCTGGTTACAGTGATGAGGTAGACTCTGAATTAGGGCCCTAATGACAAGAAAAGATGGGATGGCAGCAAGATAAGTTCTACAGCTCTTCAGCTGGAACTTTGCCATTGCTGCAGCAATTGTTCTTGGTCATGCTGGACAGCTCCCATCTAAACTGAATGCTCTTTTCCTTACCCCAGATATTACCTGTACAAGTTGGCTGTTAGTTGTTAGGATCAAGTTAAGTGGAAGACATGATATGCTCTCTGTCTCTGCTGTCCTGTCAATTAATTACAGGGTAAGGGAGGACACAAATACTAATATTCTATAGGGTTTAATTGTGTGTGTGTCTTTGGTGTTGCAATTTAAGTCAGGGACATACATGGACGCAATAACCAGGCAGAGCTTAATTTTTCTTGGTGCCATACTTCTGATTCAAATATCCTGACAAGCATGCACTATATAAAACTACTTTAAGACTTTGGTGGCAGAGTTATGTGTAGCAGGGCTTTTCAACCAGTGGTATGGGTACCACCTGTGGTACATTGGTACCTGGCAGGTGGTACGCGACCATCCTATAAAAGTGGTAGCGGGGGAGGGGAATGAGCTGAACTGGGTGGCAGCACTGCACAAGCCTGAGCGAGTGATGGCTGGAGCTGCAGGGCTGTCAGGGCTCAGCGAAAGCACCAGGATCAGCATCAGGCTCCAGCTGGAGCTAAGCACTGATCCCGGTACTTCTGCTGAGCCCAGAAGAAGCACCAATTAGCTGGAATGTTGCAGCATCTCCAGGGTCTGGTGATTTACATTCAGATGCTTGGCAACCAATTCATATTTATGATGGTCACAGTGTCCCAGGATCATGTGAAGTGACCAAAACCTGCTGCAACCACCCAGCAGGCGGGGAGAATAAAAACCAAACACCCCCCACCCCACCCTCCCTGCCAATCCTCAACAGAAATGCTTACAACAATTAATACCTCGGACAGGAGGAAGAGCGCTGCCGGGCAGGCAGGCAGGTGTCTTGCTCGGCTGTGGCTTGGGGGCCACATTTGTCATGCCATTGTAACTTCAAACAGTCATTAAGCCAACTGTTGTAAGTCAAGGACTACCTGTACTTCATCACTTTTTCCCTCTTTTTTTTTGGTCATCAAGTTTTTGACACCTTGCTAAGCGACTGGTGGTACTCAGATATTGCCATATCCTAAAAGTGGTACAATGGGTGAAGAGGTTGAAAAGCCCTGCTCTATACATTTAGTATTCATGTAATTATGCAAGGCTGATGCTAAGAATCACATTAAGGTAAAACATACATATGTAACTGTTGAGACTATAAATCTCACATTTTCAAACAGCACAGAAACTGGTCAAGGGAAAAGAAAATCCATGATCAGAACTGCAATATCCAGTTGTGGAGAATCAATGGATCTAAGTTGTAAAAAATATGAACTGCACTTATGATTTTATGCCCATTAGATCTCTCAAAGATTGTTTAGAAAGGAATGGGCATATATTATATTTAAGGATCTTACCTGATATGGAACTATATTCCTAAAATATGAAATCTGTCATTTCATGAAGAGTTTTGGCTCAGTTGAGCTTGGGGCAGGGATAATGGGGACAATGTTACATAACTGGAAAGTACTCTCCTGATTTTAAGGAATGGATCCAAGATATGGGCTTATTATCCAGCTTTGAAAAGCTCATTTGTTTTAAAAATGAGAAGATGATGCAATATCTTTTATACATGGACTAGATCTAATGACCAGCTTAAGGATTTAATTAATTTTATACTCTTATCTGTAATTAATATATGTTTATATTGCTAGCTTTTTGTCAACTATATTTTAATCACTAATATATTTAAGATTTATTTCTATGATTCTAGCTTTGCCAGGTGATATATATTAACGATATTAATGTTTAATGTTACTGGTTATTGTTAATGAGTTTGGTTACATGAGGTAAATACAGCTGACAGGGAAACATGCGGCAATTTGACAGCTGTCAAATTGCCGCTGGCTAGAGCACAAGTGCGATAGCTGACAGTGCAGCACGAGGACTCTAGCTGTCAAACGCCGACACAGCCGATTGGCCCAGCTTCCCGGCGGGAGAAGCCGAACCGCTGATTGGAGGAACCAACTTCCAGCTGGCTATATAAAGAACTCAAGCCAGCAGTGTTTTGCCGGGTGTACCTCAATAAACCTGTAACCAGAGCCTGCTGTCTCCGCGTGATCCTTACACTCGCAAGCCACTTCACCAACCATGCGCACAATTGATTGTGCTAAACGTTAAACATTGCAAGTTAAAACAATATATTAAAGGCAAGATTGCCAAACTACAGTAATGCTGAAATAACATTTATCACAATTTTTAAAAAACCCAGAGCAATATAGAATAATGAACTATGTTATTGTATATACATTCAGAACCTATGGCAATCAGGTGCAGCAGCTAAAGACACTTTCAGCAACTAAAATACACATCTTAAATATATTTCTAAAAGTTAAGCTACTTCAGATGCCTGGAGCTAAAATGATAGTAATCTATTATTGTAGGTGTTGGCAAGCTTCCCTGAAGAACAATATTTCATTGCTGAGGAGCTATTGCCAAAAAATACCTTATGTCCTGCAGCCAATCTCAGCCTAGATCAAGTCACATGGTATTGGCCTTCCTGTTCTTGCAGTGCTTTGCAGGATTAAACCAGCAGTTTGAATTGGCTCAAGAACAAATTATGTAACCTAACAGAACATAACAAAATAAAAGAGTTGGAAGGGACCTTGGAGATTTTCTGGTCCAGGGGTGTCAAACTGCCAGCTTGTGGGCTGGTCGTGTCATCCGGAAGCCACACCCACCCCATTGCTGGCAATGGCAAAACTGTCCCGATACGCTGTGCAACATCATGTGACGTCACGAGTTTGACATGTCTGTTCTAGTCCAACCCTCCTGCTCAAGCAGGGGGCCCTACTCCATTCCAGACAAGTGGCTGTCCTGTCTCTTCTTAAATGTCAGTGAAGGTAAAAAAGGATTTGGATGCTATGCTCACAAAACCTGGCCCTAATTACAAGTCTCATTGCCATATTTGTCACTGGTTGAAATTTCTTCAGAATCAGAGCCACATATAACACAATCATTGCAATAATCCAAATGTGACATAACCAGTCTGAACCAGACTATGTCTGTGCATGGTCCATTCTAAAACCCACTGTTCCAGTGGAAGAGAAGACACACTACAGCTACTATATTGCTATTTGAAAACACTCGGATTACATTGGAAGACTGTGTTTGTGGCAAAATCATATTCCCTCGGTAGAACATGATTTCCAGTTTTTTCCTGGGAAGACTTCCTGCCTGAACCTATACCTTCTCCTTCCAATCTCTCTGGCACAATTGAGGGTTCCAACTAATCTTGTTATTTCAAGACATACACGGTGATCCTAATATGATGCCTCCCTACCAGAGCCAAATATTGGTTAATGAGGCATTGCTTTCTTTCAACAAGAACATCAACATTAAGTCAGATGAGTCTTTCCATGGATTGTCTGTGCTTCTTGTTTTGATCTAAAGATGGGCTAACCAAAATATTGATTCCCCCCCCCTAAATTTGCAAGAAATATAAGCAAATAATTACAGTATGATCTGTCCAGCTTTAGGCCCTTTTATTTCCTTATTTTGCTTTATTTAATATCTTTACTTTGTTCAGCAATGCCAGTATCTTGCAAATCATTTTCTTTTTCAGAAATGACAAGTTTGATTAATAAATAATATCCAAGCAAATTGTTAAATGTACTGAGATGGGATGAAAAATTCTTCATTTATGACAACCTACTTTTACTGGAAAAGAAATATATTGTTCATATGTTCCCACATTATTCGCATATTTGCATTTGGACAGAAAGCATATTAAAAATTGACAGAAGTCTTATCCCAGCTGTAGGTAAATAACCACAGACATATTGATTATATGAGTTTGTTCTCAGATGAGACATATTCTTTCCTTTAAGACTAAAGACATTTCTAAACAAGAGTTAAGATTTATCCTAACATACAAACTCAGAATCTTCAGAAAACTTTTCAGATTTATGTAGCATTGTATACATGCAATTCCAAGTAGAAAGGGGACTTTAAAAGCTGTGAGACTTCAATTTTCCTTCATCTAAGATGGAGCAATCTCTGAAGAGCTGTAGATGATTACCTGGTCATAATCTTTCCCACAACAAGCACCAGATCTTTTGACTTTCTACTACTACTTTCCAGATCCAAACCCATCTGGCTGGTGAGAATGTTGAGGAAAGACCTCTGTCTGAAAGTAGGAGAGATGGATGGGTGCATAGCCCTTCCCTATGGCAGACAGCATATTTTGAAATTCTCTACTCCCCAGAGGTTCATAGAGCTCCACTCCTCATCACATTCAGAACATTATTGAAACAACTTCATCCCATAGAACCTTCAACTCTAATTGAGCATTGCTGGCATTCATTTGGTTAGTTGGGTTTGGGGTAATTATTGCTATTTTCAAATTTTTGCTTTGTTGTGACATACACAGAATGTTTTGAAAGACGCAAGCAAGATATGAAAACTGTAAAGTAAATAAAGCCATAAATTACAACCCCTAGTTTCATTTCTGTGTATGCATTTATTTATTTACAGGGCTTATATGCAGCTCCAATCCTAATTGACTGAGCAGGCTCACTTCTATACCAATAGCGAAAATAAAACAACATACAAGAATCTCCATAACAACATTTTCCACATTGAGGACCAGCACGTGTATATGAACATTCACCCCAAGGAGGGAACAAATTAGATGCCATCCCTCAGACTCCACAGATGATCTGTAAAATCATCATCATCATCATCATCATCATCATTATCATCATCACAACAACTTTGCAAAAACAAAACAGGCAGGTCGGAGGCTGTCTGTTGTTAGAGGAATGCTATTCCTGAGAAGGGGGACAGTAATGGAATAAGACTAACTCTGAGATCCTTGCAGGTGACAATTTTACGAAAGCCTGAGATCCAAAAAAAGCTCCTTCTTCTACTTCACAGTATCCCCTGGTCATGTAGATATTTATGTCCTGAATTATATGGGGATTTAAAGGTAGCAACCATCACACTGAACTGTAGCGGTAAAACATGCTAGGTAGTGCAGCTACTGGAGCATTAGGGGAGAGCGAGAGACAGAGAGAGAAAGAGAAGATCTGCATTTTTTTAAAGTATCTTTTTCTAGTGGCACTGACTCTTCTTTGGCAATTTTATGTCTTCTTGCTCCTTCTAAATTGTCCACTTCCCTCCAGCAATTGGCAGATCTCCCTTTAAGCTTTCTTTAAAAAAAAAAAGAAAAAAGAAAAGTACAGCCTTACCAAGGAATGTTGGTGTAAACCAGATTTGGTTGTTTCCTTTTCTTATTTAATATATTTAATTTCTTTGGCTTACTATTTCTTATTCCTTTTCTGGGCTTTGCACACTGTTTTCTTGAAGAGGAAATAGCATAATGAGTATATGTGGGTGTAAAAACCTTTTTCCAGGTCCTACGTTCAACCTCCTCCAATACCAACAATTAATCTTCCAACCTAAAACCTAGAGATTAGACAGAGGAAGCTGCAAAACAACCTGGAGAGAAGATGGTTTTGCCAAGATAGAGTTATTTGACTTTGAGTTTTGCAAGGATATCTAAGAGATGTTGACATTTTCTGAGGCTTGCAGTAAGGGTGAAAGATGCAAATAGACCACATTTTGTGAAAGGATAATTGTGCTGTGTTTCCTGATCTTTATCCTTTTGAACATGATATAGTGGAAGAAAAAGCCATTTCCTAATGAAAGCAGTAAGGACCAGTTCGGTGTAGTGGTTAAGCCATCAGGCTATGGGGGGGTGAGGGGGTGAGGGGGGAGAGGAAAGAGAGAGGCTGTGAGCCTTAATCCCATCTCAGGCATGAAGCCAGCTGTGTGACCTTGGGCCAGTCACTTTCTCTTAGCCCTCAGAAGGAGATGATGGCAAAACCACTTCTGAAAAACTTTGCCAAGAAAAACTATGGGGACTCTAAGACTGGACATGACTGAGCAGCAGGAAAGAACCCATGGATGGAGACAACTACGGAAACTCAGGAACTTGCTCAATTTATATGCAAACTTGTTCCACTATACAATATGTAAGGCTGGTTGAAAATGTCAATGGTTGCAGGTTTCTAAAGGGCAATTCCTGCTCTGTGTTACATAGGAAACAGTATCATATCACCTGTATTCATGACAGGAATACAAGGCAGACATCTCATAACTATGGAAGAAGGAGATTAGAAAGTCCATCTGATTATTTCTTTATTTTGCTACCAATAGCAGGTTCCCGTTGTTGTCACTTCTGTTCTTCCTAGTTCTGAAATCCAGTTTTCTGCCTTTAAAAATGTACTGTTATTGTACATTGATTGTGGTTGTTTCAAAAGAAGGAAGGATGGACATTTCTCTTGACCATTAGTCTCCTGGGGAAAGTACAGTTCTTCCCTTGATGAGTTGCCACATTTTAGAAAAGTCTTATCATAGAATGTGATCTTAATCCTTCCTAGGTCAGTTTCAATCTCACCTACTTAAAAGAACCAGAATATCAGATGTCTTTTTCTCAGATAACATGGTCAATCACATTACAGCTTCCAGCAGTGAAATTCTAATACTTTATCAGTTATGGGTCCTTTATAGAAAGTGATTCTGTGGGCACTGACTAATTTTTAGTGTTTGGTATCATTTGTTCATATTCAGTTCACAGTGACTATGCAGGTCCCTTCTGAGATCTTTTTACAATGGCCAATGATTGGCAGGCTCTTCCAGCACTATCAATGCTGCCAGTACCATTCTTGATGTCCCCCACTGCCACATGTTGCTTAGATGATGCCCTTTTAAAAAGCATTTTTCACTAAGTGGCTAACCAGGATTTCAGTCAGGAGTGGGACGGAAGTTGAGAAGCATGCTGGATGAGGAATTCTAGGAGTTGAAATCCACATATCTTAAACAGTTGCCAAGTTTAAAATACACTAATATACAGGAATCCTTTTGAATAACTGTAAATATTACATAAAAGTACTGATTATTATTAAAACCTGGCATTTTGTAGAGACTTTACTATCACATCCGACCCAAATGAGTTATATAACATTTAAAAAAGTTTGCCGTCATCTAGAAAGGCCCGTAAGATGTTATTTCCAGTCTGTTGAGGAACAAATTTCATGAACTTAGGAACTAGTAGCTTGTCCTTAATTGGTGCGTTTCTTCTTCAAAATTCAGGTGAATAGCATTTTAAATCTAAAATAGAAAATACATTTAGAGGGAAAAATTTCTTGTTATTATTCTCCATCAAAAAAACCACTCTCATCAAGTGAAGCTAACTTTTGTTTTTCAAGTACTGCCTGCTCACCCTGCATTTATATTTATGTTTATGTTTATATTTATATTTATTCTTTGATAAAGTGAGTAAACAGCAAAATTCTGTGGACATAGTATACTTAGATTTCAGTAAGGCATTTGATAAAGTAGACCACAACCTACTCCTTGGTAAGCTAGAAAAAAGGTGGAATAGACAATATCACCACTGTATGGATCTGTAGGTGGCTGACAAACCGTACTCAACAAGTGGTCCTCAAAGGCACTACATCCACATGGAGAGAAGCAGTGTGATACCACAAGGTCCCATCTTAGGCCCAGTACTCTTCAATATCTTCATCAATGACTTAGATGACGGAATTGAAGGGGAACTCATCAAATCTGCAAATGACACCAAACTGACAGGAGTAGCCAACACCCCAGAAGACAAACTCAGGATCCAAAAAGATCTAGATAAACGTGAACAAAGGGTCCGTCCAACAAAAGGAGTTTCAATGTGGAGAAAAGCAAAGTGTTACATTTAGGCAGGAAAAATCAAAGATACAAATACAGACTGGGAGAGACCTAGCTTAAAAACTGTGAGAGGGACCATGGAGTCCTAGTGGACAATCACTTGACTATGAGCCAGCAGTGTGCAGCAATAACCAAAAAAGCTAATACAATCCTGGGTTGTATAAACAGAGGTGTAGAATCAAGATCATGTGAATTAATTTAATTTAATTCCTGCTCTGAAGCATTAGTATCGCTTTATAAAACCCTAGTAAGACCACAGCTGGAATACTGTAGCCAATTTTCGTCACTATATTACAAAAAAGATGCTGAGAGTTTGGAAAAAAATCAGAGAACAGTGACTAAGATGAATTCCATGGGAGTGGAGGATCAAAGTATTCATTTAACACTTGCTCATTAACACTTCTCTGCCTCCTCTAAGTTAGCATTTGCAAGACCCTCCCCTCCCCCACACCATAAGTGTCTCTGCCTCTAAGTGATGGAACAGCACCTCATGGTCTATGGCAGAGGTGAGGAGACATCACTCATGATCTGCATCAATGAAGCTTTCTACAAAAGAACATCCCTCCTGTGGCCACTCAAGCATATGCAAAAAAGCAAACTGGCAGGGGGGATGTGTGAATGCCTTGCCATGGAAAGCTCACATTGTCCATCTCCTGCAACCCATCTGATAATGTTCTTATTTTGGTTCTCAAGAGATTCTTTCTTATCATCACCTCTTCTGTAAGATACTTTCTCACTCCCTGCTGATAAGACATGGAATATCTTTATTCCTTCTGCTTTCTAACCCCCCCAAAAAAGTCCAGTCTCTTCTTTTGCAAAGGCTCTTTATAAGGTTTTGGCCTCTGTCTTGACCTATATTCGTTTTCCCCAGATCTACTACAACCTGAAAATGCTGGTGCTGGTGCCTGGAAGGAGCTCAGCACTTCATCACCTTTCTTCACTCACTTCTTCAGGTGCATTAGCCTCATCCTGATGGTGGGCAAACAGCACAATGACTGTAAAGGTAAAGGTTCCCCTGCACATGCGTGCTAGTCGTTTCCGACTCTAGGGGCCGGTGCTCATCTCTGTTTCAAAGCCGAAGAGCCAGCACTTGTCCGAGGATGTCTCTGTGGTCATGTGACCAGCATGACTAGACGCCCAAGGCGCACAGAACGCTGTTACCTTCCCACCGTAGTGGTCCCTATTTTTCTCCTTGCATTTTTACGTGCTTTCGAACTGCTAGGTTGGCAGAAGCTGGGATGAGTAACAGGCGCTCATTCTGCTATGCGGCACTCGGGATTCGACCCGCCAAACTGCCGACCTTCTGATCAACAAGCTCAGTGTCCTAACCCACTGAGCCACCACATACCACAATGACTGTGAAAATGTCTAATTAGCCCTCAAGACTCAGATCCTTTTTTCAATTCTGCCAGTGAAGATACTTTTCCCCCCATCTCATATCCTTCCAAAGGGAAAGAAGTTAAGTCAATTATAGGCATATTTTTGCAAATCAACCATGTAGCCTGCACGCCCAGGAGGCAAGCAACAATTCCGGATTTTAAATTTCCAACTCAAAATTGTTGAGCTGAATTATAGGATAAGGCTGCACTCACTTAGAGAGCACTGTGAAACTAGATATGCAACCCCAATCAGATATTATTATGGTTCATCACATAGCCAGATGTTTAGACTGGATTTGGTATATTTATTCACTTATTCAGTCCTTCTTGAGGACCTGGGATAGGCAGATGTTGTTTGATAGTATTAAAGATATTATCACAGGGTGTAACTTTTCCAAATAAAGAGGGTTTTTTGCAATTGATTGATGGTGATTTTGTAAATGCTGATGGTGTTCCTGTTGCTTTGGACTGCACCCCAGGTGACTATTGAAATTGACACTATCTTTGCTTTCTTTTCCCACAGTCTTTCTACTTCTATTTGCAGGTTTTTGTATTTTGTGATTTTTCTCCAGTTCTTTCTCTTCTGCTGTCTCCAGGATCTTCCATGTTCACTATCCAGACTTTTAAAAAAAATCTTATTAGGGTTGGTTGCACAGTCAGCAGGCTGGATTTGGCATTTTTATTCACCAATCAAGTACTTCCCAAGGACATGAGATAGGCAGATGCTATTATTTGCTGATATTAAAGAGATTGTTGGAGGATATAAACCCTTCCAAGTTGCCTTTTGCAATTGGTTTTGCTGGTGGTGTTCAAGTGGTGTTGCTGCTGTTGATATTCAGGAATAAGAGATAAATTGTTAACCTAAGTAACATTTGCCAACCCTACTTAAAGATATCCAGAGAACAGTGGCATATATAATATTTTTATTTTTTATTTTAATCCCATTTATATCCCGCCCTTCTCCGAAGACTCAGGGCGGCTTACACTCTAAGCACAAATCAATGTGCTTAGCAATAGCCTTCATTCTATGTATATGCCTGCTTATTAGGGCTTTCACACACACCCCAAGCGGTATTATTACAAAGTCAGCTTAATTGCCCCCAACAATCTGGGTCCTCATTTTACCTACCTCGGAAGGATGGAAGGCTGAGTCAACCTTGAGCCTGGTGGGATGCGAACCTGCACTAATTGAATATGAATATTCAAAAATGGAATACATACTGAATGGAAAAGTAGCGTTATTAAATGAGCATTAAAAGGAACATAAAAGTATGGGTACCCAGCAGCCATACTTAAAATATACTGCTGAAAAAAATAAAGGGAACACAAGATAAGACATCCTACTATTAAATACAGTACATTGTCTTGCTTAAGTGTTCCCTTTATTTTTATTTTTTGAGCAGTATATAAAAATGTAAGGCCTAAGACACCAAGCACAACACGTGGAATTACTTCTGAGTAGTTCCTTATTGTTGTTTATCTATTAGTAGAATCTTACCAGACTAAAACAACTATCTGCATAACTATTGAATATACTCTGCAAACTACTAGGGAGGGTCTGCCTTCACTCTCTTCCTGCCTACCAGACATTCTGAGCTCTCCTAACTCTTTGTCCTCTGGGAAAGAGTCCCTTCCTCCTGCCACAGAAAGAAGGAATGTAGGAGTAAATGGCAGCCAAATCCTGGTGTACATGAATAAAGGGCTGTAAAGGCAAGCCCAAATAGCTTAAACTGCACTATGGCTCAGACAGGAAGCCAATGAAGCAATAAAGCAAGTCATAATAATAGTGTAGAAAATCCAGTACAGCCTGAATGGTACTATTCTAAACTACAATCAAGATATGGAGAGAAGGAAAAAAAGAAGTCCGAGAGACCATTGTAATAATCTAAATGAGAAACAAACAAGGTATGCACCACTACAGTTACAATCTCTTCTGCCAGAAATCCTGGAACCTATGAATACTCTTCAAATGAAAACTTGTGACATTCACTACTGTAAGATAAATAAGCAGGCACAAAGTCGGCTTGAACATCGTCAGCCTGGGGCTTGACCAGAGGAAACTGGGATGATCAGGGAGCCCTGGAGACAAATGGAGGAAGACAAAATAAAGAACGGGGAGGACAATCAGGAAAAGAAGTCATTTCAACCTAAGGTAATAAAAGACCATCCAAGAGGAAACACCAGTAAGACACCTTAGAAATACTAGTTTCATTTTCTGTGTGGAAATTAATAAAACCCACAGACAGAATGATGAGGGGAAAAAACCATGCTTTTTATCAGTTTATTTTAGAGTGATATGCACCATCATTTCCCCTTCTGAAAATTTTCTGCAGAAAATACCTTAGGGAATCTCTCTCTCTCTCTCTCTCTCTCTCTCTCTCTCTCTCTCTCTCTCTCTCTCTCTCTCTCTCTCTCTCTCTCTCTCTCTTTATAAGTGTTTTATTTATTTTCTATTATTACAAATCAAAAGTGTTTAGTAAACAACATGATGTCCAGGTGCATTTATTACTCGATGTTGCATCATAACTTCTTCAATATAAATTTGCTCAATGCTACACAATCCAGTTTTTCCCCCTTGATCCTCTCTTCTTCCCATCGTGTTTTCATTTTTCCAACACTGAACAAATGCTATTATTACATACAAAATTAGATATACACATCCTCTTCATATTTTTCTAGTGTTATACAAATAACATGATATAGAAGGATATGCACTATCATTTCCTCTTGTGAAAATTTTCTGCAGAAAATACCTTAAGGAGGTTTCTCTTAATGCATTATGTAATTTACCCATAGAATTCATTGTCCTCAACCATTAAAACATCTTGTACTTAAGGTACTTGGAATACTGCATCCAGTTTTGGTCACCAAGATGTAAAAAAGATGTTGAGACTCTAAAAAGAGTACAGAGAAGAGCAACAAAGATGATTAGGGGACTGAAGGCTAAAACATATAAGGAACGGTTGCTAGAATTGGGTATGTCTAGTTTACCTTTTAGTTTAATGAAGAGAAGGATGAGGAGGGACATGATAGCAGTGTTCCAATATCTCAGGGGCTGCTACAAAGAAGAGGGAGTCAAGTTATTCTCCAAAGTGCCTGAAGGCAGGACAAAAAGCAACAGATGGAAACTAATCAAGGAGAGAAGCAACCTAGAACTAAGGAGAAACTTCCTGACAGTTAGAACCATTAACCAGTGGAACAACCTGCCTCCAGAAGTGGTGAATGCTCCAACACTGGAAGTTTTTAAGAAGAGACTGGCCAGCCATTTGTCTGAAATGGTATAGGGTTTCCTGCCTGAGCAGGGGGTTGGACTAGATGACCTCCAAGGTACCTTCCAACATCATCATCATCATCATCATCATCATCATCATCATTATTACAACATAATGCAGAACCAAGTCAATACTTGAAAGTATCTAGTTGATTTAGTTTTGCCTTAGCTCCTTTGACCAGTTTTTTTAAAAAAGTGTGGTTGCATGGTGTAAATGGAATATAGGGCAGCAAGACTATATTAGTGCTTTTCCTACCCCTTTTTTCATTCACTCTCTCTCATATCTGTTTTAGGCTTTAGTCCAATAAATCAGGTAAATTCTATGCCATGATTTAGTCATCTCGAGAACATAGATGGAATCCAATGCTAGAAGTTATGTGGATGAATTTCTGTAGAGTCATTACCCAACTAGGAATTTCTGTGGATTCATTACCCAACAGTGCTAGAAGAGAGTAAGTCAGAAATGACTGTTTCTTCAACCCCTTTGTTACTTCAACCTTTCCCAGTTTGCTATCTTCTGTGTTGGCTGGGGCTTCTGGAACTGCATTCCAAGACATTGGAAGACCACCAGATTGATATTACTTGGTATTACTATTCTTTCTGGCTAAATGAAGCCACCAACAACAATTACAGATGCAGGATCCAGATCAACAGTTGTTGTCCATTGAGTTTCCTGTCCTACTTTTTTGGTATAAAAAACATTTAAGCATTCAACAATGAAGACTTCAGCCTAATATAATTTCATAGAAACGATCTATCTTCAGGAAAGGGGTGAATATAAGATTTTCATCCACAGTAGTGCCCAAGCATTAAGCTCAACAGAAAGCTGAGCTTAGAAGACAAACTCGTGAGATTCACAGCAGCTTTGCTCCTGTTTCAGAGGACTCGCTATAATCAATAATTTTCCTTTGAATAAATGATAAGAAACCTAGGCATAATATTAACCAATAAGATAGCAGCCCCCTTCATAAGTTTACTGAAGGTAGCTGCTGGCAGTGAGGCAAACAGCATTCACAATGACACTCAGATCCCCTTCACTTTAAAAGAGAAAAACTGAACTGTCAATATCCATAGAAATGGACTTGAAAATGTTTATATTTTGCTAAAATGTTATAGCAAATTTTCACTACCTACCCTTTCAACGTGTGAAGTTTTGTCAGACATGGATGACACATCTCTAGATTTTCAGGAACTTTTGATGGTCACATCCCACCCCTCCTGAGATATAAAACAAGTCCTATTCAAATGGCTGCTGTGCTCCTAAAATTCTGAGGCATTGTTGAGATTAAGGTAAGGTAAACTTTATTGTCATTTTTTACTGTGAGCACACTGGCCCACCTTAAAAATGAAATTATGTTGCCTGCTCTCAAAAGAAAGTATATATCTACCCATACACATTCATAACACACATATACATGTGTTATATACATATACCTACACACAAACACACACACACACACATATTAATCACTGTTCATTTTGAATACATAGCAGAAAGAGGAAAATTGAGAGTTCACAAGGTTGATGCTTTATGGAACAAAACTGTGACTGAATCTGGATGTTCTGCTTCGGATACCACGGAGCCTCCTCCCAGAAGGTAACAAAAAAACAGGTTGTGAAGAGGAAGTGTAGAGAATCCTGTGGACCTTGATCAAGCATATGCTATGTCTTGGATAGAAAGACGTGAACTGCCAGTTAATCTTTTCTGTCCTCCTCCTTCCCACCACATCTAAAGAAGTTTTGCTTATGTTAGGCATGCAGGAAGGCCTCAGCTGCTTCCTTTCTTTGCTTGTTAAATCTCAGCTGGGCCATGTAAAATATTTGAGAAGGACCAAGAAGGGGCAACACAGGGAAGAAGAGGTTTATGGGACATTAGTCAGTAACAATTTTAGGGCTGAGTAAACAACCTGTGACCTGTTGAGTTATACTTTTAGAGGTATTTCCTTACCTAAATAGAGAAACAGAATGAGCATGGGTGGATTGTTATTGTTTTGGCTTTAAAATTAAAGAAAACACTCTTTTATTAAAGAAGAAAGATGCAGAGTTAGACAAACATTGATGCTTTTTTAACAAAGGACACTTGGTTGATCTGCCATTCTTTAAGAATACTCTAATGTTTTCACTTCTTTTTCCTTGGCTTAAAGTGATATACAGCTGATCATGCTGGAATACCAGTTTCTCCAGATAAATCAGCACATTCTCCATGGTCTGCCCTTGCATTTTGTGTATAGTGAGAGCAAAGCATGACTTTTTGATAAATTGAGTGTAATCTTTGGAATCATTACAATGCCATTTTTAAATGAACCAATGCTTATCTTTGCTTCAATGGGATTTTTTTGTGTGAAGTTCTTTCACAATCATCTGTTTCTCTTCAATTGAAACTTGACAAACCTTCTTCAACTTCAAACTATAGTTTTTTTAAGGTCTGAATTCTTCATATCAGCATCATTTCCTCCTTTCACAACTAGTAGAACTTGATGGAAACCGCCACAGCAAATGGTTGAAATTTCCCCAGGGACCTCATTCTTGCAGAGACCAACCTACGGTTTCAAATCTACTCCCTTCTAATCATGGGGCTCACATCCCTGACAATAAGCCTTGCATGTCAAAGCAAATTTACAGTACTGAGGGGTTTCCCCCCCCCCAATGTTACAATGCACATTTTCATTCACTGAGAGCTATCTTGAAGCCTGAATGTGCTGTTCTGCAACCAGGCATCGATATTGCTGCAATATTGGATGATACTGCAGCAATAGCTACCTTGTTCTAAGTTAAGTGGGGATCAAGATGGTAACAAATGTCTTTACCATTTCTTCTAGTGCATCAGTGAAAATTATTGAAGAAAGATTGCTTTGCACTTACATTGTACAGGTAGTCCTCGACTTACTAGTGTTCATTCAATAACAATTCAAAATCACCATGGTGCTGAACAGAAGGAATTACAAGCCCTACTTGAAATTATAATCATTGCAGAGCCCTTGTGATCATGTGATCAAAATTTGGTTGCTTGGCACTGCACCCTTCCTTATGATGATGTAGACACTGCAACTCTCCCCTACCTGCCTATTTCCTCCTCATCTAGGCTGCCCTGAACAGGAGCAATTGGTGGCAGCACTGAGGCTGTGCCTGAAAGAGAGCCCTGGTGCCTTCAATGGTTCAGCCAGCTACCATTTCCTCAGGCATCCACTTCAGCCCTAGTATTGTCACCACTGCTCAGAAATGCCAACTCAAAGATATGAAGCCTTGGAAACTACATGATTTCCTCCCTGGCCTGGCGTTCTCAAGTGCCCCTTGAAGTGATTTTTCTCCTGTTAAGGAGTCCCCACAGAGTATTCAAGGTAGCTCTGGGAACACATGAGGCTTTTCTTAAAATGATTCCAGAGATGTTCTCACACAGCCTCTGGCACCTGTGGAAACAACACAAGAATGAGGTGTGTTCTTCCGCAGCTGCTGGAAACCAGATGAGAATAGCACCAGCCCTCACATAGCCCCTGAAACTTCCACAGCAGCACAAGAGCAGCCACTAGCCCTGAAACAGCACCAGCTTTCACAAAGAGCCTTGGTGGAGCAGTGGG
The DNA here is from genome assembly GCF_947247035.1 of Vipera ursinii. Classification (NCBI taxonomy): domain Eukaryota; kingdom Metazoa; phylum Chordata; class Lepidosauria; order Squamata; family Viperidae; genus Vipera; species Vipera ursinii. The sequence goes on from NC_139513.1 coordinate 71,587,438, forward strand.
CTAATGCCTCCTTAAGTAACACCAGCTGCCTGCAATTAGTGCAGGTTCGCATCCCACCAGGCTCAAGGTTGACTCAGCCTTCCATCCTTCCGAGGTAGGTAAAATGAGGACCCAGATTGTTGGGGGCAATTAAGCTGACTTTGTAATATTGCCGCTTGGGGTGTGTGTGAAAGCCCTAATAAGCAGGCATATACATAGAATGAAGGCTACTGCTAAGCTTGTAAGCCGCCCTGAGTCTTCGGAGAAGGGCGGGATATAAATGGAATTAAAATTTAAAAAAAAATTAAAAATTTCATTCCCTTGAGAGTCATGGGTCCCAAATTGTCACCATATGATGCACATTTTACCCAGGTAAAGGTCATAACAATGAGATTTTAATAATATATAGATTAAAAACATCATCCATTCTTAACTATGAAAGGTAAATTTATATTTTTGTTGCTAATACGTCTTTAATTTCTTTTAAGAGAAGACAAGAAATAGCATTTCTATTTTATGGTTTAGAAAACGTTTAACAGAAAAATGATAAAATTAACATTAATATGGCTTGTTACACACTTGTAGAATGTCTCTTATTAATTCTCAATTTTACTTCCATTTAAGCCTGCATCCATAAAACGTTCTTAATAAAGAAGACACTGAGGTTAGTAATCAGAACAATGGGAAGTTCTTTTTTTATTATTTTGTACCATATTAAGAAACTGGTTCCATTTCTTGATGTATGGTAACAGATTCTGTGACAATTATTTCCTTTCAAAATGCTATTTTTCCACATGGTTAGCATGCTTTCAAAGCTGCCACTTACCACAATACTGAGAGTTATTTTCTTTCTCATTTGATTCAACTGAATGTAGCAAAAATCATTCCAAATTTAGGAGCTCTTTTGCAGCACCAATATGCCAATATTTTCTCAAAACTTGAGTTTCATCAAGTTAATTCAGATGATATTTTTTAAATTATATTTAAGCTTACAAATATTAACAGAGTTGATAGATTCAAGATTACATGAAGTGTTAATACCATTTTATAATGCCTTGGTAGGACCACACTTGGAATACTGCATCTGGTTTTGGTCACCACAACATAAAAAGATGCTGAGATTCTAGAACAGGGGTGTCAAACTTGCAACGTCACATGACATGTCGCGATGTATCACACCTTTTTTTCCATTGCTGGCAATGAGGTGGGCACGGTTTCTCCATGACACATCTGGCCCATGCACTCTAGAAAGAGTGCAGAGAACAGCAACAAAGATGATCAGAAGAATGGAGGCTAAAACATATAAGGAATGGTTGCTGGAATTGGGTATGTCTAGTTTGCTGAAGAGAAGGATGAGGAGTGATATGATAGCAGTGTTCCAATATCTCAAGAACTGCCACAAAGAAGAGGGAGTCAAACTATTCTTCAAAGCACCAGAGGGCAGGACAAGAAGCAACGGATGGAAACTAATCAAAGTGAGAAGCAACTTAGAACTAAGAAGAAATTTCCTGACAGTGAGAGCAATTAATCAGTGGAACAACCTGCCTCCAGAAGTTGTGAATGCTCCAACACTGGAAGTTTTTAAGAAGAGACTGGACAACCTTTTGTCTGAAATGGTATAGGTTTCCTACCTGAGCAGGGGTTGGACTAGAAGACCTCCAAAGTCCCTTACAACTCTATTATGCTGTTATATATAACCTGATCCGATGGCATATTTTATTCAGCAGTAAAATTCAATAAGATTTCCTACTAAGGAAATGTACTTAGAGGTCTACCTGACCTTATTAATATATTTTATTTTTTTAAAAACACTTCAAAGCATTGCTATGGATATTAACATCCAGGATTCTTAATATGAAGAAGAGTTTGTGGCCATAATAGAGCGCAAGAATCTCTCAGGATCTCCTATAGGGATTTGAACTGCAGACATCCAGCACTAATTGCTGTCTTAAGATCATCTAGGTTATGAATGTTAGTAACTGAAGGAATAAACATACCTCTTTTCTCGGCATTCCTAAGCAAAAATAGTGACGTGTATGATCTTAAGGTAGTGTTTCGATGTCTGTGTCTCTACATACGGAAACTAATCAAGAATGAAAAACAGGATGCAGGAAATGGACCCCATAGTCCTACAGTACTTTCAGCATGGAATTATGCCTCTGATCCTCAGACATGTACCGTAATGAAGGGAAAATCTGCTCTGCGCCCTAGTGCGTTGCTATAGTAACTCTGCAGTAGTAGTGATAACAAAAAACAGACCTAGGATTACTGCTCTCTCAGTCCCATCAGAGGCAAGCTGACAGACATGATGGAGCTTCCCTTATCCTAAAGTACTTATAACCTCAAATCCTGAAGGGCTGAAAATGATTAACCTGGTCAGATTACAATCTGTTTACAAGATATGCTTGCTTTGGGTCTGGTCCCCAAAGGTTCTTATTCTGTCACTTCTTGCTGCATGCAAGTTGATCCAAGCCTGGTGTCTCTGGATCTGCCAAGTTCTGAACAAGGATCATTTTACTGTCTGAAAACAGAGCAAGGGTGAGTCTGAGGATCAGAGGACTCTTCCACCTGCACAATGTTTGGTTGTTCTACAGGATCTCAGAGGATTATAAAATATTTGCTCAAATGTTTCCTGATTGGAAACAATATCTGTTAGTCTACTAGCTAATTAATTGAAGCCAAGGAATGACTTCAACCATCTTTTAAGAATACACTGAGTATATTTTCTTGCTGCATGCTCTTTGTGCTGTTATGTAATCTGGCTGGGTTAGAAGTTAAAAAGGAATATCTGTTTATGGTACAGTACTTTTACTGTGTTAGGCACCCAGCCACATTAAGAACCAAGACGCTTTATTAGCATGGAAAGTATGCTAAGATCCCCATTACAACTATTACCCTAAATATAAATTATTGAAAATCTATCTCAAATCAAAATCTATGGGGAGAAAATCCCTTATATTCAATGAATAGAAATATAGAATAGAATAGAAACCCTTACAGGTTTGGTCACAAGAAATTAACATGGCTTTTTACACTTCCAAAAGTTATCTCTATATTTAAAACATTCCTGAAACTAATCATCATGCAGTTAGTCAAAACAAATCATCCTTACCTCTCCATAGAAATCATAGTTATACTTAATTTATGTATATTACCCTTATAATTGAGAGAGAGAAATCAATGACATGTTCTCAACTAGATAGAAACTGTTAAAAAGTTAATTTAAAAATGGCTAGTGTCTAGTTTCACCCACCCACCCAAAAAACAGTCTCTCTCTCTCTCTCTCCCTCCCTCCCTCCCTCCCTCCCTCCCTCCCTCCCTCCCTCCCTCTCTCTCTCTCTCTCTCTCTCTCTCTCTCTCTCTCTCTCTCTCTCTCTCTCTCTCTTTCTTTTTGTGGCACATAACTGAGACATATCAAGTCAGAATTGAACTTGTCTGGTCCAGCCATTAAGAAATGTGTGTATGTGTGTGTGTGTGTGTGTATGTGTGTGTATGTGTGTGTATATATATATGCTTAACAAACATTTAACACATATCTCCCTTGCTTCTCAGCTAACAAAGAAAGAGAGAGAGCCTATGGCCTAGGGGTTAAAACAACTGCCTAATGTGCAATCAGCCCAGGTTCGAATCTCAGAAGGGTATGGCTGACTGATGAGAACAAATAAATTTGAAATGATCATATCGGTCTCCCTTTATTCTTTGTTAGCAAGCCAAAAGGAAAATACACAAATATGAGCTGCCACTGCTGTGGCTACTGCCTGTAGATGGCCTTGGGCTAGACTGAAACAGGAAATAAGATTTGTCCCGTGTCTGGGATATATATACTCACACGTCATACAACCTGCCTTGCCTACCCTACAAGGTTCCATCCAAAAAATGTGCTGGAACTCCGTTCTGAGCGTTCTATGATAAAAAAAGCCCTGTATACTGTGTCTTCCGGGTAAGATTCAAGGTGCTGGTAATGGTTTTCAAAGCCCTACATGGCATGGGTCTGGAGTACCTTAGGAATCACCTGCTGCCAGCGTCAACGTCCCTCCGTCCAGTGCGCTCCCATAGAGAGGGCCTCCTAAGGGTTCCGCCATTCGGAGAATGCTGTCTGATGGCTCCCAGAGGGAGGGTGTTCTCTGTGGGCGCGCCTGACCTATGGAACCGTTTACCAGTTGAGCTCCAGATGGCTCCCGACCTTCGCTCCTTCCGTCGCAACCTAAAAACATATCTCTTTGAGCAATCCGGTCTGGTCTGACGGGTTCTGTTGTAATTATTGTTAAAAGGTAACTATCTTCTACATTTGGGCAAAATTAGGGTTTAATTTGTTTTCAATATCTGTATTTGTGCATTCTGTTATTTATGTCACTGTTAACCGCCCTGAGTCCTTAGGGAGAAAGGCGGTATACAAATCAAATAAATAAATAAAATAAATAAATAAATAAATAAATAAATAAATAAATAAATAAATAAATAAATAAATAAATAAATAAAATAAATAAAATCTCAGATAAAGGGTATGACTGACTGATGAGAACATAAAGATTTCGAAATGGCCATCTCAGCCTCCCAAAATTCTTTATTAGCAATTTGAATAATTTGCACAAATAATGAGCTGTCATAGTTGAATATATCCTGTGGATAAGCCTTGAGACAGGCCAAAGCAGGAATGAAAGAGTTAATTAGCAAGGTGCTTTCACAAAGCCTTGACAAATACTTAACATATATTTAGCCTTGCCTTCTAGCTAATAAAAAGAGAGAAAGAACCTGTGGCTCAGCAAGTTAAAACAACTGCCTAATATACAATCAGCCCAGGTTCGAATCTCAGATAAAGGGTATGACTGACTGATGAGAACATAAATATATGTGTGTGTGTGTGTGTGTGTGTGTGTGTGTGTGTGTGTGTGTGTGTGAAATGCTTGTTAACTATTTAGATTACCTTGCTAGGCCCAAACCTGGGACAAATCTTTATTTCCTGTTTCAGCCTATCTTGAAGGCCATCGAACAGGCAGTAGTCACACCGGTGACAGCTCATATATTTATGTAAATTACTAACAAAGAATTAAGGGAGACTGATATGCATTCAAACCTGGGCTGATTGAATCTCAGAAGGGTATGGCTGAATGATGAAAACTAATAAGTTTGAAATGCATATCAGCAGATAAAAAGGAGAGAAGTTCACTTAGTCTTTGCATTGTGTGTCTGTGTGTGCCACGCTAAGCATGGATAACAGAAAGAGGAGAAGAGAACTGTCTGAGGACTTGAGAACCAAAATTGTGGACAAATATCAACAGTCTCAAGGTTACAAGTCCATCTCCAGAGATCTAGATTTGCCTTTGTCCACAGTGCGCAACATTATCAAGAAGTTTGCAACCCATGGCACTGTAGCGAATCTCCCTGGTCATGGACAGAAGAGAAAAATTGATGAAAGGTTGCAACGCAGGATAGTATGGATGGTGGATAAGCAGCCCTAAACAAGTTCCAAAGGAATGCAAGCTGTCCTGCAGGCTTAGGGAGCATCAGTGTCAGCGCAAACTACCCGTCGACATTTAAATGAAATGAAACGCTATGGCAGGAGACCCAGGAGGACCCCACTGCTGACACAGAGACATAAAAAAGCAAGATTACAGTTTGCCAAAATGTACTTGAGTAAGCCAAAATCCTTCTGGGAAAACGTCTTGTGGACAGATGAGACCAAGCTAGAGCTTTTTGGTAAAGCACATCATTCTACTGTTTACCGAAAATGAAATGAGGCCTACAAAGAAAAGAACACAGTACCTACAGTGAAATATGGTGGAGGTTCAATGATGTTTTGGGATTGTTTTGCTGCCTCTAGCACTGGGTGCCTTGAATGTGTGCAAGGCATCATGAAATCTGAGGATTACCAAAGGATTTTGGGTCGCACTGTAGAGCTCAGTGTCAGAAAGCTGGGTTTGCATCTGAGATCTTGGGTCTTCCAGCAGGACAATGACCCCAAACATACGTCAAAAGCACCCAGAAATGGATGGCAAGAAAGTGCTGGAGAGTTCTGAAGTGGCCAGCAATGAGTCCAGATCTGAATCCCATTGAACACCTGTGAAGAGATCTTAAAATTGCTGTTGGGAAAAGGTGCCCTTCCAATAAGAAAGAGCTGGAGCAGTTTGCAAAGGAAGAGTGGTCCAAAATTCCGGGTGAGAGGTGTAAGAAGCTTATTGATGGTTATAGGAAGCGACTGATTTCAGTTATTTTTTCCAAAGGGTGTGCAACCAAATATTAAGTTAAGGGTGCCAATAATTTTGTCCGGCCCATTTTTGGAATTTTGTTTGACATTATGTCCAATTTGCTTTTTTTCCTCCCTTTTTTGTTGTGTTCCAATACACACAAAGGGAATAAACCTGTGTATAGGACTGAAATGGCATTGTTTGCTTTGGTTGATGCCTTTTGTTGAGCCTAGATGGAGAAGAGTTTGTCCCTCTTGATTCTATTAAACCACCTGGAGGCATCTGATAGCCTCACTCATGGTGTCCTTCTGGATCGTCTGCAGAGATTAAGGCCGTAGTTTTATGTCATGCTATTCCTACCTCAGTGAGCAATTCCAATCAATGATCATGGGGAATCAGCTTTGGGAAGTTCCTTGGGGATGCCTCAAGACTCATTACTTCCCCCTACAATATTTCACATTTACATGAACTCTGCTGGGAGAGATCGTTCAACACTTTGAGATGCCATTGATGATATCCAGTTATACACTGTTACTCTGTGCTGAGCTAGAAATGTTGTCAAATCCCTCAACTGATGCTGGGACCAATGAGGAAAGGGACAAAACAAGCTGAAATTAAACAAATTAAATCCAATATTATTGGATTTACTGGCTATATATATATAGTAACATAGTCCATGTGGGAATGGAAATGATCTTTGAAAATGATCTAAAGGCTAGAGTTGGTACCTACTGCCAGGCTGGACTCCTGACAGGACAATGTTGATATAGCAAAATAGCACCTATTTTGAAGTCACTACATTTATTGCCGGTAGTCTTCTAAGTCCAATTCAAAATGCTAGGTATTTTACACTAGACTATAAAATATTAGATTACTTTCAAAAATCTTTGTGGCACATAACTGAGACATATCAAGTCAGAATTGAACTTGTCTGGTCCAGCCATTAAGAAATGTATATGAAGTGTGGACTGGGCAACAAGCTTTCTCATGGTGGCCCTCACTCTATCCAGAGATCCAGATGGCTTTGACACTGCTGGAATTTCATAAATAGGCCAAAGTAGTTTTATTCAAGTACAGATATAGTTATTAGATCGGTTTAGTTGAGGAACCATCATGATGTTTACTGATTTTTGTGTTTAGAATAGCATGTCCAATTCCTGTAATTTGTCAGAGAGAGATTATGTCTTATTCCCATCTTAAAGGTTTTATGTGATTTTCATTTCCCCTCCTAGAAGGGGAAAATTACTCTAGTTTTATACTGTGTATATGTTGTATGAAGGGACACGGTAGCTCAGTGGGTTAGGACGCTGAGCTTGTCAATCAGAAGGTTGGCAGTTTGGCGGGTCGAATCCCGAGTGCCGCGTAGCAGAGTGAGCGCCTGTTACTCGTCCCAGCTTCTGCCAACCTAGCAGTTCGAAAGCACGTAAAAATGCAAGTAGAAAAATAGGGACCACTACGGTGGGAGGGTAACAGCGTTCCATGCGCCTTTGGCATCTAGTCATGCCGGCCACATGACCACGGAGTCGTCCTCGGACAAGCGCTGGCTCTTCGGCTTTGAAACGGAGATGAGCACCAGCCCCTAGAGTTGGAAACGACTAGCACACATGTGCGGGGGAACCTTTACCTTTATATGTTGTATGGTATTTTTGTTTATATTAATATTATAACTAAATATTTTATATTTATATTTTGTAAAATTTCAGCAGAACACACAAGTAGGTGTAAATACAATGAAAGGGAGGTCATCGTTCCAAACTGATCCTGGTTTTTCCAAACATGTATACTTTTTACATATGAAAGCATGAATTTAATACATGAATTTCCTGTATTAAATCTACTTATTTGTGCATACACAGAGAACAGAAATACATTTAATCTTTGTACAGTTCTACAATTATCAGTAGAAGAGCAAGCCAACAGAGCAATAAGAAGAGAGTCAATAAAACCTAGTCTGGCTAATAGAACATTGATTATCTCTGTCTGCTATTATAAAACAAATAAAATGAAAGATAGTTTTATAGTTTAGGTGAAGCTGGATACACATCAGGACTTAGCAGAAGATGGCTATGATGCTTTCTTCTGGATAGACAATTCCACTTTTTAGGTAGAAATGCATGTGGAATCTTATTAGTATATTTTATATCTTTGAAATTTTCTTTAAAATATTATTATTACCCAAGAACTACAGAAATATGAGTTATCTAAATTGTGCATACACAAAACTTAGTTTTGAGCTCATATTACTTTAGTTGGGTTTTCCTGGGCTTGCTGGGAAAATCCAATTTCCATCACCTTATGAAGTAGCTTTTTCCCCCCCTCTATTTTCATTGGTTCAGTGCCAAAATTAGCCACATACCCAGTGCTTTCCATCTTCGATTTAACTTTCATTTATATATGATGACCCCAGCAAACATATTATGAAGAATACAATTATGATTTTGTATAAACGGAACATGTTTATCCCAAATCTATTCTTGAGTCTTTACAATTAAGTGGTGTTGGGGGGCCTCATTTGCAACAGTGAGTCTAGGATTCCACTTTATGGCTAGCCTATATATATCATATATTAAATAATGGAGCCTAACATTACCTTCTTGACAAAAAAAAAAGGTTCTACTCCAGTAGCTGGCTACTATCTTTCCCCAAAGATACCAGGAAGAAGTAAGAATTAAATAGCATCTGCTTCAGGGATAAATAGCTCTGTAGCAGGAAGCATTTTGGAAGGACTGCAAAGCCCCATCCTGGATTGGAAGCAGGATCCAGATTTCTTTATCTTCAGAAAAGAAATGGCCGAGTGAAGCCAGCTTTTTAAAAAGTGCATTGATCATAAACACACTGAATTAGATTCTCAGGTGACATAAATGAATGAATGTCTGTATTCTCTGTATATCAAGTCATAATCTCTTCCTGAAATATTAGCACTGCTCTCTTAGGGCCAGGTGAATATGACTGATAATCCTCTGCTTTTTTAGTGCACATCGGGTCCCCAGAACCACTCTGCCTCTCTCAATTTTTTCTCATTGGCTGTTGATCTTCCTGATCAACTAGCAGGACGGAATACAGTACATCACTGGTTTCCAACTATGAATAGTAGTGGAAAACTTTGTGGGTGTATGTGAGTGTCTTCAAATTATTGTTAACTCCTGGCAACTACCTGGAGAGTCCCTGCAGTCTTCTTGGCAAGGTTTTTCAGAAAAAGTTTGCCATTGCCTCTTTCCTAGGGCTAAAAGGTATGACTGGTCCACCATCACATAACTGGCTTTGTGCCTAAGGTGGGAGTAGAACTCACTGTCTCCTGCTATCTACACCAATGCCTTAATCATGACCCCAAACTGGCCCTGTAAAAAACTAGTGATCTATAAAGAAGAAAGCGAGTGGGGAAGAAAAAAAAAAGATCACTTGGTAGCAGGCAACAAAGGATCTGCATCAAACAGATGCACAGTAACTTCTTTAAAAGTTACTGGTTTTCCCTCTCTCTTGACTTAGGTGAAGTTCTCTGGTTTCCCACTGCCATTGCTTATTGGAAAAGAAATATTGAGCAAAGGCTTTGAAAGGATGAATCATCTTTGGTGCTTCTCAGTGACTGAAGCTTTTTCTTCCCTTCCAATCCCTCCACCATGTGGGTGTGCCTGGGTACAAGTGGGCAAACACAGTTATAACTGCGGAATCCATCTGCTGATTCATGCAGGCCAGAGATGGCTGCGCATCCCTGCTTATAGGGAGTTTGAAATGCACTTCCCTTTATTTTGAATTTATGATAATACCATAACACATAATGATATGTGATGAGCATGGCATTGCCCCTTGACATATGGCAAATCTTGGCCTACACAGTTGTCAGTGATCAATCTATTGATTTTATATCCACAAAAACTGAATCTACATTTGTGTATCCATCTCACTCATACTGTAATAGAATCCAATTTTAAATGGAAAAGAAGTTAGATAGAAACAAAGCCTATACAACTTATTAAAAAAAAACTTGTTCAAGTTCTCATCATTTTATTTCAGAATATGTTATATATAGACAGGCATAATCAACTTTTGTTTCCAGAAAACCTACCAGTGGTAACACTCAAAAGAGCCAGGCAGAAGTCCTTAGTTCCACAATCTGAAAGGCTATAATGTGACAGCTACACTTTATTTTTACTTATTTATTAAATTTATATGCCACCCATTTCATTGTCAGGCAACTCCAGGAGATTTTAGTTCAAATACTGTGGTATAGTCAGTGAGTATGGATTATAGATTTCAAGTAATTCTGATCCATTCTGCAAACACTAGTTTAAGAGTGTGGGAAGGCTGTGATGGCTCCATAAAGAGAAAAATGCCTTGGACTCTCTTCTGTTGGCTTAAAATGTTCTGTTTCCTTCATTGGCCTATATTTGTCAGTGAAATACTTTTGAGTTAAGAGTTTCTCAAATGACTGATAGATGTGCATGGAACATAGTCCAGGTATCTTTGAATTTCCCAGCTGAGGGATCTGGGGAAGCTCTCACAGGCATAATCAGTCAACTTATTGTTACAGCCTCAGCCTGAGAAAACTTGACATCAAGGAAAACAAAAACTATTTTAGCATAAAGAATGGTTGTCCTTCATATAGAGGACAATATAGATCTCGATTATCTACTTCAAGTCTTCATCAGGAAAAAAAACAACAAGTTTCATTCCAATACAAAATATTTTCTGAGTGTTTTGAAGAAGAACTCCCAGCAGTCTCAGCCCAGCTGTATCACTGTATAAGGAGAACATTTATTAAGCTTTTTGAAAAATGATTAAATGCAATTACAGAGAATGTTTCAAGGAGGCTCCTATAGGAATGCTGCCATAATATAGTAGATCACATACTGGAATACAACATCATATGAACAGAAAACCTTTCTTCTCTCCTGCTCCAGTTTCCTGGAAAGGAAAGGAAAGGAAAGGAAAGGAAAGGAAAGGAAAGGAAAGGAAAGGAAAGGAAACTCACTAAGTTTTTATTCAGCTTGTATTGATTTTTATTCTGATAGTTTGGGGCTGTTGGCTGTTTCTATTGTTTTGTGAGAGATTTGTGATTACCATATGGGTAAATATATAAATCTTTTTAATTAATTAATTAATTAATTAATTAATTAATTAATTATAGTTTCAGTGAGGGATTTTTCTTGGACTTTCCCACACTGCATTCATAAGAACAGAAAAGATAGTGACTGCTCTCCATTTGACCTGCTCATTTTATAGGTTTTTATAAACCTCTTTATTATATGACCCCCCTGGAGAACTGATAACTCTATATTGTTTACAGAAGTCATAAATATTTTTTTATAAAACTTCAGTAATTCCTAAAATTTTAGGGAAGTTTTCAGGAAATAACAATCACACGGTTGCTGATAAAATTTCAAAAACAACCAAGTCCCTTGGTAAGTAACTATATTTTACCTTCATTTCAACGATTAATCACTTATGTGGATTTACTAAAGTATAGCCAGCTTGCAAAGTTTTAAAGCAAAAATTATTAGAAAGTGGTTCTGACAGTTAATTTTTAAATATGAAAGTCATCTGACTTTCCATAATTACCAAAATGTATACATTTGCATGATTTCCCCCCCCCTTATTTATTATATTTTATTGTTTCATTGTATTGGGTTTTATTGTTAAATATTATTTCCAAAGCATGGGTATAACTGTTAAAACTAATATTCACATAAACAAGAGTTTTACATATACTTTTACAAATGCTGATATATACTGATCTCTAGAATCTTCCTATAATTCATGGCTCTTCTAAACAACAGTAGACATGTGAAGGGTGCCTCCTCTGTAAGAGGTTCCCCCCCCCCGCAAGATCTGGATGGCCCCCTTCCCTCTCACCAGCTAAAATGAACTGAGTCTAAATTACATTCCTAACAGAGTTGTGTTACTGTGGTCAGCAAAGGCCAGAAAAGGCTTATAGCAAAGGCACCTTTGTCAATTATCAGCCTTAGCCAGCAATAGCAATAAGAGATAAAGTCTTATAGCAAAGGGACAATTGTCAATACAGTCACAAATCCATTAGTGGCTGGTAACCCAAGCCTGTCTGCATTGTGGACAAATTAGAGTGGGACAGCAAGAGTAACAGGAGCTCTCCCAAGCCATACGTGCCACTCTCCCTGGTATCAAAGAGTCACTTGATTCATTTATTTCTAGCCAGCTCCCTGCCCTTCCCCCTCCCACAAGATTACATTGCTGGAGGAGAAAAGCAAGGAAGACACAAGGAAGTTAGGGTGACTGCTTTTGTCAAACATTCTTCACTTTTAGTTGAATTTCTTGTTGGGATCCTTGGCTTATTCTACTAGGTGTTTCAATCATGCTTGCTTCCTCAGGCAGCTCATTAAATTGGTTAAGCCTGATAACTGATTTAGCCCGATCCCTTCTGTTTAGTGGGGTGGCACGTTGACTCAGCGGTTAAGATGCTGGGTTTGTCAGCTGGAAAGCTGGCGGCCCAGGTTCGAAACCTGAGTACCATGTGAGGCGGTGAGCTTCCGTCCTCGCCTCAGCTCCTGCCAACCTAGCAGTTTGAAAACGTGCAAATGTGAATAGATAAAGAGGAACCACTTCACTGGGAAGGTAACAGCCCTCTATGACATCATGCTGGCCAGAAATGTCTTTGGACAGTGAAGAAATGGAGATGAGCACTGGCCTCTATAGTTGGCAATAGCTAGCAAAGTAAGATCTGCAGGGACTCCTTTACCTTTACCTTCATTCTAGTGCTATTTCCAGAAGAATCTGTGTTCTCCACTTTTTCCCTGCCGATTGCTCTCCTTAAGTAGGACTAGAAACTTGGCATATCTGGGTCACATTATTGCACTATATCTCATTGCTTTTCCACAGACCTCACCCCTTATTGGATTAAGTCAGGGAGAAGGTGAGAGAAACCACTGCCAGTTTGTCTCTTTAAGTCACCCTTGTGTTGGCCACAGAGAACCAGCTCCATTCGATGTAACTGCTCTTAGATACTGTGTCTTCTACTAACCTTTTAAAAATGGTTGGATGTGTGATCTCATGCCTTAAAGTAGTTTTTGTACAGCAAGTGTATGTCTACAAACACAATAACTCTAGGCTTTCTTAATCCATTCTCCTTTGCAAAAAGGCAGTGTTGGTTCTTTACTTCTGAAAAATGCTGAGGCCCAAGATGAAGGGAGAGAAAAATGTTAGAAGACAAGGTGAAATAAAAATAAGACCAGGGATAATTTAAGCCTAACTTTTATTAGTGTTTTGCTATGGGAATTGGGTCAGCAGTAAGGATTTCATTATAGAAAAATTCAGGTGGTGAGGCAGAGGAGGAAAGAGACAACTATGTGGGAGGAGGAATGGAATGAAGTAACTGACAAGGGAGGTGAAGAAAGAGATAAAAAGGGTCAAAAAAGAAATCTCTCACCATCTGGAGTGATAATTTTGTGGCTCGCACTGAGAAACTATTTCAAACTTTCCTCAAAGATGGGAGTCTAGACATGCACAGCTGTGACTGTGCATCAGTTTACTCGCAACAAGTCTGTTTCCTAGAGAAGTAGCAGTGAAGAGAGTTTCCTATTCTTTCATGCTTAGTTCTTAGTGTGAAATCTCTGAAAATATCTTGCTAAATTACAAAGCCACACTGGAAGGAGATGAGGTTAGGAGAGAGTGGCTTATGCCAGCTTGCAGTAGAGTTGAAATGAAAATGATTGCCTACCAAACCCTGAGTGTATTTTTTAGAAACTGTTGTGTTGCTTACCAATATTTGAACTGTATTGTCCATATGATCAGCTCGTTTCTGTGATACTAACCATTGCTTTTAGCCCCATACTGCAGGTTTAATTGACAGAGGAGTATACAACATAATCTGGCAGTGTACTTCATTATTAATAGCTCTAAAAGCCGTAGGAAGGCTGAGTTGAAAAAGTAGTTTTCAATAGCCTTGCAGTGCAATTCACAGTTAACCTCTCCTTATAGTTCATGTAGCAGCAGAAAACAATTTATTCAGATTGTCTACTTATGCCTCCTTCCAGACAGACCAAACCAAGCGTACACTGAATTTCATTCAAAAACCTTTTGCAACACAATCAACTGTAATGCTAAGTATTTGTATTTTTCAATGGTAAAAAGTTATTCTTTGTAAATGCACATAGAAGTAGACCAACATTCAAGAAATATCAAGATTCTTGATATTTGATATTAGGGAGGTTTTTTGCTAGTCCCCTAAGCAACATTGTGGGGGTAAAATAGGCAGACCAGAGACACATAGTAAGGTTCTGTTGCAAGATGCTGTTATCCTGGTTGTATAGTGACCTTTCTCACTATCCTTCTTAAAAAAACAACTTCATTTGTAAAATAGAAATCTTGGAAATTTAGTAATAGTTCAGAAACTTTTTTTTAAAAAACCTGCTAAATAGCTCAGCAGAGATTAAAGATATTCAAGAGAGCCAGAATGTAGACAGAAAACTGGGGAAAAATGGGATATGGAAAAACAGAATGGAAATGTTGAGAAAGATGATTATTAGTTTATATTTATTAAATTTACATGCCACCCATTCATTATCTAAATCCATAATTAGCTGGAATGCCTAATAGACACTTCAAAATGCAGTATTTTATTCAGGTTTTACTTGTGAACTTTAGAATCACCTAAAGCTTATTCAAAAAACAGGTTGGAAATCCCAGCCTTTCCTCCTTAAAGTTTTTCAGTCTCATATCCAACACTGAGATCTATAACATGTTTGTCAGCTTCCATAGTCACTGCTCTCAGCTGTACATTGTCCTGTCCAGATGATGGATGGCAGTTTAATTTCTCATGTTGATCCACTAGTGCTTTATTTATTCCCTGAGTAGTCTCAGAGTAGATATTTCTGCATCCATTTCTTTTTGGAAATGAATATACTGTAAATAAATCAACCATTTCTTTGTAAGCCGATGTTCATCTATGCTTGTCTCTTTCCTGGCTGGCTGTCATGGATGGAAATGTATTTAATAGCAATAGCAATTAGACTTGTATACTTATATACTAAAAAGCAGAGACATCACCCTGTCAACAAAAGTGCGTATAGTCAAGGCTATGGTCTTCCCAGTTGCAATGTATGGCAGTGAAAGCTGGACCATAAAAAAGGCTGAGCGCCAAAGAATTGAGGGCTTTGAGTTATGATTTATTTATTTATTTATTTATTTATTTATTTATTTATTTATTTATTTATTTATTTATTTATTTATTTATTTATGAGATATATATCCCGCCCTATCTCCCAAAGGACTCAGGGCGGCTAACAACAAAACATATAATAAGTACAGAAATCAAGATAAAAATGAAATTAAAATCATCTGTGCAATACATTAAAATTGGACTGCAAGGTGATCAAACCAGTCAGTCCTAGAGGAGATCAACCCTGAGTGCTCTTTAGAAGGCCAGATCCTGAAGCTAAAACTTAAATATTTTGGCCACCTAATGAGAAGGAAGGACTCACTGGAGAAGAGCCTAATGCTGGGAAAGATTGAGGGCAATAGAAGAAGGGGACGACAGAGAATGAGGTGGCTGGATGGAGTCACTGAAGCAGTAGGCATGAGCTTAAATAGACTCCAGAAGATGGTAGAGGACAGGAAGGCCTGGAGGAACGTTGTCCATAGGGTCGCAATGAGTCGGACACGACTTCGCAGCTAACAACAACAACATATACCTCTTCATAGTGCTTTACAGCCCTCTCTTCAGAGTCAGGCTATTGCCCACAACAATCTGGGTCCTCATTTTTACCCACCTCAGAAAGCTGGAAGGCTGAGTCAACCTTGAGCCAGTGAGAATCGAACTGCCAAACTGCTGGCAGCCTGCAGTCAGCAGAAGTAGTCTGCAGTACTACATTCTATCCACTGTGCCACCACGGGTCTAAAGCTTTGGTTTGGCCTTCAGACATTTCTACACATTGTTTTCAAATGTTAATTTGAAGGGCAAAATAATGAAATACACGGCGGGAGCCTAATCACTACATTTCTGCCACATAATGTAAGTTCTCCCTCTGGAACTCAGAGATCAAATGTGAACCTCAGCACATCCTTTAAGAAAATGTGGCCCTTCCTCTACTAGACTCCGAATATCAGCTGGAGTTATTTTTACTTTTCAGGAGATATGCAATAGATAGATTTTCCATTTTCAAGTACTCTCCAAGGGTCAAGTCTTACTTTATAGTTTTTTTGGGTGGTGGGAGGGATTCCTCTCTTTTTTTATGCAAAGGAACTAAGGTGGATGTTACAGACTTTATTTAATGATTTCTCTCAACAAGTTGTTCCCGTTGCAGTGGTTTTCTTCAAGGAGAAAAATGGAGAGTCTTTGTAACTCAAGAGAGAAAGAAAAAATGGTATGGGTTGAAAATAACAACATAGTGGAGGGTCAACATAGCAAAACCTCATTTTGCTGACCAAGATGAGCTGCTAGCTCTTTCACTTGTAGAGATCAATCACACTGAATTTGAATTTAATCTTAGGACCACAACTTCCACCACTCCTGAAGTCAGCGTAGACCTACCTATGCTTTGGGAATTTGGTTAGAATTAAAGGTAAAGGAAAAGATTTTCCTTGTCCAGTCATGTCATAATCTAGAGGTGGTGTTCCTCTCCATTTCTTAACCAAGAATGTCAGCGTTGTCCAAAGAAATTTCCGTGGTCATGTGACCAGCATGTCTATATGCAGAGGCACACAGAATGCTGATACCTTTCCACTGAAGTGGTACCAATTTATCTAGTCGCATTTGCCTGATTTTGAACTGCTAGGTGGCAGAAACTGGGCCAAGTAATGGGAGCTCACCCCATCACATGGTACATGGGTTTCGAACCTAGGTTGTCAGCTATCCAACTGACAAGCTCAGCAAGAGTTTGAGAAAATCCAGTGCAAGGCAAGAAAGGTTAAAAGTGTTGCATTAAATAACTAGATTCCAGGATGGCAGATAATGAAGATACAGATTTGGGGGGGGGGGGAGCGAAATGAACACATCCCATATCTGTTGACTCCAGGTTATAGTTTAACTAGCCCCAACCCTGACAATTGGGCAACCATAAGATGACAGAATGGAGGAAATTAAGCTAATTTGAGAGAGGCTAGAGAAAAAGTCTCTTAGAAACATACATATATAGGATGACAGAAAGAGGAGAGAAACTAAGTCCCAACCAATGAAAGCAATAACAAAAAAAATCAGCTGGAAAAAGTACTGCAGAAACAATCAGAAAAGTAGAACAGAGTGTGTTACAGGACTGTTCATTCAATAACGCAGTATAATGTCCATATTTTACTAATGTGTATATTGTTCATGTATCCATATGCAAGTAGTTCTCAACTTACAACCTTCTGTTTAGAGACCATTTGAAGTTACAATGGCACTGAAAAAAAGTGACTTATGACCATTTTTCACACATGATTACTTGTGCATCCCCAGGATCATATGAACAAAATTTGAATGCTGGGCATCATACTCATGCAAATTGTTGATGAAGATGTTGAAGAGCACTGGGCCCAGAACAGAGCCCTGGGGTACCTCACTACATACTTATGTTAGTGCAATGTTAAGTGCAGTGATTCACTTAACAGTTGTGGCAAGAAATGTCAAAAAATGTTCATGTATCCATATGCAAGTAGTTCTCAACTTACAACCTTCTGTTTAGAGACCATTTGAAGTTACAATGGCACTGAAAAAAAGTGACTTATGACCATTTTTCACACATGATTACTTGTGCATCCCCAGGATCATATGAACAAAATTTGAATGCTGGGCATCATACTCATGCAAATTGTTGATGAAGATGTTGAAGAGCACTGGGCCCAGAACAGAGCCCTGGGGTACCTCACTACATACTTATGTTAGTGCAATGTTAAGTGCAGTGATTCACTTAACAGTTGTGGCAAGAAATGTCAAAAAATGGGGCAAAATTCACTTAACAACTGTCTCACTTAGCAATGGAAATTTTGTGCTCAACTATGGCATAAGTCAAGGACTACCTGTACTGTTCTAATGACACAAGTAAAATCTCTAAAAAGTTAACTATGTGTATACCTGATATCCTTTTGCTTGTTGAATGCCCCAGGAAGATGGGGGGGGATCATCCCTTAGGATCCCTATTGAGGTTTTAGAAGGTAGGGTGAGAATACATTCTATTGAAGCTAAAAAGATTTTGCTTGAGGACAAACTAGCTTTCAGACTCCAGTATTATAGATGTGGCTAAACACAAGAATCTACTTGGTTGAGCATGTTTAATGCACACTTCCAGAACTTAATAAGTCTCTAATAAGTCTCTGTAGAAGTCTCTAAAACATGGAGACCTGGACTGCCTATTCCTTCATTTCTTTCTATTCAAATTTGCAAACAAACACTTGCCCACCTCTGCAATTCTTTCCTTTAACAGAATAAAAGGAAGTGTCCCCACATCAATGACATGTACTTCAGTGTGCTTGACATTAGAGACTGCTCTACTAAGGGAATAGATGGCAGTAAAGAAACAGAGAAAGGACATCAACTTGTCATCTGGATTTTTGCAGCCCACATCTGGCTGTGAAAAGTGAAAAACTATCTTTATTTTAACGTAAATTGTTTTTCCTCAGATTGATAACTTTGATTTAGAGACTATTAGAAGATGGCAGTATGTTCAGAAGACCATATTTTCAAGCACCTGATAATAAATGAAACTTTACATTAAAAAGAATTCATTTATATATATGTGTGTGTCTGTGTAAGAAAAAACCTACAGCAGTCAGTCTCCCCCTACTGCCTCCCCCTGTGTTAAAGCAAAGTTGTACATGTGCTGACAACGATGTACTGATCATGGAGGTGCTGGTAATGACCTATAAAACCCTAAATGGCATGGGTCCGGATTACTTACGGAAGCACCTGCTACCAGCATCAACTTCCCTTCGTCCAGTGCGCTCCCACAGAGAGGGCCTCCTTAGGATGCCATCGGTCAAAGAGTGTCGACTGGTGACCCCCAGGGGGAGGGCGTTCTCTGTGGGCGCGCCAGACCTTGGAACCGTTTACCAGTTGAGCTCCGGATGGCTCCTGACCTTCGCTCCTTCCGACGTGATCTAAAAACATACTTATTTGAACAAGCCGGCCTGGTCTGATGGGTCTGGGGTATTTTAATATTACTATTAATTGTATTATTTTTATTGTTATTGGGCTGCACTATTTAATTCCTTTTTAACTTTTGTATATTGTATTTTTATTGTATTTGCCCTGTACACCGCCCTGAGTCCTTCGGGAGAAAGGCGGTATAGAAATTAAATAATAATAATAATAATAATAATAATAATAATAATAATAATAATAATAATAATAATAATAATAATTATTATCTATACAGCAATGTGTAGATCCTAAACTAGAAAAACTGGTTGTTTCCCTATTTGAAATCAGGCTCTAATCACAACTATATTATTTGATTTCTTTTAATTCACTTAGATTTCTCCAAACAGAAAAATATCTTTATAGTTCCTGCCTTACATTTCCATAAAACACACTCTTTTTAAAGATAACCTTGAAGGTAGAATACATTCATTATTATTATCATTATTATTATTATTATTATTATTATTATTATTATTATTATTATTATTATTATTATTAATTTAATTTCTATACCGCCCTTCTCCCGAAGGACTCAGGGCGGTGTACAGGGCAATATAATACAATAAAAGTACAAAATACAAAAGTTAAAAATAAGATTAAATAGAACTAGCCCATTACAATAAATAATTACAAATTACAAATTAAAATACCCCAAACCCATTAGACCAGGCCGGCTTGTTCAAATAAGTGAGTTTTCAGATCAAGAGTGAAGGTCAGGAGCCATCCGGAGCTCAACTGGTAGTTGATTCCAAAGGGCTGGCGCACCCACAGAGAATGCTCTCCCCGTGGGGGCCGTCAGCCGACACTCTCTGACCGACGGCACCCTGAGGAGGCCCTCTCTGTGGGAGCGCACGGGACGAAGGGAAGTGGACACCAGCAGCATGAGTTTTAGGAAAAGAGCAAATCTTCACTTTGTGTATTGACACTTCTCCTTCCATGTGGGACAGTTCTCCCTGCATTTGTATGATAAAGCACAGGATTGCATCTGCTCTACAGATGGACTTCAACTCCCAGAATTCCTGAGTCAGCTAGTTGAAGTCCATGAGTCATAAAAGAGCCGAGGTTGCCTACCCCTGAACTAGTGCATCCAGCCATATATACTTTGCCCTCTGAACTTTCAGCTTCTGATTATGCCACCTGATTTCCTGATACATAGTGGGGTTTTTTTAACTGAGCTCCTGAGTTTTAAAAGATTATCTTCATTCCTGGATCAGAAACCAATTTTATCTCTTTTTCAAACTTCAACTGTATACATAGTAATTCCTTTAACGCATCCAATTTCTCCATATCTTTGCACCTGTCTGATCCCTACCCTGTTGCTCCCAATTATATATCTTTAGGTGACACACGGAAAAAGAAAGAGGAGAAAAATCCTCCCTTTTGTGTGTTTTGTAATGTAAATCATGCTGCAAAAAGGAGAGAAGGGAAGGGACCTTCAAAGATAAGAACAAAAGGGACACTCTAGATGCCCTTCAATTGGCTTTGAAGTTCAGAAAGAACCTGTTAGCCAAAAGGGTTGAGAGAGAAATACTGCTGAGATAAGAAGATGTAAAAAAATGTTTCTGAATGCTTATAAGACAAGATCCTCACCTGTGGTAATTGCTATGCAATGAAATGCTGTGTATCACTGGTCACACAAAAGATCATTTACCCACATAGAGATTTGTGACAGAATATACAGCACACTTGTCTTCTTCTCACTATTCCACTTTGGATCTGAAAAAGGTATTTATTGCTTCTGGGCATTTGTATTTAAGATAAGTGCTTCACTAATCCAGTTTTGGGTCAATTATACTTTTAAAAAATTACAAAGTGGCCACAGGATATTAGTCAGTACTGTAAGAGTGACATACTGTTAATCCAGGATGCTATATAGAAATTCAATCAGCCCCACTGATTAAGAGGTGAGAATGAGAGGACCCAGGAAAGAATGGAAATAGGACCAAACACAAACCATTTATGCATGGAGGGGTTTGAGCTGGCTGACCTGCCGTACTCAACGTGTGGTCCTCAATGGAACTGCATCTACATGGAAGGAAGTGTGTAGTGGGGTGCCCCAGGGCTCTGTGCCCCAGGGCTCTGTTCTGGGCCCAGTGCTCTTCAACATCTTCATCAACGATTTGGATGAGGGGATAGATGGGGAACTCATCAAATTTGCAGATGACACCAAGCTGGCAGGAATAGCCAATGCTCCAGAAGATAGGCTTAAGATACATGAGCATCTGGACAGACTTGAACACTGGGCTGCATAAAGAACTCTCTGATAAATTGAAAGATAAAAAGGAAAAGTATAGTAAGTGGGAAGAGGGGCACATAACTAAGTCAGAATATCAGCAAATAGCCCGAGCCTGCAAAGATGAAGTGAGGAAAGCTAAGGCTCAAAATGAACTAAGGCTTGTGACCAAAGTCAAAAATAACAAAAAAAGCTTCTTTTAACATGTAAAAAACAAGAAAAAAGTAAAGGAAATGATTGGTCCATTAGTGGGTGAAAGTGGCAAGAAGGTGACAAGCAACAGGGAGAAAGCAGAACTATTTAACTCGTTTTTTGCATCTGTCTTTACACAAAGGGGAAAAACAGACCAACCTATCAAAAATAGCACCATAAAAAACAGAATAAAAATACAAGTTAAGATAGGCAAGAAAACTTGTCCAGCCTAGACAAGTTCAAATCACCAGGACCAGATGGATTACACCCCAGGGGTCTCAAGGAACTGGCAGACGTGATCTCAGAACCACTGAACTATATTTTTCAAAGATCCTGGAGCACTGGGGAACTACCAGAGGACTGGAAAAGAGCTGATGTAGTTCCAATCTTCAAAAAAAGGAAAAAAAAATAGATCCAGGAAATTACAGACCTATCAGCCTGACCTTACCTGGGAAGATTCTGGAAAAGATAATCAAACAACAAATCAGCGAGCACCTAGAGGCAAACAAAGTCATTACTAAAAGCCAACATGGGTTTGTCAAAAACGGATCATGCCAGACAAATCTTATTGCATTCTTTGACCAAGTGACAAAATTAGTGGATCAGAGGAATGCTGTAGATATAATTTACTTGGACTTCAGTAAGGCATTTGATAAAATAGATCACAAACTACTACTTGATAAGATAGAAAAATGTGGGTTAGATAGCATCACCACCAGATGGATTCATAGCTGGCTGACAGGCCGTACTCAGCATGTGGTCCTCAATGGAACCGCATCTACATGGAGGGAAGTGTGTAGTGGGGTGCCCCAGGGCTCTGTTCTGGGCCCAGTGCTCTTCAACATCTTCATCAGTGATGTGGACAAGGGGATAGATGGGGAACTCATCAAATTTGCAGACGACACCAAGCTGGCAGGAATAGCCAACAATCCAGAAGATAGGCTTAAGATACAGGAGGATCTGGACAGACTTGAACACTGGGCACTATCTAACAAAATGAAATTCAATGGTGAAAAAAATAAGGTTCTACATTTAGGCAAGAAAAACCAAATCTACAGGTATAGTATAGCAGGTACCTGGCTCAATAGTAGCAACTGTGAGAGGGAACATGGAGTCCTAGTGGACAATCATTTAAATATGAGCCAGCAGGGTGCTGCAGCTGCCAAAAAAGCCAACACAGTGCTAGGCTGCATTAACAGAGGGATAGAATCAAGATCACATGAAGTATTAATACCACTTTACAATGCCTTGATAAGGCCACACTTGGAATACTGCATCCAGTTTTGGTCACCAAGATGTAAAAAAGATGTTGAGACTCTAAAAAGAGTACAGAGAAGAACAACAAAGATGATTAGGGGACTGGAGGCTAAAACATATAAGGAACGGTTGCTAGAATTGGGTATGTCTAATTTAACGAAGAGAAGGATGAGGAGGGACATGATAGCAGTGTTCCAATATCTCAGGGGCTGCCACAAAGAAGAGGGAGTCAAGCTGTTCTCCAAAGCACCTGAAAGCAGGACAAGAAGCAACAGATGGAAACTAACCAAAGAGAGAAGCAACCTAAAACTAAGGAGAAACTTCCTGACAGTTAGAACAATTAGCCAGTGGAACAACCTGCCTCCAGAATTTGTGAATGCTCCAACACTGCAAGTTTTTAAGAAGAGACTGGACAGCCATTTCTCCAAAATGGTATAGGGTTTCCTGCCTGAGCAGGGGGTTGGACTAGATGACCTCCAAGGTACCTTCCAACTTTATTATTATTACTTCAAAAAAAAGGGAAGGGGCAATCAACCCAGACTAATCATGCCTTGTTTTGACTGGGATTTGAAACTACAGCTAACTTGGAAATTCTGAAGCTTAACGTACTACATGGGACAATGAACATTAAGGTTTTCATTTTTTACCTGTGAGGATGAATAAAACCTGCAAGCTTAATAGCCTTTTCTAAGAGAAGGAAGCCTCCCAAATTTCAGGCAAAATATTGTAGATGCTCAAGAATTTGTACTCTTTTTTTCCACCTTCCATCCTTCCCTTCTCTATAGATGGAGGATCTGCCTGGTGAAATAAAGAATTAGAGGCTAGAATGAATATATAAAAAGCTTGAACAACTGGAGGAGCAAATAGCTTGAGAGAAATGATTGCATCTCCTTTGTTTTAGAACTCATCTGCAGACATGTTTATAATGATAATATATTGATATACAGTATTATGTTTTTTAAAAAAAGAAATTCTCTGTCAGTGAAGTGTTTGCAAAAAGGGTTTCTACTGTATGATTGTGTCACAAAACACTATTTCTAAAGGCTTTTCATTTAGTCTTCGTAATTTCTGAAGTCTTGTTCAAGGCATCAATCCGAGAGGGGTGTTGCAGGAAATTCATGATTATATCTGCAGAGGATTATACCAGATAACCTTTAAGGGATTTCCACATTGACATATTGGGCAAGATAATCCTTTATACCTCTTTCTCTTCAGAGCTTAATTACTTGGAGTTTAATATGTCTTAATCCCATTATAAGGCTGTGTTATTAAATTATATTATGAATTTTATATGTAAAAATAGAATATTTTTAAAGTAAAAATACCTCTAATTGATGTTCAAATGGGTAGCATTTTTCTGGAAAATTTTATTCTCCTTCCACATGCTAAACAACAGATCCTTGAAATAATATACCACCTCCTTGTGTACCTTTGCTATTTGCTCTTACTAAAAATATGTGGGTAAATGGAAGGGTTCCACTAACGATAAAAACAAGGCCGGGCCATATGGAAAAAATGCTAGGGATCCTAGAGATTTGGGGGCAGGGACATTTCCAAGTCCTCCAAGGGTTGTAGGATTATACTGGGATTTACTGAGAATTTTAAGGAGGGGAATGCAAAGGGAGGTGTCCTTTTTAGTTCATAACATTGCAACCATCCCCCCTTTCTTGAAGCTGGCTTATAGGGATGTCCAGAATTTTTTTCCCACGTGGACTAGCATTGCTTGCCTAAGCGAACATGAGTGTTGGCAAGTGATTTATTATGCAAGGATTAGAAGCCCAGTTTAGGAATCAAGATAAAAATTGTTTGAAGAATAGAGGGGGAAAAAAACCACTTGGACCTGTGTTGATGGACACAACATACCAGCATTTCAGAAGGGGTGGGGAGTAGGGTGGAGATCCAGGAAAACAGTAGAGAATGTCATGTAGATGGGAGCAATTGCTGAATTTCCCAACTGAGAGAATTCAGGGTTGCTTTGTGAAATTAATTTAAAAAGAAAATCCAAAAAAGACAAAACTGAAAAAGCATTGTATTAGGATATGGAAATCTGGCAGAAAATTTCTTCCAATAATATAATGTGCTATTATTCATAAAAGTGTACTCTGTATGCTGAATGTTATTATTTGGGGAATTAGTCTGAATGACTATCCCCAGATTCTTTCAAAATTTGCAATTTGTACTTACTTTTCTTTCTGCTTTCAAGCTGGGCTGTGACTCTAATAAAGTATCTTGCCTTGTCTTGTCTAGTAATGTGAGATAGCAAAACAGATCCATTTTTTAAATCTCTTTTTTAATTTAGTTTTCAGGAGCTCAAGGCAATGTACACAATACTCCTTTCTTCAGATCTGCCCCCCCAAATAACCCCACAAAGTAGGTTGGGCTAAGACAGGGGTAGGCAACCTTGGCTCTTTTATGACTGGTGAACTTCAACTACCAGAATTCCTGAGCCTACCCCTAGGCTAAGAGGTCGTGATCTGCTCAAAGTCATGAGATGAGGTTCTGTGATTGAATGAAATTGTTTGGATTGGAATCAAATGTCTCTGGTCCTCATCCAGCTACTGCATCAGCAGAGACCTGCTCTCATAGATCTAACTATAATTTTGGGAGTGTGAATGTTATGGATTATTTACCTCTGCCTAAACAAGTATGTAAATAAATCTTATACTCCCTAAATATGTCATCAGTCTCCAATAAATTGATAAACATTGTTACTTTTGAAATTTCACTTCAATTGGTTGTGAGGTATGTACACATGTTATAGTTTCCATAGTATTAAATTTTAGCTTTTTCAAAATTTTTATCTGCAAGATCTTGCTGTCTTTTTCAAATTGTGTTTTATCTTTTTTGGGAGTTTGTTCTTATGTTTATGTTGCATTTTCACAAGGACAAAATAAACACATCTCCAATACTTGTATTTTTTATTGTAAAAATATCAGTGAAGCATATTGAACATTATCATCCCTACGTAAGTTGAATTCTGAATGGGTGAATGAAAGGGCAGGTCAAGATTAGACAGAATAGAAATGGGATCTAATCATATAGGGCGATGTTAAGAGTTAAGGCAGAATGCTCCTTCATATTTATGGCTTAAAACTTACGTGTGACATCGAAACAAAAAGGGAACTCATTCAAATTCCTGTCAAATGAGAGAAGCATAATAGAATAACAGAATAAAAGAATAACAGATTTGGAAGGGACCTTGAAGGTCTTCTAGTCCAATCTCCTGTTCAGGCAGGAAACCCTATACCATTTCAGACAAAGTATGGTGGAGATTCCTCTACTAAAGGAATGTATTGTGGCAAAAATTATATTGCTGAAATAGGTCTTGAGAGAACAATTCAGTGGATTATTGGGTCAAGACTCACAAAACGTTCTCGCCGTAACCATGGTAAGCAAGCTGCAATACCCTGATTATTTATTTGTTACATTTATTTGCTACTCATTTCATGATGAAATGACTCTGGGTGGCTTTTTTATATCTTTTTTTAAACCTTAGAAACAGGGAACATTATCTAAAGAGAATTAGAACTAAGGGACAATTAACATTTCAGTGACTGTACATGTGAGAAAATCTTACAGCTGGCTTCTTCACTGCAAAACACTATTGGAAAAAGGCAATTTCAGCAAGAGAAGCTGCTGTGCAATAGGCACTTAAACTATTCTCAACCTGCCAACTCCTTGTCGAAACTTCCAAAGATAATTTTGTCCCTCACAAAAAACAATCTGGAATGCTGTATCTGTGTATTTGTAGGGAAGAAAAGTAACTGGAAAGACACTGAAGTGCTGGCAGGGAATGGCCGTAAAGTCATAGCCGAATATATATCTTAAGGGCATCAGGATGGGAAAGGCTGTAGTGAGACTTAACAGAAGCCCCATGATAATTTCTTCTCTTATGCCAGAGCAGAGAATTATTGAGACATCTCAATGATTTTCAGATAAGTCATTTACAATCAGATTATTTATTTATTTTTATTTATTTTAATTCCATTTATATCCCGCCCTTCTCCGAAGACTCAGGGCGGCTTACAAGCTTAGCAGTAGCCTTCATTCTATGTATATGCCTGCTTATTAGGGCTTTCATACACCCCCCAAGTGGCATTATTACAAAGTCAGCTTATTGCCCCCAACAATCTGGGTCCTCATTTTACCTACCTCGGAAGGATGGAAGGCTGAGTCAACCTTGAGCCTGGTGGGATGCGAACCTGCACTAATTGCAGGCAGCTGGTGTTACTTAAGGAGGCATTAGCCCACTGCTCCACCAAGGCTCATTATTATGGATAATAATGGCCAGAATGCTTCGAAGGTACTGTCAGACAGGTGAAATGTGTCAGTAACCCTGACAGGGACTGCAGTGCCCCATGATCCTCCAGTCACAGCTGAGACAACTGCCATCCAAAGAAGTAAAGTTATTATCCTGAGCAGGAAAAGTAGAAAATAATTTTGAAACAGAAAGTTTTTCCCGCTGTCAGACTCAGTTGGGTTCCAATGGTTTTGTCAGCAGGATTTTGGGGTTCTCATCTTAAAGAGCTTTCCCAAAGATGCCCTTGGAGAGGATGCCTCCTCTTGTGGCAATGTGTGTTGAATTTGTATGGAAAAGGTCATTTGAGCTGTTGCACTTTTTATCACTTAACATCAGCTCAAATGGCATTTTATAATCCATTTGATGTCATTATTTGGGGGGCAGCTTGATTCTATCTGTATTCTAAGCTTTATTATGAATTTTTCTTTCAAATGTTCAAGATTTCTACGACTGCCAGGATCCAGACAGCACTGCAGAGATATACTGTCATTGAGCTGCTGCTTCTTTTCTGAATCCATGAAGACTATGGAGATGAATGGAATCAGCATCCAGTCACTTCTGATTCTGAAGAATAAAATGGTTTTAAAACATTTTAATAGTTATCATTCTGTTCTAGGAATAAATAGAGCAACATATGCCAGTTAGAGGATCCAAGAAAGAGGCTTGATATGACCACCCATTCATATCTGCTTGTATAAGCCCCAGGTCCATAGCCAAGGCCATGCAAATCTCCAGCCCCTCTCCCATCCTTGAGCATGTACAGTGTTCTCTCCCACAGGTAATCTGAAACTACAGAGACTCAGTACTAAATGGATGCTTCTTTTCCTAGAGAATGTTAAGATTTCCATTTTTCCATTAGGGCTGGGAGGAAAGCAATCAAGAATGCCCCCAAAGTCCTGTGATTTTCTGCGGGCTATAAATCTAGTCTCCAGTGAGAGCAGCTGCAGAACAGATTACAGCAGAGGTCCCCAAACTTTTGGGCACCAGGGACTGGTTCCGTGGAGAGAGGTTTTTCCTAGGACCACTGGGGGTGTGGTTTTGTGTGCTGCCTGCATCCCGGTACCAATCCACAGACCAGGGGTTGGGATCCCTGGGTTACAGGATTGTGGTGGGTGCAGAAACTATGCTAAGGCCAGAAAGAGAGACAAACAAATGCTGGGCCTAATTCTGTGGTTTCTTGCTCTTCACCTGAAGACAGGCAGTTGTCCCCCAGATCAGCTCTGAGTTCAGGAGAGCCCCTCTGCTAAAAAAACAAAAACAAAAAAACCAATATTCTTGCACTGCAAGCTTGCAGAAAGGAAACAGGTGGAGGAGCCTGGGCCAGACTCTGATTGATTACCCCAGTCTGGGGACCCAGAGAGAACACCTGCAGCTCCAGGTTTTCACCTCCCTAATAATCAGTGTCAGTTTTATATGTGTGTATGTTCAGAACTCTTTCTTGAATACACAGTCTGGGAGTCAAACTGTAATAAAGGTTCTTTGCTTCACAGTTCCCTCGGTGGAAAAGAGAGCTAGATTTGGCTGCTAGCTGCCACTAAAAAGTAGCTAATAAAACTCAATAGAAGGGCCCAGTTACTAGAAGTTGGTGATGAATGTTAATCTCTTGTTCCACCAGCGGCCTGCCCTGCTCCTACCTATGGGGAGGAGTGGGGAAAGTGAAATCTTCTCCTGCAGAGTCCGTAAACCCTTCTTTCGGATTAAGGATCTTGTTCTCACATTATAATTTGGGATATACTCTGCAATGGAGGTTTGTGCATAGGTGTACATACACTCCCCCCCTCACTGCTTTGTACTTATCTTTATTCCTATAGTGACTGACACACACACTACCACACTTGCAGTTCTGGTAGGGATGAAAAGGCAACTTTGTGACCAACTCTTGCATTACAGTCTTCACAGGTCCTTAAAGCAAAGAAAAGCTGAAGTAAGACTGTAATCACAGTTCTGGTTTCACTTAGTGACCATTTCATCTAATGATCAAGTTTCTGGACCCACCTGGGGTTGCTAAATGAGGATGAGCTTTACTTTTATTTGTTTTTCTTACTATTAATTAATAATAGCATTAACTCTTCTGCATCTCAGAAAGGTGTATTTCCTAAACCTGGTACAAATGCTAATGATTGGATTCTGGGATGCTCCATATACAAGCCTTATTCACTGCCCTGTTGCCAGCCAGCAACCTAGTTGGAAGCCAAAAACGGACAGCCTTACTCTGTATTTACCCTCTCCTCATCATAAAACTGTCCCTGAGCACATTTTCCTCTTGTAGTTTTAAACCACTTGAGTGATTCTTACAGGATAACTCCTACTCTCCAATTCTTTCTTCTACTCACAGAGGAAAGAACAGTTGCTGAACTCAGCCAATGGCTGTCATAACTTTTAGAGCTTCCTTTTTTTCAGCAATGCTGAAATGGCAGAGCGGCTATGACCTTTGCCTGGTATATCAAAAGTTTGCTGGTTTAAAATGTTTAGCCAAAGTTACTGAACTCTTTCAATGGTGCTATTATGGCAAGCTGGAGAAGATATGAGAGCACAACACGATGGCAGTGGAGGAATTTTTATTTCCCAAGAGATTGTATTGCATCAAAAATGTGTTAACATTGCATATACACATTTAACATAATGTTAAATATTTATATTTTATGTATCTATGTAAACGATTCTCTCTCTCTCTCTCTCTCTCTCTCTCTCTCTCTCTCTCTCTCTCTTTCTCTCTCTCACTCTCTGAGAGGTATGTATTTCTATGAAGACCTGCTCACAAGAAGAAAAGCAAATGACCATTGTTTCCCTGTAATGAGAAGGTGGGACAGTAGGGGAAATGTCTAATGCAGGGGTGTCAAACTCAATTTCACTGAGGGCCAAATCAGCATTGCGGTTGCCCTCAGGGGGACGGGTGGGTATGGCAAGGGTGGGCGTGGCCTACTGGGTGGGTGTGGCTAGAGTGTGTATAACCTATGCATCAAGGGTGCCTATGGGGGCCTGGGCAGGAGTGGGACAGAGCTGAGGGTCTCTGGCAGAAGGACGGTCTCTGGGCCAGGGCCAAGGCAGTGGGGGCTGTTCCCTCACTGTTTCCAGGATGGTTTCGCGGGCCACATGAAACCACTTCACGGGCCGGATCCGGCCCCCGGGCCTTGTGTTTGACATATCTGGTCTAATGGGAGGAATTGTTAAGTGGGAGGACATGATCTTGCAAGACAGTTAGTCCTTTAGTCTGCAAACTAGACAGAATATCTTACAAACTATTGCCAAAGTATCTCAGTCAAAACAGGATTTTCTTAAACTGGCTTAGAGTCAAGCCAGCATGAGCACAGAGCAGAAGCAGCTTAAGGTGCAATGCAAGTATAAGTTGAAAGTTTAACTGTGGTGGCTAGTTTCCCACTTATTAAGCCGCAATCTACTGTATGTTTTATAAATGGACCTGGCTAGGTACTTACAGTAATGCTCTCCAGAAGTATTGGACTACTATACCTGTGTTTCCCTGAAAATAAGACTGGGTCTTATATTAATTTTTGCTCCAAAAGACACATTAGGGCTTATTTTCCAGATAGGTCTTATTTGGGGGGAAATATGTTACTAAAGTACAGAAGTACAGGCAGGATTTCGAAGAGGCATAGGAACTAGAGATCAAATTGCTAACATACGCTGGATCATGGAGAAAGCTAGAGAGTTCCAGAAAAACATCTACTTCTGCTTCATTGACTATGCTAAAGCCTTTGATTGTGTGGATCATAACAAACTGTGGCAAGTCCTTAAAGAGATGGGCATACCAGACCATCTTATTTGTCTCTTGAGAAACCTATATGCGGGCCAAGAAGCAACAGTGAGAACTGCACACGGAAGCACTGATTGGTTCAAAATTGGGAAAGGAGTCCGGCAAGGCTGTATACTGTCGCCTTGCCTATTTAACTTATATGCAGAGCACATCATGAGAAAGGCAGGGCTAGATGAATCAAAAGTTGGAATTAAGATTGCAGGAAGAAACATCAACAACCTAAGATATGCAGATGATACCACTCTAATGGCAGAAAGTGAAGAGGAACTAAAGAGCCTCTTGTTGCGAGTGAAGAAGGAGAGTGCAAAACTTGGGTTGAAACTAAACATTAAGAAAACCAAGATCATGGCATCCGGCCCTCTCAATTCCTGGCAAATAGATGGGGAAGAAATGGAGGTAGTGACAGATTTTATTTTCCTGGGCTCCAAGATCACTGCAGATGGGGACTGTAGCCAAGAAATTAAAAGAGGCTTGCTCCTGGGGAGGAAAGCCATGGCAAATCTAGACAGCACACTAAAAAGCAGAGACATCACCCTGTCAACAAAAGTGCGTATAGTCAAGGCTATGGTCTTCCCAGTTGCAATGTATGGCAGTGAAAGCTGGACCATACGAAAGGCTGAGCGCCAAAGAATTGAGGCCTTGGAACTATGGTGCTGGAGAAGACTCCTGTGAGTCCCTTGGACTGCAAGGCGATCAAACCGGTCAGTCCTAGAGGAGATCAACCCTGACTGCTCTTTAGAAGGCCAGATCCTGAAGCTAAAACTCAAATACTTTGGCCACCTAATGAGAAGGAAGGACTCACTGGAGAAGAGCCTAATGCTGGGAAAGATTGAGGGCAATAGAAGAAGGGGACGACAGAGAATGAGGTGGCTGGATGGAGTCACTGAAGCAGTAGGCGTGAGCTTAAATGGACTCCAGAAGATGGTAGAGGACAGGAAAACCTGGAGGAACATTGTCCATAGGGTCGCGATGGGTCGGACACGACTTCGCAACTAACAACAACAACAAATGGTACTAAATGCGCCCATCTGGCTGATGATCTTAACCGGGGTTTATTTTGGGGGTGAGGCTTACATTATAAGTGTCCTGAAAAATCATGCTAGGGCTTATTTTCCTGTTGGGTCTTGTTTTCGGGGAAACACGGTAATTCTCTGAGTTTCCAATTAGAATTCAGGGAGCTTCAGTTTAATACATTTGAAGCTACTAGCCTGTAAAGCATTGTTTCTCAATCTTGGCAACTTTAAGACATATGGATTTCAATTCCTAGAATTCTGCAAATTGAAATCCATGCATCTTAAAGTTGCCAAGGTTAAGAAACACTGCTACTAGAGTAGGTGAAGAATTTAGACAACAACTTTCATTAACAGATGATACGTTGTTAAAATTCAATATTGCTTTCTTAATAGTTGCTGCAGTCACATGTCCTGCTAACTATTTTTACTTTTTTGCTATTTTTTTTTATTTTTTACTAGTTTTGTTTTTTACCTACAACTTGACACTACAAAATCTGTGGTAAAATCTCTTCCTCTATCTATATCATGTTTGCTTGAGGGGTTTCCCATAGGGAGCAACTATGTACAGTACCTGAAAGCCAGTCTCTTCAATAGTAGCCTTCTAAGTTCAGAACACCCTTTGGAAGGACCCTGAGGAATGGGCCAGGGAGGGCAAGGAATGAAATGAGTGTTGTGATGCTGTAATGCAGACATGTCAAACACAAGGCCCGGGGGCCAGATCCGGCCCGTGAAGTGGTTTCATGCGGCCCGCGAAGCCATCCTGGAAACAGTGAGGGAACGGCCCCCACTGCCTTGGCCCTGGCCCAGAGACCCTCCTTCTGCCAGAGACCCTCAGATCTGTCCCACTCCTGCCCAGGCCCCCATAGGCACCCTTGAGGCAAACGATGTAGAGCTGGCAACGCCCACCCAGTAGGCCATACGCACTCTGGCCACGCCCACCCAGTAGGCCACGCCCACCCAGGCCACACACACCCAGCCCCCTGAGGGCAACCGCAATGCTGATGCGGCCCTCAATGAAATTGAGTTTGACACCCCTGCTGTAATGCAAGCTCCACCCTCTATCTATAAAGCCACCATGAATGAATGCTGGCTATGTGGTATTGCAATGTCCATTTTGGCTCTCTGGCATCATAATAATTAGTTGTAGATGGTTATGCTTACCCAGAAAAGTCTTCCTGGCATTCACTTCATTTGTTTTAGATTCTCCAAGCCCTTTCAATAATGCCATGATATTTGAGACAGCCAGTAGCGGTGGAGATGCTGACCTAGAAAACAGGGAGATGGTGAGTCTAGTTCTCCCTTGGACGTGAAATTAGACTTTGGGCTGGTCATTCTCTTTGGATTGTTGTTGTGGGGAAATAAGAGGCAATGAAATTAGGTATGTTCACTGCCTTATGTTAATCAATACATATGTGTACTTGTGTATGTTTATGTGTGTAGTTCTAATAAAAATCTAATACTATTTCAAACTTCTCTATTGCTATTTTTTTACTTTCTGTTATGGTATCATTTTTTAAAAATAATCTGAGTTTATTTTGTGAATTTTATACAGTGCTTTACATGCTTTTATCAATTGTTTTAATCTACCAGCTTGTTTGAATTTAACTGTAAAGTACTTGAGCTATTATTTTAATGGGAAGCAGTATAAAAAGGCTTTATAATAAATACAGGTAGTCTTCAACTTACAGCCACAAATGAGCCCAAAATTTTGGTTGCTAAGCAAGACAGTTAAGTGAGTTTTGCCTCACTTTATACCTTTGTCGCCACAGTTATTAAGTGAATCATTGCAGTTAAGTGAGTAACGCACTTGCTAAGTGAATCTGGCTTCCCCTTTGACGTTGCTGGTCAGAGGGCCGCAAAATATACATACAAAGCCCTACATGGCATGGGTCCGGATTACCTACGGGAGCACCTACTGCCAGCGTCAACACCCCTCCGTCCTGTGCGCTCCCACAGAGAGGGCCTCCGCAGGGTGCCACCGGTCAGAGAATGCCGGCTGGTGACCCCCAGGGGGAGAGCATTCTCGGTGGGTGCGCCAATCCTCTGGAACCGCTTACCAGCCGAAATCTGGATGGCCCCCGACCTTCGCACCTTTCGGCGAGATTTAAAAACCTATCTATTCCAGCAAGCCGGCCTGGCCTGATAGATTTGGGGTTTTATTTGTAGATCTGGGGTTTTATTTGTTTTATTGTTGGTTTATTGTATACTTACTTTGCTCTGTACACCGCCCTGAGTCCTCCGGGAGAAGGGCGGTATATAAAATGAATAAATAAATAAATAAATAAATAAATAAATAAAAGGTGATCACATGAACCCACGACTCTGCAACCGTCATAAATATGAGTCAATTGCCAAGATTCCAAATTTTGAATGACATGACCAAGGGGAGGGTGCAAAGATTGTATGAAAAAACCATCATGAGTCACTGTTTTCAGTACCGTTGTACCTTTGGTCTCTAAATGAATGGTTGCTAAGTCACAGAGTTACCTGTAGTTAAATGAAACAGAGTTGGCTAGTTTTGTATATGTTGTTCAAGCCAAGCATCCCACATCAGTGGCTCGGTGTAA
This sequence comes from Vipera ursinii, assembly GCF_947247035.1. Lineage (NCBI taxonomy): Eukaryota > Metazoa > Chordata > Lepidosauria > Squamata > Viperidae > Vipera > Vipera ursinii. Next base: position 71,622,017 of record NC_139513.1, read on the forward strand.
TGTGTGAGCCAGCTATATGGCTGAGGATTAATGTTTTTGTCTAGGGAAAATCTTTTTTTTTTACTTTGCAAAACTTTAACCTGTCTAATCATCTCTTGTTCCCTCAGCTATTCTAACAGCAATAACTTTCCCTCCCCCCCAGTTTTTATTAAATCCATTTTACAAATGCCTGCAGGTTAGATGTGACTCATTCAAAATGATTTGCAAAAAAGTGCCAAGGTCACACAATGAGCTTCAGAGCCAAGAATAGAGCGTGAATTGCTTGACTTGTCACCACATGTACATGTTTTTCTGCAGTCCAGATTGGCCTGTGTGCATCCCCCTTTCTCTGTCAGAAGGGTGCAGGGAAGCTGTAATGGATGGGTTTAGACAAGGTCAAGGGTTCAAGACTTTGTGGCCCTCCATCAATGGTAACCTTCTAAGTGACAGCTTTACAAGACAAGGTCCTTTCACTCAGCTAATCCTGAGGCATGAAGGATTATGTTTGATTGGTTGCCAAAATCCAGTTTCCAACAACATTCAAGAGTTTATGTCAGCTGTTTATATTTAGGACTATGGAAAATTTTGTCAGGCTATTAATGAAATCTCTGGTGAGTTGTGTAAATTTGGAGAAACGAATACCATATTAACACTCTTTTACTGCATGTTGGGGTAAAACAATGAAAAGTCAATCCTGTGAGCCACGTTATTCATCATCACTCATAAATCAATAGGCAGATTTGGCCTAACTCCCACATTAACTGTCCTTTGCAGCTCTGGCTAATGAAGAATTACTTGAGTCATTGTCATGCTATTTATACCTATTTATATGGGCCTACATAACTCTTAAAGAATATATCATGGATAACAATATTTACTTCATGAGGATTTTTTTTAAAAAAATGTTTACTATTATTGTGAGATTTTTCTCAACCCATTTTCCTATGTTTTTTATAGCATCCTAGTATGGAAATAAGGATCTGACTACAGAATCAATTACTTATAGAAGTAGTGATTGGTTTCCCTTCCGAACAGAGCTGGACTGCCTTCTGTCAGTGATGCTCTGATTCGGATTCTATACTGAATAGGTCTAAAACCTGGCTTTTCGATTTATTGGGCCTGGACTGAAGGGGTTTTAGCTTTTTAAATATTGTTTTAATTGTTGGGCTTAATTAAATTAATTTATTTTAATTTTATATTATCTTTTATATTGTATTTTATGCTGCCCTGTAAACCGCCCTGAGTCCTTCGGGAATAGGGTGATATAGAAATCTAATTAATTAAATAAATAAATAAAATAAAGGGCTCTTTCTAATTTGGCGATAATGCTTCTCTCTCTGCCTTGAGATGCCTCATCTCTCCAAAACAATCTAACAAAGGGGTGGCTGTTGAATTTTTTTTTGATCAATTGGCAACTCTAGACATAGCCACTCCCTGGAAGCTTGGATTGAACTTTGCATTAAATCATAGTCTACTTAACCACATTGCTGAATAAGCCATAATTGGTTGCAGTTTGCATAACAGTAAGTCATAAACCTGGTTTTCACCACAATAGCTTCATACAGCACTCTGAGATAAAAGCAAGCCGCATTGTCACTGACTGTGAATATGGTCGGAGTTATTTCTGAAGATTTGCATTCATTCTTTCAGGAATGCAACCTAACCTACCAGCCAGTTAAAGTTGCACTCATGGCCAGCATTTCAAAAAGAGCTTCTGTTGTTTTGTCTATTTTTCTGAAGTTTGGAGAAAGGCAAACCCCGGGATTTGTAAGAACAGCTTCCCAACTGATGTAAGCCATTTCACCAAGGGCATCCAATGGGGTGTATGTCAAAAAGGTCCAAGTTGGAAACCACAACCAAGTGATTGAAGCACTACAACACACATAAAAGGATAAGACTTTGGTCGCATGGTCAGAGCTGCCATCTTGATTTTTTTGCCTTTCTCCTGCAGATGCCCTTGAATTTCATCAAGCCTTTTTTTTCCTCCTAAGGAAAGGAAAGTTGAAATTGACAAATCAACTGCTGTCTTTGCACAACAGACTGATCTGTGGTGAATTGAAGCATGCTTTAGGCAGCCTCATTTTAGACAAATATGTTCTGCAAAACCACACTGTTTGCCAATTAATTAAAACAACCACTAAAGCAGATACTTCTCCTGGGGTTTGTTTTTTGTTTTGTTTTGCTTTTGTGGTTTTAGAAATCACACGATCACAATTAGAGATATAATTCCTGTTTCTCCAGTGCAGGAGGTAGTGGGCAATTTCCCCCCCCCCCATTGCATTGTTTTTAAAAGTTTGCAAATGGTCTGCCATTTTCAGAACATTAATTCAAAAACTTTCCTTTCTGTATGATTTAAAAAAAAACCCTTAAAAGAAAAAAAATACTCATTAAATGGGACAAATGCTGTACAATGCCCAGGCCTAATTATCCACAAGGGAATTCATTGGATGCCCTACATAGCCCTAAATAACTGTTCATGAATCTAATTTTTTTTATTATTATTTAACTGTGTCTTGATTAACTCCTTCCTAACTGGTGTCTATTTTAGCCACTTCATTATAGCTAGAGCTCTGAGAGGTGATTCAATGATTCACTATGAACCAGCAAAAGCAGTATAGTCACTTTTTCCCCCCCTAAACAAGCAATGGTCTGGGGCAGGGGTGTCAAACTGGTGGCCCATGGGCCAGATGCACCACGTGCAGGCCACGCCTACCCGGCTCCTCAAAGGCAAAAAAATGTCATGATATGTCACGTGATACGATCAAGTTTGATAGCTATGGTCTGGGGAAACTTAACTGCTCCCTCATAACATGTGACGTGTAGGATGGCTCTTTATTGTTTTGTCTTTTTGGGTGAGACATCCATGGTACCTGTTAATCAATAGGATATCTACTTCCAACAAATGATTTGCATTCTATCTTTCTAACGCTTTCCTACCACTCTAAGTAAATTCCAATAACTAAAAGCAAGTATAAAATAACTTCATATTCCATACAGATAAGCATAGGGTTTTTAAAGAAGACATGTTTAGCAAATAAACAAGCATACCTAATGGCAAATTATTTACTATGCTAAAGTATGAATGAATGAAAATTGTAAACCATTTGGCTGAATGTAAAACTAATGAAAATCATTTGCTTCTGTTATTCTGACACAGAGATAGGCAACTCAAAGATATTTTGGATAGGGAGGTTGCACGAAATCATTTTTCACTGGTCCCACTGACTGAAATTGATGGGATTTAAAATCCAAAACATTTAAAAACCACCATTACTCACCTCTGCTTTAGTAAATGGACAAATTCCATATATTTAGACAGCACCATTGAGAATCTTTGCCTCGCTACTGTTAAGACATCTTCCATTATTCCTGGGACCAGAAAATCTTTCCGCCAGATCTCAAATTGTGTACAAGAGAAGGATGAGGTAGATCTGATCCTTGGAATAATCAGCATCCCTTACTACTGGGCATTCTTTGGAGGAACATAAATGAACCGCTTCTCCCCTCAGTTATCTGGGATCAAGCCATTTGAATAATTGCTTAATTGAATAATAATTGAATAATTGCTCAGAACCAGATTATTAGGACTATTATGTGTTCATAATTATATTATAGAACCATGGTGGCTCAGTGGTTAAAATGCAATATTGCAGGCTAATTCTGCCAACAATTCGATTTTCACTCACTCAAGGTTGACTCAGCCTTCCATCCTTCCGAGGTCAGTAAAATGAGGAACCAGATTGTTGGAGGCAATATACTGGCTCTGTAAACTGCTTGGAGAGGGCTGTAAAGCACTGTGAAGCCATCTATTAGTCTTGTTGCTATTGCTATCCAAAAGAAGCTGAAGGTTGCTTACTTTCAGCTCCAGATACCCTCTAACCTTGCAACCTAAAGGTCAGAACAGGTAATGGTGATTACTCAAAATCAGACATTCCCTTTCATCAAGAGCCAGACAGATTCCCTTTCATTCCACCTTCCTCCCTCTCAGAAGTAGTAGCAGCCCTTGAAAAATTCACCTGAATCTTAATGCAGACAACTGCACTGCTTCTTTCTTCCCCTACTTTTCCCACATCCCCTGTAATGTATTGGGATTTTACTTGAACACTTTCACGTGTCTGTTTGAATTCTGCTTAAGGTTGCTCAGTTGGTGTGTCTGTGTAACAGTCACTGACTTGCCAGACTTCCTGTCTCCAAGAAGATCATTGGATGATTTGGGGCGGGAATGGGTTCCTTTAAAGTTTAAACCTATTGGCCGCTACCATATAAGTAGCTGTGCAGAAGCCTCTGATTCATTTCTTTTCCTGTTTGCCTCAATAAAGCAATGTTCCTGTTTGCAACCTCTCATCTTGCTTACTGCCTCCTAAGAACTCACTACACAACATTGGTGATGAAGGTGGGATCCTGCTTCTTCGGAAGAGCTGAAAGTCACTAGGGGGTGAGGCCAGCAAAGCACCTGGCAGGGACCACGTCCCCCCCCCTTGGTCAGCCTAGCAAGCCACACTAGTGACCACACTGCTCTGCAGACCAGTCCCAGGGCCTACAGAAGAAGCAGGATGAGGCAACAAGAGGCACGAGCCACGAAGACTTTCCTATGATGGCGAAAGTCAGAAAGCTTGAGGAATTTGATGTTACTCAATGGTCATCCTACATCTCAAGAGTAGAAAACTACCTCCGCACCAACCAAGTCACCAAAGATGGCCTGAAGGCCGCAACACTCCTCTGTGTCTGTGGGTCTGCAACATTTGACATCACGGATAACTTAGTCGCATTGGCGCAGGTGGAGTCCGCTACTTATGCGGACCTGAAGAAACGGCTTGGTGACTATTTCCAGCCTAAGCTGTCGGTGATTGCGTGGAGGCATGCCTTCAAACAATGAATTCAACAACCCAGAGAGATGGCCACAGAATTCATTGCGGCATTGAGACAAGCTTTGCGCCTGTGCCAATTTGTGGACTTGGAAGAAAGGCTTCGAGACCGACTCATCTGTGGACTAAGGAGCAGAGAGCTGCAACAGAAACTTTTTGCAAAAGAGACTCTCTCGCTCCAGGAAGCCTTAAAAGAAGTCATGGCGGGCAAAGCCGCCGCCGGAGCCATGAAGGCTTTGCAGTTCACCAAAAGTACTCCTCACGAGGAAGCCATCCACCACAAGGATGCCAAACTTCCAGAAGATGCTGACTTTGACCACAAAGTTGACAAAATCCTACATCACCACAACAAGGAACCGAAGCCCCCTTACAAGGCAGTTCCTTTCCCTTAGTGTTTGGGCTGTGGAGGCCACCACCAATGAGCGGACTGCTGGTTCCGGACAGCCATGTGTCGGGCCTGCAGGAAGACAAGCTACATCGCATCAATCTGTAGAGGTTGTCAGAAGGACCACCAATTGGACGATCTGATCAGGAGAGGTACCAGGGCCCCAGGGGCGCATTGCTTCAGCTGTCGGAGCGTTTGCCATATGGGAGCTCACTGCCACCTTAAGCCTAAATTTCGGCTTCAAGTCGAGTTGCAAGGCGTTTTTTGCAGGATGGAACTGGACACTAGTTCAGCTGTATCCATCATTTTCTTGGAGACTTTCCAGTTCATGTGCAACCGCAGCAAGAGGCAGGCCAAGCTTAGGCCATCCAACATCATCCTGACTGACTTCCAGAATTCCTGAGTAGCCATCAAAGGCGAGGCCACCTTGGCCATCAAGTTCAAGGGGTTTTCGGGGGCCCTAGATGTGATTGTGGTGGAGGGCCAGAGAACAAGCTTAATAGGGCTTGATTGGTTTGATGCTCTGGGCATTCAAGTAATCGGGATCCACCGGACACAAGCGGCAAACTTGGCGTCAGTATGCGAGGAGTTCGTTGATGTTTTTGACACAAGCCTGGTAGAGTACAAGGGCCCTCCGATAGCCTTTAAACTTGATCCTGCCATAATGCCTATTAGGATCAAACTGCATAGAGTGCCATTTGCACTAAAACACAAAATTGATGCAGAGCTGGACAGGCTAGTCAATCAGGGGGTACTACAGCCCGTAGATGGGGGTGAATTGGAAACCCCAATTGTCACACCGCTTAAGGCAAACGGGGGGGTGTCAGAATTTGTGCTGATTACAAGTGTACCATAAATAGGGCACTTAAGCAGCACGCGTACCCAGTGCCAGTCGTTAGTCACTTCTTGACATCGCTGCAAGGGGGTACCATGTTTGCTAAGTTAGATTTGGCACAGGCCTATTAGCAGTTACCTGTGGACGAGGCCACAGCAACTGCACAAACAATTATGACACACAGTGGGGCTTTTAAAGTCAAACGCCTTCAATTTGGGGTTAGCGTAGCCCCAGGAATTTTCCAAGGAATTATGGAACGTACGCTCAAGAGCATTCCGGGGGTTTGCCCCTATTTCAATGATGTGCTCATCACCAGTGAGTCCACTGAGGTGCTTGCAAGGAGGCTCAAAGCCATACTTCAACAGTTCCATGAAGTGGGACTTAAATTGAAAAGAAACAAATGTAACACTGGGGTCCTTTCCACTGAGTACTTGGGATTCTGTATTGATGCTGAAGGCATCCACCCTGCTGAGTCCAAGCTGAAGGCAATTCAGCGGGCACCTAGCCCCAGATCCAAAGGAGAGCTCCAGGCATTCCTGGGTCTCCTGAATTTTTACTATGCATTCCTTCCTAACAAGGCCACAGTGGCAGAGCCGTTACACTGGCTCTTAGACAAAAATTCCCCATGGAAGTGGACCAAGGTTCACGAAAACAGCTTTAACATAGTAAAATCACTGCTGTCCTCCAATTCAGTGCTTACACACTTTAATGAAACCTTGCCTGTATGCATTGAGTGTGACGCATCCCCTTATTGGGTGGGGACTGTTCTAAGCCATTTGTCAAGTAATGGGACTCAGGTCCCCATTGCCTATTATTCCAGGACATTGTCCTCAGCTGAGCACAATTATGCTCAGATTGACAAAGAGGCCTTGGCCATTGTGGCCAGGGTGAAGAAATTCCATGATTACTTGTATGGCAGGGAATTCACAGTCTTCAGTGACCACAAGCCACTGTTGGGGTTATTTACTACAAATAGGCAGACGCTTCAAATACTGTCCCCTAGTATGTTAAGATGGTCCATTTTTATGTCAGCCTACAGCTACAGGCTGGTTCACAAACCCAGCAAAGACATGGGCCATGCAGACGGCCTTAGCAGGTTGCCATTGCCACAGGTAGAGCCAGATCTGGCTCCAGCAGCTCACATTTTGTCAATTCAGGATTTGTCTGAATTTCCCCTCCATGTTGGGGATGTGGCTGCAGAAATTGCTCCAGACAAGGTTTTAAGTAGAGTCTTGTCATGGATTCACACAGGGCCAGAGTTCCAGATGTGCTTCACACTTAGAAACAAGCTTTCAGCTCACAAAGGCTGCATCTTATGGAGGAGCAGGGTTATTGTCCCCAGTTCTATACTGGCCAGGGTTAGATAAGGCTATCAAGGCCCAAGTACACAGGTGTTACACGTGTCAACAGTCCAGGCCAGAAATGCCACATGCTCCTGTCCACAGATGGGAGGAAACTCATACACTGTGGTCAAGGATTCACATTGACTTCGCTGGTCCTTTTCAGGGACAGCTATTTTTGATAGTGGTCGACAGCCACTCTAAATGGTTGGAAGTAATTCCTATTGCAACTATGACTACTGCTAAGACCATTCAGGTGTTTAGAAAGCTTTTGCCACACACGGACTACCGGACAGCATAGTCTCGGACAACGGAGTCCAGTTCACAGCGGCAGAGTTTCAGGCATTCTTGAGGACTCACCTCATAAGGCACACAACATTGGCTCCTTTTCATCCCTCGACTAATGGGCAGGCCAAATGAATGGTGCGCACAACAAAGGAGTCACTCAAGTGCATTGTGATCAGAGATTGGCATCATAGGCTGGCTGATTTCCTGCTTTGCCAGCACACTACGCCTTGTACAGCAACAGGCAAGAGCCCAGCAGAGCTTCACTGGGGAAGAAGGCTCATCATGAAACTGGACAAGTTGCATCCTGACCAGGTGGCAGCAGACACCTCATACCCAAAGGCTCCAAAGGGGTTGCAAGTGGTTGATGGGGTGTGGGCCCGAAACTATGGGCATGGGAACTTGTGGGTGCCGGGTAAAATTGTCAAAATCTTGGGATCTCTTTCCTATGAGGTGGCTCTGGATGGGGGGGGGCAAGTCATTCGCCGCCATATTGATCAGCTGCGAAAGCATTTTGCAGAATAGCCACTAAGCAAGGACCTCATGGCAGGTCTGCAAATAGAGCCAGAAACCAGCAGCCAAGCAGGGCAGTTCACACGCTCTGAGGACTCAACCAGTCAGTACAATGGGGAGGTGGTCGTAGATGGACAAAGTCCAGGAGTGCAACATGGGTCTCCAGATGGGGAAAGTCAACCCGAACAAGGCAGCAACTGCACTGACTCTGCTTCTTCTTTCATTTGGACCAACCTGGAATGGCCAGCGAAAAAGACTCAAGTCAATCCAACTCTCATGAACTTGTGAGCCCTGGACTACCCAGCCCGGTGGGCAAGCTGGTAGACCGGGGGTTGCCTGGGTCCCCCAGATGGTCTGCAAGGTCGTGCAGACCACCACCATATTTACAAGATTTTATTCTTAAATAATATTAATAATGTGTGTACATTCTAGGGGAGAGGGGTGTAATGTATTGGGATTTTACTTGAACTGTTTCATGTGTCTGTTTGAATGCTGCTTAAGGTTGCTCAATTGGTGTGTCTGTGTAACAGTCACTGACTTGCCAGACTTGCTGTCTCCAAGAAGATCATTGGATGATTTGGGGCAGGAATGTTGTTGTTGTTAGTTGCAAAGTCGTGTCCGACCCATCGCGACCCCATGGACAATGTTCCTCCAGGCCTTCCTGTCCTGTACCATCTTCTGGAGTCCATTTAGGCTCACGCCTACTCCTTCAGTGACTCCATCCAGCCACCTCATTCTCTGTCGTCCCCTTCTTCTCTTGCCCTCAACCTTTCCCAGCATTAGGCTCTTCTCCAGTGAGTCCTTCCTTCTCATTAGGTGGCCAAAGTATTTGAGTTTCAACTTCAGGATCTGGCCTTGTAAAGAGCAGTCAGGGTTGATCTCCTCTAGGACTGACCTGTTTGATTGCCTTGCAGTCCAAGGGACTCGCAGGAGTCTTCTCCAGCACCATAGTTCAAAGGCCTCAATTCTTTGGCGCTCAGCCTTTCTTATGGTCCAACTTTCACAGCCATACATTGCAACTGGAAAGACCATAGCCTTGACTATAGGCACTTTTGTTGGCAGGGTGATGTCTCTGGTTTTTAGTGTGTTGTCTAGATTTGCCATGGCTTTCCTCCCCAGAAGCAAGCGTTTTTTAATTTCTTGGCTGCAGTACCCATCTGCGGTGATCTTGGAGCCCAGGAAAATAAAATCTGTCGCTACCCATTCCTGCCCCTTTTTCCCTTCATGGATTACTGCCTTCTCGTGGCGAAGGGGCTTGCGTAATTCAATAAAGCTATGAGCTATGCTGTGCAGGGTCACCCAAGATGGACAGGTCATAGCAGAGAGTTCTGACAAAACGTGATCCACTGGAGAAGGAAATGGCAAACCACTCCAGTATCTTTGCCATGAAAACCCCATGCACAGTACCAAAAGTAAAAAAAGCTGAAAGTGGCAGGAATGGGTTCCTTTAAACTTATTGGCCGCCGCCTAGTGGCCAACCATATAAGTAGCTGCACAGAAGCCTCTGATTCAGTTCTGTTCCTGTTTGCCTCAATAAAGCAATGTTCCTGTTTGCAATCTCTCGGCTTGCTTATTGCCTCCTAAGAACTCACTATACAACAGACATGTCAAACACAAGGCCCGGGGGCCAGATCCGGCCCGCGAAGTGGTTTCATGTGGCCCACGAAGCCATCCTGGAAACAGTGAGGGAATGGCCCCCACTGCCTTGGCCCTGGCCCAGAGACCCTCCTTCTGCCAGAGACCCTCAGATCTGTCCCACTCCTGCCCAGGCCCCCATAGATACCCTTGATGCGAACGATGTAGAGCTGGCCATGCCCATCCAGTAGGCCATACACACTCTAGCCATGCCCACCCAGTAGGCCACGCCCACCCAGACCATACCCACCCGGTCCCCTGAGGGCAACCGCAATGCTGATGCGGCCCTCAATGAAATTGAGTTTGACACCCCTGCTATACAACATCCCCTTTTCCCAGGTTTCATTTTGGGCTGAAGCAAATGCAGCTGCAGAAAGTAGAACAAATGCTAACTATGTTGCTTCCTTAATCTAAAGCTTTAGCAAATAGAGTTTGGCTGAGATTGGTACAATATTTCATTGATTCCAAGCCATATTTACTTTAGAGGGTGTATTGTAGGAAAAAGAATGCCATGAGCTCTGCCTTTAGGTTGTCTGCAAACTCATGCTGACATTTTTATGTCAGTTATTTTTCAGCCAAGGTCAGCTTCAGATCTTTACTTTTGAGCAGATTCTTGAAGGCCTTTCAGTCATGAAAACTCAAAAGACTTTTTGACTTAAAGAAAAGCTGTGTGGTAGCAGGGGAATCCCATTGCTGAGAGTGTTTCCAGATGACCAGCCCATACTAATAATCACATTTTGCAAACACAAGCTTAAATGAAATGCTTTACTGTAGTTTTGGGATATCCATGTCTTATTATAATGGCTGGTCCACACATACACACACACTAAGCCATGGCTTACTGAGCTAGCCAATTGGATAAAATCAAACAATCCTAAAATAACAAACTATATTTATATAGCACATTGTGTCATAGATTAGTTATTCACATTTTAGCATAACATCTTGTACAAAGCCTAATATTCATAATGCTGTATTCTATCTAGTTCAGTAGCTAAGGAATGGCTAATCAAGCTGACCAAAGTATTAATTCATTTGCCAGCTTTAAGTTTTTAATTGGTGAAAAATAACAACCACTACATTTGTTACTACTACAAAATACACCAGTGATTGTGTGGTTAAAAAAAAAATCTGCATACATTATAGTGATTTAAATAATCTAAACATGAAAAAACTAACGAAAAATTCACATAGTAACAGTATAAAATTAATATAAGATGTATTTAATTTTTCTTTGAAAACACATTGCATCATCTTCATAGAGTATAAGACATTTCAAAATTAATAAGAAACACATATTTTGAATCGATTTATTTTTCAATTAATTAAATGCCAAAAATGAAACAAGAATATATATATTTTTTAAAAAAACCTGAAAAAGAGACAAAAACATACAAACATACAAAGCATATATTTACAGGGTATACATAGATCAATGAACTGAGGCCATAATTCCTTATAGTCATTCATGTTTGAACTCTATTAAACAGTTATTCAAACCGAAAAGACAGCCAAATGTTTGTGTTTCTGATGCTGAAAAATAAATGTTTTTATTATAAATCCATTCCTTTATCCAGAAATCGAGTCCCATGTGATTAAAATAAAATATATACATCTAAAAACATTGAATCTCAAAGCCAAGGTAGTACATATAATTACCTATTACTGAAATGGAATATCTTTAAATAAATTGTTAATTTCAATACAGCTCCAACAACATGAAAATAATAAGGTCATTTCTAAATACCGTACTATTTCTTGTTTAAAAAGATGTAATCTAAAAATCTATTGAAGTTTTGGTGTCTCCCGAAACTTTCATACTTTTTTATCAGTTATGTAAAACAGGGGTCTTCAAACTTGGCCCTTTTATGACTTGTGGACTTCAACTCCCAGAATTCCTTAGCCAGGCATGTTGGCTGAGGAATTCTGGGATTTGAAGTCCACAAGTCATAAAAGGGCCAAGTTTGAAGACCCCTGATGTAAAACATTAAAGAAAAAAGAAAGAATAAAGAAAAAGATTTTATAGACACACATTTGAATTTTGAGAAAGAAAATATTAAAATGGTTAATATTAAAAATATTAAAAAATTCTTTCATTCTCATCCACTTTCCCCCACCCAGCCATTAATTGCTAGTTGAAAGTTTTTATATTTTACTTTGAACATTGTTACTCATTTTTGTTTGAATTTTATTTATTTTATTTATTTATGTATTAAATTTCTATTGCCATTCTTGTTACTTTAAAACAGCTTCTCTTTTTCTTAAAAACCAGTTGCTTTCTTTGCCTATATATGTTGAATATAAGGGAAACATTCCTGCTTGAATATGGTTAAACCTCTGCTGTGAATATATACTGTCATATTTTCCATTGCTGCATATTTTTCAACTTTTGTCTCCCAGTCTTGTATTGACAGCAAGATTTCTCTTTTCCAATATTGATTCTTGCTGCTGTCACAATATATCTTAATAAATTTTGATGCTTTTCATTTGTTCTATGGAATCATAACTAATAAAAATATTTGTGACTATTATAATTAAATTTTTATTTTTAGAATTTTTTGGCTGTTTTAATGTATTTCTTTCCAGTACTTTGGGGCTTTTGGTTTTTTTTTTTTTACATAAGCACCACATGTGATAAAACTTGTTTCATTTTTTGTTGTGGGATCTCCAACATTTATTGCTATATGATTTATCCATTTTGGCAATTGTTGACAGACTTATTTATCATCTGAAGAACATTTTGTACCAATTTTCCCTCAGATTGTGGCTTAGTGTAAATTTTATTGATTTTTTTCCCCATAAGTTTTCTCATTGATCCACTGTTATTGCTTTCTGAACTGAATCAGTTTTATAACCTCAGGCATATTCAAGCTGATTGATCAATTACTGTACTTACTTACTGTCCACAGGTCCTTCCCTGATTGCAGTTGAGTATGGATGGGTAGACAGGTCGTCCTTGACTTAAGACCGTTCATTTAGTGACTATTCAAAGTCACTATAGTGCTGGAAAAAAATTTTTTTACAACTTGTCCTTGCACTTATGTCCCTGCCATGACACAATCACAATCTGGGTATTGGACAACTGGCTTGTACTCACAACAACATTTGCAGCAATTTGCAGCTTTCCCAGACAGCTTCCAAACAAACCAAGTCAATGGGAAAGATGGCAGGAGGTTACAAGTCACAATCACATGATGCCTTGCTTAATGATTGCAGGTGATTCACTTAACAACCACAGCAAAAAAGATTGAGTCAGGCACAGCAAAAAAGATTGGGTCAGGCACAGGATGCCTCATTTAATGATCCCACTGCTTAAATGTATCCCGGTTGTAATCATAGGTTCAAGACAATCTAATTCCTTTACTTCCACAAAAATACAAGAGGAGAACTTTCTGGTTATCTGCTTCCTGTTCTGTTTCACTTATCTTCTTTTATGATACAGTTATTTCTCAACTGTAAATGCCTGCAAGGACTTTTGAATATGACAGGTAGTTGAATGAACCCTGGTGGGAGGAGCAGAGGATGGACCATAAATTAGAACCTACCCCTAACCCAGACATTGCTTCTTGGACTTCATCTGCCAAAGGATCTCAGAAAACCAAGGGACCAATTGGGATTGTCCAATAGAATGACACTACTCAGCGCTGATCAGGTCAAAAACCTGAGATGCTGCTTCTTGCCAATGGTGAACCAGGAACTCAGCCATCTCGTCTGCCAGACCGTTGGCAGTTCCTCCAGTATCTCTTGGAAACCCTATGGCCGAGGCCTACCATTTGAAGGAATTTGGTTCTGTGGAGAGAGGGATCAGCAATAACTCACAAACTGAGCAGAAAATGATCTGACATCTGACAAACGGTAATGTCCTTCACATCCAGATCATGCAACAGCTGCTCAAAGTTAAAAGAAAAACAAAACAGGCTTAACATGTGACCATCCATATCATTAGAAACAAGATGGCTTGGGACAAGGTGATAGTTGCCACGGAATCCATGAATTCCTGAGCTGTACTGACTGGCAACCAGGTCCAATAGCTCAGGGAGGAATCCTAATGAGTGAAAGAATAGCCAGTACTCCAGAGAAACTCCTACACTATCTTATTCCTAACCACACATGTGGGCATACAACCCAGCAACTCTCAAGAAGTGATCTTGGCCACAAGACTCAGGAGTCAGTTCTCTGCTCTCTCCCATTTAACATCTATGTGAAACCACTAGGTGAGGCCATCTGTCAGCGGAGGGTTATGTACCACCAGTATGCAAATAATACTCATTTACCTGTCTATGCCTATGCCACCCAAGCAATGCCATCAAGGTTCTTTTCCAGGTCATGTAGGCTGTGAAGGTCTGGATGGGGAAGAATGGGTTTCAGCTCAATCCCAGACAGCAGTGTGTCTTTGGGTTTTAGAACTCTCCTGGATCTGAGGATCTCCCATTTTTTACTATGGACTCTGACAGAGTTAATGCAGTTTGGGAGCCCTTCTGTGTTCAGAGTTGCTGTTCCACAAGCAAGTGGCAGCTGTGCACAGTAAGCCTTCATGCCATTTCATCTTGTATACAAATTGCAACTGTTCCTCGAAGGGAAGATGCTACTCTTAGTAACTCACGCCTCAAACACATCCTAACTGAATTCTTGCTATGTGCTCTGCATGAGGCCCAACCTTGGTAGGCTTCCAAAAAGCTTTGAATACCTGGCTTTTTCTTCAGGCCCTGAGATTTTTTTTTAATTCCATTTATATCCCGCCCTTCTCCGAAGACTCAGGGCGGCTTACAAGCTTAGCAGTAAGATGAGGTAGAAAAGCCCAATATGTATGGCTGAATTATAGATTTTAGAGACTTCAGCTTTATTGTAATGCTTTTTTCTTCCTTGTTTTTATGCTTTGTATTGTGAGCTGCCCAGAGTCACATGAATGGCTGTATAAATGCAGTGAATGAATGAATGAATGAATGAATGAATGAATGAATGAATGAATGAATGAATGAAACATAGTAGCTTGAAGGCACTAGGCAACAATTGGCAGCTGGTGCAAGGGTATGCCAGGCTCTCCAGCCAATCCGAGCTAAGGCTGCTGCTAGAATGAAAGAAAGTGATCACAACCAAATGCTGTGCAGGGCCTAAGAGGATAGCAATCAGAAAACAGCAGCCTTTTGCAGGGCAGATGCTGGGTGCCTTTGCAGTGACGTTAGTAGTAGAGGATGATGATCCTGTATCCTGCAGGCTGTTCATCTTCATCTGTTCCTGGAACTGTTCCTGCATTCAAGTACTGTGATGTCCTTAATGGCAATGGGCCAAGCAAATATTTACCTTAAGCCCTTCTCACAATGAGCAATGGATTGTCACTGAAATAGGCAGGGCTCAGAAGGCCCCAGTTCAATCCCCAATTTCTTCAGGAAATCTAACAAAGAATTTTAGGAAAGTTATGGCTTGTCAGCAGACAGACAAATATTGAGCTAAATGTCATAGCTCCCTAACTGATGTATCTCCAATCTATCGTGTAATTATGTCTACTGGGGCTCCTTGACATATTAATATGTGCCTGCATGGAGGAAATCTGTACCCAAAAGTATTACTATGGCTTTAATGAGAGATATTCATTCTGCAGTATTTATTATGCCATGATCCCTTTGATCCAGCAACCTGATCAGTGCCTTCACTCTAGGTCATAGGTGTCAAACTCGTCACATGACGTGTCGCGACTCTTTTTGCATTGCCAGCAATGGGGTGGGCGTGGCTTTGGTATGATGAAATCGGCCCTTGGGCCGGCAGTTTGACACCCCTGCTCTAGGTTATATCTTACTGTAAAGTTGTAGTTCCCTATACTGGTGTAAAGAACTAATAATGTGAAATGGACTTAAAGAAATGGCCTCTTTTAGCCACAGCATCCTGGGTAGGTTGATAAGGTGTGATGAAAAATCTTACCTCTTGACAACTTAGATAAGTTTTCTATACCACAAAGTTCAACATAGTTACTTATTTCCACTGCAAAAGTCATATGGGACAATGGAATCTTTGGCTTCTTTCCCAGGAATATCTAAAGAGTAGAAGAGCAAATACTTGTCAGTCTTTTGCTTTGAGTAGGAGAGTAATTTTCTTGCAAAGTCTGCAGTTTGAGTGTTCTGTATATGTGTCCACTTAACAAAACACCATTCATCTTCTTTCACAGCAAATCTGGACCTCATTACCTCAGTCATTTGAACAATAAAAGCACAGACTTGGGGCTCTCTGACAGTGGCATCAGCATTCATCATGAATTGGCTGAAGACCGGGGAAATGTAACAGACTAGCAGAACAAAAGACCCCAGAGAAAAGACTTCAAATAGTAAACCTATTGTGTCCTTGCTTTGTGAAGAAGGAAGGGTGGCAGAGCTGTAGGATCTGTTTTACAGGGTGCTCATTAGAGCAGACATGTTTGTTCAGATTCGGCACCAGCCAGAGAAGGTGAAAAACAAAAAGCAAGAGGGAACTTAAGGAAAGCATCCAGAATGTCATTTAAGGTACCTGCTAGTCAGGTGGAATTCTCTTGGCCCAGACGTGGCCCAAAACATGTTTTCAGGCTCCACATGTATTTGTATTTGTTGACACAGCTTGAATATTGCATCCGGTTTTGGTTGCCATGATATAAAAAAGATTTAAAGACATTGAAAAGAGTGCAGAGAAGAGCAAGAAAAATGATTAGGAGACTGGAGGCTAAAACATATGAAGAACAGTTGGCAGAATTGGGTATGCCTAGTTTAAGGAAAAAAGAACTAGGGTGACATGATAGTAGTCTTCCAATATCTAAGGAGTTGCCACAAAAAAGAGGGTGTCAACTTTTTCTCCAACGCACCTGAAGGCAGGACAAGAAGCAAAGGAAGGAAACTAATCAAGGAGAGAAGAAACCTAGAACGAAGGACAAATTTCCTGACAGCAAGAACAATTAACCAGTGGAAAGGCTTGCCTTCACAAGTAGTGAAGTGTTATTTTAATATAAAAGGCACTGTTTACCTGATGACAGAAAGTAAAGATAAAAATGAATTGTATGGGATAGTATCACATTTTAAGGCAATGCAAATTGCAGGGCTGGGAAGTGGGGGGGGGGTATACTCTGGCCATATCTTTGAGAAGGGAAAGAAAATTCTCTTTCTTATAGGGGAAAAAAAAGACAGATACATTTTTCAGACCTAGCCTTCAACTGAAGGCCTGACTGGGTAGGGCCGGCAGATAATCAGGCAAAACTCTGACATGGGGATCAGTCAAACATGTCGTCCTGTATCTGCTTCCTAAAACAAGATAGTTCTGGAAAAGTTGCATCAGTATAAAGTGTGTGTATCAGAATCTGCCATGATGTTATGTGGAACAAACCACTGAAGGAGGCATTCTCCCCTCTTTATTTATTTGGTTGGTTTATCTGATTAAAGTTGGATCCAGAAGACTAAGTGCATCAAATCTCAGCTCTTCTATTTTTGAGCCTGACTCTGTACTCATACAGTCTCTGGTTACTCCCAAATGCACATATTAAAAAGCTGCTTGGTTTGTGGAAAAGAGATCTATAAATGGCTATTAGACATGATGACTAGATGGAAGATTCACCTGCCAAGGTTTCATATGTGACTCCTAGCTAGAGCTCACAAAAGAAAAGACTTCAGTCTCCCCAACTTGTACCAGGCAAAGGGACAAGCACTGGGACGTGGTTGGTTATATAATGTTTGCATTATTTTTGCAGCATTATTAATCTGCCTGTCTTGGACTACATGTAGTAAGAAAGGAATGTAAGGATTAAGAAAGGAATGTAAGGAATAAGAAAGGAATGTAAGGAATTTACAGATTAAAATAGTTTTTGGAATATTAGGGGAAGACAATAGAAGGGGAGGCAGTCAGTAAAGGATGTTTGTTGTTGTTGTTGTTGTTGTTTTTAACCTTGGACTTAATAACAGCATAGTTACTTTTCTCTGCTTGATACTATTTAGGATGGGATTGAAACTCCCACAACTGATTATGCTGCCTGGGAACTTCATCTCCTCTGTGCTCTTATCTTTTCTGTATAATAATTGAAAGAAAATGTTCATCCTCATCTGATCATTACTTGCCTCCCCGGATGGGAAATCTGGGAAAGTGAAAAAGAGGGCAACATAGTTAGGAGGCTCCAGAGAGTGTTCTTAAAAACATAGAAGATAGAAAAACAGGGTTGGAAGGGACCTTGGAGGTCTTCTAGTCCAACCCCTTCCTGCTCAAGCAGGAGACCCCGTATCATTCCAGACAAATGATTGTTCAGTCTCTTCTTAAAAACCTCCAATGTTGGGGCACCCACAACCTCTGGAGGGAAAGCCATACCACTGATTAATTGTCCTCACTGTCAGGAAACTTTTCCTCATGTATAGGTTGAATCTCTCTTTAATAAGTTCCCATCCATTGCTTCTTGCCCTACCCACAGGTGCTTTGTCTGATAGAGTTTTGACAAATATGCAACTATTGGCTGACATAATTTGAGGGTCTGGAGCCTAGTAAACAGTGTAGTGACAATATCCATTTCTATTTTTGCCTCCCCAGGGAATTAGGTACAGAAAGTTCTGAAAATTCAGCAGCCCTCTGGATTTTGGAGTGGGTCCAAAGGTTGTTAAGGACACCCCATGGGAAAGGCCTTGGATACTCAGAGAGGATGCTGGATACAGCCCTAATCACAGCAGAACTTAACAAGATCCCAGTTCCCAGTCACTAATCACAGCAGAACTTAACAAGATCCCAGTTCCCAGTCACTAATCACAGCAGAACTTAACAAGATCCCAGTTCCCAGTCACTAATCACAGCAGAACTTAACAAGATCCCGGTTCCCAGTCACCAAACAATGTTGTAAAAATTTCTCTAATAAAGGCCAACAAGGTGTTTCAGAAGTACTCAGCACCAGGAAGAGAAAAAGGACATATCGCTCTCCCACCAGTGTTCCCTGCAAATGGTATTTGAAACATGCTGCTTCCAATCCCAGAGCAAGTATGAAGTGTTCAAGACATAATCCTTGATTGACCTCTCTTTTATGAGCTCTCCATTTTAACTCCATTTTAAAATCGACCATTTAAATGGCCATCAACATGTTGCGTAGTAATGACGGCTACAAATACATTATTATTATATGACATTAGGAACAAGAACCACCCAGTGAAGCTTAGTAGAAGGAAGTTTAAAATAAGGGGAAGGAAACCCTTTCCCCTATTTTAAACTTCGTTCCTAATGTCATATTTTTTATAAACCTCAGTTATCTTTTCTTTTTTACTTCACCATATTTTCCTTTTTTTCAAGCTAAGTGAATCAAATATGCTTTAGCCTTTTCTAATAGGAAAGCCGTTTGGATGTGCTGATCATTTTGGTCCTTTTCTGCACTTTTTCCGTTCATATTATGTTTTATGCTTGTTTTCTAGTATAGTAACCTGAACTGTACGTAGTACATCATAGAATGGTGTAAGGGCATTACAATGTTGACTTTTTAATTTTCAGTCTCTTTGCTAATTATTTGTAGCATGGAATTTGCCTTTTTCACAGTAACCAGATACTGAGTCAATATTTTTACTGGGAAATCCACTATTACCTCACGATCTTTTCCTGGTTAGTTCCAGACAGCTTAGAGACCATCAGAGTATAGTGGAGGTTTTTTGTCACAAATGTGAATCACTAGAAATTTCAATTTAATTGAATTTATTATTTGGTTGGCTATTCACTCAATTTAAAGAAATGTGTTAATCACTTTCGTTTCCACTACCCTGAATAATTTTGTATCATCGAGAAACAAGGCCACCTCTCTCCTCACCCCTAAATCAAGATTTTTTTTGGGAATAGATGGGAAAGCATTAGTTCCAACATATATCTTTCAGAGATTCCACTTTTTACTTCCTTCCATTAAGAAAATTGTCTATTTACTCTTCCTCTTTGCTTTCTATTTTTTAATAAGCATGTTTTAAGTAAGTACGGTGGACAGTAACACACAGTTCTCTTTCAAGATATCCGAAACTGCAATTAATGACCATACCATTAGTTCTTCTGGGTATTATGTAAAAAGAAATTTTCAAGTACAGAGATTTTTTTGAGAAGATAATGGATATTCCTTCATTGCCAGAAAACAGAAACCTAATGTTTATGGGTAAATGAAATCTTTTCTGCACAGTAAATGATTTTATGGGACTTTTATGGAAAAACTACAATAAACACACTTTAAATCCTAGCATTAAAGGAAAGTGAATCACTTTGCTGAAATTATTTTTAAAGATCTGGATAAGCACCACATTAAAGATCTCAGCAAGTATACATTCCATGTTTTATTTTTAACTAGACTCCTTCTTTTCTTAAAAAAAATTACTGTATTTAGGCAGGAAATTAACAGCTGCAATAAATCCCCACCCGCATATACTTCTTAACATTTCACTGATTTCATCCTTTTACATTAAAGTGGCACCTGCCACTCACTAATACCCAGCCTCATTATCTTGCAGTAATATTAGTCCCTTTTTGCAGGCACAAACTGAGATACAATATTGAATGACTTATTTAAAGTAATCCAGGGATCATATAGTCTGTGTACAGGTTGTTATTAACAAGTAGGCTTAGCTCCGATTCAGTACTGTACTTAAGCTGAAACTGGTACCACAACCACCTTGGAGAATGGGGGAAAGGAATCACATTCAGGCTGGACAGTCTGTACAATAAAGGTAGGAGAGACATTTGTTTAGTTTGAATTTGAATCTAAGTTTATTTTATATTTTCACACCAGTACATAAACAAAAATGCAATTATCACAGGAAAACTATTATTCTCTAAATTTTGCAATGCCAGTATCAACAATAATTAATAAAATATTATTAAAGTTTTTACTGATGTTGGAACAAAGTGCAGATACCCATGGTTTAAAAGCCCTGGTGGTGCAATGGTTAGAATGCAGTATTGCAGGCAAACTCTGCACACAGCCAAGAGTTCAATCCTGATGGGGCTCAAGGCTCCTTCTGAGATTGGTCAAATGAGGGCCCAGATTGTTGGGGGCAATATGCTGACACTGTAAACTGCTGAGAGGGCTGTAAAGCACTGTGGGCTGGTATATAAGTCTAAGTGCTATAGTTATTTATGTAGATGCAGTTGTATTATACAACTAGGCATAGTACAAAGTAATGAAAGCCAGTATTACAGCATTCCTAACCAGCTGTTCAATAATCTTCCCCACAAATGGAAACTGCAAACTGGGTGACAGTTGTCAAATATGGCCAGATCCAAATGGAGGCATCTACAGCCTCCTCCAAAGCAGCTGGCAACATGTCCCCCTGCAGTGTGCTGTTGACTATCTCCAAAATCCAGCCAGTGAAACATACTCAACCCAGCTCCATACAGGAACAGGAGGGGCATGTCTCAAGTCCACCAATGGCAAAGGTTGTCTTAAAGAGTACCCCATCCATCAAAGACCACAGGCCAGATACTGTGGCAAATGTGTCCAGTCATCACATTGGTCATGTTGTTTTGCCTACTACAACAATATTTAGAAAGGGCTTGTCAGAAACATTTCTTCTAAGCAATTGTTAGATGTGTATTTACTTATTATTTAATATTTTGCATTTCTAGACTATCCGTTTTCCTCAAGGAGGGACTTTTGACTTTCCACCAGCTTCAAACTTGGGTGTGCTTTATTGATGAATCTGAAATTAACCAAAACAGAAATTCCTTTGAAAGGATGTTTTTTTTAGCTGTTGGGCATTGGAGGGAGGACCAGCAGATCTGGCAATAATGTACTAGTGCTGCTACTGTTAAAAACCATGGTTAATTCCTGATTAACTCATTAATGAACTGATTATTAATGCCAGGTGTGAAATAACTGCAATTAAATAATTTAATTAATATTTCATGTCTATATCCAAATTTGCAAATGAGTGCTAAAGAAATGTCTAGAGAAGACAAGAATTTGCACTGTTGTTTTATCTACAGGACAATTTGTCTAGGTCTGTGTTTCTCAACCGTAGCAATTTTTAGATGTGTGGACTTCAACAACCAGAATCCCCCAGCCAACATGCTGGCTAGGGAATTCTCGGAATTGAAGTCCACACATTTTAAAGTTGCCAAAGTTAAGAAACAATTGTCTAGGAGTTTGTATTAATTGATAATTCCCATTAGTAAGCAGTGTTGCAATAGCAAGATCATAAAGGACATAACTACGTATATTTTTGAGACACATAAAACAGGTTGATAGATTAAATATTTTTAAAGTAGCTGTAGACTTCCAGTAATTAAAGGAGTATTACACAGTGTGTGTGTGTGTGTGTGTGTGTGTGTGTGTGTGTGTGTGTGTGTGTGCCTTTGAGTCATTGCTGACTCCTGACAATTGTCTGGACAAAACCCTGCAGTTTTCTTGTCAAGATTTTGGAAGTGGTTTACCATTGCCTCCTTTCTAGGACTGAGAGAGATTGACTGGCCCAAGGTCACCCAGTTGGCTTTGTGCCTAAGATGAGACTAGAGCTCTCCCATCTCCCTGTTTTCAGCCTGATGCTTTAACCACTACACCAAATTGGCTCCCTGTTATCTTGCTGCAAATGACTTTTTGTGTTGGAACTGCTATATGAACTTCTCATGGAGTGCAAAAAGAAAAATCAAACACTGTCTCATATTACTAAGGAGTATTAGGCGTGTTTGTCACTGAATTATTTATAAAAATAATAAAGATGGGAGATAGATAGATAGATAGATAGATAGATAGATAGATAGATAGATAGATAGATAGATAGATAGATAGATAGATAGATAGATAATAAGTACATTTGATGAGGTAGTGAGAAGAGGAACAGGCAATACCTGCTGTTAGTGAAGAACCCTCTGTGTTTGGGGAGATGTATATGAAATTCAGACATGGTTTATGTAAACATTTTTAAACACAGAATCAAAGTTGATGACCCAGATTTGACATATTTACAAAAATGAGAAAAACTGTAAGTGCTCATATTATGAAGAAACATTGTAGTGGAAATGTATGCTGATTTTAGATATTAAATACAGTTACACTCTAAAATGAGCCTGAGTAAGACTTGAATTAGCAGGTCATCCCCTTTAAGAAATTAGAAAACTCACTTCAATTTTTGAGTGAATGCAGTAAACCATTACATTTGAATCTAATTGGAACTGTTATTAGTATTAGTATTATATCTAATTAGAACTGTAATTAGTATTAACTATGGATTAGGGAAATTGCATAATCATAAAATGTAAGTGTTGGAAGATACCACGTAATCCAATCTCCCAAAAGTGCAGGAATCCATTCCTAGAGCATTCTAACAGGTGGCCATCCAGCTTCTGTCTAAACATCTCCAGTGAAAGAGAATCTACTATCTCCTGAGGCAATCTCTTCTATTGTTGAACAATTCTAATTGCCATCTAATTATAATTTTAATGAAACAGAAGCAAAACATGCTAAATACTTAATCAAAATGCTTAATGGGTTTAGATTAAACTTTAATTTAAATCTAAATTAAACCAAACATTTACGTTAGATCCTGGTCTTCTTGTGATGGGTCCCCATGCATACGAGGTCAAAATAGATGGCCATTCATGAGTTAAACCATGCAGTCATGATTTACTTTAGTGAATGATGAAATGCTTCTCTATTCTATTTCTATTTTTTTTTCTTTCTGATCTCCTGGCCCTAATCCAGAGGGTGCATTGGCTTCCTCTTAGAAATACTACTTCCTGTAATGCCCTTCTGGACATAGAAAGAATTAAATTTACAGTCAACATTAAAAAAAATGTCAGCTTCCTCAATCTCTCACTAAATGACCCTAAGCTTTCTTTAGGCCTATAAAGGAGAAATCTGTCTGGCTTTCCCTCAAAGGCCCTGTATTACAGCTCGTTAGCACAGAGGAAGCGGTAATGAATTTCTTGATGGACATCACCACAGGACTAGCTGAAGCTGAGCCATCAGCTAAGCCATCATGCCAAAAGGATGAGTGACAGTGAGTCAGGGGAGGCCAACAAAGTGATCATGTTCAAAAGTACCAACAAAGCTCCAATGGGATGTAATTAAAAATGATTAAGCCTCCCTCCCCCTTCGGTGCTAGGTGATGTCACATAAATTCTTTCCTAACAAGTCCCAGGCTACCTTTGCTTGAGCCACACAGTTCACAGGGGCTCCAGGAAGGAATTAAAGACAGGTCTGTGTTCATTTCTTAAGAAGGCAATAAAGTTTCTGAAAAACCCCCTTGATGGTCAGAGGTCAGCGGCAGAGTATGGATTTTTATTTAAGCTTCTTATTACCAAAGGCAAAGGGTGGGCTATGTTAATCTCTTTGGACTTTTCCTTAGAGGAATGAGTGCGTCTTTCTGGCCACAGGAGAGTGGAGCACAGAACCCGAATCACTGACAGGGAGCCCAGACTCACAACCCCAACTGAGGCATGGGGAATATCAGAGCATCACTCTCAACTTATCTCATAAACATCATAAGACACCCCAGGGTACCATCTCTCAGAGATGTCATATGATCTGGATAGCACCTTTCATAACCCCAGCAGTAAAGATGAGTCTCAGAGCAGCCTACTTTACAAGTTAGAGTCACATCAAAGTTCATCTAGTGGAGGAAATGCTTCTTAGGAGATTTAAATGGATGAGCATTGTTGACTCTTCCTTCTCGTTGTGAGATATTAACTCCTTGAACAATGCAATTAAATGGCTACATTTCTTGAAAAAGCTGGCTTGAATATGAAATATTTGCAAAGTTTCTTTCTGTCACAGAATATTTTCTGTTAAAATGTGCAGAAAATTTAGAGGTTGATTGTTTCACCTCTAGTCTATGGTAATGTAATTGTAGGAAAGGATACTTTCAGGCTGCTATTATCTGCTAATATATTATTGCTGCTATATATTGTAGCATGTTTGGAAACTATGCTTTTAAAAGGTACTTTTCCTTCCAAGACAATAAAAAAAATTTTCCATCCACATTTCCAATCAGTTCTCCAATAATTCTTAAATTCATGCAAACTGGCCTCTCCACAGCCTGGTGAAACTTGTCACATGTGTGAAAACTGTGGCTATCAAAGAAATGTTTCTGGCAAGCCAATTAACAGTTTCAACTATTTAAGTCTGGGAGTTAAGTTCCTTCTCCCAACCTACCTGCCTAATGGTCAAAATATTAATAAACCCTGTTCTGGAAGGCATCTCAGACCTTTGACATTATTGACGTAGTGCTTATATGAGACACTGAATTCATCTGAGAATTAAATGACTTTGCATCAAATGAAAGCTGGCAATTTCCCTGAGAATCAATCTGGGAAAAAAATGCAGGATTGGTGGAAATGCAATTGTGAGACAGGTACCACAGTTTCATCTTATCATGTTGATGATTTTCTTCTCCCTGCCATTATTCCGATCAGATTATATGTCATTTGGCTTGCTGAATCTTCCACAAGGTGTCCCATGTAGTTCTCACCAATTCACTTAGCTTTTAGGAAATACCAAGGTTACCTGAGAGCAGGGGTCTTCAAACTTAGCCCTTTTATGACTTGTGGACTTCAACTCCCAGAATTCCTCAGCCAGGCCCGCTGGCTGAGGAATTCTGGGAGTTGAAGTCCACAAGTCATAAAAGGGCCAAGTTTGAAGACCCCTGCCTGAGAGCATCAGAACCCAAGTTAAATCTTATCCATTTTAGCTGATGGCTACATCATTTTCCAAATGTCTCCATTGTCCTTTGCTCTCTCCTATAGCTCTCATATCAGGCAGAACTAGTATCCCTGTAGTATCCCAGAACTAGTATTTCCCTGTATCCTCGTGCTCCAGTTTACTCTCCCACAAGCAAGACTGCTATCCTAATGTTACCCAGCCTCTCTCTGTATTATATATTTTTACCTCAATTAATGCTTTTAATTCAATCAGAATTTAAAAATATAAAACTTCATTTCCACAATAAGAAGTTGTTGTTTTTAAAAGAAAATATTAACACTAGTCAGAAGTTAAGATACTTCTTGGATGAGAAGCAAAATGTTTTCAAGGAAAAAAATCAAGAAAGTCCAGTTGCCTTTTGAAAAGCACCTTTGGGACTGCCGTGACCTGGATGACTGAAAACTAGCTATAATTAAGTAGAAAATGTTTTGGATTTATCTGTGTTTCAAATATCAGTTTTCCTTTGTTTAATTTTAAATAACAATTTTTGGCAGAGTTTGTTTTATGGTGTTTTAGACATAGTATATACATATTCTCTTGGAATTGGCACACATGTGAATTTCAATGTGTGCCCATTTCTATTTGAATAAAAATAACTTTTCTATATAAAATCTCATATAACTACAATGTAATTCATATTGCTTAAATTATTAGTCAGAAATTTTATATAACTTTTTTTTTAAAAAATCAGGGTTTTTCACTCCTATGGAGGGACAAAAAGATAATCATATTCATTTGAAGACAGAAGGAAACATAACATTTCTATCTTCAAGTGAATCGTATCCTGATTCTCTTTAGAATGGTAAAAATATATCCTTCTTTGCAGAATTCAGTCAGAGTATGAAATGTCACAAATCCATGCTAAGCAGCTATGTGTGCTCATGTAATTCAGGTCTGATTAACTGGAATAATTTATTGCACTTGAAAAATATTGTGAACTCTAACCTGTTTGGAGGGCCAGATTAACTAATCCAATCTACTGGATTCAAGTCAATTCATGAATTTGAGTCTAAAAAAAAATCTTTTTGCACATATACGAATCTCATCAAGTTTTAAAATCAGTTCTGAAGCTCTAATTTGAATATCCAACAAGGCAAATCAATTTATTTGCACACGTGAGCTAATTGTCTTTAAACTGAATCTCTAGCTTCACCATTCACAAAAATTGATGTGCATTTATGAATGTGCATTTGTATGTGACTATGTCTATGTGAGTGTGAATCACACAGCCATACATATATGTATTTAGTATGTTCCCATATTATAATATTACAAACTGTGGTGGTGCAGTGGTTAGAATGCAGTACTGCAGGCTAACTTACTTCTCACTCCTGGAGTTCGATTCTGAATGGCTGAATGTTGACTCAGCTTTCCATCCTTCCGAGATCAGAAAAATGAGGACCCAGATTGTTGGAGGCAATATGCTGGCTCTGTAAACTGCTTAGGGAATTCAGTATGAAGCAGTATATGAGTCTAAGTGCTATTGCTATTATCCTGGAGAAAATCTAAGTGGTCACTAATAGTCAACACAGAATTAATGACACATATTTAATTAATGGCACTTGTTGGACAAATTCCACCAACATTTTTAGTTTTTTACAGCAGTTGTATTCCTGTGTTCCAACATACATACATACATTGAACAAATCTATTCCACAAGTTACTATTTTGTTTTGCTGCAAATTTATATTTCATATTTCCTGGCATTCTTAACACTCCCTCCCTCACACATATATACACAAAGCTAATACTTGCTCTCTAATTGCTGGAATTTGATAGTGGTCTGCAAAGTTATGGCATTTCAGTAAATTATGAAATACGACTGCTAGACTTTCATCTGGCATTATCATTTCAGACAGTAGCTAATTAGCAGAGAATGTACGCATAAGCCTCCAGATCAGGATAACCACGGATTTCCAAATTCAGATGAACCCTTGAGTTGGCAGTATTAAGAGGTCAGAATCAGAATTTCTCATTAACTTAGAACGTGCAGAGAAGGAAAACTTTGCATAAGCATTTTTAAAGAGCATAAATAGAATTATACAATCCTTTGTGGTTGATGATTGGGGCAAAACAAAAGAAAGAGTGAGGTTCTTCAACCATTTTCTTCTTGCCTTCCCTGAAATGCATTCAGCATTATTCAATTGACAGGCTGCATCTCCACTTGGTCAAGCAGTACTTGTACAGGCTTAAGAGAGGATGTCTCATACAATCATTTAATCCTAGAATAGCCATTAAGCCCATGTAAATTGATGTATAGAAAAAAAACATTGCCTGAAATCTTGGAAAGCTGCCCTCAGTCAACAACAATGGAAAGCTAGATGGATCAACGAACTATCTTGGTTTTAAGTTTCTTGTAGATCTTGTTGCTATCACATCCATGTTAAAATAATGCCAACTAACCCAGACATAATGATGACATTTGTGGATTTTTTTAAAGAAATATTTTGTTACTTTACTTACAGTTTACTCAGTCATCATTTCTTTTTCTCATTTAGTACAATAAATTATATCCTCTTTCTCCCAAGATTCTGTGGTGCTCTCAATAAAATCATGTGAATAAATTCAACATAGCACTACATAATCTTAACTTGATGTTATAGGGAAGAAGACTATTATCCCTCTTGATTCCTTGGTAGTGACCCCTCTCTGTCTCACAATAAAACACTTTAAACTTACAAGCCTATGGAGAACGCATGGTGTTGCAGATGCTATAGGACTATCACTCCTGGTATCGTGCATCTTTGGTTATAGTGACTGGAGCTGCTGGGATCTCATTTTATGACCCTGAGAGTTAAAAGTTTGTATTCAAAAATGTATTGTAAAACTTTTCAATAAAAAAGAGAGTTAAAAGACTAAGGTAAGAATAGTAAATTTTGCTGAGTTGGAAAAAAATCCAAATGCTTCAGTATTATAAGGTCTCATAGATGTTATGATATTATGGTCTATGTTGGATTTGTTCATGGTTGTGATGATGGTGATGATGATGATGATGATTTGTTGCACAGTCAGCCAGATGTTCAGGCTGCATTTGGTACTTTTCTCTAACTACTGAGTCCTTTCCAAGGACCTGGGATAGGCAGATCTGGATGTTTGACAGTGTTACGGATATTGTCCCAGGATGTAAGCTGTTCCATGTACAGCTGTCTTTTGCAGTTGACTGATGATGAATTTGTCAATGCTGATGGTGTTTAAGTGGTGTTCCAGTTGTTTTGGGATTGCACCCAAGGTGCCTATTACTACTGGTATTACTGTTATTGTTGCTATTGTTGTTGTTGTTCATCACACAGTCAGCCAGAGGTTCAGACTGGGTTTAATATTTCTGTCCACCCATCAAGTCCTTCCCAAGGACCTGGGATAGGCAGATGTTCTTGTTTGAGAGTGTTATAGGTTATAGATGTAAGCTGTTCCAAGTAAAGCTGTCTTTTGCAAATGGCTGGTAGTAATTTTGTCAATCCTGATGGTGATGATTATTTGGTATATTTGAAAAATTGATATTTAAAAAATATTTTTATATTTTGCTCCAAAATATTTAGAGTTAGTTGACTGAAATGGCACAAAAGCATTATTAACAAATGTAATAAAATGTAGCTTGTTAACATAGAATATCCTCTTCCCCATCTGATCCCTGGGGCATTTCAAATAGTCAAGGCATTTCATATGCATTTCCTTGGCCAGCCTTAAAATAGGCCTACAAATAAGGCTACCATTTGCAGCCTAAGATTTGCCTAGGGCCACTTAGCAAAACTGGACATGGGCCAAGAACTTGTTAGGCCACTACTTGGAATCTCTAGCTATAATATCTTCCATTTCCAAATATGCCTGTTCCCTCCTATAGATGTTTTCTGAAGTTATTGTCATGATAAATGATAGACTTAGGTGACAGCATGTGTCATATTTCAATGCAAAAACAAAGTTAACAGCAAGCTCTAGAGATCCAGCTTGGAGAGTGTTATAACAACTAGAAATATTGGCAAACACAATGTATAACTGCAGTACGTCCTTTTAATAAATATTTCTTAATGTACTGAATAATTGGTCCAGACAACTTTGACACATAGCTGCTTCCTATCACCCCTGACATTAATAATACAGCTACTTGCTTATCTTTGGCATTAATGTGGTCCATTATATTTATGTGAGTCCTGATGGCCTCAATACATGGCCTCTGTGTTCAACCTACCCCCTCTAAGTTCCCCCTTTTAGACTGACAATGAACCAATTAAGCTCTGGAGGCTAGCCTACTCATGCAGCCACACATGGACCCTTGCCACCACTCCTTCCTCCCACTTCTGCAATTGCAGAGCCCCTCAGCAGCGGGGGCCAGGCTGTCTCATTAGTGCAGAACTGGGTCCGTGGAAAGCTAAGCTGCTCTGGCCTTCCCCCTGAACTTTGCAGTGCAATTATATGTTGCCATTTCTGGTTCAAGGCTTGTCGGTGTTTATCATGGTCCTTACAGGTTCCATTAATGATTCAAGGCCAAAGGGCCATGGATAATACATCCATTACACTGCGCCAGATACAGCAACTCCAGTTAGTTATTGGAAAATGTACTGGAATGGGATTCAACACCAGAGACAAACCATGGCATCAATTGCCTGCAGCCACAAAATCACCAAATTGCTTTGCTAGGAACAGCTAGAAATTACTCAGGATCAAGAAAACATCTTGAGATGTCTTGTATTGGTCCTTGTCACATCATGGCATAATGATGGGGGAATGTGAAATAACTCCCAAGCACACAGCCACTCTGCCCTCACTGGATTGCAACCCCCATCTTATATCCTTTCTACAATGCCCTGGCCTAACCCTTGTCAACAAGTACTGCCTTAGTACTTGCTTTGTACTGATTTGTGATTCTGAGGGTTAAATGCCTAAACTGGGCATGACACTCTTAGTGTACAAGCAATGGTAATGCTGTGTTCTGCTAAAACAAGCACCCCTTGATTAGGGATAATTGACCTGGAACATGGTGAAAGAGACATTGCTTCAGCAAGGATTAGGTTACAAATGAGGAGCTTTATAAATAAATGTTATGTTTGATGACTCCATTGCATCTGCTTAGGAGCATGATCCACAACATGTTTTCTCCTTTTGCATAGGGTTCAGTGAAAGCTGTTGTGCTATCCAAACATGGTACCACCAAGTCTGAATTTTTACATGGACATATATAATGTCTTAATTCTCAGGATTCTGAAGGTGGAGCCACAGTGGGGATACATGACAGTCAAGATAATAGCTGCCAGCCCTGCAATGCTAAAATAACCTATAAACTAGGACATCTCCTAGGGAGGTGAGCTATCAGCTGCTATTGATTCATTGGATTGTTCCAAAAACCTGGACTTCCATTACAGAAAAATATTGGATAGGGTTGCACAACACACTAAATTAAACTAAAAGTTGAATATTTTGGGCCCCCGCATAGTATGGGAAATCACTAATTACACGTAGTCCTTGACTTACAACCACAATTGTTAAGTAATGCATCATTTAGTGAGTCATGCCCAATTTTACAACCTTTCTTACTACAGTCATCAAGCGAATCACCACAGTTATTAGGGGAATAACACTAATAAGCAGATTAAGCAAATCTGGCAAATCTGGCTTCTCCAATTAACTTTGCTTGTCTGAGGCCTCCTAGAAAGCTCATAAATGGTGATCACGTGTCCCCGAGGTGCTGCAATCATCATAAGTACCAGCCAATTGCAAAGCACTTGAACTTTGATCACATGACCACAGGGATGCTGCAATAGTTGTAGATGCGAGGATCATAAATCACTTTTTCAGTGCCATCATAACTTTGAATTAAACAAACAGTTATTAAGCTGAGCATGTTCGGGGAATGACATTCAACTATAAGATGGTTTATATGTTTGAACATGGATCATGATATGAACATAATGTTTTAGGATTCAACATGTTCTATGACCCCAGTCATCTTCTGAGAGAGTGTTGGATTAAGTGACTACTGGAACTGCTCTCAGATCAGAATGATCCATGTGATCAGACTATCATGTTTTGTCCAATCACAGCATCAGTAGGGGAACTTAATAAAGAATCCTTTGTTTAATGCTTCTACTTAAATTTCTCACTTTTTTTCTTAAACAAAAACATGGTTCTCAAGTCAGTTAAACAGAAACACTCTCTCTCCTTCCCCTTTCTATGAAAGCATTTCATGAATATAAGAACTGAAAATCTGCAAATAATTTTTTTCTCTTTAAACACTCCTTTTTGGCATATAGTCCTGTTCCCAAAATAGATTTTGAAGGCAGAACCTTAATGAAGGATTTTGAACCAAGGATAGGGCAAATGAACTGTTGTTGTTTCTTTTTGCCTTGAGTGAATTAAACATCAACCAATGTGCTGAGAGCTTTGGGATTTGCAGAGTTAATTCAGAGTCCTAAAAGAAAGCATTGATGTCCTTTCCACAGGGCAAGCTTGATTTTCCTGAATTTTAATGTTTTATAGGATACATATTTAATCGGATTCAGATTTGCTCTTCTATGTTCCTGTTCCAGCTTTCTTCTGTATATTATAGGCCACTTGAGAGTATTTTATTGCAATTAGGTAAAACTTAAAAACAGGATTTTGATATCCATTGAAAACTTTTTTAATTGATTAGGTCATATCTAGAAATGTACTAACTTGATCACTTTGACTATGTGAAAACTAAGGGAATCAGAGAGGGAATCTTTATTGATGCAACCTGAACTATTTACAAACAACTTGTTATTTGTTACTTTTCACTACCCAACCACCATATTGCTTCACAAGTACATGTATATGTAAATATTGAAAAACCAATAAAACTTGAATTAAAAAAAAGAAAAAAAGAATGAACCTTGCCACTACTATCCCTTCGCTCTACCCTGGAACATATCCATCGGTCCTGCTTGAAATTTGGCACACAGCTTCTTCTCCATAGAGTCCACTTTCACTGCATATTTCATTACCTTAGGTCCCGAATAGACAAATTGCATTATTCCTTTTTAAAAACTTAACATTTAAAGGAACATAGCTGAAAATGTTGTTCTGTTTTTGGCTTCCGGTTTGTCACGCAGCTGCTATGGATGGCTGGGAGATTTGCTCTCTCTCCCCCATCCAGTTTTGCATCGCTGGGGGGCCCTGAAGAGGGCCGAAAGTCACCCCGAAGAGGCGACCAGCAAGGAGGGGCACTCGTTGGATCGTGGGAGAGCTGCAACTCTCCCGTTAGACCTGGCAATCCCTCCAAACCGGCGGACGAAAGGACCGGCCATTATGGCTCGTCCCTAAGCTGTGAACAGCTGAAGTTACCAGGCAACTCTTAAAAGTGGTGTGGAAGAGACTGGGTGAGATTGACCTCTTTTACACCTTAATTACTTTCTGTACTTCCTTAAGCTGCTAAGCATTTCCCCCCCCCTTTTGCGGTGAGGGAAGGGGGATTTTTGCCCTCCTTCCAGAAAGAGCATTGACTAAATACCCAGGGCCATTTTAAATGTTAAAAATGTAACTGAATCCCAATTGGAACTCAAAGCGTGTGGATTGAAATATTTTTATTTCCTTTTTTTCATTGTCTACTTCTGTTGGAAATTTGGATTCTTTCTTATGAAAAAAGAAAAAGAAAAACTGAAAAGATTAAGACAACTTTTGGACTCAAAGGGAAACTTTAAAAGGGGCCTGGCTGATTGCCCAGGGAAATAGATAAGATATATAACCTTGAGAACTTTGAAACAACAGCTGTGAAAGTCTTTGTGTTCCCTACCTAGAAAAAAAATCTCTCTTTTGGATTTTCTAAGTGTAAAGCCTTTAGCTTAAAATACCAATATGGAAGAAGACCAGAAACAAAATTTATTTATAGATGAAGATCAATAAACTCTCACTATGTTAAAAACACTAATCCAAATTCTTACCACAACCAATGAAATACTAAGAGGCTATGAGAAGGAACAAGAAGATAGCCCAGATATGAAAGCCCAAACTTTGACCACAACTAAAGAATCATCTATACAAAATACAATAGAAAAAACGAAACATTCAAGTACAATGACAGAAGAATCTACTATTAAACAAATATTGATATTTGAAAATCCAGAAAAGACATTGACAACTTGGGAAAAGGAAAAGGTTTCTTATACAACTCAGAAGGAACTAGAGCAGGGGTGTCAAACTCAATTTCACTGAGGGCCGCATCAGCATTGCGGTTGCCCTCAGGGGGCTGGTTGGGTGTGGCCAGGATGGGTGTGGCCTACTGGGTGGGCGTGGCCAGCTCTACATCGTTCGCATCAAGGGTGCCTATGGGGGCCTGGGCAGGAGTAGGACAGATCTGAGGGTCTCTGGCAGGAGGAGGGTCTCTGGGACAGGGCCAAGGCAGTGGGGGCCATTCCCTCACTGTTTCCAGGATGGCTTCGCGGGCCACATGAAACCACTTCATGGGCCGGATCCGGCCCCCGGGCTTTGTGCTTGACATGTCTGAACTACAGGATCTAGAAAAAGAACAGTTGGATGAGAAGATAAACAATTCAGAACAACTACATCAATATGGCAGAATAAAGAGATGACCCACTAGACCTACAAGTCCTCTCAAAAAAATGGTGATCGGATGGTTTTGCCAATATCAATTAATATACATGATATTACAAGGAGATTGGTTCAATGACCCAAAAACAAAGACATGGAAGATGATTTGGCAAAGGAAAAAAGCCAGAATAAGACTCAAGAAGAATGGAGTTTCAGCCATCTTAATGAAATCTGAAACAGAATGTACTTAAATAGATAAGATGTGTATGTTGAACACAAGACATTGTTATGAACTGAGATAAAGAAAAAATTTGGTCACTAAAATTTAGCTATTAATATTAATAGCTAATTTGAATATTGATTTGTGCATGAAGGTCATGTAAAGGTGAATAATGTAGACAAGCTAAAAACCTATTGTTGAAAGTAATAAATAGGTCTATATGGAATGTTAAAAACAAAAATTATCAGTTTAAGCAAGAGACAGCAGATACAAAGAGGAAGAGAGGAAGTATTAAATATTGAAATAAAAAGAAATTTTGATTACTACTTAAAAAAACAACTGAAAATTAGCAAAAAGGAAGGATAGCATATTGTATCCTTAATTTGTTGACATAGAGGGTGAGAAGTAGATGTGTATTTTGAATATCAGATTTTGTGAGGAATGGTGATAGATGAATTGGGAGTATATTAAAAATCTTGGGAATGATAAATATCAAATGTTAAATCTAATTGTTAGTGGAAATTAAAATTGAAAAATCTATTAGGTCATTGATTGGCTAAAAGATTGTATGTTAAAACAATTAGAATATGTGTAAACTAAAAACTATGGATATATGTAAGAAAGTTATTTTCTATGGGATTGATAGGATGAAACTTGTCTTTAAATCTACAAATAGACAGTATATATGAAGTGGAAAAGAGAGGAAATGTTTATGGTAGCAATTTGAAATCTGTACTAATGATATCTGTATGTAATTGAATTACTACTACCCAGCCACCACGTTGCTTTTCAAATATGTGAATGTAATATTCGAAAATCAATAAAATCTGTAAAAAAAGAAAAAAG
Organism: Vipera ursinii; assembly: GCF_947247035.1. Classification (NCBI taxonomy): domain Eukaryota; kingdom Metazoa; phylum Chordata; class Lepidosauria; order Squamata; family Viperidae; genus Vipera; species Vipera ursinii. The sequence goes on from NC_139513.1 coordinate 71,657,053, forward strand.
AAAATATTGTTCTGTTTTTGTATAAAATTTGGTATGCTTCTTCTTTTACTGGAACTCAAAAGAATGATTCCTGAAAATCAGCCCATTGGGATGAAAAAGAAACATTTTAAAAGGACTTCTAAAAAAATAGCTTATATTATGTGTAAGCTCAAAAACTCTAGCACTTTCTCTGAACTTTGGCATACAATTATAATGTTCTCATGTTGTTATGAATAATACTCTATCCTATTAATAGAAGAAAGAAATTAAAGCCACTAGGTTTAATTCATGCTCTATGATTCAGATGAGCAATTTTCAGCACTAAAATTCTTATCACACTCCAGTATTTCTCAGGTGTATTCTCTGGCCTGATGCCAGTCTTTGTAAAAAAACCCACAAACATATATAATATCCACATTAAATTAATTAATACCCTTTAATTCCTAGAAAATATACAAACAAATTATCATGCTGCATTGCAGTCCTGGAAGGAGAAAATAGTTTCTTTCTTTCTTTCTTTCTTTCTTTCTTTCTTTCTTTCTTTCTTTCTTTCTTTCTTTCTTTCTTTCTTTCTCTTGATTTTTTGAAGTCATCAAATAGTTTCAAACAGATGTGCAATAATCAATTTACCATACGTAAAAAGCAAATAGTAGGACTAGAACTCATAGTCTCCTGGTTTCTAATGTGGTGCCTTAACCACTAGACCAAACTGATTTTGTTGTTGTTGTTGTTCACACAACAATGTGAAATCACAGCTGTCAGTTCTTTAGCTGGCTTTGGCCTTCATATGCATCAAATTCTTCCCAAGGACTTAGGATGTCATAATGTATCAACGTGGATCCAAGCTTTGTGGCCTTTTGCAATTGGCAAAGGGAAATTTTTCAATGCACAGATTTTCCAAACATATCCAAGATATTTTGCTACTGTATGGCACCCAATGTGCCAATAATCACTGGGATCACTACGTCTGGTTTATGCCATAATCTTTCAGTTTCAGTTTTCAGATCTTGATACTTTTATACTGTCAACTTTTGAATAATAGATTATGTAGTATAGTATAGTGTACTACAGTATACTATATAGATACTGTATTCTATAGTATCAATACATCTTGATAACATTACTGTAATTATTATTAATCATTACATAGATTTATACAGACAATCCTGGCAGACACTGTGTGAGGGGCGAAAACTATTCGGGATTGTCTATTGTTGATGTGGTAGTTCACAGCCTGCCACCGTTTTTATGGGGTCATTTATATGTCTTCCTATGACTGGGTGTTCAGCGACCCATTCGGCTTTCCATTGGGAATTGATGTTAAAGTTGTTCGGCAGATGTTGGCAAGTGCCAGTGGGGGCTTCCCGGATTTGAGTCTTCCTGCTGATAAATGAGGAGGGCCAGCATGCCCCTTTGGAGTGAGTTGTTCATAGTTTTTCTGTATTTTCTTAGTAGTGCATCATGCCTTCGTAAAGCTGGTGGTGCTATATGGTTCAGAACAGGAAGCCAGCAAGTTGGAGTGGTTTTGATACAACCGCTTATGGCGTCGTTGAGTCTGGCATCTAACTTACTAGTATGGCAGCTATTAAGTCATACAGGGGCACAGTATTCTGCTGCAGAGAAGACCAACCCTATTGCTGATCACCTGAAGGTGACAGTTAAATCTCCCCATTTAGTGCCACATAATTTCTGCAGTATGTTGTTCCTAGTATTGATTTTTGCCATTGTATTCTCTAGGTGTTTCTTGCAGGAGAAAGTCTGGTCCAATGTTACTCCAGGTTCTTTGGATGGGGATCATAGGAGAGTAAGTTGTTATTTAAATAGACCGTCAAGGCTTCATGTGCTAGTTTGTTGTTAAGTTTGTTGGAATCATGTATTTACTGTTTTGATGGTGCTAGGAGTAAGCCTCCAGTCAGAGAATAATTTTCCCAAGTTTTTAAGATCTTTGGACAGGAGGCAGTACTGCTATGGCCAAATCATCAGCAAATCCAAATTTGCATCCCCTTGTCGCTGGCATATCTGATATGTATGTTGAATAGTGTAGATGCCATTACACAGCCTTGTGGGAGGCTCTGTAATTTTGCAGTAATGTTCAGCTACAGACATTCTTATAAAATATGCATATGGGTGTACCAAAAAAAAGAGCAATCTATGCCTATATCAAGAAATTGTTCCACAAGTATCCTAATGGAACATGTATACATAAAAATGTATATGAAATCAATTGGATGTTCTTGTGTATGTATTTTTTAATTCTTTTTAAATTTAATTTGCTATTGTGGACATTAGGCAAAATAGGCTTATGACTGAGAACAGGCAAAACAGAAACAGATTGGATTTACGCTAATCCGTTCATCCCCAGCACCATTTTGTGACAACCTATTAACAGGCTGTTTCTGTGTACTGCCTACAGAATGAGCTGTGGCTGATTATCCTAATCCTGACTGACTGTGCCTGTCAGCATTGCCTGCATGTCTGTATTTTGCCTGTCTTGTTTGCACACATGCAGGAGGTGTGCTCCTTTCCTCCTTCATCACTGCCTTCGCATTGGCTTTGCTTCTAACTCTAATGTCTGTCTTCATGTCTAGTCTGCCCTTGGCCTTTAACCTTCTCACTCACTTTTCATCCCCATAAACCGTACACTGTAGTCTTAACTAATGACTCCTCGGAATTGCCCAGGGAATCTGCTCCAGACACTACAGTGGATCACATCACTGAACAAAAGGCTTTGTGTTTCCAACACTAGCTCTTTCATGCTTCCGAAAGTCCTGTACTTTTAACCCTGTGGATAAGGCTGTTTTCCTAACCCCAACAGGAACTCAGCTCTTCAAATCTTAACATAAGCTTTGCTTTCACCTTTTGACCTGGGACAGTTTCTGGATTCCTTAATTCTGTCAACATCAGCTCTCTTGTGCTAAGACATTTGGCTATTCTTTCATGGATTTTGATCCAGATTTCAGGCCCAAGCCAAATTCTGATTGCATAACGTTTCTCCTCAACTCACCTGTCTTATTAGCATGATGCTTAAAATCCCATTTTAATATCCAGTAACAAAACAATTATCAGATTTGTCAACACAGTTATGTGCATGTGCATGTGTCTGTGAATGATCACGTGTGTCTTATTATCACAGAAATAAAATTTCCAGTTCAGTCAAGAGATGCTCGTTCAAGAAACTAAGGAGGTTGCCTTAGAGAACAAGCTGTTGAATCAGCTACAATAGCCCGATGCCTTTTTGTAAACCTGATACCTTTGAAAGGGAGATGTCCACCCACTGCATTACTGTAAGGACATTCCTAGGAAGCCATGCTGTCACTCCAAAGAACAAGGGACATGGAACCAGGATTAGGAGCTTGCATTTTCAGATCTATAATGTCAATGCTCCTTTCTGCTTCTGAACAAGTAAAGGGAATGAACCTCCCTATTCCTTGCCATCTCCTTCCAAGCAACCAAAGGAAGGAGAGACAGAGGCAGAAGGCAAGTGAGGGGCAAGCAGCTTCATGTAAAGGCCTTCTGGTGTTATGGGCATGGCTCAGCTCGGGTCTTAACTGCAGTGTTGTTGGAAGGTTCTTCCAACGGTGCCTTGGGTACTGATTTTGGTTACTGTGTTTTCCCAAGCTGCCTTCACAGAGAGAAGGGCGGTTTCAACAGGCCTGCTCCTTTAGTAGGGAACAGCCTTCTCTCCCTGCTCCTCATTGCAGAGTCGGCCTCTCTCTGCTGATTGCAGAGGCTCAGTACTGACACTGCACTGGCCTCTTTATCTCTACCATCCCACTTTGCTTGTGGCACAAGGAGGAGGTGGCGTGTTCCTGAAAGGAAGGCGATAAAAAAGAAATTAAAGCAAGGGGAGAGGAAGGCAAGGGGAATTACCTGTCCTGAATTTTAAAAAAGCACCCCAGGTTACTGTAGCAACTGAAAGATGCATCATGTTGCCATGACAACCGGAGAAACATCCTCATTTGCCTAGCCTTGCCACTACACAAACGATTGGAGGAGGAGTCGTGGGGAGAAAGTGAGGTGGGATGGGCAGAAACCATTCTGGGGTTTATTTTCTTCATCTCAAAGGACCTTCGCTGGAAACTACAATCATCCACATACTGGGCAGGCCACCACCACCACCATGCTGCCTTCTCACCTTCTCTCATCATGAAACAATAAGCCACCCGCTGCCAGCCAGATGTTTTTAACTACATCTCCCATTGGCTGCTAATATTTATGATAGTAAATGATAAAAGGAAGTCGTATTCTCTAGGAACATCTGGAACAGACTAAGTTGCCTGCCTATGTCAAATAGATTAGAAGTCAAGAGGAAGAATTTGGCTAGGATCAGAAATTAACTAAAAATAAAATATCGGTAGTGTTTCTATTGTAAATTGCTTCAATCCTTGCCGATGGTTGGTGGTCATGAAAAGAAGGAAGGAAGGAAGGAAGGAAGGAAGGAAGGAAGGAAGGAAGGAAGGAAGGAAGGAAGGAAGGAAGGAAGGAAGGATCTGTGGGTAATCAGGATTGCTTTATTTACTAAAATTATAATACTACTTTGAGCAGCATTGACCAAAGCAACAAATTATATAAATAAGCCTTTTGAAATCTTTGTGGTTTTGTAGCTGTAAAATACCCTTCTCAGGCCAGCTGATAAACCATCTAACAATCAATCTCTCTGTGATGTCTAGAATAATCAGCTCAACTTTTTTTTCAATATTTGTAATGGCCTTTGCCAAATACTTTTAGTAATTCCTGCCATTCTGAAGTTGTGGACATAGTCATGCATGCTAGAAAGTATAATTTACACTACATAAAAAAGCTCATGCTTTAAAAACAAGAGAGGAAGGAAAAATAATGTGTAATGATCCATGTTAGAGTAATGTCATTGTCATCATTTTTAAAAGAAGAAAAATGTCCAAGAAACTAAACAAAATTTTTTTGCTGTTCCAAAGTACAGGAGAGATACACAAATCATTAAAGATTCCATTTCTGTAATATGTTTTTGTTTGGTGATATTTTCCACTGGATTTTTTTTAAAAAAATATAGAAAATGTTGTAAAAAGTACAGTATAGTATGTGCAGAAGCTTTGTAAACATTTTCACTAATCTTGGACTAACTGAAATTGGCCAAAACTTTTTAAAATTCAAATCATTCTGCATTTGTTTGTCCTTTGATACACAGAGTTAAAATGTGATTTATCTGACATGTTGCATTTTAGGTCAAAGTTCCATTATTTACATACATTCTTTTCAGATAAATATTTGTGGATTTTTAGTCAGTGGAAAATGACTGTTGATGCTTGTGTGGATAATACTGCAAAGACTGATAAGAGAAGAACACGTGGTTCAGTTCTGTTCCCACAAAAATCCAACAGAATTCTTTAATCTCCCCTTATCTGATTTGTACAGATACACTTCACTTTCAAGAGCCATGGTGGCACAGTGGTTAGAATGCAGTATTGTAGGCTAATTCTGCCAACTGCCTGCAGTTTGATCCTGACCAGCTGAAGGTTGACTCAACCTTCTATCCTTCCAAGGTCAGTAAAATGAGAACCCAGATTGTGGGACGCAATATGCTTAGAGAGTGACATAAAGAACTATGAAGTGGTATATACTGTAAGTGCTATTGCTATTGCTATTAGACATATTTAGCCCATCACCCAGAGCCATCATAACTGTAAATCCATGGTATTGGATATTGTTGTAGTAGGCATTGGTATTGTTGTAGTAGGCAGATTTATTTATTTTTAATCATTCCCTTTATTGAGTATGCTAAAGTAATTATTTTTTTTTTGCAATTAAATAAATACTAATGTTGTCTAAGGGACGCGGTGGCTCAGTGGGTTAGGAGGCTGAGCTTGTCGATCAGAAGGTCAGCAGTTTGGCGGGTCGAATCCTGAGTGCCGCGTAACAGAGTGAGCGCCTGTTACTCATCCCAGCTTCTGCCAACCTAGCAGTTCGAAAGCATGTAAAAATGCAAGTAGAAAAATAGGGACCACTACGGTGGGAAGGTAACAGTGTTCTGTGCGCCTTTGGCATCTAGTCATGCCGGCCACATGACCACGGAGACATCCTCAGACAAGCGCTGGCTCTTCGGCTTTGAAATGGAGATGAGCACCGGCCCCTAGAGTCGGAAACAACTAGCACACATGTGCGGGGGAGCCTTTACCTTTACCTTAATGTTGTCTAAGTTTAAACAGAATTGCCCTTGAAATTCAAGGTCTGATTTTGAAAGGTGCTTCCACCTCAATGACAATTAGGTGCCCATTGTTTGAAAAGAATTTATCCAGCTAAGCCTTTTATCCACTGCACATTTCACAAGAGCCCAAGAAAATGAAGAGCGCTTTGGAGGCAGCAAAGTGACATTCCAATGTCTGCAAAACTCATAAGAGGTTGTGTGAAGCCATGGTGGCAATCCTGTGATATCTGACAACTGCTGCATAATGGTATGTAATTTGAAAGAAATGTACTGTATACTAATCATCTGTGAGTGATTTTGGAATAAGGTTTATAAATTGGCAGCATCAGAAGTAACATTCCCATGACAAATAGTCCCCCAAAAGAAATAACAGACATTTTATGGTAGACCTTCCAAAATAACACAAATGGTCATGTCTAAAATTAGCGTTTGAAATTTTGCTTTTGGATAGTTTCTTAGCAGGTTTTCTGATAGAATAAGGCTTTCTAAACTTGAGGAAAGTAGAATTTCACTTCTGCAGAAGATTCTGGTAAATCTCAGCCTCAGTTTCATTGATTTGCTGTGGGAAATCAGTCAAGACTTGGGCTTCAGTTGTTGAACTTGCTATTTTCATCTATTTCATCAAGAAGGACAGAATCAATAGCCCTTTTCCTGAGTTGCTTCAGTGCTTTCTGCCTGAGATACTAAGAACTGATCACCAAAGCCTGCATAGGATTGTCTAGTCCTATTTGATAACATTCCATAGTGGAGTCAAGACCACATGTCAAGGCAGCAGATTCCACAATTTAGCTATATAATACGTAAATAATTACTTTTACTCAATTTCAATTTATTCAATTTAGGTACCTTCTCATTCGAAACTGTCACTGACTTCAGAGACTCAGTGCTGAATCTCCTCATTGTAAAAGATGGCCAAGCTCTAACATTATGAAGAAGAAGAAAAACATAGTGCTATCCATAACGTGCAGAAATTAATGTCCTTCAGTTACTTCTAGAAGCTAAAAACCTTCCCTTAAAATTGCTCTCTTATTTAATAATTTTGGTTGCCCCTAAACCTTAAGGTAAGGTAAAGGACGCGGTGGCTCAGTGGGTTAGGATGCTGAGCTTGTCGATCAGAAGGTCGGCAGTTTGGCGGGTCGAATCCCGAGTGCTGCGTAGCAGAGTGAGCACCTGTTACTCGTCCCAGCTTCTGCCAACCTAGCAGTTCGAAAGCACGTAAAAATGCAAGTAGAAAAATAGGGACCACTACGGTGGGAAGGTAACAGCGTTCCATGCGCCTTTGGCGTCTAGTCATGCTGGCCACATGACCACAGAGACGTCCTCGGACAAGCGCTGGCTCTTCGGCTTTGAAACGGAGATGAGCACCAGCCCCTAGAGTCGGAAACGACTAGCACACATGTGCGGGGGAACCTTTACCTTTACCTTAAACCTTAAGAGATTCCAGGAAACTATTTGGATCAACCTGCCTTTTTGAGCAGACTTTTATTCATTTTCCATTTCATTCATTTACAGAAGCTTTAAGTCCCAACAGTCTAACTTCATCTAGTAATAACAATCACAAAATTTTCTTCTGCACCTGGGCCATCACCACTGTCACTGTTTGAGTCTCAGATAATGTAACTTTACATACAATGTATTTGCAGTACAGGTATTAATTCAGATACTGTATAATTTTAGGCATCTGTTTGGATTGCTGGATTACAAATTTTATCCAATCTGCAAATTCCTATATTTCATCATGTGGACAGCTTACAGTCCTTAGACTGAACATGTCATGTAGCCCAAAATGAATACTGAAGTACCCATTTCAAAGTAGGTGCATCCATCTTTCATTGATATCTACAGCTCACGTGGAGGAGAGCACAAGTTTTGCATGCCAAAGATAGGGCTAAAAAAACCTCCTGTTTGAAACCATACAGAACCACTGCTAGTTACTGCAGGCAACACTGCAGTAGATGATCACAAACGTAGGGGGAACTGCAAAGGGTGCAGTTCCTGCTTATGTGTAGTGGAATGCAGGAATGGCCTTGGGGAAAGAGAGGAGGAGATGCTACCTAGGAAACAATCAGAAAAGAGAGGCAGAAGCTTAAAGTCACTTAACAATCAGAGAAAGAGACTTAGGAAAGTCCCGCCCTAATGGATCAAGTAATTAGAAGTGTAGGTGGGAATGTTGTGCCTTCAGACATGCAAGATTCTGTTAATGTAGTCTTACAATGCCATAGAATTACTTCATCTTGTCTTTCCTCCCTAGCTTGCCTGGGAGGACTGACATCTATCCTCTGAGTATTTTTTTTTTAATTGTTCACTTACAGGCAGAAAGCTTGCCAGATGAAAACAACTATCTGCTCAACTATAGATATACTCTCTAAACTGCTAAGGAGGGGCTGTCTTAACCTTCTTCCTGCATATCAGACCTTCTGAGCCCCGTTGCCTCTTCAGTCTCTGGGAAGCAGCCCCTCCCTCCTGGGACTCCAGGCTACATTTCACCACACTGCCCTATCTTGTGGAACACCCTCCTTCCTGGCAATTTGGCAGGCCCACACCCTTTTGCCTTTTGGAAGGCCACTAAGACCTGGCATTTTACCAAAGTGCTGGGATAAGATCCTATAGATAGAAAGTGTGGAAGGAGAGCAACTGGAGCTTATTGTGGGACACCCTCAGGGGATGAATAAGGTGTAAAGGTTTTTGTTTTATTATTTTATTGTCTTGCTGTTTTCATGATTGTTTTCTAGTCATTGATTTTATTGCTGTGAGCTGCCCAGAGTTGCTTAAGGTGGGCAGCCATTCAAGTCTTTTAAATACATATATAAATACATTAATAATTAATAGTAATGGCGAATAAAAATCGGCCCTCTTCTCTGTGTGCTGCAGATATGGAAATAAGGACATTGGCCTCTAGGCATTGGCCTGTCAGTCTGCAAAAGATTTCAGCAGCGTGAAATCCACTCATTTAACGGATAGGTACCTTTTTGTAACCCTCCCCCCCCACAGCCCTGGTTAGTTTTTCCAAGCTCTGTAATTAGTCTTGCTCAGCATCTATAATTGAAGAGAACCTGTGCTTAAGTAAATTAGGTAAAGTTCAGCTACACTAACCCCCAAAGCATTCCCTTCCAAGTCACATGGAACAGGCTGCTCAAGCGCAGCACCATTTCTCCCCAGTGCTCCGACCCACGCAGCTTATTCAAGTATCTCTGAGCAATCCTCTGTGGCTGGAAGAAGCTAGTGCAAAGGGCCCCTCGGGGGCTCAAGCCGGATCAGGTGTTTTCCAGAGATACCAGCTCTCTGCAGGTATTGGCTCCCTAGTAACAACTTTGACTCACAGAGTTGCAGTACTCCATGCCCAAGCCAAGTGCAATCTTCTGTGTTAGATCAGCAGTCTGCAAATTCCATTTCTCTCCCATTAATCTCATTCAAGACTGTGTCAGGGAGGAAATACTTTGCCATTCCATACGCGTGAAAGTGGGAGGGAGAGGTTTGACAGAGAATGGCATTTCCTTTGATGCATACCACAAGGGGCATGAGGAAAGGGCTGTACTTTGCTCAGCCCAACTCTCCCAGGACTTTTTACCAATACCTCGTTAATTAGAAGAGGAAAATGAATAATTCTTTTTTATAACTCATCTTTTCTAGCAGCCTCTGTCTGACTCTGCCAAGCAGAAGCCGGAATCTCCCAGCAGAGCTATTTATAACCTGAGATAGTTTTCAAAGTGCCACTTTGATGTTCTTCCACCAACTCTGGGAAAAAATAGTCCATCCTCCCAAATAAACTGAAGAAGAAAGAAGAAGGGGAGGAGAAGAAAAAGGTAGTTAACATTCTATTGTTGACATTATTTCACTAGGGAAATGTTAACATCGACAGCAGAATAAAAATCCTCACATTTAGGCTATCAAATTCTTTTTGTGTTCCAAATCAGTTCAAAATTACTGAACACCCTTCACTCTGAGTAATTGTCTTCACTCTGACAATTTTGTTATATGGAAAACATTTCCATGTAAGAAGCCACATGCCTGCAATGCATTTGTGTCAGCAAAATCATGGAAATTATACAACAACACAAATGTGGAATGACATTGGACTTACTCTGTTTTATCAGCAGTGTAACCATCCTCAGTCGGTTTCAAGCACAAATGTACAACTTGCTAAAAAATTAAAATCCTGTTCTCTTTACAAGAATTTACAAGAATTGCAAAGAGCACCAAGTCAGTGTTATTCCAACCTAGTGGTATTCCTTTAAAATGTAGAACATTCCATAACTCTTCACATTCACGTCTCATAACAGAAAGACAATTTGTCTGCATCTGCCCCTAATTTATATAACTGTTAACATAAACCAACAAAGGATATATTTATAGGGGGGAAAATGCACAGCACTATGCTTTTCCTCACTGACGTTAAAATTTTCCTAATGAAGATTTTTAAAATGCAAATCCCTCAATATAAAGTATGGCTTTCAGAAAATACTGCTATTTGAACACAAGTTTATTTAAAAAAAAAAGTTGGAACCTTGAGAAAGGGAGTTTTTGAAGGACACAAAGCAGCCTTTTGCTGGACTTCATTTGATGCTAGCATTTCCATCACTGATCTGATGAAAGCTGGAGCTGAAATTAATTCCTAAGAGTTTCAGGGCAACAAATGGTGATCTGGAAAAGCACCTTACTCATTAAGCTATGCCTGTGTTCAATGTCCTGGATAAATTTTGCCAGGTTCCCATTCTTCCCTTTTTTAAAAAAAATGCTGTTAAGTGGCCTCATAAATTTGAAATTTGAATAAATTTAATTTCAGAACACTCCCAAAATGGTTGGATTAGTATCAACTGAAGAAAAAATGTGGGTTTTTGTTTCCCCTTAAGCTGTTGAGTTTTACACATTCCTATTCCTCATCAGCCAGGATCTAGTGATGGGTGGTGATTCACTAACCTGTCACCCAATAGGATATTCATCATACAAAAGCCCTGGTGACGTAATTCCCTCACCTTTCAAATATGGTTGAGGCTGAGCAACTTTCTGTACCATCTGAAGAGATATCCATTCACCCAGGCAGTTAGTAAAAACCTTCTAAAAGTATTGGTTATTTTCCTGTATTTTAGCCTTTAAACCGCTTATGGATTGAACCTTGTTACTTGAGAGGATTCCACTGGATTGTTTATTTATAATTGTATTTTTAAAGCTGTAAATGGCTTCTAACAGTGCTGTTGTTGTTGTGTTTAATGAACAACAGGTTAAAAATGTATACACAATTAAACAAAATGAATGGCTGTCCTAAGAATCTATCAGCTGTTGACAGCAGAAGAGTCGGCTAATTGTCACCATGGAATGTTGTATTCAACCAACTCTCTAGTCACCCTTGCTTTTTTGGAAAGGAGGGGGAGGACTCTGACCTAGCATAGCCCGTGTTTTCTTCTATTCACAAAAGGGAAATAAAAGGAAATAGTTTCTCAACTAGCCAAACAGGAACAATCAAATTTCAGCTCTGTGAGTGAATGAGCTGCCTGTAACATAAATGCTTTAAAATGGATGTGTCTTCGTAAGATCAACCAAAAGACATGGATCTCTTCTTTCCCTTCTTAATTCTTTTTGTCTAATTAAAACAAATGGCTGAAGCAACAGGAAAACAATGATGATGAAACCTCTTTAATTATTGCATAATAATTTTTAACACTGCATTTGGTTTATGCCTCTTCCATCTCATTATGTTTTACATATCTTTTTGACAGCCACCTTGATAAGATGGAAAAGAAGGGAATCATAACTCTGTGGATGGGAATAGAGTACAGCCACAGTAAAAAGCTTTTCACAGAAGCCTCCTTTATCAGTCTTCAAATACATCCATTCCTTTCATTACCTTTCATGAATCTCATTTCTAGGAATTCTAGATATTTTCTTCCTGAAAGTTGGGTCATCAGTGATTAATGGCTCGTCTAAGGGTGAGCCTTTTACAACTTTTGATCTTGATTGGCAACAGGCCATTTGCAAATGATCAAGACAAATAATTCATCTTGCTGAGCTTCTGAGGAAAAAAAAGATGTATTTTAGCTTAGTCCAGGAAATTATTGGTTTTGCTATGGGTGAGTCTTGAAATACAGTATTTTTATGCCAGTTTCATCATATTTTTATTATGAAAACCAGGATGCTGAAAAGGAGAGGGATTAAACAGGTTATGCCTTCCAAAATTCAAATTTCTAATCTTTTGCCATTTGCTAATGGTAATGGTATCATAATGTCTTAACATTCCCCTTCAGCCACATAATAACAGCCTCATCTCATTCCCAATAGATAATACAGGTAGTGAAACCGAGATGAACATAGCAAGATGCTCATAGTTATAAAAACATTAGTGGTGCCAAATTGTAACTATCCAGTTAAGTCCAAAGAGGAACTGAATTTTAGACCATCTGTCTAAAACTGGTTTCAGTTGTGCCAAAACTAGGATAAATACATTATTACCAGCTAAGCAAGCTTTCTAGGAATCCTTATGCCCCAAGGAAACATGGAAGTCAGTACTCAAAGGGCAGTCTTAAATATATCAAATTTACTGTATTACTGAGGTCCAAATCAAAGTCTTATTTGCTCCAATTTACAGAGCAATCAGATCAGGTATCAAACTCTTGTATTAAAGAAATAAAATCAGGAATGTCTCATTGATGAAACAAATACAATCTACATGCAGCAGAACTTTACACTCTTCCTTACCTATTGCAATAGCTTCAATCTTTTCTGAATTTCTAGTGGCACTAGCAAAAAGTTCTAAAATGTTTCAAAAGCAGCTAAAAGAGAAGGAGAAAGATGGGAAACTTGATGTATACCATTTTATAACTTTCAATAAGGAGAAAACACAGCATTGGTAAAAACATGCAATCTTGGGGTTGAATAAGACATCATCAGTTCACAAAGAAAACATTAAAACCTGTTACTGAAGAAACAGTATTTCAGTATCATCCAAAGAAGTAACTGCAATTGCATTCTGCCTAATTTCAGTTACTGTATTGCACCATTTAGAAATATCATGTTATTAAAATTTTGACAAACCCAGTTCAATCTGGATGCATTAAGGCAGAAGTATAAGAATAATCCATGGGATAAGACAACTGTTACAATCTTATCACCTATATTTACCAAGACATTTAGATTACAATATTCATTAAGATATTTGCCTGGTTTGGACAGAGCATAATATAAGCCTCATTATAAAAAAGGGATAACCTGCCAGCCCATCAAGGTAGGTTAGTCTAGGACAGTGGTGGCAAACCTATGGCACGGGTGCCAGAGGCGGCACTCAGAGCCCTCCCTGTGGGCACCAGCGCCATGCCTCGGAGGTGGCAACTGTCCATCTTCAAAGAGCCACCCCCCACAGGTGTCCCTCTCCACAAGCGACATTGAGGTGACCACACCCACCTTGCCCACACTCACCCAATCTTCCATGACCACCACAGCCACACCCTCCCAGTAGGCTGCACCCACCTGGCACCCAGTGATAAATAAGTGGGTTTTGGGTTGCAGTTTGGGCACTCGGTCTCTAAAAGGTTCGCCATCACTGGTCTAGGAAATCAGTGCCACGTAGGTCAGTACTACTTTTATTATAAAGCCAAATAGTAACAGACTCTTGCAAGTCTGAATAAGCTTTCCTTCTCCCTCCCTCTGTCTTTGAGAATTGTCCGAGGGAGGGCTTGTCTGAGACCTTCACTAACTTACAATCATGCTTCTTTTTTCTGACCATTGCCTTGGTAGTTGTTCTTCCTCCTCTCCCTCAGGCCATTCCCTCTGCTCTCTACATGAACATTTATTTAAAAGGGTTTTATTATATAGTTCCAATAAAATAAGAGAGAAGAAGTCAGTAACTGCTACTTACCTTTATGTTCAAACCTTAAAGTATAACTGATGTTAAATAGGCTTTATTGAAATAAGACATTTTCTTATATCATGATTTGAAATAGGTTGGCTTTAGTAAACTTGGGATCAGGAATTCATTTGCATATACTTCCATCCTTATACATATACTTTCAATGTATATACAAAAGACTATTTGGGGAGAGGGATGTTAGGGATCATTTCATTAAAGTTTTACATTTTTTTGAAAATGCTAATTATAAGGCAACAAAATAAAATGCATTTTATAGAGAGTTGGATTTCTTATACAGACTAGAAGGTTGAGGACCTAAAGAGCCACAATTCCAGGGCTTTTTAAAAATTTTGATAAAATACTGTTATAATCATAGAATCCTAGGGCTGGAAATGATCTTGGAGGTCTTCTAGTCCAAACCCTGCTCAAGACAAGCGTCCTTATAAACATCCCAGACAAATGAATGTCCAATCTTTTCTTGCAAACCTCCATTGATAGAGTACCTACAACTCCAAGCACTTTAACAAACTTGTGGGTTGCATATCTGTTGCCTTACTGTTTTCTAGAATGAAATTAGTGGGGAAATTGAGAGGGAAATTATGTCATGAATACTTCCTTTAAAAAAAATCATGTGCTGTGTATATATGTCTATATGTATATATCTGTGTGAATATATACACACATGTACATGTATACATACAGAAAAAGAGAGATACTTTCTCTGAGTTCTTAGCTGCAAAAATGCAAGCAAATATTTAAAGAGATAAGTTAATGTGAACAGCAAGACAATATGTTTGGCTCCATTACCATCTGGAATTGATCTGCATTCTTGTTGCCCTTGAATTAGCCTGGCAAAGAAACATCTGCCTTACTCCACCAGCTAATCCTACAAATTGGAAATTGAAAAAGATCATGTAAATTGCTCCACAGAGAACCTGCCACCCTGCCCATAGGCTAGTTGTTTAAAAACCAGGAGATTAAAGTAATCAATGATAGGAAACAGCTTCAACCTCCAACTTGGAAGCGGTGTTTAGCAACAAACAGTATCAAAGAAGCCCCAGGGCGATTAGTGCTACACAGAGTAAATGTTTCTTAACAATAGCTCTTGGGTGTTTACAGAGACTAAGGTAGGAGCAGCAGTAGATAAATCCTTGGAAGAGCTCCCAATGAGCTGGGACAGATGAACCATGATTTCCAATTCTGACCATTTTAACAATTGTACAAACCCAAGTGCTTTTCCTCTTTCCTAAATTAAACTACTAAAATCAAGAACACTGTGTAGAAAAAACAGAAACAGATTTGTGTGTATAAGAGTTCCAGTTCTGGCCATGGAAACCAACTCCTGGTGTGAGCATGGTTTTGTGCAATTCTGGGTCTGCCTTGTGGGCTTGCTGTAAATAGAGGACAAGTGCCAATGAAAAAGCAAAGGGTTCTCCAAACCCAAGATTCGTCTAGTCTTTGGCTATGGAACTTACTTCCTCTTTCCAGAGAATAAAGGTTGCCATTTCTCCCTTTTTAAAAAAATAAAAAGTCTCCACTATTGTCTTTAAGAGCAGCCTTGCCTGCTATATTTGGCTTCTAAACTATATTTTACAAACTGTGGGGACTAGTTCAGCCTTGAATTCAGCTTTCTATATATACATGTATGTATCTATGTGGGTAGCAGAGTGAGCGCCTGTTACTCGTCCCAGCTTCTGCCAACCTAGCAGTTCAAAAGCACGTAAAAATGCAAGTAGAAAAATAGGGACCACTCCAGTGGGAAGGTAACAGCGTTCCGTGCGCCTTTGGCGTCTAGTCATGTCTAGTCACGGAGATGTCCTCGGACAAGTGCTGGCTCTTTGGCTTTGAAACGGAGATGAGCACCGGCCCCTAGAGTCAGAAACGACTAGCACGCATGTGCGGGGGAACCTTTACCTTTATCTATGTGAGTGGGTGGGTGCGTTTCCACTCTGTGTTTCTCCTTTTTGGTTGTCTCCCTCTCCTTTTATCCTTTTTTATCCTTTTCCTTAAAACAGTCTGGATTTAAAATAAAAGGGTTCTGCTGGAATACCCACTCAAGCCACAGAATTCCTCCCTCCCTCCCTCCCTTTCATTTGGTTGCCTCATTCTCCTCCTATAACCAAGCCAGGTCCCTTCATTTACATCAATGTACTGAGCATTGCTTCAAACTGTTCTCTCTCCACATCCTCTTCATGCTTGAGACTGGCATGGCTTGGAGCAAGAGATAGCGACGCCCAGGAAGGGGCAGAGCTCACTGTCCAAGGCTTTCTCTTCATACTTCATACTTCTTTGACTGTTAGGTATGATGTAGACCCAGAAAATGAAAACAAACTCAGATTGGCTACCCCAACTCCTCTGTAAGGAAAAATACAGTCATGCTATAATTTCACACATAATTTCCATGATACAGGCTCAAGACTATTGACACTAAATGAGCCTTATATTTAATACGAATCTTTTAAAATCCAAAGAACCGTCCCTGGAAGGAGAGTGAGGCAGCAAGCATAGAAGAGAGTTTAATCCTTTCCATGTCAGATTTGCCTTTCTGGAGTTCCTCTTTGCTTTCAAAGCAGTGATTATTTTTTTCCTGCCCTTAGGACTGCTGAGAGGCTCAAGTTCCCATCATCATCCACTGCACTCCACTATCAGCCTCTCTACCCTCTCACACTGGGCAACTGTTGCTTAGTTTTTTTAAAAGCTCTTATTACATGTGACGCTGAGCTTGTCGATCAGAAGGTCGGCAGTTTGGCGGGTCGAATCCCGAGTGCCGCGTAGCAGAGTGAGTGCCTGTTACTCATCCCAGCTTCTGCCAACCTAGCAGTTCGAAAGCACGTAAAAAAATGCAAGTAGAAAAATAGGGACCACTATGTTGGGAAGGTAACAGCGTTCCGTGCGCCTTTGGCATCTAGTCATGCTGGCCACATGACCACGGAGACGTCCTTGGACAAGCGCTGGCTCTTCGGCTTTGAAACGGAGATGAGTACTGGCCCCTAGAGTTGGAAACAACTAGCACACATGTGCGGGGGAACCTTTACCTTTACCTTTATTACATGTGAAAATGCTAATTGTGTCTACTTTTGTCAATTTGATAAAGAGAAGTTCTCTGGCCCATGAGATGGAAATGTGCTTCATCTTAGCAGTGAGGACATCTCTCTATGTAACTTGGCAGCTCCAGCAGCTCCTCATCCAGCAATCCAGGGCAGGGCCACTTCACAACTGGTGATTCCCATTCCTGCACTGAGATGCCCTCACAAGGGTTCTCCTTTGACAATGGCTGTAAGTGGGAATGGAACTACATTGTGCTGCCTAATCCAATCAGGATGTCCTGCTGATTGCTGTCCAGTGTGGACCTGATTCAGCTATCAAATCTCCCCCACTTTGTAGTGCTTGTCACAACATGGAGAAACCTATTACCGGAGAGTGAGGCTGATTTTAAAAATCTGTATGGACATGAACTGACCAACAGGTATTTCCTTTAGTTGCACAGATGTCTGTGATTAACATTTAAATGAACGCTTCCAGCAATCAGTTTTGAAAAGAGGGAACCTGCAATATGAGTACAGCTGAATTTGGCTGTAAATCAAATCTAAGTGAACCATGGCCAAAATCTGCAGGCCTCCCAAATTAGGCTTTAAAAAGCCAGACAACCATTAGATACCCACAAGAACTACATTTTCTGCATCTCTTTGCTATCATCTAGTGCCCCCCCAAAATCATGTATGCCATTTATCTTTCCTTTTTTTATTAAAGAGTTTTACAAAAACAAAATTTTACAATATATCCCCAAATCCCCCCCACCCCAAACCCCCCAACTCCCCCCCCCCCACTTCCCAGAGCTAAATACAGGATTATAGTTACAATAATCATATTCTAAATAAACATTATGCATAATATACAATTAACCAAATTCATAATGTGCTTTAACTCCCTTTAACATAACTACAAACAAAGTACCAATAACAATATCCCACTAAAATCTACTCATAAGCTAAATGGAACTTTTTAGTCCCATATTTATTCTGAATATAATTTATCCATCTCCTCCAAACTGAAATATTATCTTGTCCTTGACTCTTTTTGGTATACTATCATAAAAAAACTTCACTTTGTAACTTGAAAAAATCTGTTAACTCAGTATGCACACTTGACAATCAACAAAATAAGCTGGAAAAGGCACCCATAAAGAGGTAATAAAGTATGCAGATAATCCTTGTTTAGCAACCACAATGGGGAGCAGCAATTCATTGTGCAGCGGTCACCATGTGAAACCACAACCGTGCTTAGGATCTTACGGTACTTCAGCTTTCCTTTGCTTTACAGACCTGCAAATATCATAAATGTGAGGCTGAGTCAGAAAGTTATTTTTTCATAACTGTTGTAACTGCAAAGAAGGCAGTTGCTAAACAAGGACTACCTGTACTGGAAAAAGTTAAGAGATGGAGACCATAAGGTGAGTCCACAGATTTAAACTGTGACCATCTAAGAATTCAGGAATTTTTTTGATGACCAAGATATTTTTATGATGATTACAATAATGATTTATCACTTGTTGCTTGTATGTACACTGAGAGCTTATGCATCGGAGACATATTACTTGTGTGTCCAATCACACTTGACCAAAAAAGAATTCTATTCTATTCTATTCTATTCTATTCTATTCTATTCTATTCTATTCTATTCTATTCTATTCTATTCTATTCTATTCTATTCTATTCTACTCTATTCTACTCTACTCTACTCTACTCTACTCTACTCTACTCTATTCTATTCTATTCTATTCTATTCTATTCTATTCTATTCTATTCTATTCTATTCTACTCTACCCTCCCCTACCCTACCCTACCCTACTCATTAGCACTTTCCTGTACCTGGTCAGCAGAGAAGTGCTGCCTTGGAACATGATGTCTACATGTAAGTAACATGACTAACAGACTTTTATTGATCTATCTCTTATTTATTTGCAATCTATGTCAGTATAGTTTATTCACTTTCCATCCTTATTTTAACTATAGTGATTTTAACTATAATTTAACTATAATAGTATGATTATGTCCCCTCATCCAGAAATGAGAAGAGCAGGAGGAATTCATTCCTATATCTGACCAATCAGTTGTGCTGAACAGGGCAAGGTAAGCACGTTTGTTGAATCAAAGGCATTCTTCAGTCTTGTGTGTCATTCCAAGATCTAAACTCAAAAATGACCAAAAGGTGTAGGCATGGCTGGAACAAAATAAAACATGAGTACATAGTAAGTTTAACACATGAATAAATGAAATAAATATTCCACAGTGGTTATAGCCAAATGCTTCCAAGAGGTTTAGAAGAAAAATGTTTTGGATGGCATCACAGAATATATTTACCGTTAAAATAGGTAAATAGGAGAGAAACTGCTCTAAACTGACTATACATAATAAGAGCACACATATAAGTGTATAAGTAGGACATTTAAAAAGAAGAAATAGTATGGTCTAAAATATTTCCAACTAATGCCAAAATATTTAAAATTTAACTTTATATAAGAACATATTAAGCATCTTAAGAATATAGCATCATGGATATTTTAACCTTACTTTTTCTCCCTCTGTTTTTAAGCCTCCTTCTTTCAGGCAATAGACACTGATTCTCTCAGAAATTTGGTCTTGAAAGTTGCCCGCAAATCACAATGGCAAAATTGTGAAAAAATGAGCGATAGGATTCAAGCACTGTCCCAAAACCTTTGCAGATGGTGAAGCTAACAATATGTCCACCCAACTAGAAAGGAAGCAATGAATCTCTGTATCCAGTGCATCTTCAAGTCCTTGTTGACCTCTGGTGACTGCCTGGACAAGTCCCTGCTGTTTTCTTGGCAAGATTTCAGAAGTGGTTTGCCATTGCCTCTTTCCTGGGGCTGAGAGAGAGTGATTGGCCCATGGTCATCCAGCTGATTTTGTGTCTAAAGTTCTTCGTGCCTACACCAGATTGGCTTTTTTTCTAGAATAATTAGGCCACAAAAAGAAGAAAGGCATTACAAGTGAGGGGACAAAAAGATGTATGGGTACTTCATTATAGCCAGTGTAGTGTGGTAGCTAAAATGTTGATCCAATCTGCTCTCAGTTAAGAAAACCCGCTGGGTGTCTTTCAACCATTCATTCCCTTAGTCATATCTAATTCACATAAAATGAAGAGAATTTTCTATGTCATCCATATTGATCTTCGGGGGGGGGAGGTATTATATATTGTTATATAACAATTTGCTTGTCCTAAGTTATTGTAAGTATAGATGCCAACTTAGAACTGTAATGCAATATAGTTTGGGAGGATTGTGCCCAGTGCCTGGCATGTCTACCTGATCTATTATCCTAGACCACTGTGTGCTCTTTTTACAGTAATTAATCTTTCTACCTGATCTTGACTGGACTGTATGTTAGATCAAAGGGATCTTCAAGCAAACAGATATAGTAGGGCATATGGATAATTTACTTATCTTAGCTAGTACAAGAAAAGGAAGGGTTAAAAAAAAGTCAAATTTTCTTTAAAAAAAAATACAAGGTGCTGAAAGCTAATAGATGGAGCCATAGGAAACCTGAGATTTGATATAGCAGGTACCCTCATCCCCAATGATGTAAAACCAAATTCCTCACAACCAGAAGGAATTATAAGGATTCCACCAAGCCAGTAAGAAAGAAAAAGTTATGACTCCTAAGCAGAATAGCCAATATATTTCTTCCTTGTCTGGCTTTGCAGCCAATAATGTTCATCTATAATTATTAATGTGGGAATATGCTTTGACAATTCCACATCCCCAGCACAAGAACTCCCCAAGAATTCTGGCACTCTTCCCAACAGCCTGAAGCTCTGGAAAATGTTCTTTATTTTAGTGCTAGTAGAGCGAAATCCGCAGCTTCTGGGCAAATCTACCTTAGCCTGACTCCAGACTGAGTGGAGATAAAACAAACAAACAAACAAACAAACAAACAAATGTCCTCCATAGTGCTTGGCTGAAATGCCCATACCAATCAGTTCTGGCAGTCTGTGTGGAGAAGAGGGATCTGGTTTCAAGTTGCATATGGAGTCACATGCCACTAGATAAGGAAAAAAAGGGGGGCTGTGAATACTTGTGTCCTATATCCTTTTTTAAACCAGGCAGATACAGTATTTTAGGCATCTGTCCATCATCCTCTACACTTTGGCCGCAGATGAATAACATAATCATGCCAACGACATTTGGAATTATTCATCAAGTCAGAAATGAATAAGTTCCTGCTGATGCATATTTGTCATTCATTCTCCACATCTGTTTGTGAAGTGGAGAGAGAAGCCCTCAAGGCTCAAAGGCCTCTCTATGCTCTGAGTCAGTGCATGAAAACATCCATTCAAGTTAAGCCTTGTTTGGCTGATGAAAGGCAGAAGTGCTGGAGTTGGCAGGGAAAGTCTTCTGTGTTAATTGCTCATTGCTGAATAAACTCAACCTCCTCGGTCCACATTCATTCAAGACGAAGCACTTACTGGGCTATGGTGTCCTTCATCAGAAGTATAAACAGAGGCTGCCCTTTCCCCTCCAGCAATCCCAGTGCAGTCCAATGTGGTGCAAAGAGTATTGACATCTGCTCAATTAATAACTGAATTCTAATACAGCTTAGGATGGTCTACCAAAGAAATACCATCACATGCAAATTCCTACTCAGAGCACATTCAGCTGGAATCAAGAAAAATTCAAGCCAGGAAGTCAAAACTACATGATCTACTACTGTGGTTTTACGAATGAATGATATCAATAATTAGACTAGAAAAATTATACTTCCTCTTATTAAGTTTGCAAGCATGGAAGCCCCCACTTCTTTTGATTTGATTTACAACATGAAAGCAAAATGGCAGGAAGAAATCCCCAGAGCAATTTAAAAAAAAGAAAGAAAGAAAAACAGAATAGCCTATTAAACTCCACACAAACATTATTCCTCACTAACAATACATGTATTCATCTGTTTTGGCTTCTCTCTGTTTTTCTATGAACTTCCATTTGTGGGACTTTAGAATCTTTTAACTTCTGCTTTGATGTTTAGGGGAGTTACACCCACTTTTTAAGTGTGGCCATTAGCAGGCCACACCAATCTCAGTCACCAAACTGACAGAAGTACACAGTCCTGCCCTACAATACACCCTGTTGAGGCACCTCCTAGTGGTGAGAGCAGAGTCAGAGGTCAGAGCTATTTTGAGAAATAGTTGTGAATTCCAGGATAGCAGAAAACATTTGTAAAATTGACTTGTAAATAGAAGATTGCTGATTCTGACCTCAGCAGAAATGTTTCAAATAGCCCATGTGGTATAGTGATGATTGGACGTAAACCATAGAATCCCAAACTCAACCACCCTAACCCTCAGAAGCAATCTAGGTGACTTCACTGCTTCAGAACAACCTGCCTCCCAGGGTTATAGTGGAAAGAAGGAGCGTTATTTATGCTGGCTTAAGTTGCCAAAAGAATGGTAGGATATTAATCTAACAAATAAAGAATAAACTTTATCCAGTAAGGGCAACTGAACTTTTTTCCCATCTCCCTGACCAACTAAGCCATTTAAGCCACGACAATATGTAAAGAAAATGAGGAGCTAATGTGCAGTTGTCCCTTGCACACAATTGCATCATGGCACAGAAAAGGCAGTATTAATATTTTGGGTAAGAAATGAAGATCTTGCATTACGATGTTCACAGGAGATTAAAAAAAACAATAGAATGCCGATTGCAGGATTTGTTTCATGTGATCCAGGCACAGACAATCTTCCCAAGTTTATGTAGAAAATTCATATACTTGGTATAAGGAAAGGAACTTCCCAAATGTTGCAGAGAATTCCTCTCTTCTACACTCACAAAGTCCCTCAGGCCATCCACCTTTGATTTGCTCTCGATGGAGCAAGGAATTTGCAAGAGCACCTTTGCCCCACTACTAGCGCCACCTTTTCCTTTCTCACCTCCTAAATCTCAATTTCTGAACTGGGTGAGAAGGGAACATTCTTTGTGTTGGGACAGCAAGCTAAGCTGGCAAGGGACGTGTGCATTAGACCTCCTCAGGAACTCCACTTTTTTCTTAGGAAATTCTGTCAGTCTGGATCTCAACAGCAGAATGTGGCTTTTAAAATATTTTTCTCAGACTGAATCAGGGAAGCGCTTTGAGAATTGTGCTTTCCCCCTGTGATGCATGGGAAGTAGCATAAGGGAAAAGGGAGAAATATGCTAAGGGAGGGGCCCCATCTAAAGTGAGGTCTGCTATTGGAGTTGCTGGATTTGTGACTTGGTTGTTTCACCACCCACCATGCTAGTCCTGCTCATTTCTTTGGACTAGCAGCTGGGGACTGGTATGTTTCCCCGAGGACTGCATATTATGTGCTGCTGTCACTGCAGCAGCCAAACCTCTTGCTGGACTCACCCCAAAATTATGAATGTTAAGTCTCAGTGCCAATGAATTACTGCTGGGTTTGTTTTTTTCCTGAGGAATATGACTTAATCATGGAGACAAACAGACCACATGTGGCCTTTTTCTCTCTCTTGTCTTGCTGTCCTCTTCTCTATCCTCCTCCCTCTTGCCCTGCAAATGGCTATGAATACATGGAGTCCAGCTCACGTTCCCCACATCTCTCAGGAACTGCTTGGCCTTTGATCATTTGTCTGAAAAATCCTGCTTCTCTTGCCTTTCCACCCACTGCCCCTTCCCTTCAGCTGCAAAGACAAGTTCTGCATAGGGTGTGTAGCCACTACAGTTAATATCCCATCACTAAAGCTGCGCATAGAAAACCTCTTGAGGATCAGCATCCAGGATGTAGATTTCTTTCTTTCTTTCTTTCTTTCTTTCTTTCTTTCTTTCTTTCTTTCTTTCTTTCTTTCTTTTCTTTTCTTTTCTTTTCTTTTCTTTTTTTGCTTTCTTTCCCATTGTGAGCTGTAGGTGTCACTGAGCCTTCTAAATGCACACAGTCCATCCTCCAGAGCTATGGAAAGGGGACCATGTGGGTGGACAAGGGCAATGTAGGCAATATTGATGGGGTGTG
Organism: Vipera ursinii; assembly: GCF_947247035.1. Classification (NCBI taxonomy): domain Eukaryota; kingdom Metazoa; phylum Chordata; class Lepidosauria; order Squamata; family Viperidae; genus Vipera; species Vipera ursinii. The sequence continues at coordinate 71,681,064 of NC_139513.1, forward strand.
ACAAATTGTAGCAGTCCTGTTTATTTAGGCATTTCCCCTTCTTCCCTCCCCCAATATGCATATCACTCTTCTTTCTCTATCCAGCAATCTCTTTTCAGTCATTTTCATTGACAGTTCCTAACTTATCTGCCCCCATTACGCCTTTACTTGGACACATCTGTCTACTTCATATCACAATTGTTGACATTCAAGCACCAGATGGGCAGAACAAGGAAAACTCAGTGTATATGTAAGGATCTTTCATTGACCAGCCTGATTTTTGATTGAATGATTGACTGGCTGACCGATTGGATTGCTCTGCAGGTATTCCCAAGAGCCTTGAAGCAGCTTTTTGGATGATTGGTTTATAGCATGATAAATGCACAGTTGTTAATAATTTGTTGCATAGATTCCAGATGTCTTTCTCTTAAAGATGTGCTTCTGTTGTGAAACAATCACATTTTTCCACACTCAAAACCAGAATATTTGATCATAGGAGAAAAACTATTTTTCCCTAGTTAGTTCATCAATAGATTTCATAATGTCACAAGCAACAGTTGGATAGTGCCAAGAGCATTTCTAGTGAGATACACCAAGTCCTTCCCCAATTGCAGTCTCATGAACTGTTGAAAATTGATGTAACCATTTTGAAAATATTGGCTTGTGGCTGTGTGTTCTTTTTACATTAAGAAATGTTCATCCAGCTCTGATTTAAAAAATCAACAGCATTGTGAATATCTCACACATATTATCTTTATTTCAAAAGCCTTTACTAGGTTTTAAAAACAAATCTGGGATGCCAACTATGCAAAACCAATGCTTACAAAACAAAAGAATCCCCAAACTATAGCTCGGTTCCAGTTTTAATTTAACTTAGAGCACATCCATTGGAAATGATTGTATTTTAGTTAATTTTGATTTCAGGAAGTCTCCTCTGACTTTGAGTCCATCTGGATCAAATTCTCCAATGACAATGTCCTTCACGGAAGGCATGCAAAGCCAGGGAAGGTACAGATTATTGAAGATGTTATTCTGTAGAGTAACACAGGACATTCATAAACATCCTTTAGCCCCTTTGTAATTAATTAAGTGCAAGGTCCTCCACCCAGGAATACAGCCTGGAAATGTCCTTCCTCTTTGAAAGAATGCCTACAATAAATTCTTTTGCATCAGTGTGGTAAAGTAAAAGTACAGGAAATTTCACTGCCCAATACAAATGAAACTAGCAGCAGAAATCAAACAACAATGTCTTGAGAGATAGAAAGGGCTTCTGCCTCCTACCAAAATGCTCTCTGAGGTAGTGCTAGCTGAGCCTTTCTGGGAGCAACTTACCATTAATGTGGAAGCCATTTCTATCATAGCCATCCTTCACCTGTCCACCATCAGAGGTATCCTGGGAAAGGCAAAGAGAAAAGGAGAAAATTTTAGGACCCTATTTTGAAGAAACGGTTTATTGGCAAGAGTGCTTCACTTCACAACTTCTCAAGCATTCATCCTTCCCTGATGCTCCTTTATCTGCTGTTCTCTACTCACATTCCCTAAAGCAGTTCTTGTCCTCTGTTGGTTTCTGGAATGAATGTAATGTAATTGCATTATTTAATTGTTTATATTGAATGAATTTAATTGGATATAATTAAAAGGTAAAGGTTCCCCCGCACAGGCGTGCTAGTCGTTTCCGACTCTAGGGGCCGGTGCTCATCTCCGTTTCAAAGCTGAAGAGCCAGCGCTTGTCCGAGGACATCTCCGTGGTCATGTGGCCGCCATGACTAGACGCCAAAGGCTCACGGAACGCTGTTACCTTCCCACCGTAGTGGTCCCTATTTTTCTACTTGCATTTTTTACGTGCTTTCAAACTGCTAGGTTGGCAGAAGCTGGGACGAGTAACAGGCGCTCACTCTGTTATGCGGCACTCGGGATTCGACCCGCCAAACTGCTGACCTTCTGATCGACAAGCTCAGCATCCTAACCCACTGAGCCACCGCGTCCCTATTGGATATAATTAGACTAGTCCAAAAGTTAATTCTCTTTACATATGGTCCATTAAAAACAATTAAAACAATAGGGTATTCACAGAATAGCAAAGGGGCTGTTCAAATACTTCATTTATGAAAATCTGACTACCTGCCCATATGACAGCAGATTTATTTAGCAGGACATGAATGGTTTGGGCAAAAACCCCTCAGATATCAACACAACATTTATTCAAACTTTACTCTTTCAAATTTCTTCAGATATTTTAATAAAAAGCCCAATGCAGCAATTGTCTCATATCACTTTTTCTTTTGTACTCATACTACTGCTAAGCTTGTAAGCCGCCCTGAGTCTTCGGAGAAGGGCAGGATATAAATGGAATTAAAATAAAAAATAAATAAATAAATATTTTCCTAATGTACAAACATTTACCTTCCTGTACATCTTGTGTATGCAATTCATATACAATTATCACACACTATTACACAAAACACACTTCTACTTTTCTTTGTGTGTGAGGTTTCTGAATCCAACTTTTTCAAATATTCATATTTTTGTGTGCACCTTTGGAGCCAATAAATATTTCAAGATGTATGTTGACAGACTCTTTGAATTATGTGCCTACCCATGCTGTGACAGATTGTGTTTCGGGAGATCCTGCCACTGCACTTGAAAAGAAATCCCTGATGTATTCCTTTTGCATTCCTATCTAGTCCAAGCCTAGAGTGTTACAGTGTCTGTCTACTCTGCTTTGCACCAGAATTGTCAGATTTTTTTCTAAATTAACTGGTAGTCTGTTGGGAATTTGCAGGTGATAATAATGAAGATGATGAGGGAATGGGATTAGAGCTCAGTAGAATAATTATGCCAAAGGCTGTCACATTAAATCTCAAGCACATCTTTCACACATTTTTACATAATGAGGCCACATATATTTCTGTCACTGATGCTTTTTGGTGAAAAATAAAAGTACAGTCATTTTGCCTCAACATTTGTCTTAAAAATATGTTTGAGCAACCATGATAAAAACCAACAGCAAAAGAGCATTCCCCACTAGGAGCATTGTTTGACATAGCTATGTAATTTTCTATTGTCTTTTAACAGAGTTACTGAAATATAATCTATTTAAAACTTGCCTTACAAACCTTCCTGGTGGTATGTTTCTATTTAAACATTAAGCCCAATTTAAGCACAAAAATGCAGTTTTTCAGTTCTTTGGAAGCTATACATGAAATCTGCAGTTACTTCACACAAAGAACAGATACTATGAATGTGAATTGTTGCACTTCCTCCTTGTATGTTAGCATGCTGCATATGCTTCCTAGTTGATGGGATACTGGCCTGTAAATTTAGATTAGTGATCCTAACTTGCATAGCTTACATAAAATAGCATGAGCCAAACTGAGCTTTAGTTCCACTTCTGGCATGACCAAAGTGAGCTGGAAATACACTGTCCCTCTCTCTTAATCCAGGCAGCAGGTGATGACAAACCAAATTTTGTCTGGAAAACTGCAGGGACTAGTCCAGGCAGTTGCCAGGAGTCAAACAATGACTTGAAAGACCCGTTCCTCCTTTAGAAAAGGATAATAAGAGGTCCAAAATGTCAGAATAGCATAGGACTCAGGGGTGTCAAACTCAATTCCATTGAGGGCCGCATCAGCATTGGGGTTGCCCTCAGGGGGCTGGGTGGGTGTGGCCTGGGTGGGTGTGGCCTACTGGGTGGGCGTGGCTAGAGTGCATATGGCCTACTGGGTAGGCGTGGCCAGCTGTACATCGTTCACATCAAGGGTGCCTATGGGGGCCTGGGCAGAAGTGGGACAGATCTGAGGGTCTCTGGCAGAAGGAGGGTCTCTGGGCTAGGGCCAAGGCAGCGGGGGCCGTTCCCTCACTGTTTCCAGGATGGCTTCGCGGGCCACATGAAACCACTTTGCGGGCCGGATCCGGCCCCAGGGCCTTGTGTTTGACATGTCTGGCATAGGTTGTAGGATAATATGGCCATAAAGAATCAATCATTCAGAATGGAGCTGGAAGGGACCTTGGAGGTCTTCTAGTCCAGCTCCCTGCTGAAAGAGGAGATCCTATACAGTTTGAGACAAGTGGCTGTCCAGTGATGAAGCACCCACCACCTCTGAAGGCAAGCTGTTCCACTGGTTAATTGAAAAAAGAAGAAAAAAGTGACAGAGGGATGAGTGAAAATAGAATGGCCTCGAGAAGAGAAAGTATGAATCTTTTTTAGAAAATTCATTAGTTTTCCAACTGAGCGAGCAGGAGGTGGATGTAAAGAAAACAGATATGAAAGCTGCTTGGAACAGAATCAAGTGTGTGGAGCTCTGCTTATCAGAAATACGAGAAAGGATTCTGCGTGGATGGTGCAGAAATGCCTGTAAGAAGATGGTTTCTTGTGCTACAAAAAAGATGAGGAAGAAAAATATTGTATAATGTGTACAAGAAAAAGTTGGTTGCGAATATAGAATAAGAACAAGTAAAGAATAAGAGAAACTGCACAGCAACTTTGATAGAAATAAAAATTGTTTTGAAATACGGTAGGTAAAAAGAGCTAAACAAGGAACCTTCAATGGCATTAAAAAATAAAAATGATGAAACAGTTTGGAATTCAGTTGAAATGGGAAAAGTTGAAACTGTCTAATGCTCTAAAAAGCCCTAATGCTTGTCTTTTTCCCCTGGTTGATCCTATAAACACAGAATATTGACTGAATGCTTCCTGCGACGCTGACCTCTAATGCTGTATCCTAAGTGGTTAATTGGAGATTCACGATGACTGTGGAAATGTTTACCACTTGTGGTATCTCTCTTACCACTGTAGTAAGTGGTCATAGAGAAGCTGATTATAAGGGGAAATAATCCTTTTTAACCACTCTAGCACTTGCTTTCTTCCGGCTAACCACAATCATGTTTGGCCATTTACATTTCTCAAGAAGATTACTATTACAAAAAGCGAAACAACACTAACAAGTACTTTAATATTTTATTATTTACATTACTATCCTGTATGCATACCTAAATATAGAGTGCTTCACTAGCTTTTACCTTCTTTCTAGAAAATCAAGTCCTTAAATGTTTCTTGGTATTACTTGTTAGTACAGTCTTGTGGCCTACTTAAGTGATTATTTTAGGACCTACCAAATGCTGAATTTTGTTAGTTTTATTTACTATGTTCTCTGCTAAGTTTACATTTTTAAGCTGCTCTGTTCAAGTCCCTTGCCCCAGATTCATTCAGTTTTAAATGCCTCGGAGACAATTATACCCAGGAGGTCATAATACAAGCTGTTAAGCTAATTTTTTAAAACTTCATCTAGTAAGATTGCTTTCCCTTCCTTCCTTGATTTCATAAATTTTATTGTTTTTACATAGTTAGGAAATGTCTTTTTTACTCAGAATGTTTAATATATACATATTAATATTTACATAATATCTCTGTAAAAATGCGTAGGATCAGAATGCATGAATACTTGGCATTCCCCTTGTATTGAAAGGATGGTGATATCTCTGCCTTTGTCTAGAACAAAGAAATCTTTGGTCATCTTACTTGTCCCCAACAATCAAATACGTCTGAATAGTTATTTTACTAAACTTGTTCAAAAACACTGTACAGAACTGCTTTTCTCATCACCACAACCTCCTCAGCTAAATCCATAATTAGTTTGCCCAGCATCAACCTGCAGATCTGCTCTCACTTCCTCTTGTGAACTGAAATCTGAAATCTCAGCCTGTGGGACTGAGAGAATTAAGCATGCCTTTCCCACCAAGAGGGAGCCCAAAGTGCAGTTACCAACTGTCCTTGACAGACAACTGGCAGATCCTGGGAGGGAAGGGGACCGCCTTCTGTCAGGTCTTCCCCTTTGAAAAGGAAGGAGGATGGGGAAGTAGCTTAGATCCTCTGAGTTGAGTGAGAGATGAGGCTTTGAAGCAGGAGGATACCAGCTCTGCTCTTCTGCTCTGAGCTGGTCGTTCTAAAAAAGGAAAATCAAGTCTTATATTTTGGATCCCTGGAGACCTTTCTCCGAGGACTATGATTTTCTAATTTTCTGACGTCCTCCTCAAAGCAGCCTCTAGCATCCTGAAGGTGTAAATGGGGTAGGCTTTGCCTTTCTGTGTTAACAGACTATCCTGCATCTCTTAACAATGAACTCAAGAAGATTACAACTTGCTAAGTCAAGGAATATGATCTACTGCAGAGGAATTTTTCTATCAAAGGCCAAACTTCTTCCCCACTGATATCTTTCTGTATGTATTTCTTATTTAAACTATACTGCTTAAATCTTGGTTGTGTCTGGAATAAAGGTGGCCCTGATTGGTGTGCCTGCCACTTTCTGGAGCATGAGTCTAAAATCACAGCTTCACAGGGATGAAATTATAATTGTGTCTGAACTCCATGAGAAAACGGGGCCAGCTCTGACCCACAAAAGTAGTGTTTCAACTGCTTTCTCATTCATCCATCTTTTTCTCCCTTTGGGTCTTTTCTCCTCTCCTTAGCAAAAACTAAGAGAGAAAGTTTGAAACACGGCATGTTTTTTTTCTGAAAGTATTAGCCTCTTTCAGATTTTTCTACATGTATTGTAGGATTCTAGAACTGATAAGGTAAAAACTTCACTGCAATGAGATTGTTATGTACTGGGCTTTTGGTACCACACCACGTGCATTGCTGGAGAGTTAACGGCTCTCCAGCAACCCAGACAGGACGTCTCCGGTCCTGCAATTGGTCAACCTCGGGCGGCAAGCACGGGTTCAATCTGATTGGTTGCTACCATAGGGTTTGGCTATATATTGTGGCGGGGTGCACCCCAAGTCTTAGTACAGTTCCAGCTTGAATAAAAGAATGAGTTTCTCTGTACTCAGCTGTGTGTCTTCATTCCTGCTCACCATAGCCCACGACATAACAGACATTTTTTATGAAATCAGCCTGGATTGCTTATAAAGTAGTCACAAAACCAGCCCTAACTGAACTGATTAAACATGGAACTTGTTACTTCTTTAACCAACACATGATTTAACAACTCTGTGACTAAATTAGCGGACCAGCGAAATGCTGTGGATATAGTATACTTAGATTTCAGTAAGTCATTTGACAAAGTAGACCACAACCTGCTGCTTAGTAAGCTAAAAAAAGGTGGGATAGACAACATCACCACTAGATGGATTTGTAGCTGGCTGACAAACTGTACTCAACGAGTAGTCCTCAATGATACTACATCCAGATGAAGAGAAGTAAGCAGTGGGGTACCACAAGGCTCTTTCTTAGGCCCAGTACTCTTCAATATCTTCATTAATGACTTAGATCAAGAAATAGAAGGGGAACTCATCAAATTTGCAGATGACACCAAACTGGCAGGAATAGCCAACACCCCAGAAGACAAGCTCAGGAGCAAAAAAAAGATCTTGACAGACTTGAACAAAAATCCAACAAAATGAATTTTAATGTGGAGAAAAACAAAGTTTTACATTTAGGCAGGAAAAATCAAAGGTATAAGTACAGATTAAGCGAGACCTGGCTCAAAAACAGTAAATGTGAGAGGGATCTTGGAGTCCTAGTGGATGATCACATGAATATGAGCCAGCAGTGTGCAGCAGCAGCCAAAAAAGCTAATACAATCCTGGGTTGTATAAACAGAGACATGGAATCAAGATCATACAAAATATTAGTACAGCTTTATAAAACCCTAATGAGACCACACCTGGAATACTGCAATCAATTTTGGTCACCATACTACAAAAAAGATTTTGAGACTTTGGAAAAAGCTCAGAGAAGAACAACTAAAATGATCAAAGGCCTGGAGACTAAAATATATGAAGCATGACTGCAGGACTTGGGTTTGACTAGTCTAAAGAAAAGAAGAAACAGGGGTGACATGATAGCAGTATTCCACTATTTGAGGGGCTGCCACAAAGTAAAGGGGGTCAAATTATTCTCCAAAGCACCAGAGACTAGACAGTCACTTGTCTGAAATGGTATAGGTTCTCCTGCTTGAGCAGGGGGCTAGACTAGAAGACCTCCAAGGTCCCTTCCAGCTCTGTTCTATTCTATTCTATTCTATTCTATTCTATTCTATTCTATTCTATTCTATTCTATTCTATTCTATTCTATTCTAGTCTAGTCTAGTCTAGTCTAGTCTAGTCTAGTCTAGTCTAAACTCTGTAATACAAATGATGGCACTAACTTTACTATAATTAGTTCTTTTTCTGTCTTTATGGGACCCACTTGAACTTTACTAACATTCAGTAGTCAAAATTTACAGAAATTCACAAATGGACATGGATATATTTTTTTCACTAAATTATAAATGACCAAGACATTTAATTAAGAAGCAACCTTCGGAAGAAAAAAGGTATGTTGTTAAAAATGGTGCAGGCAAATGGAGGAAATTGCTATATTGAGTCCCCCTACCATGATATGCAAATATTGCCATAGGTCCTAACCATTATGTTGGCTTATTTGTGTCCCTGGAAGCAAGCATGTTTTCAGATGAGAAGATCCAAGCAGGCCATCTTAACCACTCTCTAAGCTAATCATCCACTTAGTATAACAGAGTTCTGGAGTAAAAATGTCTAAGAAACTTCTGTTGTCTGATTGATATATTTTGGCAGTGGTGGGATTCAGCCAGTTCACAGCACTTCAGCAGAACCAGTAGCTAATTTTTTGTTGCCATGGCCCAGAATGGACTTCCAGAAGTGTCACCCACACAAAGAACTGGTTGTTCACATATTTGAATCCCACCACTGTATTTTGGTGCATTATTTTGAACCCTTAAATAAACGAAGAGTGTTTCTTTCTTTTTCTTTTTTCTTTCTTTTTTTTTGTATCATGAATGAAAATGCAGCGAAGGAAACAGCTGTTTCTTATAAACTCCTGAAAAGGCATATTCCTGAATCATTTACTACTTTATAGTGTACAGCATACTGCAGTTACCATGAATATGAATGATACAGATCTAGGCAATCAGTCTTCAGGGAAATCTTTCATACTTTCAGAGAGCAGTAAATATTTGGATGGTTGCAGCCCTGTTGCAGTCAAGCAATAGCTTGAAGTATACTCATGTGACAAAGCTAAATATCCTGGGATTCCCACTATGCAAATCTTTATCTGAAGTTTTTCATTAGATGACCTTCTGTAGCAACAATAAAAGGAAAAACTGGCTTCTCAAAATTCTGAGGGGAAAAAGCAGAATACTCCATTTTTTTCTTACAACTATTCTAAGCTAATAAAGTCACTGTAGAGCATCATAATATTTATTTGCCAGATGTAGTCATTTAAAACTTGAAACCTGGAAATGAAGCAAGTTTACACAAATTATGTACATATATAGAATTGAAAGAGGGACGCGGTGGCTCAGTGGGTTAGGACGTTGAGCTTGTCGATCAGAAGGTTGGCAGTTTGGCGGGTCGAATCCCGAGTGCCGCGTAACAGAGTGAGCGCCTGTTACTCATCCCAGCTTCTGCCAACCTAGCAGTTCGAAAGCACGTAAAAAATGCAAGTAGAAAAATCGGGACCACTACAGTGGGGAGGTAACAGCGTTCTGTGCGCCTTTGGCATCTAGTTATGCCGGCCACATGACCACGGAGATGTCCTTGGACAAGCACTGGCTCTTTGGCTTTGAAAGGGAGATGAGCACCGGCCCCTAGAATTGGAAACGACTAGCACGCATGTGCGGGGGAACCCTTACCTTTACCTTTTATAGAATTGAAAAGCTGAATCTCCTCTGAACAAGATCAGAGCATCAGATAGAAATATTATGCTAACAGAAAAAAAGTACCATAGATAAATTCCACTTATAGAAACTGGAACAAAGATATATGACCTCTGTTGTATAATCCACAATATGATGAATGGAATATTAAAAACTAGAAGAGCTTTTCCAAATGGTACAAAAGGGACCCATGTCTCTCATCTCTTGATGCTATAACACATACAGCTGATGGGATTTCAATGCAGTCTCATAAAGATCGCAAAGCAGAAGACAAAATCTCCAGAGTGTTCATAAAGAAATACACTACAAAATAAAGCATAGTATGGACCAAGGATCTGAGAAATATAAGTTCACATATTTAGTGAAAATAATCTATCACTACAACTGCTACATTTGGTCTCAAAATATTTTTTTCCAATAAATTGTGTGATTTTTTGTGTGTGTGTGTCTGTGTGTGTCTGTGTGTGTCTGTGTGGAGTGCATGCATTTCACAAAATCACTTTGTAGCACTTTAATTAGATTTTCTGATCTGAATATTTCTGAGAAAAGTAATATTAAGAATCTATTGTGCCCGACATTTAATTTTCCAGAATCATATTGTAATATATAGTTATTTTTTAAAAAGAACAAAGTGATAATGTAAATCGCATGAAGTGAGTGCTTATAATTTCTGAACAAATACATATATTTTAAAAATGGGAAAGAGTTTAAATTTGGGCATTTCTAGGATTGTTACAGTGAAAATAATGTTATATATGGAGTTTTTAAAAGAGGGGGAAGTGTAAGCCTAAGCCCACTCTGAATTGATTTTGGCCTGCACAAAACTGTATAGAGTAAAGGTGTTGTGGAGCTTATACATAAATAAGTTCTCCTCTGTTTCTTTGAAACTTAGCAAACTGCACAAAACTCTGTCATGGCAATCAGGGTGTTCGAAAAGCTACAATGGTAGACAGGTCTGTGCAACTGAAGCCCCACTCCCTTTTTTTACATGTGTTGCACCATCTTGACTTTTGACACAGAAACATATAGACAATCCATGGTCACCCTACATGACAATTCTTCCTCAAAAGAACTTCATCACGGTAGAGAACTGAGGTAGGGGTAGGTATGCCTCAAATCAGATCAATACTCAGTGGCGGGATTCAGCCTGTTCGCACCACTTTGGCAGAACCGGTAGCTAATTTTTTGTTGCCCAGGCCCAGAATGGACTTCTGGAAGCAGCATCCACACAGAGAACCAGTTGTTCACATATTTGAATCCCACCACTGCCAATACTGATGATCATACCACAGTTTTAGACAGTCCTGATATCTAATCCCAGTATTTGCAGGGGGAGGGGCAAATTCCCCTCAGCTCTTTTCAATAATCTTTGCCGCCATCTGGAAGCAGCAAAACCTTTCCTTATCATCACTGCCTCTCTTCCTCATTCTGATCCTCTTCAGTGCAATAAATGTTTCCCACCATAGGAACTCCTACCACTGCAAAATTAAAATTCTCTCACAAAAGAATGAAGTTACTGGTACTTTTATTTATGAAGAAAATGTAACTCAAAAAAACTCTACATTGACTTCTTTGACATTTGGAGAGCTTCATCCCTGCCTAATTCTACCCATCTTCATATTGCATCTCATACAAATAAAAATGCAGCTGTTTGTAATTTTTCTTCTGCACTACATTATGAAAAAACATAGTAACAATTTTTCCTCTCATCTTGTGATAATGAAAATCTTCTGGACTAGGCTAACTACATTACAACCTGAAATGCTTCTGGCCAATGTATTCTAAAACTTGGGTTGTCTTTGCTTACACTCCAAATGTACTTGGTGAATTCTTCTGGGCACATTAAATCACCCGTTTTGAGATCAACTATTTGCAAAATTAACTATTGAATACGGGAAAGGAACAGATAATTAGGTTGCTCTCTGTAAATTGACCTGCCTTACTGTATTATATATATCAAGTGTTTATTACAAATTTGCAGGGATTACCTCCCTCCCCCCCAAGTTGTAATACTGACACAAAGAATAAGGGTGTATTAAAATGTTCAGCTACATTAATTATCCTGTAATATAACAATGGCTTCAAGAAGAAATATGTTATCTTCAGTAGCCAAAGCAACATACTGCAGTGAAGTCAGGATGTGGGACCGAGATCAGTATTTCTAAGGCCATCATATATTAAGGCATCAGACAGTCCCAAGGACAGAATGGGCAAAACAGAGGTCTGGATTTATGAATTAGAATGTTCTGAGTGTTGAGCTGCTGTCTGGCATGGAAACAAAATTACTTCTCCTCTTTCAAATTATGCTCTTGAAATGGAAGACCCTTTGAGAATCACCAGGAGTTGATTCTTGTGTGAAATGACAGGGAACTCCATTCAGCTCTGATATACAGAACAAACATCCTGGACCCAGAGTTTAAGGTGTTTTATTTTATTTTTATTTTTGTAGAGAAACTGGTTGATAGGTCTTAAAGTTTGCTAAAACAAATGCATAATCAACTTAGATTCTGCAAGCCTGAAATCTGTGAGGCCCCTGATCTAGTGAGGTCTGAAATAAATCGAAGCTTGTAATAATGCCGCTTGGGGGTGTGTGTGTGAAAGCCCTAATAAGCAGGCATATACATAGAATGAAGGCTACTGCTAAGCTTGTAAGCCGCCCTGAGTCTTCGGAGAAGGGCGGGATATAAATGGAATTAAAATAAAAAAATAAAAAATAAAAAATCTTCATTGCACAGCTGAGAGCAAAATGGAGGTTTTCAAGAAATTAGTATATATTTGTACAACACTAAACAGAACTTCTGGGATTAAGAATAAATGACTGCTTTGTCAAAATATAATGCTGTTTGGTTAATCCCTCCTGAGGATGGCTTGGGGGCCAATCCGTAGTTAGAACAATGCAGGGAAATCTAGGCCGTGTGAAAAAATGAAATTGAGTAAAAAAAATATTCACCTCCTTTCAGATTTTATGAATTTTTACAAATCTTTTCTATTGAATGTCAACAGAGATTTATGTAGGCCAGATGTGTCAAACACAAGGCCCGGGGGCCAGATCCGGCCCGCGAAGTGGTTCCATGTGGCCCGCGAAGCCATCCTGGAAACAGTGAGGGAACGGTCCCCACTGCCTTGATCCTGGCCCAGAGACCCTCCTTCTGCCAGAGACCCCCAGATCTGTCCCACTCCTACCCAGGCCCCCATAGGCACCCTTGATGCCAACTATGTAGAGTTGGCCACGCCCACCCAGCAGGCCATACACACTTTAGCCACGCCCACCCAGTAGGCCACGCCCACCCAGGCCACACCCACCTGCCCCCCTGAGGGCAACCGCAATGCTGATGCGGCCCTCAGTGAAATTGAGTTTGACACCCCTGATGTAGGCCCTACTGGTATATGAAGGGAACCAAGAACAATGTTAGCCTCTTCAGTTATATTATAAAACAAGTAGTTCTGCATACAATATATCAGTTGAAAAAGTAATGACCCCTCTCGTGCAATCAATTCAATTTTCAGGGATAATAAGGTCATGTTTTGTCCAACTCTGCCCTCTATAAGCCTCACTACAGAGATTCTAGAGATCAAAAGATAATTTTGAAGACCTTTGAAAAAAGTAGTTGGTATCTCTTGGTCTGGAAAATTTACAAAATGATTTCTGAAGCTCTGGAGTTGTACTGGCCACAGAATAATCAACTTTTCCTCGCTGCAGTCTTAAACTGCTTGTTTTCTACATATAATCTGACTGCATATGAAACCAGTTTAAGAAATTCCTTTCTGGATTTCAACCTCTTCCTGCATTTCTGCACCCAGCTTGACCTAGTAGAATATATGATAATTTTACAATTTCTTTCTGCCACATGAGCTGGAAAAGGATGCATAAGCTGCCCAGTGTCACTATGTAGGCTGAGATGGGCTGCATATAAATGTAATAAAATAAAATAAAATAAAATAAAAAGCGAGTCCACTCTTTCATCAGTAAACTTGTTTTTTTAAAAAAATAAAAATCTCTACTTCTCACTGGGAAGTTCATTTGAAAAGTGGCTTTGGAGGGAAGTGACTGAAAGTGCCTAGTAGCCAGTTGGAGAAATGTTGCTTGCTTTCAATTGAATTAAGTGTTGAAGGAGAACCAGAAAGCACTGCTTGAGCAGACACAGATTTAAAACCACAGACAAAAACCCACTGCTTTTGACAAACAGCAGAAAAAGACAGGCACAGTTGCCTTCCTGGTGTACTGGGGGTGCATTCCAACTTTTGAGACCTTGTCAAAAAAAACCATACTTGTGTTGTGGCAAGCTAGTCATGTGCATCAGGCCACACTCTTAAAGATTTGAGACTCTTACCAAGAGTGGCTGCCCTGTCAAAATCATTCCAAGGACAGAGCATGAAATGGTCCAGAAAGTTGCAAAGAACTGTAGAACAACACTCAGGGATCTGTGGTCTAAAGTCAATGTTCATAATGTTACCATCAGAAAAGGACTAGGTAAAAATGGGATTCACAGGAAAACAGCAACCTAGAAGTCATTGCTTACTAAGAAAAATACTGGTGCTGTTCATACAGTAGATTGCTAAAAAGCACCTGGATGACCACCTGGTTGTCATTTATTATATGGGCAGAAGGTTAAATGCTAATTTTTAAGGAGAATAGAATAGAATAGAATAGAATAGAATAGAATAGAATAGAATAGAATAGAATAGAATAGAATAGAATAGAATAGAATAGAATAGAATAGAATAGAATAGTGTCACTTTAAATGTAGGCTAATCAGCATACATTAAAATGAAATTTCATTGCATTCAGCTCTCAAAGGGTAACCACTTCCAATATACACTAGGTAAACATGACAAAAGATTATGCATATACCCACAGACATATATACGACACAGAGAAATACAGTGTTTATATAGTATCTGGCAGAAATCAAACACTGTGTTCCTCAATAAGAACCTCATACCAGTTGTCAGATGTGGAGGTAGTAGTGTCATGGTTTGGAAATGCTGTGCTGCTTCAAGAACTGGACAACTTATTTTTATTTTTATTTATTTTTATTTTATTACATTTATATACCGCCCTTTCCCGAAGGACTCAGGGCGGTTTACAGGGTGATTAAAAAAACCAAGATACAAAAGTTTAAAAACAAATTTAAAAAAAATTATATTTGTCCCTGCATAAATAAAACCCCAGTTAAAATTAAGATTAATCCTCAGCCTGGGCCAGAGAGCTCGAAGAGCCAGGTCTTCAGGTCCCGGCGGAATGAACGGAGGTCGGGGGCAGTCCTCAGCTCCACTGGCAGCTGGTTCCAAAGGACAGGCGCCCCCACTGAGAAGGCCCTATCCC